>NW_026892591.1:2446336-3057920 GCF_033815535.1 Pezoporus flaviventris
CCTCAGCATCTCCATCCCATCCCCTCCTGCTGCCAGCCAGGATGCTCCCAGGGCATCCCCCTACTACAAGGGGATTACTCTGTCCTCTTCTTCTCAGTTATTTTGGCTTTCTCCTGGAGTTTGCAGCTTTCCAAGATGCTTTTATCACAAGCAAGAAAGGGTGGAGGAAGATCATGCCATGCCCAGGAACTGGGAATATTAAAGCAAAATACGCTGAAAGAAATGAGGAAAAAACCTGACCAGTAGCCGATTGCCCTTCAGAAACTTGCTGTTTTCATAAACATCAGCTCCCGTTTACCCAAAAAGGAAGAAGGGGATAAAAGAGAAGAGCACAAGAGGAGCAGCAGAGCAGTGAGCCCCGCACCGCTGCCCTGCTCGAGGTGCTGCTGATGTCCCTGCGCTGCCCAGATTAAGCACAAGTGCTTTGTGCAGATAAATTGAAAGCCCTCAGCCCTGGAATGCAGACTCATGTAGCGGCGCTGTCAGGTTAGAGAGGGAGAGTGGGAGCAGCTGCCTATGGAAAAAGAGATAAAAAGCTGAGCGAGAGAGATTGCTGTGCCTTTATGTCTCGAGCTGCACGGCTTTCCGATGGGAAAAGGCAGCCCTTTGAAACATATGTATTTATTTATACATTATACACCCACACATACAGCTCCACGTATTCCAAATACAATTATATAGGCATGCACACAAACACAGATAGATCTGTATACACAGGCTCCTGTGCTAGGAATACCCCACAGCCCCACGTTTGTGCCTCCCCATGGTGTGTGTCCGAGTGCCGGCCGGAGCAGTGCAGCACCAACAGCAAACTGCATGGATGGGGTGGTCGTGGATGCTCCTGCAAGCTTGGTGGCAGCAGCATAAAGCAGAGGAGGAGATGGGACCCGGAGCAGGCTGGTGGCATCACCAGGGATAAGCTGGATGGCAGCGAGCCATGCATGGGGGTGAGCACACTCAGCACCCCTGGCTGGCCCAGCTGCCTGCAGCAGGGACACCCTCCTCCTCTATTGACTGCCATTTAATTAATCATCCCTCCCAATTAACTCCTTTACTTCCCTCCTTTTGCATTTAGCAAGCAACGGTCCCCAAGCCCTCTCTAGCATCCCTTGGCAGAGCATGGATGGGAGGGTGGAGGGGGACGGGGACGAGAGGACCAGCTTCTGGGGGACAGTCACATCTGCTGGATGGGTTGGGAGGAAGGGGAGGAGGAGGAGGAGGACTTCTGGCTCTGTTTCTGCTTTAAGCCTTGAATCACGACAGGGAAAGGCTAACAGCAGATCTGAAACGCTTTCCCATCTTCCCCAAACCTGGCTCGCTCACTCACACACCCCCACAATCCATCCCATGATCTTTAAGTCGAAACTGGCTTTTATCATTACTTGTTCAATCTAGTCAATCAAAAGCTCAATTAATGGCAGGGAATTATCATTCCATTCAGCACAGAGTTGGGTTTTTTTTGTTGATTTGAATTAAAAGTGGCTGTCACGTTGCTGACTCAAGCACTGGGCAGCCTCCACCAGCATCCCCCTTTCAGCCAAGCAGCGATGCTGGGGGCTCCCTGGCACTGCAGGTTAAACCCACCACTGCTTTATACAGACAGAAAGCACCAACCCTGCTGCTAGGGTTTCTTCTCTCCATTCCCTGCGTGGGATTCCTCCGTGTCCCTTGCCCAGGAGGAAGGGCAGCAGCTCACCCTGCGATGGTGAGGGAAAGGAGGGTGAGTGCAGGAGGGAAGGATGGAGGGAGGGGGGGGTTAGAAGAAGGATCCATTTGTAATGACTGAAATAAACACAAGTCGGGGAGAAATGCAAATGCCTCGTGTTGTGAATTACTTGACAGAAGAAGTGACAGCTTTTTATTAGGGTGATAACAGCAAGGAGTTTTAAAATAGAATAATGGGTGCAACAAAAGCAATTTTCATTCGGGATTTTCATTTTAAATGGATGATCTCGTTTTAATCAAGGGAGTCATCACAAAATGCTTTTAATTGCCCAAAGTCGAGAGCTATATTGTAATTTTAATGCCTACTTTCAGGCTGATGATTAGATTTAGATAAAATGTGTATGTGGGATGGGGGGGTTGCTGCCCCGTTCCTGCTGGCTGTCATTTCCCCTTCAAGGAAGCACAAGATGGGGATTCAGAACTGAACAGAATGAAAAGGCTTTTTGGAAAGAGCACTCACCTTGCCAACAAATACAGAATGGGCTCGGAGCAGAAGATATTTGTTAAAATCTGGGTTTGTTTATTTTCTTCCCCTATCTCCTTCTGTGTTATTTGAAGCAGCTGAGCTGCTAACACAAAGTTTGACTTTTTGTGCTTTTGAAGGCATTCTGGGATGCTGCCGTAAGCCGAGAGATTGGACCACTTCCCATAGGCTCAGAGAAAGATCTGCATCGACCATCTACCATCATGCCAGTGAAAAGGCTAATTTCAGGCTCAATTCCAAGCACAAAACCCACCTCTTTAGAAGAAAAATGGCTGAGGCTGTGTGCTTTGGGATTAGAACTGAGACTAAGCGCCAGGTCCTGGCTCAGCATGGGCCTCCCCAGCCACCTACCCGCGATGCAGCAGAGTCATTTGCACCATGCGAAATGGGTGCAGATCAGGAAGGGAAGAAGCTGGCCTTTTTGTCATTCCCCCTGGTGCAAGGATCCTTCATCGTGCCTAAAGATGGAAGGTTTGAGATTAAAGATGGTTCATTTGAATGAGGGTGGCTGCAGAAAACGGCCTGGCCACCCTTGAGGTGGATCTCGAGTGGGGCTCACTCCATCCATAGGTGTCCTTCCTGTTCTTGTGGAGTCCAGCTGAGCCCTCCTGAGCCCGATGGAGACATCTCCCTGTTTAAATAACCTTGACCTGGCCTGCAGCAGCATCCAAGCAGTGGGAATGGTTCCAGGCTTGTGAGCAACAGGGATGCACAGCGCTGTGGCAGGAGGAGGGATGAGGCCAAGCTGCAGCTGGGGTATCCGTGACCCCAGAATGCTGCTTTTCAGTGCATAGTGAGAAGGAAACTCAAACCTCTCAGCTACTGGGAGCTCCTCTGTCCCCATCCAGCAAGAACAAGCAGGGTCTTTGTTGAATTCATGCTTTGTAACCCTTCCCTATCAAGTCCTACCCTGAAGTCATAGGGAAATGGTGTTGGCTCCCATAGGAAGAACCATTCACTCCTGCAGAGATCCCACTGGAGATGACGCTCTCGGTTCAGAAGCCGGCTTGAACCTCATGAGCAGCCCAGGGCCTGAGAACATCCCCAGCTCTGCTGCTGACTTCCAGATCTCCCCTTCAAGTCCTTTCAAACCCCCACTTTGCTGCACCAGCCCCAGAAGAAGGAAAACTGCTTGGAATACTTGTTTGAACCTGCAAGGCTCGGAGGCGCTGGCTTTGGGTAGTCAGTGGAACAAGGCTGCCTCGCATCCCTTGCCTTCGTCTGTCTTTTAGACTTCACTCCTTTCATGCTGCTGTTCAGACCGCGAGTAGTGAGAGGGGATGAAAGCCATTTGCAAATATGTTTTCAGAGGAAAATCTGCTTCTCCCCACATCTGAGGCAGGGCTCCTGTTGCTGTGCATTGTTCGCGTGCAGGGATGAAACGCGCTTGAAAGCCCGAACCAGAAACAAGATGTCACGTTTCTAAATTCACCGTGAAGGCGTGAATGAAGACACAATGTGGAGCCAGTGCTGACACGCTCCAAACAACTCATTGTATGGGAGGAAAACCAGCACCTTTCACCTCTGACAGGCTGGAAAAGAGAAAATCCCTGCCGGATAACCTGGCCAAAAGCCTCATGGGAGAGGGGTGAGCATGCTGGGAGCTCAATGGGAGAGTCTCCAGCAGCTCGGAGCAGCAGATGAGAAACCCCATCCTTTTGCAGTTGAATAAATGAAAGGTGCCAGCAAGAGACTCCTTCCCTGTCCTCCTCCGTACCTGTGGTCCCAAATGGAGCTGAAACGGTGCCTTCCCTTGGCATCACGCCGAGCAGACCTTGCTTTTAGCAGAGGTGTCAGGCTTGTTCCCATGCCATCCCTTTGGGAATCCGGGACAAAGGCTTTGCTCTGAAGCCATATCTGGGATGCTCACGGCTTAGGGGCACGCTGTCACACAGCAGGGTATGCTGTTGAGGGCTTCCTTCACTTGCAGGTCACTTTGGCAGCTGTCTCCAGACCCCACACATTAAAACTGCTCCTGGTTTTAACAGGTCCTCTGCCATGTTTGAAGGGTTGTCTCATTTTCCCAGCCAGGATTGGCCCAGAGGAGATCCCCTTCCCCTCATCCTGCCACCACCTGAGCTTTTTGACTGAGAGCTAAGAACACCTTGAGGTCTCTTTGAAGGTTTTAATGAAGATCCTCACCTATTGCAACAACACAAGCATCAACCACGGACACAAGCTGAGCCTTCAGAGGGCAGCTTTCTCCTTTCATTAATATCAATAACAACCGTGGAGCTTAATTGAGCCGCTTTGGAAGCTGCCTCTGGAAAGCACACAGCAGAGAGAGAAAACCGGGCTCCCCATCCCTCCTGCATCCCTGCTCTGCCTCCTCCCATGAGCTCATCCCCAGTCTGTGGCTGTGGATCTACCTGGGGAAGATGGGGAAGGCTTCCTAGCAAACTGGGGGTGTGTGAAATGGATCCTCTGCAAAGCCTTGAATCCCAGCCTGGTTTGGGATTGGAAGGGTCCATGATTCACACATTGAATCATGGAATGGTTTGGGATGAAGGGACCTTAAAGCTCATCCAGTTCCAACCCCTGCCAGGGCAGGGACCCCCTCCACTAGAGCAGCTTGCTCCAAGCCCCTGTGTCCAACCTGGCCTTGAACACTGCCAGGGATGGGGCAGCCACAGCTTCTCTGGGTGCCCTGTTCATTGCTCCTGTTCCATTTCCACTGTGAGAACCCAACTGGTTCATCCTGGGGATGAGCAGGATGGGAGGTGGGTGCTGCTGCCCTCGTGTATCCCTGCCTGTACCCATGCCCCAGTGTCTTCCTTACCCGGAGCTGTTCCAGCTCCCTGCTTTTCCCAATTTCATGCCTGGAATTTCAAAGATCTGTGTGTTTGTCTGCTGCTCTC
Organism: Pezoporus flaviventris; assembly: GCF_033815535.1. Taxonomy (NCBI): domain Eukaryota; kingdom Metazoa; phylum Chordata; class Aves; order Psittaciformes; family Psittacidae; genus Pezoporus; species Pezoporus flaviventris. The sequence goes on from NW_026892591.1 coordinate 2,451,404, forward strand.
TTCAAATCACTGCTTGGGCTGTGGTCCCCACGGGCTCTCTGGGAGCAGGCAAGATGCTACACGGCTTTTTGATCGAAGCCTCTTTCTATGGAGGTGTTTTTCACGGGGGGGGTAGGGGGGGAAAAGCTGATTCTTTTTTATTCTAATACCTTTTTTTTCCCTTTCTTATTTTTGCCAAAGAGCCTCAACTTGAGGTGAAATATTTCCCAGTGCTGACAAAAGCTTTGATATCGTAAAGCCAAATCCATCAAGCCAAAGCTTTTAACTCGCCATTGTTCTTTTTTCAACGTATTGGATTTGTGATGTTTGTTCTCCTTCCTCTTGCCCACGATTGATCCACCTCTCCTATTTATCTCCTCCATCTCACCGGGCCGTGGCGTCGAGCCCATTGGAGGCCTTGCATCGACTGCCTGGGATTTTGGACAAAGCCAGCCAGTTATTTTCCCGTCCCCTTTTCACCTCTGTTACCTGTTGTTTAGCATCAACCAAGCCAGGGTGAGGGGTTTTCCTTCTGAATCCAATTGACCAGGACACGCACCTCTCAGCTTTGGGAACATGGGTCAGGTTCCTCAGCATTTCCAAACCCAACCATTTCCAATGGGAGGACATGAAAAGTGTCACCTAGGAATGAATTACACCCAGTTGTGAAGCAGATGATGGAAATGGTGATGGGAATTCTTTGACATGGAGAGCAAATCGTTTTGGGTTTTGTTCCAGCTCACCAGAGCACACAATACATCTCAGGTCAGCTCTGAAAGATGTTTTCCTCCACCCTATGTAATCTATGAGTTGGTTAGGGAATGTTGGCATCTATCTTGTGGTCTGACTTGTCCCTCCAGACCTGCCACCACCACCCTTTTCCCCAGGCATTAGCCTAAACCTTTCCCAGCACCGACTCCTTGGTATTTCTAAATGAACTACTTCTTTTCCTTCCCTTTTCCCTTCAATCCACAGAAAGAGGCCACCTTCTCTGGAAAACAACCGCGAACACCAAAGATGAACTTGCTGTGACAGATTACAACAGGCTCTGTTTGGAGAAAGAAGGGAAAATGCCACCACAAAGGCAGTCACTGCAGTGTTGGGCTCAAAGCAAACCCAATAAACCAGGCAGGACATCAGCTCTGTAACTCCAAGCAGTCACCAGGGTTACTGGGAGGCTGGCAGCATCATGGATGTCAAGAGTTATTTCACTGTGGTTATTTCAAATGGGGAGAAACAGCAACCAAGTTTTCCTCAAACCAGCAATTATGGATTACATGGGCTATAGGGAGGAGTAAGGCCAGACTCCAGGATCATTAAACAAACCTGATCCTTACAAAACACTGCAAACCCTCCCCTTGAAAATGCTTTGAAGCCAGGAAGCAAAGTGCTCGTACTGCTGACCGAGGAACCTGGGATATAAGTCTCCCTTAGCTCGTTTCTGCCTACTTTAAGATTTAATTAGTATTAAAAGCCCTAGGAAGTCTGAAGATTATTTATGGAGAGCGTAGCAGTAGATATGGCCTGAGGAAGAAAGGAGGTAAGGCTGCACTTCAGAGCCTGTCCAGGTGACTAAAAATCTCCATTTTTACTGTTCTATTGCTTGAAGGAAAATCTAGGTGCAAATTTGGTTGGGTTTTTTTCCCCTTCTTCTGCCTAAAATGTCAGGGTACCACAAAGCTTTTCAGGCCTGGAGCCGGGACAAAGACAAAAGGTCAAAGCCCTCAAAACCATTTGGAGAAATGTTGGCCAAATGTTTCCTTTTTTCCAACAGGTTTTTTTATTAACTTGCTCATTTTAAGCAAAAATTGATCTGCTAAAAGACACTGAGAAGCTGCTAAGCTCAATGGGGGAACGGTCGTAAGGGGTGCTGTGGTGGGAGATGTTGGTCTCTCCAGCTCTGAAGGGTCTTTTGTGATCTCTGCCTTTGCTGGCACTAATTAACTCGGGATTTCTTAGTGATTAACAAAGAATAATAATTAATTCTTAGTAATAAAGACCAAGAATTTTCTTAGGAATCAACTCTGAATTTATAGAAACTCTTAATACTATAAAGTCACTAAATCCCAGCCTTAAGAGATACGAAGATGTGTGTGATGGTGCTTTCTGTTCATTTGGCTAAGTAAAAGTTGGCGACTTGGTTGACTATTTACAGAGACAAGAAATAAGAACATTCCCCTCTGCTCCCTGCTTGAATCATGCCTGTTCCCATCTCCAAAGCCACCATGGGCTCAATGCTGGACCATGCCCCCTTCCTTGCTCCCAGCTCTGCAGCCAACCTGGTGGATTTTACCTCCAGTGATCACTTCTAAACCATGCCCCTGGGGTTTGCCTGATTGGCTTTGTTTGACCTTCAAAGAAAAGCTCTCATCGACAACCAATTTCTGTCTCATTTTGTGACAGCTTCCTTGGTCCTGTCAATCACAGGGAAGCTGTTAAGGAGAAAATCAGGTGGGCAGCATCCCCCCTATGACAGCCTTGACAAAGAAAAGCCTATAATGACACCCGGAATTCCTCTAATCGCTCTTTTCCCACTGCTAAAAATGCCACAAAGGGTTTTCATCGAGACACAACTTTTCTAAGGAGCCATAGACAATATCTCATTGGGAGGCAAGAGAAAACCCACGGCAAAGCTGCCGCTTCAGAATGGTGCTTCCCAACACGCTGTTAGTGATTGATTCTGCTTGAGCAGCCAGGATGGACCCCATGATGGGCTGGATGCAGCAACAGGAGAAGGTTGAAAGTGGAGGCTTCTGCCTTAAGGAAATGGTGCAAACTGTGGAAAAGAGGGAAGAGGTGGAGCAGTACCACGCTGGGATGCTTTGAGGGGTGGCAAAGAGGCAAAATCCCACCTTAATCCCTATTTTGACCTACAGAGCTGCAGTCCTTGCTCAAGCCTGTCCTGAAAAAGAAATCCCCTCCATGGAAAAGATGGGCAGATGCCGACAACTCCTCTGTCAAGGCCTGGCTCAGCTTTGAACAGACATGGAGGCACTAAGAACACATCACCCCTCAGCTTTCAAGTCCCTTTTCATCCCAAAGCGAAGCTGTTCAATGTGCTCTGTGCCAGAGATGAAGCGAACTTTGCTCTTTATCTCTGCTCCCTGACAGCAGCTCCGCGCTCGCTCGGCGGTCGCATTTCATCATTAGTACCAGCTTTATGGCTGGCTGTAATTAGCTTCTGATCATCTCCAGAAAGCACAGGCATGGGAGCCACAAGGCTCCCTGTTCAGGCAGGGCCAAGATCAGAGGCTGGTGGAGAAGCAGCCCCAGCTTGCCCTATGAAGCTCCTTGCTGCTCCGGGATGGAAGCGCAGCTCCAGGCCAGGATTGCTATTTGAAATCAAGTGTTGCCCCTCTGACATGCGAATGGGAAGCCTGAATCCAACAGCACGCAGCAGTCACCGCAGCTCCTGCTGCAATGCCTTGAGTCATTGGAGGGCTGTGGGCTCGAGGTGGTCCAGGAGAGGCCGAGGGAGCTCCCATCCCACACGGTGCACATGGGTTTCCCCATGGCAGGGCCAGCACCTTGCAGTGGTTGTTGCCTTGGGCAATAGCTGCTCAGTGTCCCCTCGCTGCGGGTGTTTCACTCAGCAGAGATTAACCACCATGAAACAGCACTGGGTTTGATCTGATAAAGCCTCGGAGCGGCTGAAGCAGGAACTTCATTAGCTGGAGATTACAGGTGTTTAGCTGGTATCAGATCCTGTTGAGCAGAGGCTGAGTTCTGCCTCTGGTCCCCGTGTCCCTCCATCACTGACTGCCGCGTTGTGATGCAGGAGGCTCCCCAGGGCTCAGCTCCCTGTAGACTTCTTTGCTTACAATATTGTCCAGGCAGCTGCAGACACGAGATCCGCTTCACCCCAAACTCAGGCAACTGACAGCAAAGGCATTTGTCACTCTTTGCCCCCTCTGAATCCAGGAAGCTTAAACAATATGCATCATTTATGCACCTGCAGAAGCAGAGAAAATCAGAATTGAAAACAGACTGGTGCCTCTGTCTGCATGTGTCTGCATGAAATATTCAGCACAAACTCCGAGTCCTGCTGCGTGTCAGGGCTTGGGAGCGCCGCATCTCCTCACTCTGCAATCAGAAACCATGACAGCTCAGGGAAGAATAACAGCTGCACGATGCAACAGATCCCATTTCAGTTCAACTGCTGGGATGAAGAGGTGTTTCGAAGCTTCTTCAATATTTAAACTGAGAATGAGACACATCAAGACCCAATGGCTAATGGCTTCTTGCCTTGTGCTGCCACAGTAACACCAGGAAATTGGATGACTTGCTGGGATTGCTGGAGATGCTACGGAAGGGTGAGGAAAGAAGTGCTGTCTGTTGTAATTGCTGGATGTCCAAGTCTGTTCTGCCTGGGACTGCAGCCAGGCATGAACAAGGAGGAAGATGTAGGCTGACTCCTGAGAAACCCAGGCAGCAAATGAGCCCTGCCTGGGGCTGGACCAGATCCTGCTGTAGGAACCGCTCGCAAAGTCTTGTCTCTGTAGCTAAGGGTGAGCAAGGTCTGGGCTTTCAGAGCAGGAGATGACAACCCAAACCCTCAAACCCTCCCTGGCTGCTTAAGCAAGCTTTGAGGCTTCTCCTCGGTGCCTTGCTGGGATGTGCTGGCAGCACAAAGCTATCGGAGGCAGCTTTGCAGAACCTCCTCCTACAACATCATGGGATGGATGCTCCCTCTTGGCAGTGCTGAGCACGGGCTGCCTTCAAGGGCTGCAGCGATGGGAGAGGCATTGAGCATCCCCCCAGCTTTTCCCACTATTGAGAGGATGATTTAGCTGCTGACTCGCCCCAGGACAAACCAGGCCAGTGCTACCCTGTTTCTAGTGCCCTGCAGCAGATGGACACTAAGATGGATAGAAGCCCCACCAACCCACAGGGCTCCTGTTTGAACAAGTGAATAGGAAACAATCATCCATCCTCCAGCACTGGTGCAGCCTCTGCTATTCGCAGATCACAGAAGAGCTGGAGGGGTGAGCAGGTTCAACACATCCTCAGCACATCCCATCACAGCACGAACTGCCACTGCTGACAGCCGTGGTTGCAACCTCTGCATCGAGCATCCCCTGAGCTGCTGCCCACCCACCCCACCAGTGCTCCCAGCCAGAGCTAAACAAGGACCAGGCCCCCAGAACAAGAAAAGGGGGGTCTGAGATTGGGGTTTGGGTTGAAATTTGTGTCTGCTTCCTTTTAATCCCCTCCTCATTAGCTCTGCATCCCCTCGCTGGGATTCTGAGCATGGCTTTTATTGCCCGTTTCCTCTCTGCGTGTGGAGTCCTTCAGGGCAGACAGAAGCACTAAAAATAAACTCACCTGTCAGGTTCCCTTGTTATTACAAACAAAATGTCCTTTCCTGAAACACAACAAGTGAAACCTTCACATTGTGTGTGCTTATTCACATAAAATATTTAGAAAGCTCCTAATGTTTTTATGGCTGTAATTAATCTTGTGTCATGTCGGGAGAGAACAGAACGTGAAATCATCCCTCTGGCACCAGGCAGGACGTTGGGCTTCCCAAGGGAAACCTCTGGTGTGTCCATGCTCCCGAGGGGAGCTATGTGTCTGCTTTGTGGGGTCCCTGCTCTGCTGGGAATGCAGGGGCTGGGCCACAAACCCCTTCTATCATCTTGCCCTTGTGGCATGGATGCTCCCTCCATTTCTAGCAGCTCTGTGCAGTGAGTAAAAGGCGATGCAGTGATTTACACCAGCTCTGCTCAACTGGGTTTGTGGCTCCCTCTGACCCCACAAGATGCAGGCTCTTTCTAATGGCTAAAATCAGGGGCATTTTAAGGAAGAGCTCCCTGCACGTTCCCTGCAACCGTCTGGGGGATTCTGGCAAGCACAGGAGTCTGAACACATATAAATTGTCACTGATCAGAGCCTTCTTGCCCAGTTTACCTTGCCAATAACTTATTTGATGATAGGAATATTCCCAGAAATGCGATGCTTCAAAATCAAGGCCAGCCCTTGCAATCTACAGCTTCTCAAAGATGAAATCTTGGCCAAGATGCAAGAGAGAACGGCTCCCTGCAGCTCCCTGTGCCACAGATGGGGAATAGCCAGCTATGGAGGGGGAAAACCAGATGGATGGGGGAAAACACAGCTCAGCCTTGGCCGAAATGGGTGCAGCATTTCTGGTAACAGGAATTGGTTTATCATGAATGTGTGGGAGAACCTGGGGCTGGGTGTAGAGGAGTTTGCGATTGAAGGCAGAGATGAGAGATAGGTTGGCCTCAGTGGAGCAAAGCATTTAACCAGCATAACAAAGAAGAATGCATTTGACATTTTAATCTTGATCCTTACAGTTCTAAATTGCCCTTCAGAGGAGGAAGGTAATGTGTGAAGTGCAGAGCTGCTCCTGGGGAGCCAGCAGCCCATGAACACCGGCATGCGGGGAAGACGAGTGGCAAAGACCTCATAAAGCTCAGGGATTTGGGTCACCCAAAGGAGACACTGGGCTGATGGAAGACGTGGCCCAGGGATGGAGCTGAGCAGGGGTAACTGAGCATCTTGGGTTTCCACCCTGGGGACAACAGGGTGTTTATCCAGGCTGGGAATTAAGATCCATCTCTGGTGCTCACTCCCAAACCCTGCTTGGCTGGCGGGGCACCGTGGAAAGGAACAGTGGTCTGGTTAATGGCATGGTGTGAGGTGTCCTGCCAAGCACTGCTTTATGAGTTTGTGTATACCACAAGTTCCATGTGGGTTTATAGCCCTGTTCATTGTTCAAAGCTATCTGGGCTTTAACCTTCCTCCTGTGTGGAACAAGAAGGGTTCAGGTAATAGCACACACGTCCTGGATGCTGAGCTGTTTCGCACATCCAGAGGTACAGGTGGACAGCAAGGAAGTTAAGCTAAAGGAAGAAGAGGTGATGGTAGGGGGGCTGGAACTAGATGATCTTATCCAACACTAACTATTCTATGATTCTATGACATGGCCCAGCACACGGCTGGGCTGGGGTTGCAGGGAAGGGACAGGTTTCTGCATGGAGCTCAGGACTGGGGTTCAGCCGAACCCCCCAAATCCACCAGTTCCCTTCTGCAGCCACCTCCTCCACTGCAATGCTTCCCTGCACAACTTCTGCTGTGGTTTTTAATGTAGTTGACTTTCAGAGCAGTGGAGCTGCCAAAGCTGCCCATTTTGCCTGCAGATGCTCTGCATTGGCTGCCTCTAAACCCCTTTAAATAGCCCCAGCTAAATCACAGCTCTGTCAGGCGATGCTCTATTTAACAGGAGCTGCCCGGCTCACGCAGCAGCCGTGGCCCAGGAATCTCCTCTTGAGTCCACTTTTCCCAGCGAGTGGCAGCAATAAATACAACCCAGCCAGTTGGTCCTCGCAACGCTCCCGTGCCTTGATGACTTCTACCCAGGATTCACCAACTGTGCTGCAACCTCCTGCGGATGCTGCCTCCCGCCGCCTGGATGGATGGGGGGGAAGAAGCAGTGCTGGGATAACGCAAGGAATGGGATCCAAGTGCAGGTGCAACGCAGCAAAGGGGCTTGGAGGAGGCGTTTCCAGAAGGATTTTCCCCCATTGAAGCCTCTTCTTGCCCTTGTGCCGTGCAGCGAAAGCGAGGTTCTGCGCAGGAAAGCTCCTGGGTGGCTCCTTGCAGGAACAAGGAATGCTCCTCCTCCTTGGCCACGTTCCAGAGCAGTTAATTGCATTCCGCCTGCCCAACATTAATTAATCTGGTGTCGTGCAGAGCCTGCTGGGTGCATCCGAGGGGGAAAAATCCACCACCTCCCACCACAGTAAATAAGAGAGGAGGAGGGAGCCGGGCCGGCAGCTGGCTCCGACGCTGGGCATTCCCGTTCCCAGCGGGAAGCATCTTGTCAGGATTTGGCCATCTCCTCGTGATGCTGGACCCAGCTCTGTGAGCTCCGACACCACTTTGCTTTCACGTGCGAGGGAATGGATCCAAGTCACGCACAGAGGTCACCTCCAGTTTACTCCATGCGCCTATTCCCAGGGGGAAGGATGCCGAGTGCTTCAAAGATGGACAGAGGGAGTTGGGTACCAACTGGCCACCATGGCAGTGCCAGACTGGGCTCACAAGGAGGTCCATGGGGTTCAGTGGGGCTGTGGGTGGTTGTGCTGTGTAAGGAAACCCTCCCTGTCAACTCGTGCAATTGCTGGGTGGGAAGGTGGCTGTTGCTCCATCCTGCACCCCCCAGTGGAAGTGCCTGTGCTTCAGGGATGGGGAGGTAAAAGGGGTCTCCTGTGGGTCTCTGGATGCTCACAGGCAGAGCCCGTGTGGCTAAGGCCTTCTCCAAACAATGCTTGAAGAAGGAGCTGCTAAGGGAAACTCATCCCATCCAGGCAACAAAGCCACAAGGGATGAGGCATCCATAGGGAGCAGCCCCCAAGCACACGGGTCCCCTGTAAGGTTGTATTTGGGAGGCAGAGCTGCGGTAGGAGAGCCCCTGGTCACACAGAGAGCAGATGCTGGTTATTTTAAACCCTACTGTTAACGCATTAAAGCAGCTGTCTGCCATCCCCTGAAGACAGGCAAATTAGGATTCAACTCAACCAAGAGCACAACACACACAATAGATGTGACCACACGAGCAAGCCTGATCATGCAGACACGCAGCCCCTCAGACACATCTTGTCCCCACACGATGCTGGGATGCTGGAGCACAGGGGCAGAGCCTTCAGGATCACACAGAACCATGAACCGGTTTGTGTTGAAGGGACCTTAAAGCACATCAAGCTCCAACCCCTGCCACGGACAGGGACACCTTCCACTAGAGCAGCTTGCTTCAAGCCCCTGTGTCCAGCCTGGCCTTGAACACTGCCAGATGCTCTGGCAAATTCAATCATCATTCCCTGGATAGCCAGAGGTAGCAGCACCAACACAGCATCTTCCCATCACTGACAGCACATCTTGTTCAGGCTCAGTTAATGGTTAAAGGATCCAGGTGATTATCCCTGACCTCCTGCGAGTGACAGCAAGCTGCTGCCGAGCCATTTGTAATCTAACAGAGACATTAACCTTCTAAAGCGTGTCCCAGTCTCCCTGGGGCTGTCAAGGGACACTCTATTGTGCAGGGGAACAAAGAGCCCTGGTTATTACTCAGGAGTGAATGGCAGGGATGAGCTTTACATAAGAGAGATCAATAAAAATATATCAACAGCCCATGCAGGGCGCTGGGAAGAGGTGGAGGGGAGCAGGCTGGGCACCGGCCCACCAGGTCACAGCATCATGTTTAGGATGAGAAGATGCTGATTGAGCTTTTAATCTCTGCTCAGCACACGGGTCCCCAGGGCCAACACTCACTTTGATTCGCTGCTGGCAGGGTCAGGGCCTGCCCCACTCCCACTGGGCTTCTCCAGCCCCATCCCTTCCCCATGACAGGGCTTGGGAACCACCCGGTCCCACAGCACCTCCGGCAGCATGTGGATCAGACCTGTACTGCTCACACGTGCAATGAGTTTGGTGGGTCTCAGCTTTGCTCCCATGCACACCATTACCTCACAGACCCGACACTGATGGGTTGAAAACTGAGTGAAAGAACAGAGGGGTTAAAAAAAGCCTGAGTTTCTGCAGGGATGCTCCCAACGTGCAGGGATTGACAGTGTCGAATCGATGAGCAGGGAGCCACGGGGAAAGGCTGTTCTATTTCTGGCTGAGGCTTTCCCGTTCGGAAGCATGCAGCACCAAGTGCAACACATCCAGCCTGGGAAGCAGATGGTCCGTGGAGGTGAGTCCTGCTGTGGTTGTGCAGCAAGTCTGACACCCCAGAGAGAAACCCCACAGGCAGGTGAGCTCCCAAACTCATCCCTGACAAAGCTTATGGCTGGAGGGGGGGGGGAAATGACAACCCAAAGCATGACAACCCAAAGCATGACAACCCAGACAGACCCTACAAAGGCTTAGGATGGTGGCACCAGCCCCTGGAACAGCAGTTGGGTGCCTTTGCCCATATAAAATAATGCGTATTTACCAGATTCATTTGGGGAGCATTAACAGCCTCTTGCTATCTCCAGTCCTGCCAGCCCTCATCTCTCTTCCACTACACAGAGCATTTAGAAACCACCTTGAAGAGGCTCGAGCTCACCTCTCCTGCCTTGATACACATGGGAGAGGAGGATCTGGCCCTTTCCACCAGCAGCAGGGCTCCGAGTCCCTCCTGCTATCGGTGAGTAGATCTGGAGCAGGCGAGTGACAGAGTGAGGCTGCACTGATTCAGCGAGCAGGGTGATTATCTAAAGCAGATTAGAGATGCAAAGGAGCTGGAGTGACAGGTACAGCAAACAGAGGGGCCACCAGGCTGGAGAGGGAATGTGGTAACAGCAGGGCCTCGAATGAAGGGAGGGATGTTCCTTCCAGTCTCTTTGTAAAGCCTCCTCCTCCAGCTGCGGCGATGTTGTTCTCCAAAGGGATTCCTTTCCCTGCCGGCTCCATTGAGCTCTCCTGTGGAGCAGGAGCAGGGCTCAGAAGGAGATTTCCAATGCTGCAGGTAAATCCCTTCCTTTGGGATCCACCATCGCACGGTGGTGATGGAGCATCCAGCAGCCTTCCCTGTGCCTCAGCTGGCTCCCATGGGAGCACTGCAAGAACCCATCCTGCAGCTCTCACCCCCAGGGCTCGGTGCCTGCATGGCACAAACTGTGAGCGACTGGAAATCATCCCAGCCTCATCTCTTTGGCTTGGAAGGGAAATCATGATCTAAGCAGCGGGTTTCCTGCAGATGGGTGCACGGTACAGGCTTTGCCTTAGCCAGAGTCAAGCGAGAAACCAAGGCTGGGGCTGGGGCTGCTCTCATTCCTGCGCCTGCAGTGGAGCAGGAGAGCCGGGGGGAGTTCAGCTCTGCAGGATGCTTGGTGCTGGCTGCACCAAACCTCAAGAGCAAACCCAAGGCTGTTTCATTGCTGGGCTTTGCTGAGCAGGAAGCGGTGTGGGGGTCCCCGTTTTCCCAAGATTGGGAAAATGACACCGTGGGAAAGAGCATCCTCGGAAATGTGACCCAAGACCGGCACGAACGAGGCATCTGCTTTTGCCCCTCGACCTTTGGAGCAGCTCAAGGGAATGAGGTTTGTTCCCAGACCTCTCACTATTACAGCATTTGTCTCCCCTGCAGGCCAAACCCCAAAGCTTCTATGACACAGAATCACCTTAAAACACCCATTCAGGCCTCAGCCCCTCAGGCTTTTTGCTGGAGGCTCTTTAGGTTCCCCCCCTCCCCAAGCCTCCTGGTCAGGGTGTAAAAAAAGAGCCCCCAAACCAGGAAAGCAGCCCCCTCGAAACCCAAACAGCCTCAACCCCAAACCATCTTCACCAAACACCTTGGCTGCAGCTGACCCCCTGCATCTGATGAGGTTCAGAAAGGTGCCAAGCAGCTGCAGGAGAGGAGAACGGGAATTCATGACACCTCTACCAGGTGAGCATCACTTTTCTTTCCCATTTCTAGAGCACAGAAGCAAAGATCCCAGTTTTCTTCCATACATTCCCTGTCAGAAGATCCCTTAACTAAACCAGGCTGCAAATCTCCTGATTAACAAGCAGGCTGCACCCTCCTTCCTACCACTACGGCCACTCACACCAATAATGCCACCAAAACCAGCACAACCCTATGAGGGGAGCTGCTTTTTGTGCAAGCTGCCACAATCCTTTTGAGTAACATTAATTCTATTCAAGTACCAAGGGAACACTGGAGGGAACAGCTCAAATCTTGGTTCCTGCTTGACTCTTAGGGCAGGAAAATGCTCAGTTAATATCCTAGACACCCAGGCAGCCCATGTGCTGCTGGGGCTCCTATTCTTGATGTTATAGACTGAAAAAAATACAAGGAATGATTCAAAATAAGAACTATACCTGAAAATACGGCATGTTAGGGCTTCTTTACTGACAGATACGTGGTGTACTTTGATTTGCTTTTCCTTGCAAGCTCTCTCTCAAAGAAGGAGAACTATTATGCTCTTTCCCACTGGTGTCATTCTAATCTTAAACTAAAGCAAAGCAATGGCTCATTCTTTACCTCTGGTCAGCAGCTCTCGCAGGAGGGTTTCTGCAGCTCCTCAGCAAACAGCCATTCACCCAAAGCCCCCAAACCCCTCCCAGGCCTGCAGAAGATGGAGCCACCAAGCAGGTGTTGTTAATCACCATCAACAGCTCAGGTGCACCATAATGCAGCAGCTTTGCTTCATTAAGAGCCTTTCCCCTCCGTATGAAGGCACTGGGGCTGCTCAGCCTGCAGAAGAGAAACTGCCTGGAGACCTTGGAGCAGCTTCCAGTGTCTGAAGGGGGCTACAAGGATGCTGGGAATGGACCCTTCATGAAGGGCTGTAGTGGTAGGACAAGGGGTGATGGATTCAGACTGAAACAGGGGAAGTTCAGGTTAGATCTAAGGCAGAAGCTCTTCCCTGTGAGGGTGCTGAGGCGCTGGCACAGGGTGCCCAGAGAAGCTGTGGCTGCCCCATCCCTGGCAGTGTTCAAGGCCAGGTTGGATGGAGTCTTGGGTGAGATGTCTACTGTGAGATGTCCCTGCCCATGACAGGGGGTGGAACTGGATGAGCTTAAGGTCCTTTCCAACCCATCCTGTATTTCTATGAAATGGGAGGGTTCCCAAGAATGAACTTGCAGAAGGAGGGGGGAAATAAAATAATTGGAAGTCTTTCCCTCCAGATGTGAAGTTTGGTTTGTGGCAATGGCCAAAGGGGATCATGGCAGCCTCGGGATGGAGCTGTGTGCTTGTTACTGAGCTCCCCAGTGTCCTGACCACCATCCAAGACAGGCCATTGTCATTTTCCTCATCCCCACTCTCTTCAAGGGGATGACATCAGCCTTTTGGGTCTTTTCCGAGTTTTTTCCCCCTTTCTTTTTTGCTCATCACCCTGAAAACTTCAAGCAAAGCTGCCACTTCCCAGTCATCACGTGGTGGGCTCCCTGTGGTGGCATGCATCATGCTGAGATGTGATGTGACTGGAGCCATAAAGTGCTTTTTTGTAGCTGTCACTGTGGATAAGAGCACACAGAAGAAGGATTTATGCATGTTTTCTGTCCTCTTTCACCCCACTATCCCCTCCAAGCTCCGACTGCTCAGACCAGAGCTTTGATTTAATTACACCCTGCCGAGCAAAGACTCTGGTGCAGAAATCAAGCACGAAGGGACGTGTTTTGGGACCCTGCCAGCAGTAAGGGGGATAACCTGACCTCACGGGAGGAAGAGGGGGTGAAGCAGTGACCACCAGCACTCCTTGGGCACAGGACAGCGATTGAGAACCAGTGGGACTTGGAAATGGTCAGAAAGCAGAGATCTGGCCAAGCCCCAACCTCTTCATTGAGTGCTACCATGCACACATCACCCCATTTTCCCTCAACAACTGGTCCCAGTTGCCAGCCCAAATGGGGACCAAACACCATGGTGGCAGCATCTCCAAACACGGAACACTTGGGGCTCCATGTAAGCAGCAGGCAACCTCCAACCCCTTTCCCCCCAGAGATATAAAGGGGACTCACACCTTCTCCCACCCAAATTTTACATCCTTTTCCCCTCCTGGTCTCCTGCAAAGGAGGAACCTGAGGATGTCACCTTGTGTCCCACACTGAGCCTGCAGCGTGCTCGGTGCCATCAACAGGTTTGGCTTAAGCCTGCTCTGACGAAGCCGAACGCAAACGAGCTCAGGAGGAGTTGAATTTTCCAAGCTTTAGACCAAAAGGATTCATTTAAAGCCTTTAAAAGACATAGCCCACTTTGCAGCTCCTTCCAGAGACGGGAGTTGTGCTCTTTAAATAGGAGACATGTTTTAAAGCTCCTGCCATCATTTATTAAATTAGCCTCAGACTTGCAAATGCAGCTCCCTCTTATTGAATCTTGTAATATTTATTTGCCAAGTTGTGATATTTGAATCTGCACGTTACGCGTGTTGGGGGAAGAGGGAGGTGATGGGGAAGGCGTGAGGGGACGGGGGAAGGAAACCACTTCTACTGTAAATTGTGTCAATACATTTGCACATCCCAAGAGGGGTAAGGAAAAGGTATTGTAATTAAAATGACTGCCAGGGTATTTTAAACAAGGGGGAATAAATAGACTTTTCTCTGCATGGCACAGGCTCCTTTAACTCGGGAACTTCGTGACAGAAGATGATTAAAAATATCTTATGGCGTGTCTGAAATCTGCAAGCTTTGATGAGAAAAATGTTCTTGGGAATGAAAGGAGATCAAGTGAAGGAGGAACAGGCTCCTACACAGTGTTTTATAGGCCCAATTCATGACTGCAGATGTCGCGGAAAATAATAATAAAAAAGCCTTTTTCTTCCTATTTTTTTTTTTTCCCTGCTTAACAGAACAGGAGAAAAATACCCACAGGGGCTCCTGCAGTGAGAAGATCCCTTTACTCCAACTCTCAGAGCAGCAGCGTTTCGTACCAGCGAGAGGATGCTCCGGGAAATCACGGCCATGGCTGAGGAGAGGCAGAGCTCCCACCCAGCGATGTCCCCCCCGAGTCAGAGAGGGCGCAGGGCTGGCCTCGGTACCCCACGTCCTGCCCAGGGCAGCAGCCAGCCTGTCCCTGCTAAAGTAAAGCTCTTTCACCTCTTCCAAGTTCAGAGCTGCTTTGCCCTTTACATAGCCCCAGATAGCCCTTAATACAGCTAAAGCCAACTTAACACAGCCACTGCATCCCCCCCAAACACATGATGATGGAATTGGGACTCATGGGGAGGAGATGTGGGGGTTGCTGCAGACGGGATTCCCAAAGCATGCAAGGGGCTCTCCTTGGGGATTGAACCATGCCTGCAAGGGTAGCTGAGCTTTGCAGGGTTAAAGCAATGACTGGGAAGAGGCAGGAGCATCCTGGAGAGGAGACGGCTGGGACGGAGGAACCTCGATGTGTCTGGGACGTCGGGGACCATTCCAAGAGCCGGAGCTGTGTTAATCAGTCACCATTGCTCCTGTGCCACTCCACTGGTCTGGATGGGCTGGAAATGCTCCAAACACTTTCCTTCTTTTTGTTTCAGTTTGGCAAATTTCAGTACAAACCAGCTTTGCCCTAAGGAGTAGGTCGGTAAGGAAAAGGGAGGGGAAAAAAGGAGGAAAAGAAGAGGAAAAGAGATTGAAACCCCCCTTGATCAGCACAAACACTGGCAACATCCCAGCTCCAGTGGATGAAACTCCCTGTAACCTCAGTGCTGCTCCGGGGTGAGCCGGGGTAACACCTCGCTCTCGGGTTCTGTGGAGCTCTGCAGCCCGGGATGAGCTGTTTCAGAGCATTTTGATCAGGCTCTTTTTCCCCTCTTGTTTAATGATTCTAATTTTTCTATCGCTCAGAACCCGGGACCTGGTAACCAGGGAAACTCAGCTTCACAGGCAGAGAGAGTCGAAAACACGGGAGCACCACCACCAACTGCAGAATCTAATCATCTCCCCCAACTGTGACATTAAGAGCCATGTGATGATGCATAGCTGAACGAAGGGCTCAGTGTTCGCTACTGAAAACACTCCTTCTTATAAGGGTGTGCTTTAAGTGGGGCCCCACAGTGCAAGCTACAGCCCTCATCTGAGGGGGCCGGCTCAAGGCATCCCTAGAAGTTCCTGGCACTCTCTCCTCTTGCCCAAGACAGGGAAGTAAGGTAGAAAAAAGGAAAATCAGGGGGAAAACCAGCACCAGAGGAGGTTCTCAGCAAAGAGCCCGTGCCTCAGTTTCCCCATCTGCATGAATTAGCTCCAAAGCAGCAGGGCTCTCTTGCTGGGAGGCACAAGCTGCTGCAAGCCTCCTCCAGAGGGGCCCAGAGCTGTGCTGAGAAGTGACCCCATCGCTGCCCGCTGATGGCAGCTGAGGCATTGAAATGGGCAGCATCTGGTCTGTTGGCACGGTCGCCCCTTGCTCCTCAGCTTCAGAAGCCTCAGGATAAACCTCCCTCCGTCCCAGCACTGCTCTTATCCCCTGTTATTCTGCAGCAAATTAACTTGTCCTCCCCCCCATCATCCCTGTCTCCCCATCACCAGCTGAGGGGTCAGAGCCGGTGCCTTGGTTGGACTCTCTTGGGCGTGCAGCGTTCGCAAACCATTGCAAATAGAGAGGTTCCATCAAACCTCTGCTCCCACCCCCCCAGGAAATCGATCCCTGCTCCCAATTCAATCATGCCGAGAGGGCAATCTGACTCTGGAGGAAAGAGCCTCAGCTCGCCTGGGTCCCTGCCCTCTGCGCGCACACACTGCTCTGCAGCCCGGCTCCAGCCCAGCCCAGGGCAAAGCAGGGGGAAGAGGAGGGAGGAGAGGAAAGCGGGAGCTGTGTGGGGTCACCCGAGGGATCCGAGGGCTGGCAGGATCCCGAGGCAGAGCGCAGGTGCTGCCCCACCGCCCCCATCTGCCTGGCACACGCTGGAGCATCGCTCTAATGAGGACAGCCTTGGCACGGGCGCTGGCCAAGTTTTCTTGCAGGCCAGCGGATCCTGCTCCTTATCCAATTCCTCCACATGCTCCTCCTGGACCCGGCTCAGCTCTGCTAACAGCCCAGAGCTGGAAAGGAGGAGGGAAAGCAAAGATAAAGGGCTAGAGACCAGCAGGGAGGGGAGGCGAGGGGGTGCTCTCTGGCAGGACAGAGCCTGGGAGCGGGTGGCTGCAGTGGGCTGTGAGGGGCAGGAGGAAGGAAGGAGCTGACTTCATCTCATACCAGAGAGCTGACAGAGGATGAAAGCCTGGGAATCCCTCCGCTCCAGCGGGGAGAGCTCTCAGCTGCCAGGAGCCGTGCGGGAGATGGGGCTTGAATTGCAAGCGCAGGCTCCTGCCCTGGGTCTTTCCCACGCCAGTGAACAACAGCATCAGAGGAGAGGCACAAGTGACAGGCGGGATGGCTGGGAAGGGATCCGGCCACTGCCAGGACCTGCAGGGCACTGGGGACAGGGATGGAGGGAACATCTGCGGCTGCTGCTGCTGGAGACAGCATCGGGTGCAGTGGCTGCATCCATGCCTCTGCCTCCTGCCCTCCCTTCCAGCCTCCCCAGGGCATGGTCCTCACTTCAGTCCCAGGGGAAGTCGCCTCCTGCTTGGAGGGAGCCCTGCAGCCACCCAGTCTGTCTGCACAGCTCCTCAGTGATGAAGTAGCTGTAACAGGCAGTACTCACCCACCAGCCCAGCATGGGACAGGACAGTGGCCGTACTGCGTGCCCAGTGGCATTTGGCACAGCAGGAAAGGCAGGGAGAGCCTGAGCAACATCCCTGGGAAGCTCTTTACCGGCACAACTTCCCTCTGGGCTATTGCATCCCCACCAGGTTTAACCTCCTAAAACGAATCTCCCTTTTCCCCCATCTCTCATTGGTTTCGTAGCTGTTACTCCAAAGCCCAGGCTCAACCTCCACCTACTATTTGGAGCAAACCCAACGTGATCAAAGCAATTACACCCCCTCCACTTCAAACATTACATTATCAAGCGAAGCAGCTTCCCATTGAACACAATTAATCTGCACATAGGCACCGAAAGAAACTGTCAGCAATTAGAAGTGGAAGCACACCTTTGTAGTTAATTGGGAATATTGCACCTCTGTTACAGGTTTAATTAGTTGATAGAGTGTGTCCCTTCTCAGACATTTTTCTTTTTAAATTATCCCTGAAATTCATTTTCCCACCAAATTTCCAGTGTTAAAAAAAAAAACTCATTAAGGAAATCAACTGTGAGTAACCTGAAAGGTGATTCCGGCTCTTCCTTAGGTTGCAGCTGTACACAGGAGTTTATGGGCCTCCAAGACACAAGGAGGAAAAGTTCTTTTCTTTCAGGGCTTCTCTTCTGGTCATTCTTAATCTGATTTTAAGACTTTGCCTCTGCCTTTTCACCCTCTCCTCCCATAGATCCCATTTTTTTCCTGTTTCCCTTGGGATTAGCAGGTGATCGAAGGGGAGGGCCTGAAGGCTGAGCAGAGCTGGGCACACGCTGAGGTACATTCATTTTAACACTTCTTTTACAAAGGTTCTAAATTTTACCTTTGCATAACGATGATGCTTTGCATATCTACAGCTGCTTTCATCCCAGGAGCTCAGTGCATTCTGGTGCCTGTTAACCAAGTCTCCAAAACCCCAGCAAAGTCAATAGCAGGGCTTTATTGGGGTAGGGTTTATCTGATTTGGAGGAGGGAAGGGTAAACTGAGGCAGGAGGGGGACTGGTGAGGTGTGGGAGAGCACAACAAAGCCATACTGTAGAAGCCCGGTCATTGCAAAGCCTATGGGCAGAGCCACATCACAGTCCACGTGTCACTTGGTTCAGCAACTGCACATCCCTGGTTACCAAGGAACCAAGCTTCAGCCTCAGCGCGGTGCTAAAGGGGATGCAGCCCAACCCATGAAGGCGTGCTCAGTGCCTTTGGTACCCACAGCTCCTCCAGGCCACGTTCCCCCATGGTTTCGTGCCAGCACACACCTCGCAGCGCAGCCTGCCTCTCAAACGCTCTGAAGATGCACAGATGGAGCGTTTCGTTGCTTGGGGGGGAGGTCTTTGCTATTGTCATCCTTGGCACCACTTTTCAAACACTTTAAAAGGAAAACATTGTTATACCCAGAAGGGCCTATTTTTCATCACCTCAGAGCAGCGTGCACCAAGAATAGCTTTGCTGAAAGCTATCACATACACACGCTGGCTCAAGGCAAGAATCGGCCTGGCAATAAATGCCGGCTTGCCACCAACAGCAAAACATCACCGTGCCCATCTCCAGCCCCGGCCACGGCGAGTATCGCTCCCGCACCATCAAGCTCGCAGCATGGGTGGCACACATGGCCCTGTTTGCCAACTCCAGCTAGCCTTGCTCCAGCTCCAAGAGCAAGCACCCTGCCAAAACCCCATCACTTCAGGCAGAGAGATCCAGCCCGGAGGAGCTCAGCGTGCCCACAGCAACAAACCTGCAAGGAACTGAGCTGGCAAAGCCAAGAACACCAAGGCAGCTGCCGTCCTTCTCACCAGCCTTCAGAAAAAGCTTTCCTGCATTATCAGACATCATGGGCTGCAAACAGCGGACACTTCAGCTTCGATTCGTTAGCAAAGACATCCAAGTTACAGCTCACGTTTGGAGAAGGGAGGAAATAATTCCAACAGTTGAGCTGGGGAGGGAAAGAAAACATAAAATCACTTTTCAAGTTCCCTGAAGACAGCTGCATGCCTTAAAGGGCAAGTATTTGTGTGGGGGAGTCTGTATTGGGCTCTGTCCTTGGGCAAGGAGGCATTTCTGCAGCTCTGGAAGACCCTGTTGGGGTTACGTCTGTGTTTGCCTCTCCTCCCATCTCCATGTAGTAGGCACAGCTCATCAAACGCTGCATCTTCTGAGGATGGAAGCAGATGAGAGATCACAGAAACTACCATTACCATGAGGTCATTGCAGTTTCAAGCCAGCAGCAGCACAAGCTGCTTGGTGTAGGGGTGATATCATTGAGTGCTGTCGGCTGCAATTCAACCTCCGTTGAAGTCAAAGGGAGGGTATCGACTGGGCTTTGGATCAGCCTGTGAAGCACATGGAGCGTGTGGGCGCTTTCTCTTTCTGCCAGGGACAATCCAAGCAAAACTCAACCTCCTTCTTCCTTCAGCTGAAAGAAAGCACCAACAGAAGACTGAAGTTTTGGCCTGAAAAGGAGCCAAGTGCTGCTGAAAGCTGGCCTGTGGGCCTTGCACCGAGGATAATGAGGATGACTGAAGTGCCTTTGAAATGTGCCTTGGTATTGTGCCATCTTAGGTCCTGCTCTAACATGGGGATGCAGGAACAGGCAGACCCTGAGCAGGGAAGTCCCCCATGCTGACCATGAGGTTGCAGTCTAGTCCTCCACAAAGGCATCTTGGTAAATAAATGCAAGCTGGGAACACAAAAGCATCCCTACCTCAGAGCACAGCCCAAGTGCTTTGGACCAGGATGCCCATGGGAATAAAATGGGACCAAAATCTTGAGCACTGTAGGATGAAGCGTGGTTTCTGAAAGAGGATTATGAGGCCAGAAGCTCATGACCGCAGGGGCTGTGTTCAATAACTCAGTCACTTCTGTCCCACATCATCAAACAGCAGCATCTGTTTGCGTCCTGCAGCCTCAGTAAAGAATTCCCTGGTTTTACATGTTAGCACAGTCATGTCCTGCCTTCCACACTGGTGCTGGTACAGCCACAGGGCACAGCATTCATTCTCTCTTAAGCTGGTGTGATGTTCTCCTTATAGCAACCCGCTGTCAGCTCCTCTGGCTTGTGCAACCCTCACCTTCCCTGCTGCAGCTGGAGGTGGGCGACTCCTCATCCCATCCCAGGGAGCTGAGGGCTGCCCATGACAATTTGCATCCACCTCCTGCCTCCTGCAACCTGGGCACACACAGAGAATTAGCAAGGGACCGAGTGGAGAGACACAGCACAAGCTGACGGAGGGTGGAGAAATGGAGATTACCAAAAGCCCCGAGGGTTTGTTACTCTGGATGCGCCCAGGGTTGCTTTGCTGCATGCTGGTTTTTGCCATTTGAACACATCTTCTTGTGGTCCGCTGAGCCCAAGAGCTTCTCTGCACTCTGAAACACCAGCAGCAGGACCTCTTCCACCCTGCTGCAGGGACCAGGGAGCCGAGGAAGGGCCTGGTACATTTGCAGAGCTCGACACTGGGGAGACATCGGCTTGGCCCCATCTGGAAGGAATTAGCGGCAGAGCTGTTTGTCAGCTGCTTGCACACAGAGGACAGGCTGTGATTTTACACCGTGAGCCTCCCCCGGAATGAAAACCAGACAGGCGGGGAGATTTATTACACACAAACCTCGCAGGATTACAAACACCCCATGGAAGGAGACCTGCCCAAGAGTGGTTTTTAACTGGCGTGCAAGAGCCTGGCCAAAATTACCTTGGAGCATGGAAAATGGAGCAGAGCCCTGGCTGGGATAAACAATGGCATCAGCAAATGCCTGGTTTGAGAAAGGAGGGGGAAAGAGGAGCGGAGGGCTCTGACTTGAGGACCACCCACGAGATGAAAGAACTTGAACTGCTGCTGAGCCCTCCAGCTTCAGCTGGTGCCTACATCGTATTCAGGCACTGCAGTGATCCCCCAGCCTGACCGAGCTGCAAATGACTTCACTGGGATTTGAGATCCAAGGCAGTGGGATCTGATTTCATTCCTCCCTTCACCAAGGATGAGATTGCCAGCAAGAAACCATCCCTGGAGATGCCTGTATCGTGTTTTCATGGATTTTTATACATCTTGTTTACCTGTTCCCAAATTGCAGGAGTCGTTTTTGTGTCTTTGTTGCTAAGTTTTCCACAAAAGCTTTGCTAAAAATCAAAATTGTGTCTGAAACAGATATCGAGCATGTTTAGTTTCCTGACAACCACACGTAGAGATTCAATTTGTATATGCTGCTCGGTGAATATGGCATACTGTGATTGCTCACACATTAACTGACACAGCAGAGCCGGGTGGAAAATGGCTTTTCTATTCCAGGCGAGAGTTTCAGAGACTAATAAAAACACCAATGGGTTTGAAAGAGACCTTGACAGTTTGTGATGTGTAAGACAAAAGGGTTTACTATTTCATTAGCCAAAATTTGAGACTAAAACGGATGCTTTAAATTTTGAAACAAGTCCGTATGGGAACTTATAACTATTTCCTCCTTATCCCAAATTAAAAGGATTTCAAACGGGGAAAACAAAACCAAAACTTCGGGAAAATAAAGGGATGACTTTGCCTCGTGAATAGCCTCAGTTAAACCGAATCAGTTTCTGCTGAAGCCCAAGTCAGAAGTTGTGAACCCGATCCAGCCACTCTTGCAGACGGCATCACCCTCACAAAGACTCTTCTCTCAGCAGTATTGGCTTCCTTTAATAAAACAGAGGTAACTACCAACTTCCACATGGTGTGTACAGACACAGAGCGAACTTGCACCGCTTATTATCCTGCATGCAGGGACATAACTCTCCCCTTGATCTTCATTAAAGGGAGAAGGGAAATTCCAACGTTTCAGAGGCTTTGTTTTTATCCAGAGCACCACAGCAGCAAGGAGAGAGAGCATCCAGCAAGACAAGACAGAGGATGGGTTTGGAGACAGGGCACAGCAGCTCAGACATGCGCTGGGTGTGCGAAGCTGTGCTAGAGAATTCCCAGCAGTCAGCTTCTCATCTGCCCATCAGCATTCCTGCCGTGGGGAACTGCAGAGTCAGAGAAAGCAACGGAAAAGGAAAAAAACCACTCAAACCCCACACTCATTTTCCTGGTGTAAACACAGGATTTGCCTCAAACACCGAGCTCTGAACAGCAATGTTTGCAACAAGGCAACAGGAGTCAGATTTGCTCCAGCTGCAGCAGGGCCCTGTAGGGCTCCGTGGTGGAGTGGGCAGCATGCCTGGTCCCCTGCCCTGGCAGCACCACGCTGCCTGCACACCCCCATCCCCATTTGTGCACCAACACCCCCAGTCCTTGAATTTTACACTTAATAACCAGACCCTGCTCACCCAGACACTACCTTTGTCCCCCCTTAGATCTGAGCCTCGGTACCCAGCTGACGTCTGTGCCCATCACACATCAGCTCCCTGTTGCATTCTCGCTGCCATCACTCGCACGCACACCTCCGTGGTCCAGACACATTTCTCCTCTCTGCTCCAGTGCCTTCCCCTTGCATTCATCAACATGGAAACCTCCTGCTCCTTTGCACTCACCCATCTGGCCCCCCTTTCCACACACACATCACCAGTGGGCAGCCACACACTTGAGCCAGCCCCAGGTGCTCACCAGCACCTCTCCCCCTTCCTCTGCATCCAGCGGGGTGGTTTATGCTGCAGCAAGCAGGGATGCTGAGGGCTGGTGGTGGCAGCAGGTGTGGAGAAGGAGAGAAAAGAGAGGAAAGCAGGTGTTTTTGAAGCAAAGTTTAGCTGCAGGGTTAACCGGATGATGAAGAAGGCAGGTGCATGCTTAACCGCATCCTGCTAGCAGAGCGTTGTGCCTCTTGCCCACTGCAATGCCAGCGTAACGGCTCTATCGCACTGAATGCTGCTTCAAGGTTACTTAAGCAATAAATTACGTTATGTGCTTAACATCCTCAGCAATAACCCCCACCCACGACTTGCTCATCCTCCCCGGTTATTTTCCCCTTGTGGATGCACAGCTGGAAGACTGCTCCAGCTTTCACCTCATTCCGGGGCAGGAGGAGCCACCTCTATTCAACAAGCTGCAGAAACACCTAGAGCTCACTAACAAAAATAACCCCAACACCACCTCTTCCTGCTCCAACAAAGTTTTGGGAGCTCTGCTGGTGTCCAGCAGCCACAGACTCTGAGCCATGGTCTGCAATGGATCTGGAAATCATCAAGAATAAATCTGCGCTGGGTTCAGGTATGAGGTAAAAACCAGAAGGGACAGTGGCAGAGCTGCTGGGGGGGGGATTGCTGTGGACTGCAAACTGCATATGAAAAGGAGAAAGAACCTCAGAGGCCGGATTCTCCCCCCAGTTTTAAGTGTACGCCAAGAGGATTGAGCCCAGGGGACTCAATCACTCCTTTATCCACTGATTCCAGGTATAAATGGCAAGTTTCAGTCCTGGAGATGTCCCTTTATCCCAAAGGATGGACACTTTCTCTTTAGGACTGAGACAAAGAGCTGACCCAGTCTCATACTTCACATCAGCCTCTAGCAGGAGGAACCTTTGTTAGATGCATCTAAAAGGGCAGTACATCTGCTCCTCCATCCTGCCTGGCACTGAGCATCCCTTGGGAGAGCAGGTCCATCCGTCCTGCCTCATGATGCCGTCTGGCTCCATCAGCAGCAGTGCCCGACATGCTCTGCAGTCAGGACTTTGCGTGCCAGATGCCCTTGTAGGCAGCTGCACGCAGGATTAAGAGCAACATGTTCAAACCATGTACAATTACGTGCAACTGTTTCTCCACTGCAGATAGATGGAGTAGCAATGGAGCAGCAGCTACGGTCTCGCATTTGTAATTTCCAAAGGACAGTTGTGTGGCCACTGTCCGTTACAGGCAGGGCAAATGAAGATGGATGAAAGTGAGTTTGGATGCTCCATATCCCTCTGCTCATTTACTGCAGGGAGGCCTGGACTACAGGAAACATTACAAGGAAAACTTGCAAGGGACAGGGAGTTACAGTTTCTACCCAAATCCCAGGAAATAATGCATTTCAAATAATGCATTTTTACATGAGCGAAAGCCCAGTCACCTGAGATCTGTCTTACCTGGCCCCATCACTTCACTGCAATGGATCTCAGAGCATTTATGAGTCCTAATCTCCAGCTGCCCGTGGTGGGAGATGAGTAGTTGCACCCCCACACTGCATAGGAATCAGTGTGGGAATAAAACCAATATGTAGAAAACAAAAATGGACTTGGGAAGACCATAAGGAGCTGTCTCAGAGGAATGGGGCTCCACCAGGTCCCAGCAGCTTCACCTGGCAGTGGGGAGGAGAGCAGAACATGGAGCTACTAAGCATCAACCTCAGCATCCCAAGTGAAACGCAAGCAGACAGGAGGCAAACTTCATGGGCACACTGAAAATTTGCCTTGGATTTCAAGGTCATGTAGTAAATTAGCAAGAACAAGGCCCAGGTATCCTGAGCATGATCCCTTTCTACCCTAATCAGCCTGGCCTCACATAACCATTCGTGCAATTGGCTTATTTCAGAGTGACTTATAGATGCTATTGTAAGCAGAGCCAGTCAATATATTTATTTTCCTTTTGATATACAGCTACAATAGGAAGCCATGCATGAAGTTTATTAAACCTGGCTAATTTTCTATCAGTTCTGCAAAATATCGATTCCATGCTTTCAGTTATCTGGCTCAGCCTCAACCTGGAAAGGGAATCATTTAAAAACCAACCAAGAAGGCATCCAATTCCTCTGAAACAAAGCTAATCTGAGGCTGCAAAGTGTCACCGTTCTCATGGGCAGAGCCCTTTGATCGATCGAGCCAAAGACAACTGTGTTAGTCAGGAGCCATTTGCAAGCTGGCAAATTAAACAAGGTTTGGGTTTTTTTTTCCACTAAAAAGGGAAGGGAGGGGAGTAACAGCTTTACAGTAGCAGTAAAAATTGAAGTGATTTCTTCCCCCTCTGACAGAGCCAGATTCTGGGTTCTATGGGCAGGAAAGCAGCACAGAAGGATCTGCCCCTCTCCATCTCCATGGGTCCACTGTAGGGGTGAAATCCCTTTGCTGTAGCAGTGTTTTGGTGTCTGCTGAGCCAAGAGCACAGCTGGACTGTACAGGGTTACAGGGCAGGATCCTGACACACAGGAGAAGCACGGAAGAGGTACCCCAGTGATGCTTTAGCAGAGTCCAAGCCGCAGAGGAGGGTGAGCATCTCTGAAGCGCAGGAGCTCCTGAGCACACCGTGGGCAGACACTTCTGAACGCAGGGGGTTTTGCAGGTGTCTGGTTCTTGAGGGCACAAAGCCCTGTCCAGCAGGAAAGTCTCAAGCTTAACCCCTGACTCTTTGCCTT
Source organism: Pezoporus flaviventris (assembly GCF_033815535.1). Lineage (NCBI taxonomy): Eukaryota > Metazoa > Chordata > Aves > Psittaciformes > Psittacidae > Pezoporus > Pezoporus flaviventris. Next base: position 2,476,775 of record NW_026892591.1, read on the forward strand.
CCTCAGAGCAGTTGCATAGTAAAACCAGAGACAGGGAGTTTTCTATCTTGGAATCTTAAAGCTGAACTGCAATCCTGCACAAGCAAACCATTACTGTGCCCGTATCGTGATGGAAACCAGCAATAAATATAAAGATGCTATCTAAAGCAAGATGGCAATGTGTTTTACCACATCAGTCTCAGGGTGCCTACACTCGGATTAGCACATCAGAGCAGCTTTCAGCCGCTTCCTTTGGTTTAAACTTAACCTGCTGCTCCTCCTGTGCCGTAGGCTGCTCGAGACCAGCTGCGAAGCAGCATTGTACAAGACAGAACATATGCACAAGTAAACAAATTAAGGCTATCTCCAAAACAACAGGCCCCTGGCTTCCTGGAAGAGCTGCAAAGAGAAACTTAATCAAGAGCAGCGGGTGAAACGGTGAAGGGGAGGAGATGGACCTCTGCTAATGAAGGTGATGCTTTCAGCTTCGCAGCACGCAAGGAGGCAACGGCGGGGTCAGCACCAGTGACATGGGAAGCACACGCAGACGGTGACAGCGCCGGCTCCAAGGAAACCCTGCTTTTCACGGCACAGAGCAGCCAGTTTAAGCCCATCCAGAGAGAAAAACCAGCCACTGAGCAGGGCACAGGCTCAGCCTTGCCCCTGCCTGTTGTGGAGGGTGAGAGTTCAGCTGCCGAGGCCAGATTAGGACCGGTATCTTGGCCCCTCCTGGTCTCCCTGCCTCCCTCCCCAGGGGCTCATTAGTGCTCTGAGGTTGCGGCAGTTAAGCCAGTTGAATACCGAGGCAGTTAAATCTCTGCACACCTCTGCGCGGATGCTTTAAGCCTGCCTGCCGCTGGCTTCACCTCGTGTCTTTCAATGAGGGAGTGCTGGTGTGGGAAACCAAAACAGCAGGAAGCTTTCCCTTCACTTCCAAAGTGCAGGCAGGTCCCTCTCCAGCTTCCCCCTGGAGCCAAGGGTCCTTCTCTGCTAAAAACCCTGCCTTGACCCTATGGGCCCAACCTAAGTGCAGTTTGCCTGCAGCGTATCCTCTTGGGAGCTCATGACCACCAAAATTAAACTAATTTTACTGCAAAATATAGCCCTTTAGCATTGCAGAAAAGCCATATCAACACCCCCCACACACACACATGCAAGCACCTGCTGTTTGCTCCCTCCAACCTTACGTTTTCAGGACCAGCTCAATCTCCCTGCTTTTCCTGTTGCCCCCACAGAGCAAGCCAGTCAGTGTCCTCTCTCTTAGCAAACCCAGAATCCCTCTGAGACGCCCCAGGCTCTCTCAGGCCAGCTCTTCCAGCCTCCCCTGCGCACCAGACTCGCCTCCCTTCGCCAAAGCAAGCTGTTGGAGAGACAACTTTGAGCCCTTACTTCGTGCCCCAGTCTCAGAGCAGAGTCTGGCACGGCAGCCTAACACAAACCCCATGTGTGATCACAAGCAGGCAGGGCATCTGACAGCTTACAGAAGAGTAGTTAAAATAACTGGCTGATTTAAGACAAGTGTCTCCTTAATCCTAAGCAGTTAGAGGTTGGTTTATGCCCCAGACGACAAAGGTTTGCACAGCTAGTTTATCATATTTTTAAAGCTGCCTTAATTTAATAGCAGAGGATCTGTTATCCATCTTAGGTGGAGCAAAAGGGAAGCTAGACCACACTTAACTTGGAAGAAATAAGAAATGTGTAATAACCTAGATCTTATTAGACCCTAAATTGCTCCCTAATGACTGGCAGTATCTGTGCAGATCCCTATGGATTGCTGCTGAGCACAGCCAGCACCCCTTCCCTCTCTTAGCACCATCTCATTTATAACCTCCTCACTCAAAATCCCTACTCTTCCCTGAAGCAGCAAGTTCTGCAGTCCTAGAAGAGACCTCTTTAGGCCATTCCCATCTCCGCAAGAGAGGAAACACCAGCCCAAGCTGTGCTTCTAGAAGCCCACAGTACCCACAGCATTCCTGCTGCTCCTGGAGCTGTGTCTCACTGCTTTTCCAACCCATGCTGGTTTTCCAAGTCCTTTTCCAAGACAAGCCAGCAGCAAGGATGAGCAAGGCAGCCACACAAACCTACATGGCACTTGCCAAAGGAGCTCTGCATCACTTAGCTATTGAATCCTGACACAGGGGTGTGCCTGGCATGTAGCTCCAAAGGTGGAGAGAGGATCCATCATGGCCTGGAAACCCCATCCCTGCCCTGGGGGAGGCTGTCAGTGCCCTATGGTGTAGCTGTGATGAAAAGGGGGTCTCCAAAGGGCTGCACTGGCTTTAATCACATCCGAACAGTGGAAGCTGTCGGGATTCTCTCCGTCACTACTGGAACAAGAGCCGTACACGTAGACAGTTGCTGTCACAAGGCAGATCAGTGCCAAGCTGAAATCCAGGTCTGATTTTGGCTCAACCCCATCTCGCTCCCCAAACCCAGTAATTTCCAAAGCGGGGCTTTTCCTCGGGTCTCATCACTCATGGGCGCTGACCGCAGGAGCTGAGCGCCTCGTTGCGAAGCAGCCATCCCGTTTTCCTCCATCCTGCAGCAGCTCCCACCCGTCCTGGTGCCGTAGGGAGCCTGCCCGGGTTGTTCTGCGGTGGTGAGGAACAACAGCTTGTGCTTTGCAGGTTCCCCCAGGGAGCCACGCTCCCGGCTCTGCAGGGCTGGCACACATCCGCCCACAGCAGCCCCAGAGGCAGGAATGGGGCTGCAGGAGCAGCCACGCCAGGAAATAGGGGTGGGAAGAGGGGGAAGAGCAACGGGAGCCATGGGGGCATTGGGGTGTTCAGTGCGGTCCGGGGGAGCATCCCAGAGGAAGATCACAAGGGAAGCCCTGTCCGGGCTGCCATAGAAATGGATCAAAGGAGGAAAGAAGCAAAGATGGGAGAAAGAAGGATGCAAGCTGGAGACATGGAGCTGCAGAAGAGGTGTGAGGGGAAGGCAGAGGTGCCCTACGAGGCAGCAGCACTTGCAGGGAAGCTTCCAGAAGGCAGTGGCCAGGGCTGCCATAGGAGCCTCTGCCCCTATGCTGAGGCACCCCAGCCCCGTCCTCGCTGCCACCGCCATGGGGCCCCCCCCTCCTGTCCCCTTTCTGCATGGCCACCGTGATGCTGTGTCTGCAGCGGGCTGCTGGCAGCCATGCCAACAGCACCAGGCCGGGCAGCCGAGCTCCCGCTGCGTGCCTGGGCCTGCCCCTCACTGAGGGCACCATGGCGGCCATCACCCCCCTGGGCCATGCTTCCTGGGCCCTCAGCCCCCAGCAGCACAGGGCCAAAGCTGCTCCTGCTCAGCGAGGTGGACACGAGGTCACCACCAACACACTGGGATCTGGGGACGTGGCACCAGGGAATGGGGAGGTGAAGGGAGCGCCCGTGGTGCCCTTCATCACGGAGGTGAACGTGAGGCTTCGGAGGATGAGCTGCCAGGCTGAGCAAGGGGCCATGGTCCTCCTGGATGAGCGCTGCCTCTGCAATGACACTGCGTGGAGCTTCAGCTGCCATGCCTGCAGGTGCCTTGCCCACCGCGCAGACCTCCTTCACTGCGCTCTGGTCCTGCCCCTGTACAGGGTCGCCAGCATCCTGGTCACCATGACAACCGCCATCCAGCTCCTGGCGAGATGCACGAGGAGCTACCAAAGCTGGAGGGAGAGCAAGCGGCAGAGCGGGGAGGGGTGGCCAGGCTCTGCCCCCAGCATGGGGGCACCGAAGCTGCTCTCCTGCTCTCACGCTTACCGTGGCCGGTGCATCCACCTGTGGCTCTGCGTCCCGGCCGGCAGCACGACCTGCCCGCTCTGCCTGCGCAGCGTCACCGCCGTGGCCGTGATCCACCTGGGAGTACACAGCAACGAGCAGGAGTAACCTGCTCACCCAAGCTCCCCTATGGACAAAGACCCCCCCTTCCCCATGCACAGCTCTGCCTTCCTCTCTTCCTCCAAACCCAAGCTCCAGTCAGTGCCTCTCGGGAAGCACAAACACTGCGCAGGATTAAAAACCCCATATGGATCTGTAGGAGTGAGGAAATGCAGCCTGCAAGGACAAGTGGAACACTGAAGACACATCCTTGGCTCTGCCCAGCGTGGGGAGGTGATCGCACACAGGTCTGCTTCATGCTGGAAGATGTGAGGGCCACAGGACAGAAGCAGCATTAGCTCTCGGATGGCTTGTCCTGAGGTTCCTCCTTTTACTCTGCTTCTTAAGCTCTCCCTTCCTAAAGCCTGCACAGGCAGGCTTATTCCAACGGAGCCAATTGCCGCAGTTACCAGCTCATTTTTATCACAAACCCGTGGTTAATGAAACAAGCCCTGTTCTTTACTTGCCTTTCGTTTGCATTCAGTTAGCTGGAAAGAACAAAAAAAAACAGCTCAATTGAGATGTTGTTTTTGCTTTATGTCCACAGTTTGCAGGGCACTTTGCCAAAGCTGGGAACGACAAGGTATTATTTCTAGCACCAGTATCTAATAAAGAAGTGTCCCTCCATCACAAGGCAAACGGCTGGAACTGGAATCCATTTCCAGACATAGGGGCTAAGTTGCAGTGGCCCACATTTGCTCAACTGCCTTTTTTAATTGCGGGCGTTAGCAGATTATGGGTAGTTTTGTAGCAGGTCCACAAAGCACTGCTTTATAATCTGCTGTATGCATCAGGGCCCAGATTATCATGCTTGTACTTGGTAATAACAGAGAGATTGCCTGGACCCTTGGGAAATCCAGGAGAGGCACCTGGTAGAGCGCAGGAGCACGTGGTACGGAGGCACGTGTACACAGCAGGGCTTGCAGGACTCCCCCAAACCTGCTCGCCGTCCCCTTTCCGTGGTGGGAAACAGCGAGGAACAAACCCTCTTCACACACACACATCTCCATTTCTCACCTACCCAGCACACACCGATTCTCCCAGCTCTCTCTCCTGTACAGACGCAGGTCACCCTTTCCTTTCATCCCACATGAAAGGAGGTGGTTACACGCACCGGTTTCTAAACCAGCTCCAAGCAAGGAACATCATTAACAACAAGGTGCAGGTCTGCCTTCCAGCCAGCTCACTGCGGAGCTGGGGACCTGCTCAGTCAGCAGCAGGGGGGAAGCGTGTCCCACATCCCTTTCCTTTCAGAGCAACTGGGAGCACTGGAAGCACAAAGGCTTGCACTGGAAGGTCACTAGATGGCCCCAGATCTTCCTTCACAGCAAATCCCCAGCATTTCAGCCCCAGGAGCCTGGTCTGCCCTAAACCTACAGCACGACCCCAAAGGAGCGGTGTGCCCTGATAAGAAAGGCACTGAGCTAGAACCAGGGATGCCTGCCAAGATGTCTTGAGGAAAACATTCAACTCCCTGGTGGCTTTTTCTGCTCCTGGCCTTTAGCTATCGGGGCCAGGTAGAGCCTGTTGTGCGGCCGTGCAATGCTACTGCCCACGGACCCGAGGCACTGACCTAACACAGATAAAGGACGAGAAGTCTGATTATGTACAGACCCACATCATCCCACTGTCAGGCTGCTCTTTTCATGCTGCATAACCCTCAGAGGCAAGAATGCACCCGAACATCCAGACTTATTCCCTAGGCTACATCAATGCTGAATGTGGGGCCTGTGATGCATGCTTTGTTGGAGCTGTAATGATGTCCATGTAAGTCAGTTGCCTGCGCATCTCTGTTACAGTTTAAGCCGTTTGGGCAGGACCAGAGTTAGACTCTGTTGGCACTTTTGTGGGTCTAAATCAGCATTAAATTCCTTTGGATTGAGCAGATACCTCTGTGCAGTGCAAGCAAAAGGAAGAGCTGGCTTTACATCCTAGCTCCTGCACTAAGTGACAGCCCCAAAGAAGAAATAAAGGAACACGGGGACTTTGGGAGCAGTGGGGTAAGTGATCAGCTAATAGAGGTAAATGGTCTTTTCCTTTCTTCTAGCCTGGATCATTGTTCAAGTGGTAAAATGGGACCCGTTCCCTGTAATTGCTCTGCTCTTGCACACAACTGCTGTCTCCCACGTGTAGCTTGTTGACATTTAAATAAATTGCAATTATTCCAACAAAGTAGATTGCAGGAGCTCCAGAGAAAATGGGTCAAGAATACGTCCAGGAGCATCTGCAATGTATTTAACACATGAATATAACAGGGGTAGGGCAGGATGAGAAGAAAAGTACGGTGCTGGCTATAATGAATGCAGCATGGGGCTGGAGGCAGCCTGGCACAGCCCCACACCACAGTGTGATGCTTGGCTTAACCTCCACCAGCAGGAGCCAAAGCCTCCGGGGCACAGACGATGGAGGAGGCAGACAGCAGTGATGCAAACAGAAAGCACAGAAGGAACCAGGACGTGGTTTATTGGTGGACAGGGCACCTCTTTGGCTCTTTGAGCCAAGACCATCCTGGCCAAAGTCCTTGCTCAGCCCTGCTTCCTTCTGCAGCATTCAGGGATTTCAAAGGAGGCTATGGTTTCCCATCTCACACTGCCTGTGGGTGGGATATAGGCACTCTGCTCCCCATTCAGGTTGCAGCTTTCCCTCTTTCCTCACTCCCCAAAGCCTTCTCTGCACCCCATTTCTCTCTTTCTTACCCCCCAACCTCTCTTGAAGAGGATTTCTCTTTTTCCCCACGTCCCTCTGGGTTACTGCTGAGAGTTACTGAGATCCGAGTTGAAGCCAGGAGGCTGCTCACTCCTGCCTTGCTGATTCTAGGACATAAGAGGTGGTGCTGGAGCAGCCAGGAGCCAACAGCATGCAGGATACACAGGGGATTGATCATTCCTTCATCCCACATCTGTCACAGCTCACACAGACACATGGATCTTCATCCGGCCCTACCCCTATGCAAGCAGCAGGTCACTGACAGTCCATAAAGCTTTGATTTAGAGGCAGAAACATGGCATTGAGTGCAAGTAAGGAGGCAAAGATTTGAAAGAGCACTAGGATGATGGATGCCATCACAAGAAGCGTGAAGACCAGCAAAGAATGCACTCTCCGAAGGCCTCCCAGCGCGCCTCCATTTCCTTCATCTCCCATTCACCTCGAAAACATTTGGCTTCTCAAACCTTTGCCTTGTTTTGTTTTTAAATGCATCAAAATGTCTCCCTGCAAGCGTAAAACCCTTTAGATGAAGGGGGAATAAAATCGATTTGAAACCACAGCTGCTGGGAGTCTCTGGCGCGCACACGCTGTCTGCTGACATTTTCTGTAGCTCTTTTCCCAGGGAAATCTGTCTCAAGCAGAGCCCAAGGGGGCGAGTAACAAATCAGTTGCCTGGTACCCGAGTGATTTTTTAACTCTCGGTCCAACACGACTGCACTGGAAACCACAGGGCTACTCTCAAGTGGGTCATTAAACAAAAAGGGCTGTTTGTTACAAGGTACAGGTTTGGGGGGATTTGTGGTGCCGAGCTGACTTGGGTTCATTGCATATTCATACTTAGTTTGTTCCGACAACCAAGAGAGCTGCTGCATTCCCATCAGGCTGGCGCTCCTCTGGGCACTGAGCAGTCACCATGTAAGTTGGGAATTGCCTGAAAGAGAGGAGCTCCTGCTGTCAAACTCTCTGGGAGAGAGGGACAACACTTGTGCCTTATGCTTTCCACTGCTTTTCCAGCTTCCTCACCATAACCACAACTTCAAAATCAGTTTTTTCCTGCTAGAAGCTGAACTCTCTATTTTTCCAGCCGTTTGATTTCCAACACTGAGGTTTGAAAGTCAGTAAGGTAAAAAGCCCCAACACAAGAGTTGATGCCTTCCAAGCTCGTCCACCACCCTCTTTCACTGGGGTAGGAGTTCAACAAGCTCAGCCCCAGCAAGACCCAAGCGTATCGGGCTCTTCAAGTCTAGCTGCGCACTCAGGGGCCTTGAAGGTGGAGCTGCTCAGTTTAGGTAATGGCAAAATGAGGCCACACAGGCAAAAAGAGATTTCCAGCTTCTGCCAGCTGCCAGTTTGACTGACAGACACCGACTGACTTCCTTCGGACAACAGACCCCTTCTATCCTAAGCAATATATTTGCCTTCCTTTTGGTTCAAAGATCAAAATTTTAAGGAAAAAAAGCCCGTCCACCAGACCAATCCAAGGTGCCACATCACCCCTCCCCAGCACAGATGGCGGCTAACAGCTCCTTCCCACTCCACCACGTTTCCCAGGAGTTCCTTTGGCCACCAGCATGAAGGATTCCAGTCTGTGGTGGGCACATAGCTGCTGGGGAGGCTCATTTACCCTGCCTGGACAGCACCAGCAAAATGAGATGGGCATCCTACTGGTACCCAGAGAGGGATGGAACTACAAACGTCATGCATGGAGCAGACCAAAAGGAAAAGGAAGAAGCTTAAGCAGGTTGATGGCAATGTTATGTGACCCAGCCTTGGGAAACACTTACTGGCTGATGTCACAGGTCTGCAGAGGTGATGTAAGGGTGTTGCTTGGCAGCTGGAGACAACAAAAGAGAAGTTCTATCCTGGGAACCTCAGCCTACAGAAACCTCTAAGGCAGAAGCAGGCCGAGATCTCCATCCTGCTGGGGCTCCAAGTGAGAAAACCCCGGTGGGAGAGTGCTTCTGGGACCGTCTGCTACACTTCTGCTTTGGGACCAGCCTGGAGATCTGTATTCAGCTGCATTCAGCATGAATCTTTGGCTCCAACTTCTTCCTTTTGTGGTCACCGCTGCCTTTTGCAATGTTACCCTTGCAGAAATCTTTGCTTACGTGGCTTATAATGACAGCTCCAAGTGCGTTGCTTATAAAGCCCTGCCTGCGTGCTTCGGGCCACGACTCCCAGCAGAAGGGCTGACAGGGCATTTGGTAGGAGTGATACCAGCAAATGCTTGTCATGCAATAGAGAATCCTCCAGCACCAAGGCAGGCCTCTGAGGCACGTATTGCACTCATAGAGGGGTATGGCTGCTCTTTCCCCAGAAAGGTCCTTCATGCCCAGCAGGCTGGATACCAAACCGCTGTTGTGTACAGCGGGGATTCAGAGGAATTGGCTACCATGAGGGCTGATGATGAAGAAATCCAGGAGCTGATTGAGATACCATCACTCTTTACTGGACAATCAGTCTCCCTCCACTTGCAAAGGACTCTGCAGTGCACGAAAGGGGCATACGTCAGACTTCTACCACCCAAACTCTATCCGAGCGCTTGTCAAGAAAACGTCAAAATGCTGGAGAAAACTCTCACCATGAAGGACTGCAGGGACCTATTCTACATCGCTCTTGCCAATACCTTAATTATAGTTGGCTTCATCTGGTACAAGAGGGCTCACGGGACAATGCTGCACACGTACAGGAAGGGAGACAAACATGAGACCTGTGTGATCTGCATGGCAGAGTACAAAGAAGGGGACCGCTTGAAGATCCTGTCCTGCTCTCACGCTTACCATAGTGTCTGCATTGACACTTGGTTCCACACCCTGTCTGGGAAGAAGACGTGCCCCTTCTGCAAGCAACTAGTGAATACCTGCGGGCAAGGTGACCTCCTGCCTGAGCAGGCTGGTGAAGATGTCAGTGAAGAGGAATGGGACCATGAAGATGACGCATTCAGAGAAGGCCTTGAAGATGACTATGCTGAAGAGGAGAAAGACGATGCAAGCTCAGTGGAAGGGGAAAGGTTTGATGTACTGGAGAACAGCATCACTTGAGCTGTGACAGGGATAAGTTATCATTAAACCAAAGGAAATCTCCCCTGTGCTTTCCTTTAGCTCTTGCTCTAGGCTAGCTTTTATTGGGAAGCTAGTAGCACTGCAGTTTTGGCTCCCCTCCCCTGGATCTCACAGTGAAAGAGCATCTAGAAATCCCAGGTGAGACCTGTCCCATGTGTTGCAGCCAGCAGAAACTATTTCCTAACCTAAGAAGTAGAGAGGGGGAGAAAAAATGGGGTACTAAGGCATAAATGTGAAGCAACTTCGCCCTCTCATCAGCAGTGAAAACACAGCCCACAAGCCCCCAGCACCTCCTCATCACCCTGCGCACTGACACACACTACCCCCAAGCAGCAGAGTACCTTAGCACAGCCCACTGCAGGGGACAGCATGGCCTTTAACAACACTGGCAGGAAAAGTGAGCTGCAAACATTGAGGGCACTTTAAACACTATCTCCTCAGACAGGAGGTGATGCCAGCGGGAGGGAGAGGTCTTTACAGCAGGATTCACTTTGTGGAGCTGGGTAGGTGGAAAAAAGAATGAAAAGCTTCTAAGCGTGGTGTAATTGGCTGCCTTTGCCTGCTGGTTGCAATCTCACACCCTCACAAGGGCTGACGGCACCGGTACATGTAACCTCCCGCTACCTGGGCTGTTCCAGGTCACTCTCCAAATGTGCTTAAGCGCCTTAAGGGGAGCTGAATTTCTGTACTAACATGATGCAGGCAGATCTTCACGTCCCCTCTAGATACACCACGTATTATTTGGGCAGCCTCTGAACACATTTCCAATGGTGCTTATAGCAAGAGCACGAGCAGAATCCAGCGCTAGCTCCCCAGGCTGGTACGGGTGGCTCTAACACCCACTGTGCACGGGGCAGGCAGCCAAGTCCCCAACTGCATATGGGGATGCAGAGCTGGAAGCAGTCACAAAACTACTATTAGCATTTAATCTCGTATGAAAGAAAGGCATAAAACCTCTTTAGTAAATGCCAAAAATCAGATGAACAGCCCTAACGTACTATGACCAAGACATCCAACCTGCACAGCTGTACAAAGGCTAAACTCCTAAATCAAAGGCTCTCATCAAACATAAACCATCCTATTTCTTGTGGGCAGCAACCAAGAAGCAGGCTGCCAGCTGATCACTCTATTAGGACCATGCAACAAGATGACACAACTATGGCCAGCAAATTAAGTCTAGTACTTTGAAGTATTCTCTTTTTGAGTGGTTAGATGACGACTTAAAAGGCCAAGAGTTTGGGAAAGGGCTGTCTGAAAACACGCTGCCATACTGAGAAGTATGATCTCTGCAACACAGAAACCTTCCGAGAATAGCTGCACCTACTTTACTTTGGTATCTTTAAGATATCCATATCTTAGGGAAGGCTGGGAAAGGATACATGAATACATGTGATAGCCACTGACAAGGTGGACCTGAATCTGTCAATCCTACCTCAGGGAAACCCAGGTGAGAGGAAGAGAGGAAGCTGCAGGCTCAGAATTCCTTTTGGCAGTGGAGAAGTTTCAAACCAATTTCTCCTGGAATGAAACATGACAGCATTTCCAAGGACTTGATGGAAACAAGTCTTCCTGCGGGTCCTCACACTGAGCTGTTTCATTTCATTTGCTGAACAAACAGGGAAAAATGATTTTTAAGGCAGTTCATAAGAAAACTGCCCTCCTCTGCAAGGTGTGCAGGCTCCTGGGAGCCATAAATCACTTCCATTGCGGAACACGGCCCCTCAGGGTGCCTGAGAAGGCAAAGGCAGCTGTCTCCGCCTGAGGAAGGAGACAGGTCCTTCAGCAGTGATTAGTGGCAGGAACTTCATTTAGGTGCCTTATATTGCTTTATGGAGGTAACTCCGCTGTCAGAAGCTTGGAGGGAGACAGGACTTAGCTAAGCTGCACAACCGCAGTCATCTTCATCCATTGCTGAGCTTCTGGAGCTGCCCTGGGTCTGTAGCCCCCCCTGAGATAGGCAACCCCAGGTCCTCAAAGGGAAGAAATGAAAGGAGAGACGCTGGTAGCACTCCCAGCTGGCTGAGCACACTTTCAGTGCCCTCATTCTCCTCCAGCCAAGGTCTGAAAAAGCACAGATGCTGCAGACGTGCAGGGAGCAGGATGGAGAGCCGCTGGTTTCGGCATGCTGGTGGCACCATGGGCCAAACCAGGCTGCTGCCTCCCACAGCACCCTCCTGATGAGGGAGAAGTGATTGAACAAGACCCCTGAGCCAGACCTTGAGGTGCTGCTGGGCAATCACACAAAAATCCGTGGTGTCATCCAGCTGCAGAGCTGGACTTGCGAGGAGAGTCCCAGGGGGAATTCTCCAGGCTGTATTATGCATGAGGTGAGATGAGCTGATCATAGTGTCCTTAATATCTATGGATTTCTCCCCATCTTCAAAAGCAGCACACGCTCTAGATAGGCTGAATTTTTACTGAAATGGGTCAGGAGAAAAATAGAATCCTTCTTACAATGCAACACTGCATTGCTTTAATTTAGAAAAGGAGAGGAAGAAAAAAAAAGGAAGAGAATCTGGGTAAGAGAGGAGCTCTTCACTCCATTTAATGTTATCAAAGCCTATTGCACTGAAAATCTGATTTGTGTGCCACAGCAAACCTGACCTCCAGCCCTACAGCTGTCAGATCCACTGCCCTCCATCAGCATTAATGGCACTCCTAACAGAGCGAGGTTAGCTTATTGCCAGGGTGGGACACACAGCCCTCGCAGCCTGAACGAGGGTTATTAACTGCTCCGGAGGTAGCACTACCCCAGCGTTTCAAATAGACTGCAACAGACAATACACAGGAGGGAAAAGGAGAGCAAGGGGTCTGCGTCCTGCTGTCGGCTGTGGGGCCGGTGGGGGAGCTGGATGTCCTTCAGCAGTGTGGGGACACGGCTGTCCCGGTCCGGCAGCGCTGCAGGTTGACTGTGGACCAGGAGGGAAGGGAAGCAGAGGTAGATGAGGTCTGGGAAGGCCACGCTGGGAGGTGATATGGGAAAATCTCATAGGAGGATCGGTGGCTTCCGCAGGGATGCTGTAATGGCAGTGAACTTAATTGTCACTAAAACAGAGGCAAGAGATGGGAAGACAGCAGCTACTGGGAAAGGAGCGCTGATGTCTGTGTCCCAGGGCTCAAGCGGAAGGGAAATGGTGCCTGCAGAGTCTCAAGCTTCCGTCAGAAAAAGATAACTAGAAATATACCAACCGTGCAGGAAAAGATTAACTGGGGGCAAGGGTGAAGGCAAATGCAGTCTCATGGGTCCAGCCAGGGACAGCTTGGAGGAGCAGCCAAAGCCCTTAATGAACCCATCAGAAAGCCCTAATGAGGGAAGAGCCAAGGATGCTCCAACATGTACATTTCTAATCAGAGCACCAGTACAACCCACACGGAACCTCCAGTGGTAACTCTGCCTTGGGGGAGCACCCAAGCAACGTGCTTAAGTGAGCTGCCAGGAGCCGTCCTCCTTTTAGCCAGCTCCTACCCCATAAACCGAGCTCCACTGCACATACTCTATTAAGAAATAACCAGGTTCCAGCACGGCCTCAAAGAATGACTTAGAGATCTCATTTACCAGGAGGCTCTTTGCTGTTTCTTGCACATTTTATTGCAGGCTTTTCCTACACAAGCATGGTTCAGTGCATTGCTGGGAGAGCCACCAGACTGCGACCCAGAGGGAAGCTGCAGAGGATCCAGCACTGGGAACTGCTGACTTCACCACCAGAACATCAGTGCTATAGATCACCAGGAGCAATTAGGGTGGCTGATCACCCAGTGTGCAGCCTACGGGCAACCATCCAATGGAGACATTTTCCCCACGCACCCAGCCAGCACTAAGCCTTGACAACAACATGTAAAGAACTACTTTGAGGGTTTAAGTGAGACTTGAGTGATCTATAGGTCCTGCACAGGCCAGAGGTAGGAATTTCAACCTTGAAAACTCAAGCTTAATACCCACAGTAATTAAAAGGAGAGTGCCAGCTTCCCAGCAGCACAACCCAATTGACATCAATAGCATTTCAGCAGCAGAGAGGCTTACCTTTGATCTCCAAAATCCATCTGGGATGGAGATAAAGGACAGAATGTGCCTGCCCACAGGGCCAGGAGCCTCTGCTACCCAAAGGCTGCAATATCCATGGAAATTTTCCTTCCCTGGACCATACTGCCTACCTCCCAGGTCTTCCTTCACCCAGTGTATTTCTCAGTCTCCTCCTTCTCCAAGGGCAGGATTTCCCACCCCAGGTTCTGATGCCCAGTTTTCCCTATCACCATCCCATCTCTGCCTCTTGTCCACACCCCAAGATGCTCCCATTCCTCTCCTGCTCCTGGAAAGCTTCATGTGTGCCTTAACAAATCGGGTTACCCTGAGGTGTCTTTGCATGCAGGAAGCCTGGTACAGCTGAGGCAGGAATCCAGCTCTCTGGGGTAATCTGCAGAGTAGGGCTGGTTGTTAGTCACTGCAGTAGAACAATCAGCCCAGTTTGTGTAATGCACTAAGATGGATTGGAGCTACTTAAGAATACGAGGAAATGGGATCAGTGCTTTGGAAAAAGGAGCTTGACTCACCAAATCCGCTTCTAGTACAGCGGCTCTGAGCAGAGCCTTCGGTTGCACACACGGATGCTGCAGCACAGATGCTTACAGCTGGCAACGCTGGGCCTATCCTGGGAACACCAGCACTTCACCCTGATGGAAGTACACGACCGTCCCATGCTGAGTAGCAAGGAGCAAGACAGAAGCTCTGCTGCGTTGCTCCTATTCATTTCCTGCTATCAGAAGAGTCAAGGTTTCGCTCAGTGCCTGGTTTCACACCAGAACAATTCTGCTCTTTGGTACTTTTCCCTTTCAAACATACCTGGAAAATAAAGACCCAGCTCTTCTCATTGCATCTGCACCAGGACCTGAGCAGACTGCAAAGTCTCAGAGGCTTCAAGCTACCTCTTCTTTCATTTAATCACAAGGATTGATCCCACACCCCCCATAAAGAGATGAGACTTGATGAGATACAGGACTCCTTCCTTGACCCCAAAACCTTCTTTCCCCATAGATCTCCCCCCGTTACCTCCCAAAATCGTCAGAGGTGCTACTCCATGTAAGAAATGATATATCAACAGTGTAAAAAGTCTCCCCAGAGTGGGAATCCACCAGCCACAGGAGCACTGGGTAGGAAGGAACATATGCATCGCTGGCCTGGCATTGTAGGTGTCGGGAAGCATCCTCCATAGAGGGATCTCCTGCCAGAAGAGGCAAGACCAGTGTGTGACAGTGATCCTAAAGAAACCAACATCTTGTCTCTGCTGACTCAGACCAGAGTCTTCTCCTCTCCCAGAAATCAGGGGGTGTGAATGGCTCTGTGGAGAAGCCCGAGAGTGTGGAGGAAGGAACTGAGCAACAGCCAGGGACACCAAAGCAGGTTTGAAAACCCCTGCAGAGAAGCAGCAGCAGCAGCATTACCCCTCAGAACACCTATTGTGTGCTTCACTGGCCATGCCCAGAGAGGGCAGCCAGCCCCACTGCCAGCACAGTGCTTGGCCAATGCATGCAAGGAAGGAAAGGACCAGGAACTTGGAAAGCTGACGCAACTAATTGTTGTGCGAGTGAAACCCAGAAGTCTCCTGAGAGAGAAAGCAAGGGGATGTGGCTGAGAAATCACCATGTTATAGATAGGCAATAGGGATGCTTGGAGAATGGGGCTCATCCACGACTCCCTACTTACACATTCCACAAAGCATCTCCTTATTACTCCTGTTTATTGACTGAGTGCAAACTCCTGCAGCAGTGAGGATGGAGATCCGAGGCAGTCTTTTTCTCCTGACCTTTGGGTGCCCCTCTGCCACGAGGCTGGGGAAAAGAGGGGAAAAACTGCCCTGGCCCTGCCTGCTGTAATTAACTGGAGTCCTGATTGATTCTGATAAGGAGCTCTGGCCTCATTCATCAGCACAGCATTTACCCAGAGAAGCAGAGGAGCAGTGCATCAATCCAGGCCACCCTGAGCAGCACAGAGCTGGTCTAACAGGAACAGCATCTTTAATAAATCTTTATTTGATGAAAAATCATCATCTTTCTGCTTATCCCCCCTCACACTTTTGAAGACCTTCTAAGGAAAATCATCCACCCTCTTCAGATGGACAGCAAATATTAATCCTAAGGACTCAACCTTGTTGAGCTTCAAGTCTGGGGCTGTGGGAAGCCCTGGCTGTGTCAGAACAAGTTACAGCACCCATGATTACAGGGGCTGGATGCCCTCAGCCCATTTATGTTACAGGACTGGGTGTGCAGCTCCTGTTCATTGCCATAAGATGAGCCATGGGCTGGCACAGAGCTAAATTGAAGATCAGTAGGTAGAAATCAAACAGGGAGACGAGACTGGAGGCAGGCTAATGCAAACCTTAAGATAGAGATCTTGATTAAGAGGAGAAAGGGGGAAGACAGCATGTGCAGAGCAGCATCCATCTCAGAAACCAAGAGCCCTGCAGTCCAAAAGGAGAGACTCCAAGCATTTTGCCTGTTGGATTTGAAAACCCTTTCTGCTGTCAGCTTGGTTGTTCTCTCCTTCTAGCATGTGATGGAGGGAGAAAATGAATGCAAGAAAAGAGACACTGTGGATTTAATTGCCCATATTCATCACTGGAGCAAGAAAAATAACCCTAGCAATAGCAGTGGCCGAGTGACATGCATTTAATTAGTATATGAGATGCTTTTGCTTTGGTCAATGAAATATATGTAAAAAAACCCTTCATCTTAACTTGACCTTTCCAGGAAAGCTCTGGTCTAAATAGCACTGTCCAATGCTGCTGTGACATCTTGGCACTCCCTGCCACCCCAGAGCAGCAGCCCTGCACCAGCAAAGCCTTCCCTTGTGCACAGCTCTGGGCTATGTCTTGCTTTACACTGTTTCCTTCACCCATTTGCCTCCTGGCACCTTTACACTGCTTTTCCCCATGGAGACAGCATCATCGGGCAGCACTGCCAAGGCTGAGCATCCTCGGGTCTGAGGGAAACCAGTAGGTTTCCCCTGGCAGACACTGCCTGGGGATGAGCAGGGTGCCAGGACACAGGACCTAGAGACACTTGGGGTTCAGCCAGTAGTGCAAAGGCAGAACCAGATGGGTTTGGTGGGCTCTAACCCAGCGCTGGGATTCCCACTGCAGGAGCGAGACCTCTCCGAAACCAATGACATCCCATTAGAGCAGGGGCCTGGTGCCCAAGGAGCAGCACTGTGCAAATATTTATTCAAGTCTTTAAAAAGGCCTTTGTAAGGCATGAGGCAAATGGGGTTTCTGGAGCCATGGAGGGGCCATCCAGCCAGGCAGCGCTGCAGCATTACGGAGCCATCCATCAGTGCCCGAGCTCACCCTCCACCACAGGGCATACGTTTTCCATGCCTCTTTGGGGCAGGATTTGTGAGGCTTTAATGACAGCGTGGTCCTTTGCAGCACAAGGTCAAGCCAAGTGTTTCCTCCTTCCCAAGGCCTCACATTTACCCTAGGTATAACTCACCTGGCAGATTCTGGCACTGTGGCCTCTCTCTTTCCTATTTCAAGCCTATTTCAAGACCCCCGGCAGAACCATTCCGCCTGGAAATCCATCCATGGATTGTTTTATCTCTATTAGCCCTGGCAAGCAGATGACAGGGGAGCATGAACATAGACAGCGTGGGATGAGACATTCACCCAGCTGCTAGTTCAAAGGCATGTCATCATTTATAACACTCCCAGCTATCCTGACTCTCCCTCCCTGCTCTCCGTTAAAAGGAAGAAAGAAAAGCCATTTCTAGCTCTGTACGTTTAGCGTTCGGGGAGATCCTGTTTGTTTTGGTGCCTTTGCTCTCAGGGTAGCTCAGCTTCCTCAGCTCCATGGGGCATTCCTCTTCCAGAGCAGCACTGCCAACATGTGCTGTAACCCCTCAACATCCCACCAGTGCGACAATGACAGTGCAAAGGGAGAGACAGGGAGGAGAGGACCTCTTTAGGTACCAGTTTGGCCCTGTGTGCACCTTGCACATCCCATCTGGTGGGACAGGACCCTACACATGGGCCCTAGAAACCTGGCCAGGACTCCCCGCTTTGCTGCAGCCCCCACCAGCAGACAGGATGCTCAAAGGAGCATCTCACATGGGGCACCCCGAAGCACCTCTCCTCCTCTGAAGAAGGCAGTAGAGGGGGGTCACGATGAGACCCTTTGAGTTACAAGTCTCTCTGCAAATAACTTGGGTGCGTTTCCATCCCACCACTAAGACAACGCAGAACCAACTTATCCCTGGAGCCTGCAAATGGTCTGATCCAAATTCCACCGAAGTCCACAGCAAGGCTCATTACCTCCGTCTGGCATTAGCTCGGACTCTGCTCACAAGAGCTCTGGGCAAGAACTCCCTCTCCCAGGAGCCCCAGGGTTTTTAACTGAGGAAGCATCACTCCCATCGCAAAGACGAGGAAAAGCCCCAGACCCTTCCCCACCCAATACGGGCACATCAGCACCAACTGAGCCGTTCAGGCTGGGTCCAATAGAGGGCAACAATATCACACAAACCAATTCATTAGCCTAATTGCTAACAGCCAAGGTGAGAATCGTTGGCCACACTCCTCTAAGGCTGGATTTATCCCTTCCCTTGTCCCCATTTCACTGGGAGGTGAATGGGTGCACAGGCACCCTGCGGAGCCAGAGGTGGTGGCATCAGTCAGGCTGCACATCTCCAAAGCATTGAGTTTTGGGTGCCTCTCGTCCAGCTGTGCTGATTCTCCCCTCGATGGGGGGCCCTGCAAAGGTGCTGAAGCACCCATCTTCTGCTGTGTCCCACCAGGTCCCAGTCCCCATTCACAGCCCTGCCTCTCCCTCCCCACCTGCAGCTTACAACAGCAATAACAAGATGCTCTCCATGTAGAACCACAGCCTTCTGCAAGGCTGTTTTGCATGAAGACACCTTCTACACTAGCAGCCATTTGCCTCATTAACACTCTTGCCTGGCAGAGGTCTTGCCCACAACCCCCATCACCGTGCAAGGGGAGAGCTTTTCCCCACCGCAATCCAGGTCTGACCCCTCCCAGCAGAGCAAGTCCCAAGGGGCAAAGCTGGGGATGCACCATCCCCTTCACCCTGGGGAATCGCCCTGTGCTGTACCCACTGCAGCCTCCCCAGCGCTGCTCTGTACCCAGGCTCGTCAGTGTAATGAGGCTGTGCAATCACATTGCTCAAGGGGAGTGTGCTCAGGCTCGCAAGCAAGGAGCGCCCATGGGATGCTGGCAGCAGGCATGAACACAAGAACAGCTTGGGTACCACGGCTGCACAGTGGCAAGGTCTGGATGGCAGCAGGCCTGGCAGAACAGGGATTTTCTGGGGGGAAAGCAATACAAAAAGCAGAGCTTTTGGAGAGGAGATGAGTTGTCTCTCATCAGCTGAGCTGCAGGAATCGGCAGTGCTCCGGGCCACTGAAATGGATTAGTGTAATGACTGTTGTGGGAGGTTAAGTGGATATCTGACGCTGCATCCACAACAGGCAGGGAGCTTGCAGGCAAGCCAGGCTCTGTAACTGCCCACCCTGGGTTAATATGACCATGTGCAAAGACGACGGGAGCCCATGGAGACTGCCACTGACACCAGCAAAGTCAAGGTTTTACCCTTTCCCATCCCCAGGGTTAGCTCATCCCTCCCCGAGTTTGGTTTCAGTGTGGGTGGCAACCACGTCTGTCCACATCTGTCAGCGTGTTACACACCACACATCTCCTGTCATCGAGACTAACTGTGCCCAAGGAATTTGATGGAAGTAGCAGGGATGGAGCTGGGATTTCACTTGGGTTGTCAGCAGAGCCGCAGTCCCAGCATTCCCCGTGGGTTCCATTCAAGCAGGCTCAGACAGGCAGCTCGCATCAGAGCGGGGATGAAAGCCTGGATCTCCCAAACCCCAGGCTTCTGCTGTACCCCAAGCCATCCCACCTCCAGCACATCAGCTCCCTCCCAGTACCTGCTGCTCACTAGCTTTGAGCATCCCTGTGAGGGGCCACCAGAGAGGCTCCATCCCCAGCACCAAGCAAGGAGCCAGCAACAAAGGCAGAGCTCAGCAGGTCAGGAGAGAAAGTGCTGGACCCAAAGCCACAGTGCTGAGCTTGAGGACTAAGGTATCTCCCTCCACATTTGGAGGCACTGGGAGGAGAGGCTCCATTTGACCCTGAAGCCAGCAGCTGAAACAAGCTGGAAGCTGCACTTTGACCAAAGAAATTCCTCCCACCAGCAGCTGCTGAGCCCTGTTCAAAGCCCTCAAGCCAAAGGCTTGGCCAAGAGCCTGGGGGCCAAGCTCCTGTCTCCCTGGATGTGTATTTGTTTTCATCTAGATTCACACGATGAGATCAAAGCAGCTGCACTGAAGATGGGCAGGATTTATTGAGGGCAGAGCTCTGGGGCCCTTGGTTGTGTAGTCTTGCCCCATCTCCCTTTTACTGGAGGGGATTCCAAGCTGTTTGAAGGATGAGCTGGGCTGATCTGCTCTAGCCCACTGCAACCTGTGAGCCCCAGGGCTCAGCTTTTGCTGGTTACACGCTAAGGCCATGAGAATGGATAGAATGAAGCCAGGATGAGCTGCAAGCCCACCTCAGGGGCCACAACCAGGAGACATGGCCACTCGTACTCGCGTCCTCCTTTGATGCTGGAGGAGTTCCCAATGCTGCTTTTACAAAGGCAAGGATGTTGGTGGACCTTCAGCAGTGCTGGCTCAGGCCTGTCCTGCAGAGGAGCAGTAAATGGGTGCTTTGGAGGCTTCTTCCCCACTCTCATATCTCACATGGCCACGTATTCCCCTACACAGTAAAAGGGAAATGCCCCCACACAGCGATGCAGGGCACTGGCACATGCTGCTGGGCAGCCCAAATGGCTGAACCTCCCTCTGCACCATCACTGCAGGCAGATAAGAGCCGACCCTCCTCTTAAACACATAACATGGGAGGCAACACACGGGCTCCAAAGACACCTACAGAGCTGATGCCTACGTAGTGGCACCGCTTGAAGCTGCGATTCACCCCTCCAAGTGCTTGGTGCTCCATCACCAACGGTGGGCGACGGCCTCCTACATCAGCTGCGGTCTCACCGGGTCCGGGGGAGCGACCTCCTCAGCACTGAAATTAGTAGGGCTGAAATTTGGGGGAGGCGGTTTAAGGAACAGATGGTCGCGCTTTAGTATCGCAACACACTGCCAGTTAATTAATGCTGGCTGTAATTAAACTTTACACAAATTAGCTGTCAGCTATGCTAAAGGGAATCATTCCTCTCAAATGCCACCTTGAATCGCTGAGTTGTGAGACTTTTCTACAACGTAATTAAAGGCAGGAGGCTGGCGTGGGGAGGGAAGAGCCAGGAGATGAAAGCTGTAGGCTGGGAAGCAGCTGGAGACGCCCATCCTGCACGAGCAGCTCCTCTCCTTTGGTCTGGGGGACCTCCATGGCTCTGCTTGGCTTTTATCCCCTCCAGCACAAGAGGGAAGCTCCTCCCGATTGACTCAAAGGTCTCCTTTGAAGATGAACTTTTGGCTCTCAGAAGGAGAAGGGTTTGAGCTCAAGAAGAGGTGGAAGGACCTTGGCAGGACAAGGCACAAGTTGGCTCAGGAGTTGGTGTTTCTACTTAGGAACAGCAGAAACCCAGATATTAGCAGGGGGAGGGCTGGTTTTGACAAGTCTTGTGCTGAGAAGACAGAGCTCTGTCAAAATAGCCACACTGACACTTCCCAACAAGTTTCATTTTATTCTGAGTGATGATTTGGAAGTTTTAGCTCATTTCTTGCTTTACACATTGCCAGCATTCATCGAGCTAGGAGATGACTAACACCAGAGCACCATGACCAAGCAGGCAAGCTTGGGCTGGGGGGGAGCTGGGAATATTAAGGCTGATTTATCCCAGATTCTGAGTACAGGTTTCTGCTGGAAACCCAACTCAGGAAGCAGACAACAAAAGCCTCAGCATCAGATACATTGATGGTACCAATAGAGGTTTTCAAGCATAGCCCTGCTTGCACACAAACATACAGCACACATCATGGGGTACCTGAGCATGGTGAGAGCCGTCTCTAGAAGAAGCTCCAGGATGTGAACAGGCAGGAGAGGAGGCTGGAGACACCGCAACAGAAAGCCCATGAAGAAAGCAGGACTGGAGGGGAGCACACTATAACCTGACCTGGGCTTAAATAGCACTGCTGGGGCTGTGGGTGGGGGTCCAGGGGAAGGTGCTTAGGGCAATTAAAGCCAATCAGTGCACTTGGGATCTATAAAGTCAAATGACAGCCTGAAGGAAGAGCCCAATAACCCCAGTTAGACTCTATGGCTTCAGTTCTTAAGGTTATTTCCCTACTTTTTGATCCTGTTGGGGTGCTGCGGGGTGCTGCTGTGTCACCACTGCAGCCCTGTGTGGGACCAGGGTGATGGGCCCCAAAACCAGCTCAGGGGCTGTGTGTGTCCTCTGGGGGTCCATCCCACGCAGCCCAAGGCACCACTGATGCTCATGTCCCATGCAGTCATGGGTAATTGCTACACCCAGACGTTTTCCACTCCATGATACAGAGAAAAGCAGAAAATCTCCATGGATCCTGCAGGATATGTGGAAAATTGCTTCCTGATCCCAAATGTGCTAATCGGATCCAACACTTCAGGGAGACGTGGCAGGCCAGCACGTTTCAGGAAGGAGTCCCTGTCCCTACACCCCCATCACTGCACTTGCTCCCATCCAGCATCCCACCTCCCATCCCACTGTGATGCGGAGAGCCTGGAAGCACATCTGGCCAGATGTGTGCCCAAGAACCCGTTTCTCCTCCACTCCTGCAGGCAACTGGATGAGGCTCCGGATAAGTTATAGTCGTGGCTTTGCCGCAGAGCTCCAAGTGTTAGGAACACCATGAGGGCAGAGCAGGACACCCTTCTCTCCGAGGGCAGGAGCGGGAGGGATTTATGAGTTCAGGTTGGGAAGGGCCACCGTGCCTGTCCCCTGCTCCTCCCAAATGCAGCCGCTGCAGCTATTTTTCTCCTCCAGCAGCTGAATTAAAGCCTCTGGCTTGTACCAATACCAAATCTCATCTTGGAGACTCTGAGCAACAGTAAATCCCTTGTCCCTTGCTCTCCATCAGCCCTCGCTGCCCTGCACCGTGTCCTCCTCCAAGGTTGCCGGCAGCTTCCAGCAATTAGGGCTTCTCCAGCACTTTGCTTGGCAGGCTGGAGGCTCCGTTTCCAGCCCGATACACACAGAGGAGTTCAATTCCTCTGCTCCACTGCTCTCTAACGTCTCCTCAGGGACCCTGAGCCTCCCACCCCACCTCTTGCCTCCCACCACCATCAGAGCCCCTGTAGCCTTTGGGGCTGGCCAGCACGGTGAGCAGGACTGGCCCCGGATTAGCTCCATCGGACTCCCTGTGCTGTGCAGACTCAAGGGGACTCCTCTGCTTTTCTTTGCCTTTCTTTCCCCTTTTTTTTCCAAAGCTCAATCAAGGATCACATCAACTCCTCTGCTTCCTGCAGCTCTGTGCTGGCAGCTCATGATGAGGGAGTTACACACCCATGACCCCTAAATCCTTTTCTGAGTCACTGCTACTGCAAGCTCTGCTCTCCCATCCTGGAGGCAAACAATCCAGCTCCTTTGTTCCCACCTAAAGCACCGAAGTCAATGGTATTTTACACTTAGCAGTGCCTTTTTTCCCCAAAGCAGCACAAAACAGTCACAGCAAAGCAGTGCCTGGAGTCCCCAGCACAGGCCAACAGGGATTGAGCTGCCTATTGCTAAGGTCTGTGTATTGCTAGGGTAGGACGAAGAGGCTGAAGATGGGTGTTGATGTGAGCCTGGGCCTAAATCTTTGTCCTTTCTGGATTTCAGAGCTCCTCAGCCCAGTGGCAAGAGGGACCCCAGCCCAAAGAGCAGGAACATCCCCAAGTCTTCTCTCAGCTGAAAGGGACCCACAGCTTTTATAGGAGGCTTCTCTACCCCCAAGCCCCTGTGTGCGTAGCACTTCTCCCAACCCATGTCTGCCTTGTCCCCAGTCCAGGATCACTTCAGCCCATTGCAGACCTCATGGGAACCATGTGCTGGCCTCCCCTTTGCTTCTGCAGCGAGGTTGGGATGTGCAGGTTTTGCCTGTGTTTGGGATGGGCTCAGAGAACGGCTGCACCCTGTGCATCTCGGCCGTCCTTGGCTATTTACACTGCCACCCCTCTCCATGGGCTCACCCCCACCAATGCCAGGAGAATCGGGCCCATCTCAGTGCTTGAAGGAAGCGAAGGATTCATCTTTCAGATGAACAATGGGCTGTAATGAGCAACCTTCCCAGAGTGAATGGGGTGCCTAAGGCCCCAGTAGCTGGGTGGCACAATGGGGAATCCTGCCTGGGCACAGGACCTGGTGCTTGTGGCAACTCCACCATGGTGAGCCTTGAGGAATTTAGGAAGGAGGAAAAGAGTGGGTTTGAATTGGTGGCAGGAGGATGGAAGAGCAGAGCTGGGCTATTAGGGAGCCAGAATAGAGAATAAGCCCTTATAGTGTCAGACCTGGGTGGTCAATGCCACAGTGAGCCCAGGTTTTGCTGTCCCAAACCGCTCCTGACGTGCAGTGGCAGATGCTGTGCAGACACATGGACAGAGAGCTGTCTGTCTGTCAGGTCTCCCATCACCCAGCCCTAAGGATGCGCACTTTGGTCCCTTTGCCAGCCCTGCTGCTGACACCAAGTGGAACCTGCTCCTGGGTACCACCTACTTGCTCCTCAGCTTCCCCATCCTTGAATCAGGGATAATAAATCTGAGCTGTGTTACCCATGCAGCAGCTTTATCAATGAACAGGACATCAGGCAGGATGAGGACCCTGGTAAAGGAAGCAACACAGAACTGGAGCTTAAAGCAAGTGGAAATCTGCTCTTCTGCAGCTCTGGAGGTCAAGAAACATCTCCTTAAACCGGAGTGCCATTTCATCAGTCCCTCTGCACTGCTTGCTTTATATTGTGCTGGGAGGGCTGTGGATGACAGGGAACCATCACCATCATACACCCCTGCATGTGTGCGCCTGCGCACTGGCTCAGGTGTCTGTGGGTCGGAATCAATTACAGCAAGAAGGTGAAAGGAAATGCTGTGTTTCATTAAAGCCCTGCTTTCCATTTGCACTGGGACTTTCTCTGGTTAGAAGTCAAACTGCACGCCCGCCACTTGCTAATTGCGCTTCTCAGAATCAAAGGCTTTAGCCAAAGGGATAAATACATAAAGTTGTTGGGAAGGAAACATTTTCTTCTTGCATTCCAAGTGCAAACTGAGCTAACGCGGACTTCTTTTGATAACAAAAGCAGCAGAAACAGATATCTGATGTCTGCGGCTAAAGGCAGCTTGAAACAGAAGTTTCCTTCGGTGGGCCAGGAGGAGTGTTCCGAGTGACTGAAATTGCATTAGGAAAACCATGTCCCTGTTTGTCTTCTGTAATTGTCTGTTGTTGTTTTAGCTGCTTTTCCACGTAACCCAGGCACTGAGAGGTTTGTTCAATCACTGCTTTTTTCCTCACTTCCTGCCAAAGGAGCCAGCAAAGAGCAGCGAGGAAACAAACCACAGCCTTTGAGCATCCCGACCGCAGGATCCCCCCCACCCCAGCCACCCACCTCCTTTATTTCTCTTTCCATCCTTTCGTTCCCAGCCATTCCTCACTCCCCAGGCCCTGGGACAGGGAGATGGAGGATGGAGTCACGCGTTGTTAACCCCCACTTTGCTGCGCCTGCGGGTGATTTATTACAAGCAACGAGGCATGAGGACAGCGAGGCAAGGACCAGGGCACATCTCCTCTCCATCCCAGCTCAGGGCTGGTTAAGAAGCTGTTTTAAAGGGAAAGAGTGGGGGGAGAGCAGTATTTACTGGGTGAAAAGGAAAAGACAGGGGGTTTATTTATTTCATGCTTTGGTTCTTAAAGAGGAAAAGTGTTTCTATTGCAGACAGGACAGCTCGAAAGCACAACGTCTGCAACGTGCCAGGAGGATTCAGCCTTGAGTGGAGAGGCCAGATCCTGCTCAGCTGCAGTTCCAGCCACTTGGCTGGGTTACTGGGTGAGACAGCTCCCTCCACCACTGCCTAAAGAGCAGAGACCCCACACTCCTGCCCCTGTGCTTGTGCACTTCCTCCCAGTTTCTGGCTCAGTTTTCATCATTTGGTTTCCTTCTTGCCCTAAGAATCAAGTTAGTTCACTGATTAAGGATCGCTAACTGAATAAATCACAAGAATAAAACCCCTCCACTGGAAACCACTGCATCCTGCAAAAGCGCCTGTGAGATTTATGGGGTGGCAGCTAAATTGAGTGAGCTTGGGAAGAAAAGGGCCTGTCTTTACGTGAGGAGTCCTCAGAGTTATCCTAATTAATTGCAACAAGCATTTTGCAACGCACATGAAACCTCAGGCTTCGAGGATGGCTCCAGCATGGGGTGAGGGCTGAGCTGCCGGAGGCATCTTTGCTGCATCCTCGCTGGCAGGAGCACAGCAGTGGTTTAATGCAGAGTGTGACCCTGCTCCTCCACCTGCGCAGTGAAACGGAGCCAGAAATGCAGTAAAACCCCCCTTGTATTGCTTAAAAATGTATTAGGAGGGTTTGTTTAAAGAAGCCAAACCTGGCCCATGCATCCCATCAGCTCCATGGATCAGCCGGGCTCCTCACAGCAGGATCTGACCCAAGCTTGGATGTGGAAATGCATCATCCAGGAGGAAAACGAAAGCAGGGCAGGGTCAGAAATGCTGCGCATAGATTTAAGGAATTAATGGTGGATTCAGCTTTGCCTCCCTCACCTCTTCCCGCAGCTCCCAGTGCCTGGCTGGGGACCTGCATGGGCTCTAATGACTCCAGCACCACTCATTAAGATTTAATTAGGGACTGGAGGCTGCTGATCTAGATCCTGTCCCACCTGCGGCTCTTGGCTCAGCACCGATGTTAACTCTCAGTGTGTGGTAGCCCAGAGAAGAGGCTCTGCCCCTCCCTGCCTGCCCGGATTGGAAACAGGTTGGAACCATTTTTGGGGGGCTATGTTCTGCCATTTCCAGTGTTTTCCTGCCATGAAGCAAGCGGCTCGACAGCATCAGCAGCGCTGGTGGAAAGAGCAGGGTTATCCCTCCTATAGCCCAGCGCTGGACCAAGTCCCAGGTCCAGAAATCCAAAGGGGTTGGATTAAAGAAGCTTGGGCTTGGTGCAGGATTTGGTTTCAAGCAAGGCTCTGAATTCAGCTGGGACCCATGGGACAGGCAGAGAAAAGAAAAGGGAAGAACCAAAGGGTTGGATCTCTCCCGAGGCCAGGAACTGCTTCGATGTTTAAGGGGAGAAACAAAAAGCCAAGTTATGCCAACACAACTCCACTGAATATTGTGACTTAATCTGCAACCATGATTGAGGCAGATGGATAAAATTAAACCCACTGGGGAAGAGCCACACGTGCTTTTCTTCATTTGCAACCAATCTATCAACTCAGCCTTCCTGTGTGGATTATGAAACACAAATCTTCATGCTTTCAGAGCCCAGAAATAAAGAAATAATGGCATAGAATTAATATCAATATGGGGGGAAATCACGTTTCCTGTCATTTGAAGAAGAAATCTTTATACAACAGCAAAAGCTGGCAGGTCCGTCACAGTGCTGCCAGCTACGGAGAAAATCATTAGACAGGACCCAGGAATCATGGAACTGCTGGAAAATCATTGCACTTTTAGAGATGGGAGATGAAATCACAGCCCTTGATACACATCCTGCACTCCCACGCTGCGTGTCAGAGCGGCAGCAAAGGGGTCCATGGGGATTAGGGGTAGGTAAATCCAAGGCTTGGGCTTATAGCTGAAAAGGTGTGGGTTTGCACTGTCACTTCAGATGCTGGGTTAAAACCTATTTTATGTATATATATATATATATATATATATATATGTATGTATATATAATCTCTCTCCCAGGCCTTCCCTGCCATCCCATCCGTGCAGGGTCCAGGTTGCTTAATACAGACATCCCTGCCTTCCCTTTCCAGGCAACAAACCCATTATGGAAATGGAGCTGCCTTTGACTCATCAGCCTGTACCTCGTATGCATTTTGGCAGAGAAATATCATTGACTCATATCATAAATCAAATATTTCTCCCTGCAAAGCTCCAGCCAGGCTCTGAGCGCTTTCATTAGGCTTTGGGGACACCCTGTCCCAACCAGCCGGGCTCAGACCCAAATCCTCTCCTCTCCAATGCATTAACAGAGGGAGAATGGAGTTGGAGGAGGAGGCTCAAGTCAGCCCTTGGGATGGGTGGGTTGGGGACAGGGCTGTCCCCCTTTCAAAGTCACCTCTATTGGGAACAGATAATGTGCAATGGTGGGGAGCCCAGAGAACCCATGGTCCTGCTGGGGAGTCTCTGAGCACTTATTTTGTCACCCTCCACCTCATTTTCCTTCCACCTAACGCATTTCTGCTGCTGTCAGTGCTGGAAGCAGGGGTTCTGAGGTGCTCAAGTGAGAAATGAACACTTAAAACCAGCCAGCTGGACAGAGGTAGGGAGCAAACACTCCTGCAATGGCAGAGTGGACCAGGGCTTTCCTGAGCTAGCACCCATGTTTGGAGAAGCACGGTCACCTGCACTGGCAGCAGCAGACTCCACACATAGGCTGGGGACTCCAATGCCTGCTGGGGATGGGGCAGCCAAGTCCACATAGCCAGCGCTGAGCACGCACATCCCTCCTCAGGAACCAAAGCCAAAGGGTGCTGCTGCCAGGACCAAAGCAACCACCATTAGAGGAAAATTCCAGCCCAAGGCTCTAAAAGCAAGTTAGGGACGGGGAAAAAAACCCAAACAAAAATGAATTTAATAAGAGCTTAATCAGATTCTCCACAGCAGAGAAAGCTGCTGCTTCCCAGCAAATGCCCCCTGCAGCAGCCAATGAGTCAACCCACTCCCCCCCCAGTTAAACCAGTGCTGGGAAGGGGCCAAGTCTCTGCTTGCACAACCACAGCTCAGGGCATGTCCTTGCATCCCACCAAGCCTGGCCCAGCCAAACTCCGCAGTGATGGACGAGTGGGTGCTGCAACAGAAGCACCTTGTGAGCACCAAGCCAGGCAGCCCCAGGGGATCCCCAAGGAGCAAGAAAGCAACTGAAAAGGATGGGGAATAAACCCCAGAGCTGAAACCATCCCCTGCATGCCCCCTGCCACAGGCTCAGGCAGAAAAAGGGGGTGTGTTTGTCTCTGAACCCTCCAAGCAGCTCCAAGCAGTAGCTGTTGAGTGCATCCAGGGCCTGAAGCTGCCCCCCATGGCAGATATGACCCCTTGGATGAGCAGGGGGGTCCCCATGGATAAAGGCACAGCAGCAGCTGAGCCCCATGGCTGTGTCCTTGCAGGTGGGGTTTGTTGTCCCAAGTGGGGCTGACGGAGCACCCTGTGGCTCCTGGTCCCTCCTGGCCATCACCAGCTCCATCCATCACTGCCCCACACATCCCTGACCAACCTCTCCCAACCAGTTTGGCTTTGCTGCCTCCCGCTTGACCCTCACCAGCTACAAATAAAGAAATCTATGGAGCAAAGCCGCATTAAATCAATGAGCCAACGTGCCTGCTGCTAGGACAAGCACCGCTACCGGGGCCTCTCACTCCGTCTTCAGTGTTGGAGGATTCCGAGATCCAGGAAACCCGGGGAGACTCATTAGGAGAAGCAGCTCTTCTGGCTGGATTTAGCGAGCGCCTCTCGCCAGCCTCCGCACACCCTTTCTCGCTGCAGGGAGCCCTGCCCTTGCTCTGATCCGCTGAGCCCACGAGGCTTTCAAAACCAACGCGCTATTAAGAGAGTTTTAATCAGAGCTCCTCCAGCCAAGACACAGCAGCCAGGGACCCCGCTGCCTGCCTCAGAAAAGAGCTCGGAGAAATTAAGCGATGATGGGAGGAAGTGATATCAAAAAGCCCGACTGTGTCTCACTCCATCAGGATGGACCGGGAGTTTTTCCTCGCTTCATCAGGGCAGAACTAGGAGAAGAAACCCAGCCTGACTGTAAGAACAAATTCAGATGAGGATCCAACCGTTTCTGCTGAAGTTTCTCTCTTGTAATTTCTCCATGCCTCGAGTTCCCAACAATCAAAAAGCTTTTGCTTCTCTTTTCTTCTACCCTGCCTCCCTCTTTGGAGTTGGGGGTCTCAGCCCCACAGGGATGCTGAGATCTGCTTTTATTAGGGTGGGTAGTAACTTCCTGCCCACGAGAGCCAAACCCAGTGCGCACAGAGCAACCCATCCGTGGTGGTGGCCACAGGCAGATGGAAGGAGAAGGAAGAGGAGAGCAGAGGATTCCCAAAAGCATTCAAATCCCTGGAGAAGTATTTGGGACTGGAGACCTGGAGCGTGAACATGAATGTGTGTGCTTCAGAAGTAAAACAGATGGTTTATAGCCGAGAGAAACAGGCAAACAATGAATGGATGCGTCGGGAAAAGCCAACAAAAGCCAGACGTTCAGGATTGCTTGAATAGCCTTAAAATACACTTTAATTCATAAATTGCTATGAATTGGTTCCCCCCCATTTCCAGCAATGCTGAGAAATAGGATGGCTCCACCTATTCCCATCCCAAAGGGAGATGTGGACTCCCCAGCCGTCTCCTCCTTGCTTTGCAGGAAAGCATGGAGTTCAGCCCTTATTTCCTCCCCACTGCACAAATCCCTTCCCCACACACCCCCCCCCAGGCTGCCACAGCCCAGTGCTCCCAGTGCCAACCAGTAGTGCAGTGCTTTGGTGGATGGGCATCATCTCCAGGAGGCTCCTGCCCGTCGCTGCATGGAAACGCACCATCACGGCTCCAGATTTCATTGAACAGGAATATCCCATCCAACATGAACCTTGTTGTCTTTCAGAGTTGTCTCTAATTAGAAATTAAATTGCATTTTTATGGCATCTTTTATCCTTGGATCTCCAAGTGGGTTTACACGAGCATTAATTTTGCCTTTCCCTCTGATGTCCCATAAAACTGCAATAAACAGGTAATGGGATAGGCAGGAGCCTGCTCTGGGGCACGTGGCTGGTCAGCAACGAGCATGGAAGGAAACCCCCAAACACCTGAGCTTGCAAGGCACGAGGGGGGCATAAAAGAGGGATAAAAGAAGCTGTGAAATAGGGATCTGAGCATCACTACATCCATTCCCTCCTTGGGACCCTAGAGCCCCGCATGGCTGCCTGCCGGTGCAGGGAATTGCTGCCAGGGAAAGGGGAAGCCCTGGGAGTGTCAGGAGCTGTTAAGACACATGACATATTGAGGGAATTAAAACACATTTAGGGAAATCTCCAAATAGTTATTTATTTAGTTCATATTTTTTGTTCCTCCTCCTTTTTTTTTAGCTTTAAAGAATAACACTGTCTCAAGCTGTGGCAATGTATTCAGGCAACACAACTGAGTCAGAGCTAATTGAATTTAAAAGCAGGTATTACATCTGTGCCTTCAGAGTGAGTACATCCTGAAAATCACTTCAGTGATGAAGTGTTTTACCCAACTACTACTTAATCTCTCTACATAGAAAGCAGAATTAACCCCGCTGCGCCGCCTTCATTAAGGAAACCAAATGAAGTTACCTGGTGAGATTCAAATGGGCTGCAAGTGGTGAAACTTCAGCTGAAGTTTCTTAAATCCAGAGGGACCCCTCTTTTTTCTGTGGTTTAAACCAGGTCAGGTATTTGGGTCCCGTTTTACTTTCCTTCCTTAAATCCAAGAGGAAATAAGTACGCTTGGCCCTGCGTATAAACACATATGTGACTAAATAGGTCAGCTTCCCGCACCCCTCTCCCTAGCACCATCCATACCTGCTCTCTTTTCCCCATTCCCACCCCATTATCCTCTCCCCCCCCCCCCACCAGACCATCTCCCTCTCTCCAGGAGAGGGCATAAAACAAATGAAGGAGAAAACATGCCCAATATAACTCATGTCCCCTGCAGCAGCACCGAGCATCCTTTAGAGCCCCCCTGCTCTCCCCCAGCAGTTAAATAAACCCCAGGGCAGGTCAGCAGCCCTAAAGCAACAGGATATGAACCCTCCATGGATGGAGTAAACCCCATAGACCTCTATAGGAACCCATTTCTTTATACACATATAGAGTCACAGAATGGGTTGGGTTGGATTGGAAGGGATCTTAAAGATCAACTAGATCCAATCCACACTATATATATTTAGTTTCATACTTATATATAAACCTATATACTTATATAGAGATAAAGTATATATACACTCTGATATAGCTATATTTACTTTACATTCAATTACTTTATATACCTGGTATATTACTTTTATTTATACACATACATCTCACATATATTATACATATTCCTTTATATACTTGATACCAACTAAAAGCCCAAAGCAATTGCCTGAGCGCAAGAGCTCGATGCATCCCACCATCGCTCCCATCCTTGGGCCAATGTGGGTCCTGGGGGAAGTGATAGACCCCATTCCTCTGGGCTGGAAACAGCAGGAAAACGCCCATAAAGAACCACTTGCAAAACCATTCCAGCATATCAACTCTTTTGGCTGGCTCTGTTTCTCCATCAGCTCCCAAGGCAGCCACGAGGGAGCTGGGAAAGCTGTGGGGATCCCCTCAACGCTTCATGAATTTCAAGCGCAGGCAATTGATTTACATCGCCAGGAATTTGCACAGGGAGGGGAAAAGGAAAAAATGAGCTCTTCACCATTCATTAATTTCCTCTAAAATTCATTCATTCATCCAATTAGGCAGCTGAAATGGTGCATTGTAATTTAGATACCCTGTGACACGCCATGACTATTGATGGTTCCCGATTCAAAGGGAACAGGAACAGCATAAATCTCAGGCTACGGGCTCTTCAAAACCTAATTTCCTTCTAGTTATGAACTAGTAAATTACCCAGAGAAATCAGGAGAGATTCAGACAAATTTAGGTTGGGCATCAAGAAATGGAGCAGGTTCTTCATTGGCCGGGCGCAAGTTTGGACCTCAGCTTCCAGCTCTGAATCTGAGGGGAATTGTTTCCTTTGCAAAATATCTCATCCTTCCTCATGGATGACTGAAACAGGGGCACCCACCCTTGTGCACCCACCCAGAAGAGCATCTCCTACAGCATCACCAGCTTTCTTAACTGGAGTTTCATTTCCAGCCTCAGCATCTTTAGTAGCAGGGAGAGGTACTGGGCAGGACAGCCGCCAACATCAGTACATCAGGTTTGTGCTGCAGAGGGCAGGTTTCAGCAATAATAAACAAGGTGATTTCACGTTGCCTCTTTGCCATTAAGAGTGCCTGCAATTTGCTGACTGAGATGGAAATGGACCTTATCAGGGTAATAAAACAGCATCACGGGGGCCCTATGGATGTCACCAGCCAGGTCTTCCTGCTCCACGTGGCTCAACCCCTTTTACAGAGGAGGAGGGCAAAGCTCAGGGTATTTTCAAGTTTTTCCAAGGGATTTTTCAAGTTGAATTAAGTTCCAACCCTAAAAAATTAATCTCACCCAGCTACTAAAACACATGGAAATGAGGTTTTCCCCAATTTCCCTTACTGACCTCCCTGATGGAGCCGGAGCACTCCATCTCCTTGTCTGCGAGATGCATTGAAATGGGCCCATTTAACCCAGCTAGAGAGGGAAATCTGGGGCCAGACTAAATCATTTGGAGGCTCCCAGAAGTCAATCACAGGCAGTGGAAGAGAACTGAGGATTTCATGTTCTCCTAATGACCGTGAAACCCCATGGCTGGGCTCAGGGTCCTGCTCCAGGGCTATAGGAACACACAGCATAAATAACACAGCAATAAATATTCAAGTCAGATGGCTTCATCCCTTAAGTGAATATGGAGATATATATAGATACATATTTAGCGAGAGTTATAGGCAACTCATCATCATAACATGTGAGCACTTATTGAGCTTTCCAGGATTTAAGGTGAGATCCAGAGATGCACTTTAGGTGCTGTCACTTTGGCAATGCGATGCCTAAAA
The DNA here is from genome assembly GCF_033815535.1 of Pezoporus flaviventris. NCBI lineage: Eukaryota > Metazoa > Chordata > Aves > Psittaciformes > Psittacidae > Pezoporus > Pezoporus flaviventris. Next base: position 2,510,274 of record NW_026892591.1, read on the forward strand.
TAGGTGATAGGATGCTCAAGGACACAGCTTCCAGGCTGAGACCAGGGCTTTCCAAGTGGAAAAAAACTTTTCTCTGGCTGCACCAAAGGACTTCCTGATGCCTCACAGAAATCTTGGGGCAACATCAAGGTTTAAATCCAGATGTCCTCAACTTCAGCCACACTTGGGAGTCTTGGCTCCCAAGCCCATGATCCGGGAGCCACAGAGGTTTTCCTCCCCCAAGACCTCAGAGCAGCTTCCAGTATCTGAAGGGGGCCTATAGGGATGCTGGGGAGGGACTCTTCATTAGGGACTGGAGTGACAGGACAAGGGGTAACGGGTTCAAACTGAAACAGGGGAAGTTTAGATTGGATCTAAGGAGGAAATTCTTTCCTGTTAGGGTGGTGAGGCACTGGAATGGGTTGCCCAGGGAGGTTGTGAATGCTCCATCCCTGGCAGTGTTCAAGGCCAGGTTGGACAGAGCCTTGGGTGAGATGGTTTAGTGTGAGGTGTCCCTGCCCACAGCAGGGGGGGTTGGAACTGGATGATCTTAAGGTCCTTTCCAGCCCTAACTATTCTATGATCCCTCCTTGTGAAGAGGAGATCCACCTAAAATCTCTGCCTGGGAAGCTGTTGGGAGGAGCAGGCAACCAAAACCCTCACAAGCTGGTCCACGCTCTAAGGGATGGCGCCTGCAGCTCCACTGTGGGCAGAAGCTCCCATTTCTCCTTTTGTCCTTCCAAAAGTTTAACCAGAAGCACAGGGTTAAGATCTGGAGGTAAAAAAGGGAACTCCTGGCGTCAGCACAGGATGGGGGGGGAAGGAGCCCCCTTTCCCCAAAAGCCTCCAAGGAAAAGGCAGAAGTAAATAAGTTTCACCAGGTCTCGAAACCGCTGCGATTGCCTTTGTGGCCTGGTTGCTCCTGGGTTCAGAGCCTCATTTCTTGTCATGAAATTAGTCCCACTTTTTATGCCTTCGCCTTTGCTGCTGGTCTGTGGTGATTATTTTAATTGCTTTGCCATGTTGATCTCTCCCACATTCCCCAGGGGAAGAGGGTGAGGGACCTAATTCAGTGGCTGTCACCCTCCTGGAGGATGCTGCGGCTGCTGAAAGGAGTCGGCTGCTCAGATTTTGGGGTGAATGTTAGCATTAATCTCAGCAGAGCCCAGCCATAAAGGGAAGAAAGAGCTATCAGAAACCCAGCAATTCCTTGCAGGTCTTTCTGAAGAAAGAAGAGATCTAGACACAAACCACAACCATTGGGAATGTAATAAGAGCATAGGAGGGAACAAACCCACCTGAATAAGATAAAAGCTGCCTCATCTGTAACCCTTTTAATAACCATCTTATTTCAAACAGCACCGACTTCTCCTCACCAGCTCTCCAGAACAGCATCTATATTTGTTTTCTTTTTGATATACAGCTGCAATAGGAAGCCATGCGTGAAGTTTATTAAGCCCGGGTAATTTTCTATCAGTTCTGTGTGCTATTGATTTCATCTGTACTGTTATCTTGCTCTGCCTCAACCTGGAAAGTGATTTAAAAAACAAACAGAAAAAACAAGCATATAATTCTTTAAAAACACAACTATTATGGGATGGAGATGTTGCCATTTTGGCTGCATTAACAACGGGCTCAAAATGAATGTGGTGGAGATACAAATCTTATTAAGGAGGCTTTGATGGTACCGAGACTAAAGCGGAGGGAGCGGCTTGAGCTGAACCAAGACACGGAGCCGAATCCGAACTTAACTCCACACGTTCCTGTTTCAGGGCTAGGAAGGGAAATCGGATTTGCTTTTGCTTTAACCAGCCTCGCTTCATCCTGGACCAGCTCTGCACTGCCCAACCTCTCCCACGTCCTTGGAGCTACTCCCAGTTTATGGCATAAGCAAGAGTGAGCTCAGAGCGAGCGGCTCTACCCACCGCGCTGGCAATGCTCGGAGCTGGCACGGGTCCACCTCAGGCTCGCAAGTCCTACACAGAGTCAGAAATGCAGCTCCTCAATGCAGAAAAACAAACCTGAAGCCTTCTCCAGGTCACAAAGGGGCTGTGAAGCTCTTCAGCCTGACCCAGGGCTTCCCTCCTGCTCCTCCAAGAGCACCCATGGCCATTGGATTCCCAGCCCTGTGCTCAAGAGCATCCCAAGTGAGCAAAGCCTTTTTCCACAGCTGGAACATCAGCCTCGTGGCTTCGGCTCCACAGGTCAAAAAGACAAGGGGTGACAGTAAGTTAGACACAGGCCCCAGCCAAATCCAAACCTTCCTGAAGCTGTGGGATGCCAGGGTTTGGGTCAGGCCCATCTGTACTCAGCTGACTGGCATGAACCACCCTGCAGTGACATTTAAAACATATTAATTAAGGAATCAAAATGCAGACATCTCATTTAGCCTGTTCTCCAAGCACGGCTCCTTGTCAGTCATGGGCATTGGCACAACCAAGCTCCACTCTCCAACTCTCCCTGCCTTGCCATAACCACCATATCCCTATTTTCCTCCCCAGTTTTCCATGGCTTCAGGTCACCTTCATTTTCTTACCAGTCATCCCAGTGTAACCCAGGGACATCAAGGGCCCTGGACCCACAGCACAAGGGGAACTTGTCCTGGCTGGACTTCATAAGCAAAGTACAGCTGAAGGCTGCAAGATGAGTTGCGGGAATGAGAGTGCTTTGTGGGACATCATCCAATTCCTGCTGGACAAAATCCATCACCCCCTCAGTACTCACCTGCCTCTGTGCCAAGAGACACCAGAGATAGCCAGGAGCTTCAGAGACCTCCAAAACTTTGTCCTACCAAATGAGGATGGAGCAGGGACAAGGAACTCCAAGAGGGATTGGTGGAGCTCAGGAGCACCCAGAAAAAGCAATGGAAGCAACAGGCCTGTTCCCCATGCTCCAGCCTGGAACACTGGGCTTGCCTCAGGCTTTCCCTGATCTTCCTTGGAGAGGGTCTCTGCAGCACAACGTTGCACATTGCAGGCAGCCTCAGGGAAGAGATGCACCATGAGCTCAGGCTTAAATCTCTGCACTTCAGCTCAGCACCTGTGGGCACTTTGGGATGAGGCTAAATGGCTTTTATCACCTCCCAGCCCCTGGGCTCATCGAGGTAGCAATGGAATTGCTTGTGTTGGGGTCTTCTTGCAGTGTATTGGTGGGGAAGAGATGGGCAGAGGGCAGGAAATGGTAGCCTTCATCCAGGATGCTCTGTCAGCAGCACCTGAAGGCAGCCAGGCTCTTCCCAAAGAGCTGAGGAGCAGCCCCATGGCTGGGACATTAGCAATGCATTAAGTTTAAGCATTTTCAATAAAGAAAAACAATCCAGTCAGACTTGCTTTATGATTCATAGTAATTGCAAATAGGAGCAGTTAATATAATTGTCCAGCTGAGACCAGCAGGCTGGGAACATGTAGCAGTGAGATGTACAATCAAGGAAGGCTGGGAGGGAATTTAAGTGCAGGTTAAGCAAATGCATTACTTTAATAACACAGAGAGACAGGACTTGTAGTTATAAAAAGGATAAAATAAATATTGTACCAGAAATCTACAGAATGGGAGGTTTTATCACCAAGAACTGCCCGCTTGCTATTTACTTTCAATTTAGGTTTTACAAAAGCTGTATTCGCCCTGGTTTTTATGTATGGAAGAGAACGACTTGGGTTGACAAATGACCTTATTCCTCCATCAGTTTTACAGGGGAGCCTCAGTTTCTCAGATAAAAAATAAGGAATAATAGATGGTCACTTCCCTGCAGTCATCCTGGAGAGAGAAAGATGCCTTTTTCCCTATATTTGTCTATAAAAAGGAGGACAATAACTCAAAGGGATGATGTTGCTTCTGCTCCTCTCTGCCTTGGAGGTGAGCCAACCTCTTTGACTCCTCCAAATGGCACAATGAGGAGCCTTGCTTCTCCGCAGTGGCTTTGAGCCTCAAGCTCAGCCCTTCCCTTACTCCAGCTTGGCCGTGACCGTGGTGCTAGGGGACAGCCTAGGAGGGAAGCCCAGCTTTGGGGCATGGCTCTGATGCTGTGCACGACCCTTCTTTCGGTTTCCCAAGCCTGAAAATGAGGGGTTTCTCCTTTCAAGTAATTCACCTGAGCTGGTTTCCCAATCCTAAAATTAGAGTTTTCCTCCTTTTAAATAATTAGCTTGAGCTGGTTCAGTGTGTAGCATCTAAATAGGAGTGGATTAAAGAAGCAGCTATTGAAAGACATCACATCATCGTTATTTATCCAGCTTAACCAAACTCAGGCTCTCCAGAGAAGAACTATAGTGCTTTATTAAAAGATATTTCTGAGGGCAACACATTAAATTAAAGTATCTTGTTCACAGCTTCCTGACTTAATGACACATAAACAGCTAAACAAAACAGAACGTTGGCTCATTACAACCATTTATAAAATATTTAGGGTCTTAAAATTAACCATACCCGAGCACCTTCCGCTTGCTTATGAGGGGAAACGAGGATGCACAGGCTCGAGGGGGTTACCTGCAATACAGAAAGAGAAATATTGATGGCAAACTCCCTTTGGATGTTAGCTGCTCTTCTTGGGGGGGTGATGGATTCATGCGATGGGCTCATTCTGGGGTGGCAGTGCCTGGATGCTGTCACCTCCGCATCCTCCAGCATTCCTCATCCAGGTGAAAGGCTAAGAAATGCAGGATGAGACATGTCAATATCCATCCCCCCCAAAAGCCCATCCCCAAACCCAAACGAAGAGGCGCCCCTGCAGAGCACCCCAGGGCTATGCATGGTGCTGCATGGTTGCAGGTGCAGTAACCAAGCCTGTATCCAGAGAGCTTTGTACCAGGGGAAGGAGACAGGGAATGTGCTTGTGAAGGCACAGAATTTAGCATGAGGAGGTAATGGGATTGCGGTGGCTTCCCAGTAAATGTCATTGCTGTAATTAGGAGAACAATTATTGTCACCCGGCAGAGCTGTCCCCTCTCTGTCATTGGAGCAGGAGCAGCCAGAGCCACAATTAACACCCGCGCAGGTGGGTCACCCACTTCCAACCCTGCTGAATGGGATCAACGAGGGCACAGCAGCACCCGACAGCAGCCAGAGGGGCTGGGGACAGGGATTTGGGGGGGTCCATCCCCACCGGCTCCATCCTGATTCGCACCAGGATGTGTGAATCAGGCAAGGTCGCACGTCCCAGCTTGATGGAGCTGTTTCTTACAGCACCAGCCCCATGCTCTGGCCTTGTTCAGGGCAGTCTCTGAGCAACTGCTGGTTTACAAAGCTGAGACCTGGGAGGCCAAACCTGCCCCCACCTGCAGCGGGAGGAAGCTGGAGAAGCTCCAGGGAGGAGGAGGAAGGTGCCCCAGTGATGAAGCCAACCCAGGAACAAGTCCGTCAGCTCCAGCTTCGCCTCCACCTACTTATTTTCTGGGTGGAAATGCGCAGCTGACAGCACATGTGAGGTATGGGGCACTGGGGAGTGAAAACCAAGTTCCCTTGATGCTAGAGAAAGGAGGAGGCTGCAGCCATGAACGTTTGTTAATGACATCCGAGTCCCCTGAGAGGGCTTATCTGCGGCTCGAGCCCTGTGCTTCCCAGTACACATCCCCAGGCTCCCAAATCCTTCCCCTGCCGCACGTCCTGATGTGCAAGCGCGGCTGCAATGCGAACCGGGGCTCAGCCGAGCACAGCCCTTCCCTGGTGCTGTGAGGGCGTCACCACCAGCCAAGCCACAGTGAACCCAGGGAACAGCATCCTGCATCCAGCTTGGTCAACTTGGGTAGAGAAGAGGCTCCCGCTCCAAAGGGAAGAGCGATGCAATGGGGGGGGGGGGGCAATTGCATCCACTGAAAGCATTTGCAGCATCCTTGCAGCTTGCTATGATTAACCGTGGCCAGAGTGCTATTAGCAGCCTGGTATGATGATTAACAAGCTCTCCTAATAGCTGTTTTTAAACCTGCTTAAAAAAATAAAGCCAGAGCAGAGCTGGAAGGGGGTGGGGAGCCCGGGTGGTATCTCCAAGGAAACCAGCAACAAAATGGGCTTTGGCACATCGCAGAACCAGGCGGGCAATCAAAGATTACAACCAGCTTTAATTTAAGGTTAATTATTATTTACTCTCTGGAGGCCACCCCGTCAGAAAGCAGCAGTCGGGCTGACCTTCAGCAGCTCATGGTCCATCCCTTTGGAAAGGTTTGCCGGCGTCTCCCGCTGGGAATGGGCATGGAGGGAGGGGAAACAGGAGCTGGGAGAGGGAGGAATCGATGGAGAAGGATGGAGAAAGGAAACAGAGATGGAGGCATCGGATGCTGGGATGGATCCTGCCCCAGCTGCAGGCTGAAAAGCTTCATTCAGCGCTGTCCAAACGTTGTCCCCACTGCAGACATGGTGAATTAATATTGGATTCCCATCGATTTCCCACTCAGTGGAATCACACCAGCATTTATCTACAAAAGTAGCTCCATTTTTATCAATGAGACCATCTGCACCCATGGAGGAAGAGAAGGAGCCTTTATCACGGTCAGGTCATGGATGTGTGCTCAGGGATGGGGGATCACATCTGGGGACAGAGGCTTAACCATGGCTCCTCTTACCAAGGGCACCAGCACAGCCCCAGATCCTCTTGAAGCTTATCCAGTGGATGGATGCGTTTGGCTCCTTCCCCGGACCAGACAGGATGTCCATAGACAGAGGTGGGCCGGCACCAGGGCTCAGCACCCCACACTCCCACATCCCCATCCCTTTTTCTCCTCCTTAGCACCTAAAGTTGCCCACAAGCCCAACTCAACCCCATTCTGCTCCAATCCCCCCTTGCTCCTCTCCAGGCTGGATCCCCCCTGTTTGAACACATGAAAGCAGAATGCAAAGACATTTGTCAAAGTCCATCCTGGAGGATACTTTTTGCCCCCCAAACCCCATTTTGCCTCTGCCCTGACAGCGCTGCTGAGGATCAGCAGCTGAGATTAAGGCTGGTGACAAGTCCCCGAAGCTCTCCTCCCTTTGCTTGGAGACAGACACATTTAATTATGATAGAAAGGCAATCCGGGTGCGTGCTGCAAATACTCAAGGTGATTTGAAGCGTGAAGCTGCATAAGGTTTGTGAGATTTGAGTTCCCAGTCTGTTTGGGCTTGTTTAGACAGTTTCTGCTTTCATTCCCTCTGTATTTTCACATGCTCCATAGCATGTGGGGACTGCAGAAAGACAAGGCTGAAAGAATCAGGAAGGTTTCAAGAACTCCATTCCTTATTTGATGCCTGGGGAGAAAGCTGTTAGCAGCGATGGGAGCATGGGGCTGGGTGAGGAGGGGATGGGTACTGGAGGAGTCATCACTTCCATCCGGGAGCAGTGTTCAGTCCCTCTCTTTAGGATTCATCTCTCTTGCTCATCACTTTGCTGACCACTTTGCTTCGGCTTCATAGGGGTTTGTGAATAGCCCCTCTCAAGCTATTGAGGCAAGGAGCACACCACCAATCACAGTGGCTCAGTGGCCACCATGATGGTTAACACATGAGGAAGGTACAAAGTATGGAGGGGAAAAAGAGCTATTTTGAGAAACATACTCAAAGCAGCTATTTATCTGCTATATATCTGCTTGAGATAAGGCCTGGGATGATGGGCAGACAGGGGAACGTGGGATGCCACAGTTATTGACACCTCTGGTGCAGAGGGTGCCACCAGCCAGCGCCAGCTCCTGACCAAGTGCCAAGAGGAAAAAGCCAGGCAGGGGGGGACAAGGCGAGGAGGATGCTCTGGGTCTCGTGGTGGGGAGGATGTGTTTGTTTGGGGGGTAAGCAGCAGTTTTGCATCCCTGGTTGCCATGGCAGCAGAGAGCAGACCACACACTGCACGGCCACCCCAGCACCATCCCACCCAGGGCTGACACACAGGAGGAGGTGACCCTGGCATCACCTCCTAAATCCCATCTTCACAACAGCATTAAGGGGCCGTTCCTGTTGCAAAGGGGCACAGCAGCAGGGGATGCAGGAGCCCAAACTTCACGCCTTTAACACGTTTCCCACTTGTTGGTTCCCTCACAGTTGCTCCCAGCGCCTCCGTTCCCATCTCAAATCCGTGCTGTCCTTCCTCCCTTTACCATGAGTGTTCCTCTTTATTGTCCTGTTTGTCTCCTCTCCATGCTGTAATTTTATCTCATTGGAGCAACACTGGGCCCTGTTTCCTTTTGTTTACTTTTGTGGTGCTTTTTATTCTGATTTCTCCTCATCTGGGCAGCACTTTATCAGCAAGGGGAAGCTGAAGGAAGCTATCTTTCATCCTCAATGAGATTCCTCTCCTTCCATTATCTCCAGTGCTTCTACAGAGCATCAAAAGGGCGTCTTTGTTCTTGTAATCTCATGTAATTTTGAACATAGCAATTCAAGCCTTTCGAGAAAATTATGGATGCAAACACACATCCATTACTGCCCCTCACTTCCCCCCATGAGCGATGCTTCCACAGGAGCCCCACGGCTGCTTTGAGGTATGGAGGAAAAAGACATTTTTAGGGCCATATGTGCTGACCACAGGGAACGGGGATGAGCCACTTGAGGTCTTGAGCATCTCTGGCCCTGCTGCTGTCCCTTGGGTATGAGGATGGCTCTGGAGGCTGGGGGCAGTGGGACCAGGCAGGAGCTCGCAGTGGGCAGCATTTTCCACTGCTGGTGTGCCCGCACCCGTCTGGAAGTGCTGCTCCATGCCAGATGCCAGCGAGACAGCCCAGATGTGTCCTCCTGGCTCCATCTGTGGCACAGCCATCTGCAGCCATCGATCTCATTGCGTCTCCCATGCAAGGAGTGGTGCAAGCTCCAGGGTGGGCTGGGGGAGTCATCAGCAATGCTGGGTGCTGCTGCTGATGGAGGAGGAGGTCGCACATCTTCCATTGCAAGATGTGACATGGTTGGGGGGAGTGGCCAAGAGATGGGGAAAGCAAAGTCCTGGGGAGCATCTGCCTGGGTGAAGGGGCTCATTGGAGAGGCTTGAGGGTGATCCAGCCCAAAATCCTCCTTGCTGGGGCAGGCAGGAGCCCTGTCCCTCAGGGTCCTGCTCTCCAAGACGGGATTAGGGACTCCACAGCCCTCCAGCCCCTTTGTCCCCATCCCTGCTCCTGCCTGACCCCTCATCCACATTTCAAAGATAACCAGGTGTGAAGGTGGAAAAGCTTTTTAAAGCCCCTGGAAGTAAGGAGCATGAGGAGGCTTCGATAGGTTTTGGAATAAATTGCCCATGAAAGTGCTGGGGGAAAGCCTATCTAGGGAAAAAAAGATAGAAAGAGGGTGAGACAATGATGTATCTAGGATGGAGAGAAGAGGAGAGATGGGGAAGGGACTGGCTGATTGTTCCATAAGCACCTCTTAAAAGCAAACACAATAGACATGAGCAGTTTTTAAAATGACAGACAATACAATGGGAGATAATATATTTAAAACCCATATCAATTGTTAACAGACCATAAAAACGCCGGTACATTAATCTATGCTGTCTGTCACAGACTCATGAAGCAGCTGTGTTATTTTATAGTATCATTCCTGCGGGCTCCTCTGACACTTCCACAAATACATCTCAATTTATTTGGGTAAGAGGAAACAGAAATATTGAATTCTTCTTCCTCTGCTTTTGATGCTTCTGTTTCCCCCCGCAGCCCCAAAGCCTCGCACTCGGTGCAGCTCTGACAGTGTGATTTGATCTGCCCAAATGACTCTTTCAGGAGCAGTGCACCGTGCAGATGAAGCCTCGTCCCTCACTTTGGACCTTCTGTGCCTTTACAGCGAGCAGGGTGAAGGCTGGGCCCCCACAGCACCCTTGGGGTGATATCAGGGTAGGTCCCTTCGTCCCGCATCGCTCTGGGACTCTCAGCCGGATGGTTCTTCAATGCCAAAGCTGGATGTGGTTTCTGACTTCATAAATGTCTTTCACCTTTGCTTGCAGAGCTCTGGGTCCCATCCCCACCTTCCTCCTCCTTCCCTGCAAGGTGGCACCAGCCCATCCCCAGATCCCATCCCAAACCCCATTGCTTTTGCTCCCTATCTGCCTTTATTTCCCAAGAGGAAGGGCGAGGGGAAATAACGTGCTCCTTGGCTCGCGGGGAACATAATGCACTGATGAAGGGTTTGCTCACAGCCATAGCCCTGGTTTCCCTCTAAATTTGCACTCAACTTTTGTATGCATCAGTTGAGGGATCAGAAGGACACACACACAAACACAATGCTGTTGATGGCAGCATCAGCGGCTGCTCCCAGCCTCCTGCTTCCCATGTGCAGGATGGGTCCTGTGCAGCTCTTCTGCAGGGCGTCAAGACCCATCACAGCCCCATCCTATTAACCTGAGAACAGTGCTGCTCCCCGGGTGCTCTGCAGAGCCATGGGCACCCCACGGATGCCCCAGAGATGCTCTGATCCCTTTCCCTGCTCTTTGACACAGCCCAGAGCAAGGGGGGCTCTGGTCCCTGCACCACGACAAGCAAATGTTTAACATGAATTATTCCAGGCAATGCCACGTGGTAGGTTCAAAGCTCAGATACAAGCTTTGGTGTGGGCCCTTCAAAGGAGAGGCATTTCTGCCTCGCATCCCGTGGGATGCTGATCGGGAATAGCTTAAGAAGCTGCAAAGCGCTCGGTGCGTGTCTCTAATGAGGGTGGAAGGAGAGCAGGATCCTGCCTGGGCAAAAGCAGGCAGGAACCTGGGAAGGGCTTGTGATGAGGGAGCCAGGGCAGCTCTTTCTAATGCTGCTTCAATCGCCCTTCAGATGCGAGCTGGGGTCTGGTGCCGCCTGCAAGGGCAGCAGCATCATGACCCCCCCAGCTCAGCCAGGCTGGGCCATTGCTCTGCATTACAGCTGATGGCTGCTGCTGGGGTTTGAGTACCCCAAAACCCAGTGCCGGTGGCACCGGGGGCGTGAGCTGCTTCCAGCATCAGCAAAAGGAGGACAAACCTCTCTGCATGGGCAGGGAGGGAAAGCACCCACCCAACAGTGACCACGGATGAGCCGGAGCCTGGGAACTCTTCACTGCTCTGTTGGGTCTTCCCCCATTGGGAAACCACTGGTTAGGTCCCCACAGATGCCCTGGGAGAGAGAAAATCACCTGCAAAGCAGATTGGACGTACAGAGATGAGGAAAAAGGCACCATTATTACTACTGTTGTTATCAGCATCTTTCTTCTGCAGCTACACCTGAAGCAGAGCTGGATTCCAACCCTTTCTATGCACCCTGCCCCAAAGGAGGAGGCACACACCTTGGAAACCATTGCCATTCAACCTGTGAAGCCAACACAGTCCCTTCCCTTCGAACACAGACCTACACAAATAAACATCTGTCATCCACACACAACCTTTCGCTTTGCCAGCTGAAAGACTGCTGCTGTCCCCAGTATATTTTACGGCCTGGCCCAAGCCAGTCCCTGCTATCTCGAGCTCTCAGGGCTGTCACTCAGCTGCAATTTCCCACTCTGGATCTGCAAGGAGAAGCTGCGAATCCTCTGGCACTGTCAGGATATCATTAACCTTTGCTTTGGATTTAAACGGCCTCTTCTTGTCAATTCAGAGCTGTGCAGTCATTTACTCCCAGCCTCCTTCCATCCTCCAGCTCTTGGGCAGCTCTTTGCTTGGTCTCAGCACAGCCCAGAGCTCCCGTGTGCCCACACACACAATGTAGAATCATAAAATTAGTCACTCCAGTCCCTAATGAAGAGTCCCTCCCCAGCATCCCTATAGGCCCCCTTCAGACACTGGAAGCTGCTCTGAGTTCTCCACGCAGCTTCTCCTTTCCAGGCTGAACAGCCCCAACTTTCTCAGCCTGTCTCCATACAGGAGGTGCTCCAGTCCCTGAGCATCCTCGTGACCTCCTCTGGACTTGTTCCAACAACCGTGTGTCTCTGCCTCTCCATTGCCCTCTTCATCTCCAAGGGTGCCCATGGCAGAACCAGCACATCCACCCAGGAAACCCAGCTCTGCTGCAGCATCAGGTCAAAACTGAGCAGAGCTTGGTCCAGCTGGAGATCACACAGTGATAGAATGGGTTGGGTTGAAGGGACCTTAAAGCTCATCCAGCTAGATGAGCTTCCCCTTCCACTAGAGCAGCTTGCTCCAAGCCCCTGTGTCCAACCTGGCCTTGAACACTGCCAGGGATGGGGCAGCCACAGCTTCTCTGGGCACCCTGTGCCAGCACCTCAGCACCCTCACAGGGAAGAGCTTCTGCCCCAGAGCTCATCTCAGTCTCCCCTCTGGCAGGTTAAAGCCATTCCCCTTGGCCTGTCCCTACAGGCCCTTGTCCCAAGCCCCTCTCCAGGTTTCCTGCAGCCCCTTCCGGTATTGGGAGACCATTAAAAGTTCTCCCCGGAGCCTCCTCTTCCCCAGGCTGATGATAACAACAAAACCCCCACAAAAAGAAGTGACTTTTTCAGTCGCAAAAGGCAAATCCTCTGTGATGCTTTGCACATGAGGTGCAGGCAGCAGGATGCACCCACACCCGCAGCCAGAGCCACTCTGCACCGTGCTCAGCACCCAGCAAAGCAAACCAGCAAAACCTCCCCATTCCAGGAGCACAGCAGGGGGCTGGAACTGGATGATCTCAAGGCTCTTTCCAACCCAACCCCTTCTATGATTCTATGATTAGGCCCCTGGGTGTTTGCACGGGCGGGTGGGGATGTGCATCATGTCCTCCCCTGTCAGCACCCTGCAGGGCTCTTGGCTGCTTTCTCTGCTTTTGCTTCTTGCAAAGTTTTTCTCTCTGTGTTTCCTGGCTTGGAAACAGATCGGGCTGGTGGGATGTGGTGGGGCCGGAGTGGGGATGGGTAAATGCAGCCTGAGATGCATCCTGTCAGGCTCCCGGAGAGGCTCAACCCTCCTGTTACCAAACTAATAAGAGAAGAAACCAAATGAAACCAAGAAGAGTGGATCACAGATGCAGGGAAGCAGCACCCATCAAACCTTGCTCCGGAGGGCTCAGCAGTGAGATCTTCACAGAGGGTTGCAGCGACGCGGCTCTGCTGGCCCTGATCGCCTTCGCCATGGTGAGGAGGAGATCAACCATGTTTTGGGGCAGAAATCAGCCCTTTGGTGCTGGAGCTGCGCAGCTCCATGCTGCCGAGGCGCAGGAACGTGAAATGATCATCACATGTACAAACATCATGGGGAGCAGGGGAAGGACTGGGGGAACGGAGCCATCAAACCCGGGCCGGGAGCCAGGCGCTTCCCATCGCCCCTCGCTACTCCCACCATGGGCACAGGGAGCCGGTGCTGGCTTTGGAGCAAGGGAACGAGATTTTCTCCTTCTTTCTGATGCTGGTTTCCTCTCCCAGCAAGGGAATTCTCTTCTCCCACACGTCCCATCCCGGTCCAGAGCCAACCGTTTAGCACGTACTAATGGAAATGGAGTTTTGGAGGAGTTTGGGGAGCCAGGCAGAGGGGAAAGGGCAGCGCTGGCTGAGGATTTCAGTGGTATCAGGTATTTCCATCACTTTGAGATGGTTCCTGTGTTTTATGTTGCTTTGCTGTTCTCAGCTCGAGCTGGAGGAACAGGGGAGGCTTGCTTTCAAAGCCCCATAAAGGAAGTTTTGATTTCAGCCCAGTTTTGTCCATGAAACCCAAACGTGCAAGCCAGGAAACATGTGGAAATCAGCTGTGTGTCCAGTGGAAAATCTGAGTTTTACCATGAAAAACATGGCTGCAAAGACAAAAAACAGGTAAAAAAAAGCAGGTGCTTTCCAGCTGTATGATGCCAGGAGCACCCGCTCCCTCCGGATGCAGATGGATCCAATGCAGGGCACAGAACAGTGGGGCAGGGATGCCTTAGCCCTAGTTTGGACTCCCTTTGGCCCTGGTCAGAGGTGAGATGCCCAGGGGTGGTGATGCTGCTCAGCAATGTGCTCCAGCCCGCCCGCGTGTGCAGGGCACGTCTCCCCACGGTGCCGTCCTCCCAGATCGTTAGAAGAAAACAATTACTATGCAAATCTTAATGAATCAAGGCCACAACCCACAACTGGGAACATAAATATCAAAGTGCGGGCTTCAATTGAAGGCAGAGAAAGAACTGTAATTAATTCCATCACCAACTGCCACTCCGCTCCAACCAAGAGCCAGGCTGAGCCTCGCCGCAGGGAGGACTGCTATGGATGCACCATGGCCAGGGCTGGAACGGGGGTGCCAGACCCCATCCCATTCAGGCAGTGCCCCCCTGGAGGACACAGCTCTGTGTATGTGGATCTTGGCTCCCAGCTCAGAATTAAAAGGTTATTTGAGGCTTTGCCAATTGCTTTTAATCTGGTGATGAAAGACGATGATAAATCTTAGGAGACCCGAATTAATAGAGAGGAAATTGATTTTGTAACGTGTGGACTTGTTTTATTAGACTCCTGTAGGCTGGGCGAGATTGGGAAGGCAGCAGCGTTCGGCTGCATAAAGGCACCAGAGCATCTCTGCCAGCCCTGCTCATGCACTTCCCTGCTCAGCACATCCCTGCTCAGTGCATCCCTGCTCCGTGCATCCCTGCTCATCACACCCATTCAGGTGCAACACCCCCCCCTCCCCCCCCCCCCCCATAAATACATGCAAAATAAACTCATCACTCATCCTGCCTCCATAGAACCCCTTGCCATGGGCTGATGGGGTGGTGGTGGGGACCACGCAGGTGCTCAAACCCTTCCCCATCGCTGCCTCCTCCCTTGCCATGCGACATGGAACATTTGCTTATTTAAGTGCTGTAGATCCTGCTTCTCCCTGCTCCCCAGATTACCCTGCAGAGCTGGAGCGTGACATTCCAGCTGTGAGGATCTCACCTCTTGGAGTGAGAGCTTTGCAAATAAGGGAGTAAACGGCCAAAGGACCGGGCACCCACATCTGTTGAGTCATTAGAATGACCGGGCATCACCCATGAAGAGCTGGAATGTATTTATTGGGCAGAGGTGCAGTGCCAGGAGGTGTTGGGGTTTGGTTGTGTTCTATGAGTGGGCGCAGGAACCCAGGAATTAGGAATGATTCCGTGCATTGGGGGGGAAAGAGACTCACGGATCAAGCTAACGACATGAGAGAGAAGCCAGATTGAGATACATGGCGCATGCCCGCTGCGCTCCGGAGGAGTAAGTGGACGCACATCTTATTATTGCAATATAATTTGAGCAAAGTATTTTCCTAGGATCTAGAGCGTTTGCTCCAGTTAATTGAGATCCCGAAGCTGAGTGCCTTTCATTATAGGAGAGCTCTGGAGCGGAATACTCCTGGCTAATGATCAGCGCAAGATGGAAAGGGCATTTACTGGAGCTGCATAATGCAGCTCGGAGGTGGGAGAGTGTCAGCAAACACGCTCTGACTCCCACACCGGTGCTGCTCTGTGGCAGGGTGGTGTGGAGCAGGAAGGAGCTGGAAAAGCCTTCCTGGGTGGAAGAGAAAGCTGGAGCTTGGCTCCATGGAGCCAAGGGCTTGCAGGGAGAAGCTTTGCACACTGGTGTTCCCTTTCCAGCTCATAACTACACTGCCTTCCAAGCAATGCTTCTCGCTGCCTCCCTCCATCCCAAACTAATCTAAACACGCAACAGGAGCAGTTATCTTCATCATCTCCACCCTGCTGGAGAAATAATTACTGTAAGTCTAGAAGAAAATGTTAAAAGAGTAGCAACAGAGTTAAAGAACTGCCTGGAACCGTGGGATGGGAGCCCAGCGCTGACGGCAGCTCCAGTTCAGCCCACGTCACCATCCCCTGCCTAAACCCTACCAGGGTCAAGCTGGACATCTGGGACATCTTTGCATCAAGGAGGAAAGCGCACTGTGGACCCCGCTGGGGTGACAGCCAGGTCCTGCGTCTGGCAGGGGGCACCAGGCCCTGGCTTTTGGGCTGTTTTCATGCATTTTGCGTGTTTTTTGCACTGGTTCCCATCTTTACATCCATTCACCCATCACAGCACGAGCCGGCCCCGCGGCCATGCGGGGATCAGTGAAGCACAAACCAAAGGCTCGGCTTGCACCGCTGGAGCGAGCCTGCTGCAGTCCCTGCACCCTTCACCTCTCCCATATTCCATCACCAACCAGGCTGCAAAGCCACCCAACACCCGGGGCTTGGTGGGTCCCCCTGGGGAATGTGAGCCCTGTTGATGTGCGCCTGTCATCCATCGCACCCCACCTGTGCTCAGCAGGCTTCACTGCTCATCAGCAATGAAAACAAGCCTTGTCAGAAGGGGCTTCTCTTTTCCCCATGGTTGAATGCAGAGCCAACAGACGAGTGCCGGCTGAGCCGGGGCCCCCCCTGGCAAGGCTGGAAGCTGGAGAGTTTCTCTCGGTTTAGCGAGGTGGAAAATAGACAGGGAGAACACAAAGCAAAGGGTAACGGTGTCGCAACTGAATCCTGCCAAAACGTGGCAGTGAGGGGAGGGGAAAGGAAAATCTAGGGGGAAAGTTGGAATAAAAAGGTGGGGGCATGCGGAGGGCCTGGCCCTGATGCTTCCCCCCCAGATGCTTTGGCCCCGGGTTCCCCTGGGGATCACTGGGTCCCCTCCTCCTTTTACCGTTGCTCTGCTTCTCACTGATGCTTTCATATTATTTATTTCCCCTCTCAGCTGCTTCCAAGCACCTTCCCCTGTTGCTATAGCACCTCCTGTGCCAGGAATCATAGACTCACAGCATCATAGAACAGGTTGGGGTGGAAGGGACATTAAAGTTCATCCAGATCCTTGCCATGGGCAGGGACCCCTTCCACTGGAGCAGCTTGCTCCAAGCCCGTGTCCAACCTGGCCTTGAACACTGCCAGGGATGGGGCAGCCACAGCTTCTCTGGGCACCCTGTGCCAGCACCTCAGCACCCTCACAGGGAAGAGCTTCTGCCTAAGAGCTCATCTCAGTCTCCCCTGGGGCAGGTTAAAGCCATTCCCCTTGGGCTGTCCCTGCAGGCCCTTGTCCGAAGCCCCGCTCCAGGTCTGTAGCTCTGGTGCCATCACCCCTGAGATGTGGTCCCTATTTCTAGCTGGAAACAAGAAAACCTCCTTATTGCTGGAGAAGAAAACCCGTACCTCTGCCTGAGGTGAAGCAAGGGGTTGTTTTCACCTAGATCTGTTTGAGGATGGTGCTGGTCCTGGGGAAAGCGAAGTGCACTAAGTGTGTTTACAGGAGGAGCTGGGGAGATCTGTGGCATCAAATCCTGTCACACAGAAAACCCCTTGTTTCCAGACACTTCTCTCCTGTACGCTTTAACTCCGGTGCTTTATTGGTGTGGAGGCAAACTGGGACCAGTGGAAGAGTCTTTGCTGGGTAAGAGCTGTAGGACTGCGGGTGCAGAGCATGGAATGGCTCAGCCCCGAGCTGCAACCCTCTCTGCACTGGTTTTATGCTGGGGTAAATGACCATGGTGATGCCAGGGGAGAATGTGGTCCTGACTGGGGCTAGAAGGAAAGCAAGCTTAAAATGCAGGCTTTACTATTAACACCAGGAAAGGCTATTGCAAAAACCAAAACCCCCCCAAAACCCCTTCAGGAGCTTATTTCCTTCTTTCTTAGCCTAATTTTCCCCTGGAGGAAGGACATTTCTTTTGTGAGGATCACTGCACCGGGACATTAAGAGCATCCTGGGGTGGGTGGGTGATGCAGGGTGCAAGGGGCAGCACCCATGTGCCCCCCTGCCACAGTGCATCTGGTAAGAGGCAGAGGGAGAGGAGTGCAGGGACACATCTGGCAGACATGGCTCTGCTCAAGCCTAACACATCTGGACAGATGAGGATGCACCTGACAGAGCTCATCAGGCAGGGGCTCTGCAGCAATAACCCTGCAGGTATGGGGAGGCAAAGCTCACCTGGGAAAGAAATACCCAAATCCCATGGGAAAACTGTGGAAGGGAGGGCTTCTGGTCCAGCCCTGGCCCCAGGCTGATTGGGTGGCCTTGGAGGTGAGCCAGGATGTGCACCCATCTCCCTGAGCACCCTATGTGTTTGGTGGTGGGTTATAATGAGTACTAAATAGCTGCCCAGCTAACAGGGACCAATGGCCAATGTGCCTTCAGAGGTGCTCCAAGAGCGTCTGGCACATCCCTAGGGAAATCAGCCAAGGCACCTGGGAAGCAGCCAGGTGGCAACCTGAAGCTGGAAAGGGGCTTAGAACTCAGCAGATTTACAGCCGCCCGCCCTCTGAAAGCCTTTTACGTGATTAGAGCAACAGCCACGGGCTGTGTGTCAGCGTGAAGCAGAACTGCTTGTACCCAGCACTGTGCTGTGCAACCACGGCGCATCCAACCCGTATGGGAGAGGGGAAAAGCCAAAGTGAAACCTCTCCAGGTGCCCCTAGGCTCCTATCTGCCAATGAAAGCATCGTACCTGTGTACTGGAGAGAGTGGTACCCAGCTGGATGCCATGGGCACACACAGCACATCCCTGTGTTGTCGGTAGGTGCTGTGGCATCGCGTGTGTGAGCCCCGGTTGTGCACAGGCTGCCCGAGGGCCGAGGCTGGGCATGCCCTGCTGAGCCCATGGAGATGCTCCTGCCAGGCTGGGTGCTTGCACAGGACCAGCCCAGTGACCAGGCTGCTCCCCCCAAGCTCTTCGAGTGCCTGCGAGTGAAAACCTCAGCTCATTAATTAAGCCCAGAAGACGGGGAACCAGCCTAAATATAACTGCCCAATGAGACTGCCGAGCGAGAGGAAGCATCCCCCCGAGCCCCCCTCGCCACCCACCCGCACTGGCAGGCAAATCAAAGCCTGAGATTCCCATTTACTCCTCTTCCCCCCTGCATGAGTGAAGCCTCAGGGACTGTGTGGGGAGAAATTCAATTAGAAAAAGAGCTGTTTGCAAAGGGCTTGGTCCAGTCTCCCATCCTGCGGGTCCATGGGATGCGGGAGCTTCCTCCGGGATAGGGAAACCTTTGCTTTGCTGCACAGTGGGCATGGGCAGTGGCTGTTGGAGGGCTCAGCCGGGATGAAGGGCTGCTCGCAGGCACCCAGAGATGCCGTCGCATCTCCCTCCTCATGAGATCCAGGCTGCTACAGCTCTGAGGGCTCTGTAAACACCAGGCACGATTCCCAGCTAAGGAAAGCCATTGCTTCCCCCTCCCTCCCTCGGCGCTCCTGCGGGATCCAGCTGGTGTTTGGGAAGCTGCCCTGGGAGGGCACCCGCCGTGGTGTGCTTCCACGTCAGCTTTGGTGTGCGGTGGGGAAAGCCAAACCCCAGCGTGGGTCTGAGTTTGGACCTTGCAAGCAGAGTGGGCTCCATCCGCAGCGAGGCTGCTCGCAGCATCCCACACAGCCTTTCCTTATTTAGCCCCTTCCATATTTATCCCACAGGCTCCTGTCCCCACACCAAGCCCCATCTCGGATTCAGCCACCGCGGAGCAGGGGGTGAGCTCCAGCCCCATCAAGCAGCTGAGCTGGAAACATCCCTCCTGGAAATGAAACCGGAGGGAAATCAGCTGATGGTTTATATCCCGGCAGATTGCTTTCTGTGTGTAACAAGTTGCCATCAGCAGCGGGCACAAGGATGCTGCTGCCTTGATCCAAAGCCCCCACATCTGCACAAGCCAGGCTGGAGCACAAAGAGCTGGTTTTGGGCTTGGAAGAGAAAAAGATTCATCAAGATTTTATGGCTTTTGCTCTGCAGTTATGAAGCGGTGACCACCAGCCAAATCCCTCTGTCCTTTACCTTCCTGCAACACCAATGACTTTGGTGCAACTGCAAGCAAAACCCAGCCTGTCATTTTTCACTGCAAAGACAGGATTCAGCCTGTAATGTCCTTGATAAAGCAAAGCACCAATGACACAGCTGAAAAACATCAGCGGAGCAAAGAGCAGTGCAGACTTCCCTGGGCTTCCATGTGGCACTGCTCCATCTTGGACCGCGTGCTCAGCACATCTCATCCAGCTTCAGCTGCTTTCTGTGTTATCTGACGCGGGGAAAATGGTGCTGGGAGGCCTCTGGTGCAGACGCTTGGCTCTCCTCTGCCGCCGCTGCGCCCACGGTTGTGTTCTCCCCAGCCCTGCGACGTTTTCAGGCTCATTGGAGCTCCTTTGTACCCACATCCACTTGTGGATGTTTCGGCTCATTTGGTCCGTACCTGAGCTAACACCAGCAGCAACCACTGCTCTGCAGGAGCAGGAGATGCCTGAGTGTGTCTTATGTGTCTGACACGTGCCCATCTTCTA
The DNA here is from genome assembly GCF_033815535.1 of Pezoporus flaviventris. Classification (NCBI taxonomy): domain Eukaryota; kingdom Metazoa; phylum Chordata; class Aves; order Psittaciformes; family Psittacidae; genus Pezoporus; species Pezoporus flaviventris. Next base: position 2,530,305 of record NW_026892591.1, read on the forward strand.
ACCACAAATGAGGTCCCCAAGCACCGGTGATGCTGCTGGAAACCAGCATGGGGATGATGCTGAGCGCATCCCTGCACTGCTCCAGCTTGAGCTGCTGCCCCATGGCCCCCAGGCACCTTCACACCCCAAACAGTCCTTGCTGGAAGGCACTTGCAGTTGCCCCACATAGCAAACTGTGCCTCACATGTGCTTCTTGCAGCCCAGGGAGCCTCTTCATGTGCCTCACAGACACACGTTCTTTGGAGAGCCTCAGCTCAAGCCTTGGTGGGGTGCCGAGCAACTCAGCACATCCCCATGCCCCATTTGCTTAACACAGGAGAGGGGTTTCAGTTTTCTTTATAACCTCTATCAACGTTTTTCACCATAAGAACAACACTGGAATAACCTCCCCAGGGAAGTGGTGGATTCCCCAGTGTCGGACACTAAAGATTATTGCTGGGCAGGTACTGGGACATCTAATCCAGATCATGCTTTGCCTAGAAAGGTTGGACAAGGTGATCCCTGAGGTCCCATCAAACCTGGTCTTCTATGATTCTATGAACCTCGGCACCTCCGTTGAGTCGGGAAGCACCGTGGCCAAGGCTGGGGTGCAGCCGCACACAGGTGGGATTCACATGAGCTCCCCATCTCACTGTGGTTACAGAGGAATTCATTCCTCAGCAGCTTTCTCTGGAAAACAGCATGTTAAAGACCTGGGAGCAAGGAGAGGGCACAAAGCCAGAGCAAAACCTCTTGGTTTTACCCCTTCCTGCAGCCCCATCAGTCTCATTGTCCCAGCACTGCTGCTGGGTTCTGGTGGGATGACAGCAATGGAGATGCACTCTTTAGGATGAGGAGATGAGTTTCTACCTTGGAGGACCCTGGGATGAGATCCTGGAGCGATTCCTCAGCTGCTGATGCGACCTTCCCCAGGAGGGTGTAAGGCAAGCTCTGGGAGCCGGGGGCCCTCCAAAACCCCTCCAGTGACCAGGGAAATGCTCTGGTTGGAAGAAAACTGGGAATTAAACAGGGAAGTGGATGAAGTAGCAGCCCTGGTTGTCCCCAGGCTGCCTGCACATACACACACATTCAGCATCGGCCAGAAGCAGCAGCACGGTGACGGCCCTCGGCTCGGGGTCCTCTCCCAGAGGATGGGGTGTATGGATCGGCACCTGCCCTTTCAACCGGCAACGGGGAGCATCGATCGTGCCCCACGCTTGTTCTTTACCTTGTTGGTTTACCAGCTTTCATTTAAGAACTGAATTCAAATGCCATCAAGGGGGAGATCAATAGCTCTTTACACATCCCACCAGTGACCGTGTCTGGGCACGGCAGCTGCAGCGCCTGGAACAGACTCATTTTCCACATGGATTTTAGAGGAATTAAATCCTGGTGGAAACAAAAACATGTTGAAAAAGGAGCTAGGAGTGAAGTCAGCTCCAGTACGAGCCCCACATGTCAAGGTCAAGCTGAAACCTTTGATTCCCTGAAGCGGGTGTTGGGTTTTGAGGATAAAGGATGCTCCCACCTTCAGAAAGACCTTCAGAGCCCCACAGAATGTGTCTCATGGGCCGGATTACATTAACTTGGTACAACGTGATGACAAGATGGCATTAGGATGTGACTAGTTCACTTTTCCACACCAGCCACCACTGGGCTGATAAAAAGCTACCCTATGCTTTAGCGGAACACCTGATTAAAACCAAAATCAAGTGGGATGAGGGGCCACGTCTCCGCAGGTTCCACGTGCACCTGAAAACAAGCCCATTAGTCATGAGGACACCCAGCAATTGCGCATCCGTGCAGTCATTCACAGCTTTATGGCAAGTCATGAGATATTTGGTATTTTCCTTCCAGCAAACAAAAGCAGATGATTAAGGAAGAGGCGCAGCTTGCTCGCTTTCAGGAGGAAGACAGCTTGCAAAATGCAACTCTCACAGCTTCAATAAAACTCCAGAAAGCAAATAAACAGCCTGGCTGCGAGGAGAGCGCTCCCGGTGCCCTGGGTGTTGAGCCAGACCTGGGATTCGAAGGGGGAAAGGATGGGGATTGCCTCCTGCAAAACTGGCACCAGCGAGAATGTCATGAGGGTGCAGAGAGTGCACTGCGGAGCAATGAGCACGCAGCCCCAGCCGCACTCTTGAGGCTGTAAATGCACCAGAAACCCCATAGAACCATGGAATGAGTTGGGTTTGAAGGGATCTTAAAGCCCATCCATTCCAACCCCTGCCACAGGCAGGGACACCTTCCACCAGAGCAGCTTGCTCCAAGCCCTATCCAATCTGCCCTTATCTTCTCAAACTTCAAGTGGAAAACCATTTCCAACCAGAAAACCAGAAAGCAAGCAGCTGAGTTTCCCCCTTCTTCTTAATGTTATTATTATCCTTATTATTTTCATCTCCAAAGCCATTTTTGCCTCAGGCGCCGTGGTTTTATACAAACGCTTCACTCTCAAACATAAAAAACCCCACCAAAACCCCCCATCTATTTGCAGATGGAGCGATGTTCTGTCAGAGATTTCCTGGCCACCTCTCCATTCCATGCCAACGCTTTGCAGGGCTATAAATGACAGTCAAGCATCAAATTTGGTCCCTGAGATTTGCAGCCGTGGCAGAACAGCCCCCTACGTGCAGGCTTGAAACCCCCCACTTCTTTTACACTTCCCTTCACAACTCTCTCTCGGCTATAAAATATAGATGGGGGCATCGATTGCTCTAGATCAGATCTCTCTCCCTTCAAAAACACAGCTTATCCCGAAATGCAAGCATCCTAATTAAGAACATGGTGGAGTTGAATTGCAAATGAATCAATTCCTTCCCCCAAAAACATTATAAAAAATAAAGTAAATCCAGCCGAGCAAGACCAGAATGGGATGGTTAATAATTGATATTTACATTTCTCCCATGTCTGATCAAAGGATTTGATTGCATGACAAATGAGGAAATTACTGTAAAGTGTTATACATCCATTAAGGAGATAGATGCAGCAGATAGGACGCGGGTGCTGTGGTGAGGCTGTGTTTGCCACCAGGCTCTGCATCCCTTTGGGAAGGAGCTGGGCTGATGGGGACAGTGGATGTCTTCCGGATGTGGAAGTAACATCTCTGTTTTACAAGAGATGCTGCAGGATAGGATGGGAAGGAGAATGCAGAGCCGGAGACTCTGCCAGGAGATGAGACGGTGGGGCCGGATCCCACAGCACCACATTGGGTACCTTGTAGCTGGTCCTATAGGTCCCTATGGGCTCTTGCAGACTCCTATGAGTCTCTATATGTCCCAGGAGCTCCTATGGACCCCTATGTGTCCCTCTGGGCTGCTATAGAACCCCACGCATCTTTATTGGCTTCTGTGGATCCCTTGGCTCAACAAGCCAAGTGAAACAAGCACAATCCCACATCTCTGCCCACACCCCGAGACTCCTCAGCTCCTCTTGGCCCCCAGGATCATAGAACCAGGGGATGGTTTGGGTTGGAAGGGACCTTAAAGCTCACCCAGCTCCACCTTCCACCAGGTTGCTCCAAGCCCTGTCCAGCCTGGCCTTGAGTGCTGAAGAAGAGAAATAATAACGTTTCCGTGCTGGATTTGCCCAGAATGGTTAAAACCCAGCTTTGGGCTGACATTTGGTCAGTGTGAGGAGGTGCGATGGGATCAAGGAAAGTCATGGAGCAGCAGATGGGGAAGCAGGAGCTCGTCCTCAGAGCCGGAGCGCCCGTCTGCCTCGCCGGGGACGTGGCTTCGGGCCTCGGCACGCTCAGGACCTTCAGCAAGGGGCGTGATAATGAAGTGGTTCCTCCAATTCTCTGGCATTTCTCTGGAGCATCACCTCTCCAGCAGGACTGGCATGGGAGGGGGAATAGAGAAGGGAAGAGTGGGGAAGGCGCTGAGACGGGGAATAGAGCAAATATGGGGAAACATTAAATATGGGAAATATACTGAATACGACTGATACATTAAATATAGGGAATAATTGGATATGGAGAATATATTAAATATGGGGAATATGGGGAATAAATAAATATAGGGAATATTTGAATCTGGGAAGGCACTAAATATGGGGGAAAATATTGAATATGAAGAAAATATTAAATACGGGGAATATATGAATATTCAACATATTGAATATAAAGAATATGCTAAATCCGGGGATAAATGAAGCCTGGGAATATACTGAATGTGGGAAAGAACCGAAGGTGCAGACTGTGAAAGGCGATGGATACACCCCAGCGGGGGGTGTTACCCCTATGGGTGCCGCGCCGAGCGGAAGGCGGGGGGTGCGGGAGGTACATTGAAGGCAACAGGTTGAACGGGGGGAAGATGTTGATGACGTCAAATAAACGGGATATTGCAAACGGGGAACACGGGGAACGGACCGGGATGGGGGGGGGGGGGGGGGGGGGGGGAGCATCACCGGGTCCGCGCCGCTCCGCCTGTTGGGGTTGGGGGGGGGGGGCTTTAAGGGGCGGCCACGCCCCTCGCCTCCGCGGTGACGTCACCCGCGCCCCCCCCGCTTCAAGGTGTGTGCGGTGTGTGTGTCCCGCCCCGCGGTGACGTCAGGCGGCCCGGGGAATGACGTCACCGGTGCGAGTGGCCGGCGGCGGGCGGGAGCTCGAGCCGCAGTGTCCCCGCTCCGCGGCCCCAGCGCAGCCGCCGGGCGCAGGGAGGAGGCGGAGGAAGAGGAGGAGGAGGAGGAAGGAGGGAGGGAGGAGGGCGGCCGCGGCCCTTCCGCGCCCCTCCGCCGGCCAGCATGGGAGCGGGCGGCCGCGCCGCCAGGTACGGCGGGGTGGGGGCGTTATAGCGGGGGGGGGGGCGCTTTGTCTTGCGCGGGGTGCGGCGGAAGGGGCCGCGGTGTAACGGGGATGGGGATGGGGGGGGCGGCGTGCACCGCCCGTGGGTTACAGCGGAGGGGAGGGGCGCGTTATAGCGGGGAGGGCGGTGTCGGGGGGGGCGGTGGAGGTGCAGGTGGAACGCGTTGGGGTAAGGGGGGGTGCAGCGAGGGGGGGCGCTTGGGAGGGGTGCGGCCGGGCGGGGGGGGGTCCGCGTTGTAGCGGGGGAATAGGGGTGGGTGGCATCGGAGGTGCCATAGGGGGGTATGGGAGGGGTGCGTGGGGCCGCGCTATAGCGGGGGGCGCAGGGAGGGGGCGCGCTGGACCACGGTGGGGGGGGGGGGGTGAGAGGGGGGCACCGGTACCGAGGGAGCACCGGAGGAGGCGGCAGCCTCCGCCCCGCGGCCGGTTCGCCCTCCCTGTGCCCCCGCCGTTGTCCCCCGGCACCCCCATCCCCGCCGTGCGCGCCCCTCACCGGCACCGCTCCCCCGTGTCCCCCTGGTGTGCGGTGCCCGGTGCAGGCGCTGACCGCAGGGTTTGGGGTGTTCTGGCATCACCCCTGTGCTAAGGAGCCATGAGCAGCGATGGGGGGGACCCCCGTGCTGGCTGGCGGGGAAGCGTCCCCTCTCGGTGGCACTAGTGGCTTATGGCTCCAGTGATGATGGCTCTGGGGGCGATGCTCCGCTGGGGAAGCCGGTGTCGCTCCCGGAGAAGCATCACCGGGATGCGGGTACTGGAGGAGATGGAGGAGACCCTGGAGCGTTGCCTTGGCGCTGGCAGGGCCGTGCCGCAGCCTGGGGATGTGGCTGTGTCCCCCGGGTGCTGCCAACCCTGGTGTCCCTCGGGGTGCCGTGTCCTCCCCACCAGCTCCAGAGCCTGCCCCGCTCCCCTTGGCTGTGCAATGTCCTGCTGATGGTGACAGTAGCGAGGAAAGGACCCAGGTCACCCCGAAACCACCCGAGACCCCATTTTGGGGGGTCCCCTTCCCTGCATCAAACCTTCTCCTGCAAGGTGGAGCTGGCTCCGAGGGCCACCCCTGGGGTTGGCAGTGACGGCGTTGCCATCCACCCTCCGGGATTTCTCTGGGATTTCAGCTGAAATCCCGAGCCCTGGGGCCATCCTGCGGTAGGCGAGAGCTGTCCCTGGAGCCCCGGTGTTCCTGAGCCAGGATTGGTCACATGGGGAGCGATTCGTCCCCCGAAATAAGGGTAACAATCAATAGTGTCTGTTTCACTGGGAGGATCCCGTTCCAGTCCTTCCTGGGGAAGCAAAAGGTGGGATAATGGTAGGAAACAGTCATGCTGGTGAAGGGCTGACACCCATGGGGAGGTGCTGCACCCCCTCAGGGTGGGGACAGCTCTGCTCTTTGGGTGTTTGTTCTCTCCGAGTCCCGGGAGGCTTCGCTTCCATGGAAGCAAAGGGAGGAAGAAGTGGGTTTTGTTGGGAGGTTCCAGCCGTTCTTCTAAGCGGGAGAGCCCAGGGGGGGCAATGGGATGTGGGTCTGGAGCATCCCCTCCCCGCAGAAACCCCCTGCATTTGCAGGAGACATTCCCCACTGGCACTCACACCCCTGCTCCTGCCCGCAGCCCGGCGCTGCCAGCGCTGCCTCGCAGCTCCGTGTGTTCCCAGCAGCAAAATAGGGTGGATTTGTGTTGTCTTCGTCTAAAAAGCATGTTTTGGGGGTTGGGAACCTGCGCTGGGCTGGGGGAGGCGGTGGCATGACCGGGAGCAGGTCCTGCTGTGGGAAATGGGGCTGCAGGAGCTCCTGATGGGGGGGAAATCAATGTGCATTGGGGTCCTGAGCATGAAGCCGGGTAGGTTCGGGGGGCAGGGTCCTTGAGGGGAAGGTCCCCCTCCTCCTGCCACCCCGGTGGTGGGAAGCTGTTAATTGTTCCTTGCCAGATTGACTTGGAAGCTAACGAGCTTGCTGGCACTCTCCTCCTCCTTCCTGTGCGTGGTGAGGGCCCATATTTCCAATGGGAAAATGTCATCAATACTTTGAGTAATGCGAGAGGAGCTTCCAGCTGAAGCCGCGGCACCGAGCAATGCGGGGGAAGAGGGGTCCCCCGCTGCGGAGCTGCTCGTACGCTGGGGCACAGGGCGGTGGAGGTGATGGGGAGCAGGAGGTCCTCGGGGCCTGCTGGAGTTGTCTCGGGCATCAGCCTCGCTGGCAGGATGGGGTCAGGCCCTTTGTGTCCCATGGGGCTCTGTCCCCCTGGTCCAGGGGCTCACAAGGTGTTAGAAACGTGAGTTCAGTAGATGCAGCATCGTCCTGGGGTGTCTCCTCTATGGGGAGCGGGTTCGCTCTGCCTTTTGTCTGGATGCTGAGGAATAACACATTGCCTAAGGAGAAGAGGGAAAGCATGCCTTTGCTTTTGCTCCAGGAGGGTGGGTTCTTGTTAGACCCTTAATTCTGCTGCTTCTTTGGGGGGAGATGTGGCAATGAGGATGCAGAGTCACCCGAGGTGATGATGTGGCCGCACGCTGGGGAAACTGAGGCTGGAAGGGGGTGTTTGTGGTTCTTCATAGGCGGCTTCTGCCTGCCGCGCTTGCCTAAAGGGCTTGAACCATAGTTGGAGACCTCAAAGCTGTGGTTGAGGGGGGAGCCTGCCCCTCCTGATGCTGCTTTGAGGTCTTGAAGTAGAGCCCGGTGGTGGAGGGGTGGTCGAGGTCTCCCAGCATGGCGCAGGGGAAGGTCCCATCCGGCTGCCCGCCCTGTTGCAGGGTAACTCAGGGTTGTAAACTCGCGCTGAGCTGTTTGTCTGCTTTCCCACGTGGCATACGAGGCTGTGCGGGGGGCGGCTGCCGGGATGGATGTGAGGTGTTGCCTGCGGCCTGCCACCGCAGATGGGTTTTACTTGAACCCGCTCTGTTCCCCACTAAACCAGTTTGCCTTTTGCACGCAGAGATAAAATTGCCAGGGTGGGACACGGAGATAAAGTGAAGCCAGATCTAACCCGAGTCGGTGTGGGCAGTGCGAGCGCATGGTGAGGAGAGGGCTTATTCAGCTGCATTAAAAAGGTGCTGCCGAGTAGTTTAATTCACAGCACTTTGAGCTTTAAATTCTTCTTCTATGAGTTGATAAGAACATGAATATTATTCATAACTCTCTCCTCAAAAAAGGCAAATCTGCAAATGCCTTCAGTTACGAATCAGTGCTTTAACAGCGCAAAAAACTCACCCAACCTTCTACTCCAAGTAATCCCTTCCTTTGGCCCTGCTCCCTCCATCCCTGAAGCTCTTTGCTTCCTGCTGCCTGCCCCAAGGTCAGTGGGAGCAGATGAGGAATCCTGGGCTGGTGACTCCAGGCAGGAGCCCCAGAACTCAGGGTTTTTAGGGAATATTGGAACCTGAACGTAATGAGCCAGGCTGGGAAGTGTCTGGCTGGAACAGAAACTTGTGAGCTCCGGAGTAGTAAAGCTCAGGCTGGTTTCTTTCCTGCAGAGTGCATTAGACAATGAGCTGGCACAATCCAAGGGCTCTGTTCGTGAAACTGTTGTGGGTTTCTTTTGCTCTTCCCCTCTTTTTCCAATTGTTTGCTTTATAATTTGAGTGATTATTTTTACTGTGCCATCAGCCAGCAAACGGGAATTGTCTTTTCCCCCCTTTTTCCTCCAACTTACAAACTCTTTAGACTTCTGGGTCTGATCCAACGTAATTCTCTTGGACGTTTTTCTAGCTTGGGTATCATTGTCTTGGCTTAGCAATTGATGGCGCTTGGCATTCCCGTTGCAATCTCTGTCTGCGCTGTCGGATTATTTGCTGCTCGTCTGAACAAGCCCTTGCGGAGCCGTGTGTCCTGCCTGCAGAGCCCTCTGCCATGGCCGTGCCCCGGAGCACCCAACCTGCTGCATCACCCACGCCAGGTGCTGCGCCCGTGCTGCCTTTTGAGAGCGCTTGGTAAGGAGCTGGTTGGGAGTCTCCTCAAGCTTTATTTAATGAAGCCTCTTGGCTCCCGTCCTCCCACCTGCTCCCGAGGGCAGGCGCGTGGCTCCCACACGCCCGTGCGAGCGGCACATGCTGGGTGCAGGAGGAGGAGGAGGTGCTGCCATGCAGAGGAAGGGCATGGGTGCTCCTGTGTCACCCTGGGGGGTGCAGGCACGCGGGTGCGAGGAGCTCGGTGTGGGCTGTGCACACACTGAGCTCCTTAAAGGAGGTGTGGGTCTTCGGAGCCATTTAAGGATGCTCTGCTCTGTCTCTGGAGACAAGGGGTGGTGAGGAGGGTGATGGCAGCCCAGCTCGTAGGGATGGGGACACACAAGGACACGATGCTGGGATTCCTCCCTACTCCTAGGACTTGCTGGCTGCATCAGGGACTTCTGCCCTGCCCTGGGGAAGTGAGGCTTGGCCATACCCCAGTCCAGCCTGCTGCAGCCCTGGGCTATTTAGGGCTCACCTGGGTTTGTCCACTTTGGGTTTGGAAAGCTTTGGAGATGGCTTTTGCACAGCTCCTGGTGTAGCAGAGTGTGGTTCTGGAGCCCTGCCGCATGGGCATGGCCAGCCCAGAGAGAGATGTGATTTCAGCATTGCTTTCTTCCATGCTTTATTTCAGCTCGGGCCATTGCAGTTTGATTGTTGTTGTACAAATAGGATCTGTCGTAACGTCCGTGCTCTGGTTCCCTGGCAGCATTTCCACAGAGCTGCTCTAGATTAGAAAGCAGATAGTAGTTTGCCTGAACAGGTTTAAAACCCTATTGAGTTAAACTGGGCCAGGCAACCCATCCAATGTTAAACCAACGTGGGTGTGCACATTTGCATACATCAGATGAAATGGTTTGGGTGAGGAAGGCTGTGGCTGCTTCTGCCCAGCTCCTGGCGGTCCAAGCCCCTGTGTCCAACCTGGCCCTGAACACTGCCAGGGATGGGGCAGCCACAGCTTCCCTGGGCACCCTGTGCCAGCGCCTCTACTTACCCAGTTGAAGAGCACAATGGGCAAACTGCTCTGCCCAGCCTTCAGGAATGATTCTCTCTCTTTGGCACTTGCTGCTGTGTTCCTGGGAGATGGCAGATTTCCACACCCCATCACGGGATGAGTTAAGTTACACCAGATCCTAACTTCAGAAATGCCCTAAGTTCACATAATGCTGCTTTCAGGGCTTTTCCCCCCTCCTTTCGCATCCGTTTATGGGCAGTTGACACAGGATGCAGCAGAGTTACACAGGGTATCCATGTGCTCCGGGTGCAGAAGCCACAAGGCTGCAGGCAAAGTGCTCTTGATCATCCTTGACTGCAAGCACGGAGCCAGGATTGCAGACAGCAGGAGGGAGAGGGAGGGCACGGTGGGCTGGCTTCAAAATGCAATAATCCCATCGCTGGAAAAGAGCAGCCAGGGCTGGAATGCAGCGCGTTGGCTCGGCGTGGTGCTGCAGGTGTATCTCACCATCGCTCCCTCGGAGCCGCTGCTGTACTGGGGCTGTGTTTCCTCCGTGGTGTGCCTGTATCCACATCACGGGTGCTGGTAATTCCACAGATGATTGAAAGCTGAAAGGTTCATTCGGTGCCTCCCTCCATTTTGCTGTTGTGAAGCCAGCAGGGAGGGCCAGGCTGCCTGCTCGCCGTGCTGCAAACCCACACGTGTGCTCGTGCATGTGAAACCGGCAGGAATTGGGGATTTATGGTTCTTTAACCTAATCCTCAGCTCTGATATCATCAAGCGTCTGCTCTGGTTCCTGTGGAACATAAATGGGTGCTGCTTCTGGCTTGGACCGACCAAGTTTTCCCTCGTGCTGCTGCTTTCCTTTGTTCCCCACGTTGCTGTCACTCGCTGGCTGCAGCTTTGACTCTTTCCCTGCGCTGGATGGGAAGGGCAGTCGGAAGCTGAGCAGCATTTTCCAGTCGCCGTGTGAAGTTCCCGTGTCACCCCTGGCCTGCGTGGCTCAGGATACATGGAAAGCTCCTGCTGGGAGCTCCGAGGTGGAGCAGGCAGGTGGGAGCTAAATCCTCCTCTCCTCCCCGCAGGAGGGGATGTGTCTGGAGCAGAAGGGTGGCCCTGGGCGGGCAGGGATGGTCACAGGGAGGATTTGGTGTTGGAGCACATCAAATGTGTTTTTTAAGATGCTGTGGTTTCCACCAACAATGTGGGACTGATCCTGTCCCCTCCAGGAAGCTGGCTGGTGGAGCTGACCCCTCTGGGCAACCTGGGGAACGGGCAGATGGGAGCTGAGCATCCAGACCTGAAGGCAAGCACCCAATGGGAGCAGGCAGGGTGGTGCCAATGCCATCTCTTGGCCTGGCACAACTTGGAACACCCTGCAAAGAGCAGGGGGATGCTCTGGAAAACCAGAGGCGCTGATGCCAGAGCGATGCAGAGGGCTGGGCATTACGGTGGTTGTGCATGGGGTTTGCCCAGTGCAAACCAGTTCATGGAACCAAGTGGTGCTTCTGTCCCCCGGTCCCTGGCACAGGGCGGCTGCTGGTGGCACAGACCTTGACCCAGTGGCATTGTGCACTGAACCATCATGTGCCATGAGCAGAGCGGTGCAGGAGCCTCCCGGTTGGAGCAGTGCAGGAACCTCCCGGTTGGAGCAGTGCAGGAACCTCCCGGTTGGAGCAGTGCAGAAACCTCCCGGTTAGAGCAGTGCAGGAACCTCCTGGTCTACTCCTTCTCTTTGAGTCTCCATTTTCCTTTTCTTAAACATTTATGTCTACCCGTGCACTAACTATAAAAATCAGTTTAGGATGGCTGCCAAGAACATCTCTGTGGTGCCTTGTGGGTAACTCCCTGTGAATTACCATAAAAGCCATAGTGCCGAGGCTGCTGTGGCAGTTGTGAGGATGCCAGTCGGAATGCTCTGTATTTAAAATTCAGATGAATGTGTAATGCAGCCGTGTCTGGATTGCAGCAGCTCGTAGCGTTTCTGGTGGCCCTGCCCTGCGTGCTGCTGCACCCGCTCTTGCTTTTTAACGTTGCCTTATGCTCTTGCAGCGTTTTGCCCAATGCTGAAATGCAACAGGTAGCAAGCCGTGAGCTGGCCACGCTCAGAGGGAGAGTGGTTTCTGATAGCTTCCTCCCAGGAGGGACGAGCCTCCTGCTTCCATTGAGCCAGCAGCAATATTTCACTTAGGGGAAAAGCCGCTCCATAACCCTTCCCCTCCGCATCCTGCTGGAATGCCGTCCTGTTTCCGAGCACGCTCTATTCTGGGTGTGCTGCATGCCAGGACCCGAACTCCCTCGAGCAGATGAAACCTGGGTTGTCCCGATGCTTGATAGAGCCTGTGTGAGGGGTATCTCACTGCTGTGCTGGAGGAGGCTGGGACTCTCTTGCAGGTGAGTGGGTTGGTGGTGCTGGCTGGAGGAGCTGGTTAGTGGTGATGGTTGGTGGTGCTGGGTTACTGATGCTGTTTGGTGGTGCTGGGTTAGTGATGCTGGTTGGTGGTGCTGGGTTAGTGATGCTGGGTAGTGGTGCTGGGTTAGTGATGCGGGTTAGTGATGCTGGCTGGTGGTGCTGGTTGGTGGTGCCGGGTTAGTGATGCTGGTTGATGGTGCCAGGTTAGTGATGCTGGTTGGTGATGCTGGTTAGCGGTGCTGCTTCCCTAAGTGCCCTTGGAAATACAAAGTGCTTTCCTTTACTCATTGCTGCTGTTCCCCCTCCAGCCAAGGTGACCGCAGGGCCCCGAAGCGGAGCCGTGGTCCAGGAGCCGCTGTGCTCAGTGCGGGTGCTTGGCTGAAGGTGTTGCTGATCTGCTGGGCATGATGGATCATTTCATTTAAATTTTCCTGAAATATAATATTCATCATGGTGTCAGTGTCCCACCTTCATTATAGCTTCCTGATACACATCTCTAATCAGAGAGCCATCACTCTGCCCTGCCAGAAACCGCCTGGGCATAATGAATGCGGATTTGGAGCCAGGAGAGGGTGTCTCGGGGGTGTGTTCCTGCTCTCCCACCCCTGTCCGTGCGTGGGGAATTGCTTGTCTGGCTGATAAATAAAGCACAAAGCAAAGCTGTTTTCTCCCAGGTATGGTGGTGGTATCTGTGTGTGGCTGTGGCTGTTCAGGGCTCTAAAATGGTGGTGGATCAGATGTTAGTTCCCTGTTAGTAGCCAAGAGTGTTTTCTTGCCCAGGGATTTTGCCATGTATGGTTCAGAGGGGCTTTACCCTTCTCCCTGCATGTCCAGAGCAAGTCTGGGAGCAGTTTGACCATCAGCAGGCAGGGGTGGAGCGTTCATCTGTGCAGCAGTGGGAGATGGTGCTGCTGGTCCCGCATGCCACTGGGACTGCCCTGCTTCAGCAAGGGGAGTCGTTGGCTCATCATCCTCTGAGCCCCTTTTGGGAAGGACCCTGGAAGTTTTGGGGAACCAGCTCCTGATCGTCTTTGGGATTTTGAGCTTCGGCATCAGAATCCAAGTGTTGGGAGTCCCCAGAAGCCTTGTACAGACCAGACCTGCGCTGCTCTTCTGCACCTCCGCTTGTGCCTCTGCTTCCTCCTCTACTTTTGACCCAGAACAAGCTGCATTCTCCTCTGGTTTGGGATTTCCTGTCACCTCTGTTCCTGCCCGGGATCCAAGCCCTGACACTCACAGCTGGTTTCTGTCCTATTGCAAAACTTCTCAGGAGGAGGAGAATCCCCCCCCCCCCCGATCTGGAGCCTCTGGACACTGCCCGTCTGTAACATCTGCAAGCCCTGGCTCTGCTTCCAGCCCCGCTCCGAGTCCCCAGGAGGGCAACCGAGCGAGTTCCCTCCTAACTCCTTCCTGGAAGGACTTGTTGCAACGTGCTGATAAGAAGATTTATGTTTTCCAGCTCAAGGCACAACTTGGCATCCTTGGAGGATGAGGAGGAATCCATCCTTGTGCCCAGTTGGAGCTGGGTGCAGGGCAGGAGGCGGGGAGAAGTCTGAGGCCAAGCCCCCATCGCTGCGTGTCCTTCTGATGTGATCCTGCTTCCTTGGGGAGGGATGCGGAGGAAGCTCCAGCAGCCCCTATCATGTTTGTGGGCCTCAATTTTAGACCTGCAGAAGCCTGTCTGGTGCTGTGGGGTGGGAGCATCAGTGGCATTTCTGGCCCCTGGGGCTGCTTATGGACTACATGCCCTAAAGGCTTTGCTGCTGGTCGCTGTAAGGAGATCCTGGAGAGGCTTGTTCAGGTTTTGAGGGTGACCACAGGCCTCCAGTGCACTCAGCAGGGCAAGGAGCTGGAGTTTATGCTGGGTAAGGATGGTCATCTGTAGGGGCCGACAGGATGGGGATATTGAGGCTTCCTCGTGCCATTTCTGCTGGGGTCATGAGACCTGAGAATATCCTTCCCCTGAGGGATGTTGTTCCAAGGCAGAGCTATGCAGAAGATGCCCTGTCCTTTGGATCTGTGCTCCCTCTTGCCCACACAGCCCCACCAGGAGATCACCACCAGGACACTGACTGGCAGCCCCAGTGGTGTTTCCTCAGGAGGGCTGGTGGTTGACCCTGGATCTGTGCACCAGCTGCTATTGCTGGTGGGGTTTCCTGTGCTCCAGGAGCAGCCCCATGAGAGGGCAAAGAGTGAATCCTGCATCATCCCATGCAAGTAACTACAGCCATTGGAACGGGAGAGGAGCTTCAGCTCCGATGGGGATGTGGGCGCTGCGCTGGCCTCCCCTTGCTGCTGACCTCAGAGGGCTCCAGGAGGGCTCAGGGATGTGGGAAATGCCTTGTTGTGGAAATCTGCAATCCCTTGATTTCATTTTCCCAGCTCTGAAGGGGGAGATTTGGACGTGGCTTTTTCCTCCTGGCTGAAGCCTTCTGCCCGGGTGCTGGTGCCATGATGTGTGTGGCACGTCCTTCTGGCTCCATTGCCTTCATTGGAGGATTTGATGCATCCCGCTGTTTAAAAATAAATAGCTGGTTATTTTGAGCCAGAGAGGCAAACAAATCACCAGGCCAGGGATTTCTTCAATCATCCTGCATGTGCACGGGGGGAAATGGATAAAGTACCTGCCATCCCCAGCAGCTATTTGTTAAAGCCAACGATAATGATGGGCAAAATTGAGTTCCTGCTTCTGATGGGTTTGCTCATGCTCCTGTGCTCCTGCTCCCTCTCCAAGGCATCGCTGTTCCCACAGTGGGAAAGGAGATGCTGATCTGTAATCCAGGTCGGAGCTTTTCCAGCTTTGAGAAGAGCAGCGCGGGGCTCTCCAACCTCTCTGGGGTTGTGCTCTGAGAACTGGGTCCTTTTTGGTGCTTTGGGATCCATGAGAGGTCTGGGTCATCCATAGGTTTGCTTCCCTGTGGTTGTTGCTCATTTCTTGATGAGTTTGGGCCTTTGGAGGCTTTTCAGGGCTTTTCAGAAGTTGTGCCCAGTGCAAACTGCTGCCTGTGGTGGTGGCTGTTGGAGGAGGATGCTGGGAGCAGGCTCCATCCTCTGCTTTCCTGCAGAGCAAGGGAACGTTGTTTTTCCAGGTCATTCCTGAACTTTCTCATCTGTGAAACAGGCCCATCCAGAGCCGTCCTTCATCAGATACCCAGCACTCAGCTGGTGGTGAATCCATGAGGTTTTCACATGACACCCATGAACTTGAGAAGACCAAGACTTCCTTACTCAAAGGAGCAGCCAATATCACCTGGCTCCTTTGGGCTGTCGGCTGCTGTGTTTGCCCTCCAAAGGCTGACCAAGACCCATTTGGCTTCTGACATTGAGAAGGAAGCACCACATCATGGGAGCATCCAGAGTCAATGGTGTAGGAAGGCTGAAGGACCATCCTTGCCTCTGGGTTGTGTTACTGTAGAGCAAACTCCATGGGCACTCAGTGGCATCCAGAATCCTCCTCCTGCAGCCTCTGGGTCTCCCTGAAACATTCCTCATGGACAACTCATTTCAGGAATATTTCATGCCAAAGGTGGTAGCAGTGCAGGATCTCACGTCAAGAGAGATGGAGGCTTTGTCCAGCTGTGAAACAGGGCAGCTTGTTTGCTGCTGTAGTGCTCTGTGTGTTTTGCCTTGCCTCGCTGGAATATTAACTATGTAAACAGGAGGTTAAATGGGTGCAAGTGTAAGGGCCAGCCCCACATACACCGGGGTGGAGGCCACAGGGGAAGCTGAGCAGGTCGAGCACTCGTGTCCTGCTGCTCCAGTGGACAGAGGCCTCCTGAGAGATGATTTGAGAAGAAACACCTGGTTTGGGTAGCGTCCGTCCTTACCTTTGTCCACAGGAGCCCTTTTGGCATCAGGGATGCTGAAGGCAGTGTTTGCTGCTCCCTGTTTCGGGGGATTTTTGTGCTGAATCTTCTCCTCCCCCACAAAATCCCCTCCTTCGGGCTGCTTTCATGTTCAAAGCAAGAGGAGCGCGGCTCCTCCTGCTAAGGAACCTTTGCTGGTTGCCCCAGCTCGTGGGTGGGTGTGAAGAGCAGATCTGGATTTAGCTCGCTGCTGGTGAGGCTTTGGGAAAAAGGTGGGGAAAGTCCCCACTGAGTTTACTGTTGCCTTAAGAGATGCAGCTCCGTGGCTGTGGAATGCGGCTGGAAGGTGGTAAGAGGGAGCCCTTGCACTGAAGTGAGCTCCATGGTGATGGATGGAGCCACCAGCCCACTTACTGGATGCTCACGGCTCCCGTTGCGGCACCAGTGAGTGTTTAAACCAGGAGCAGGTCTGCGTTCACAGCATTTAAATGGAGTGCAAGTTGTATTTCTAAACTGCTGGTGCTGAGCTCCTGGGAGCCCACGGATGGATGGACCCATGGTCGGTGGCGTGTCACTATGAAGAGGGAGCAGCTTCATCTTTCCAACTGGGTTCATTTTAGGCTCCATATTCCCCTGTACCTGCCTCTGTGCACCCTCTTTGCAAGCAGAGCAATCCATGGTGTTTCAGTGAGAAGCCATCAGGCTGCAGGGATGGCCAATGAACTAAAATGTCACTGCCTTTGGAGGGACAGGGGTGATCTTGTTCATGCTGCGAGCAATGGGTTGAATCCCGAGTCCTGTCCTTAGGCTCTGGATGCCCGTGTTCATCTCGGGGTGGTGGGGCTGAGGCTGGCCTATCCCACGGGGTGGGTTGTGGTGGGGCTCCAACTGCTCCCATCCCAACGTGTGGGACCTCACTGGGAATGCTTTAGCTGACGTTGTGCGGCAGCCTGAGCCTTCCCTGGCACCAAAAGGACAAATGAAATAAACATGCTTGATGGCTTAAACGTTGGTTTTTTAAATGAGCAGCAGGTTTTGGGATATCAAAGGCCGGGGCTGTGCTGTGGGGAGCACTGCAGCGAGCTGGGGTTTGTTTCCTGGTGCGACTTTTCCAGAGCAATGCCTGATTTAAAAACCAAATGCAAAACGCAGGCCAAGTTTGAGGTTTAATCCTGTCAAAGATGGGGCTGGGAAGAAACTGCACTGCTTGGAACCGTGGGGCCCTGGCTGGATGTGTGATGGGACAGGCCTCAAAGTGCCTTGCAGATGCTGGGAGAAAAGGGTCTAGAAACAGCTCGCAGGGGTTCCACGAGCCTTGGGTGACATGGTCTAGAGTGAGGCGTCCCTGCCTGTGGCAGGGGTTGGAACTAGATCAGCTTAAGGTCCTTTCCGTCCCATCCCGTGATTCTCTGTGGCACAGTGGGTGCCCCTGCACTGAGCTCTTCCCCAGCTGTGCCTCTGGTTTTGTTTTCACTCTTTGGTCTCTGTCCTGTTTGGATGGCAGAGACACAGCGCGGCAGGAGGTTACAGTTTGGTCGGCATTACAGGAGAAAGGGGTTTTTAGATGCTGCTCTCATAGTAACCCAGATTGCTAAATAGCATCTCTGGGAAGGCAAAATGCAGCCAGAGAGACACTAATGCTTCAGATTGACCTTGCTTGAAGCATGTGGGGAGTTTGCTGTTTCCACAGGCTTGCTATCAGCATCCTAAAATAGCATCTCTTCAACAAGTAACACCAGTAAGTGAGCAAGGATGCCTGTGTGTGTACCTGCAGGACTGTTATCCCCGCTGGGGCTTTCCAGGTGTGGTGGCATCGCAGATTGAACTGTGCTCCTGCACTTTTAGACATAGATAAATAGAGCTCCCACAGCCCTGCTGCTTCCTGTGTCATCCCCCTGGGTTGTAGCAAAGCTCCTGGCAGCAGCTCGGGGACCAGCCTGCCCATGGGAGGCCACAGGGCTGGTGCTGCTCCCATTCCTCTGCATGGACCCAAGGCCCCATCCTTCACTGAGTTAATGAATGGATGCATCCAGCCCAAGCTCAGCTGCAGGGGTCTGTCCACAACCCAGGCAGAGAAGGGGTTGAGGGAGGCAGATGCTGCTCTGGTTCTGCCCCTTCCCAAAGGCGACCAGTGATGGGGTTTGTTGTTGTTGTTTTTATGTATTAAAGGTTTAATAAATGGAATTAAATACTGTGAAACTTAAGGTAATTAAATGTGGAAGCAGAAGGGGGGAAAAAAAACAGGTAAAGCATCCTCTCCTGGAAACTAGTAGGCTCCATGCCTCCTTATCGTAATGATTTCCATAATTCAGCTGAATGCAGAGGTAATGGATGTGATGAACCTTTCTGGAGCTAACTTTAGCTTTAATGGGCCTCTTGCTGGGGAGCGGGCTGGGGGCAGGTACAATCAATGGCTTGGAGATGAGAGCAAGAGAGGCTGACATCACCAGCCCAACGGGGTTTGGGAAGCCTGGAAAGTTGCCGTGTGTCCCTGCAGAGCGCTCGCTCCTTCCCACCTGGAATTAACCTCGGAAATGGTTTGGAGAGGCCACGTGGTTTCCTCCGGCGCGGCGCTGCCAACGGGTTCTGCCCCTGTGCAGAACCTCTGACCCTCCCTGGGACGAGGGAGCCGCAAAGCCGGGATCATCTGTGTTAATCTGGTCTCATTGAGGCGGGATCAGTGAAACCACCTCGCAGATTCACTGCATTATGGAGCAGATTGAGGGACTTAGAGAGCAAATTTAATAAATATCATTTTGATATTACTTGGTGGAAAAAAAAACCTGTATCCGCTGAGCAGCTGATGTTGGAGCAACCTGGGAAGGGTGGTTAACAGGGACATGGTGTGTTTGGATTGCTGGGAGAGATGGGATGGGATGGGGAAGATGCTGAATACTGATGTGGGGATGGGAGGAAAGGACGTGCCTTGGGGCTGGCCTGGACAAGAGCTGGGTCACAGCAGCACGTGCAAAAGCAAGTAGGGCTGAGTGTGCTTGGAAGAAGGGGAGAAGAGGGAGATTTGACAAGTGGAGATGCTGGAGCTGACCCTGGACCTGAAGCAGCTTTGCTGCCCATGGCGCAGAGCCAGACTGACCCCTGTATATACACCCAGGGCCAAGCCTCCACTGGCACTCCAGGCACTGCAGTGGGTGGCATTAGGGGTGCTGGCAAAGCTAGGGTTGGTTTTGGAGCAGGGTGTTTGCAGTCAGCAGCTGCCACATTGCTTTGTGCCAGGGAGGTGGCACGGTGCGGTGCCACATCCAGAGAGGCTCTCTTTGCACATGGGGTGATCTGCCTGACTATGAGCCAAAGTCCACTTGATGAGGCCCATGGAAAGCTCCAGCCACAGGGCAAGAAGGGAAAGCGATTGCAATGGGAACCCCCAACCCCTTTGTTCTGGTTAAGTGAGGTTTTGGCTGTGCCAGGGTGTGGGGATGGGTGCTTGCTGCCTGCTGCCTCTCACGGGAATTGTGCCTGGACCCTGCACCTTCCTGAAAGGCTCCAGCAAAGCGGTGCCCATCCTGCGCCTGCGCTGAGGTCCGCAGTGGAAGGTGCAGCCAAGAGGCAGCCGAAGGGGCTGGTTTGTCTTTGTCCCCAGCAGGACCCCCTGCCTGCTGGAAAAACACTTGGGTTAGGAGAAATGTGTGACCTCTTGCTAACCCCCTTCCCCTCTCGCTCTGCAAGATGTTAAAGCAAGGAAAAACCCCCACGCTGGGGCCGGTCCAAGGAGGGCGAGAGCCGGGGACCACAGCATTAAAATGCTAAAAATGAGCGTGCTGAAAACAGACACAATTGGGTATTTAAAGCTCTGAATGAAAAGAGTGTGTGTTAGCCCGGAGCCCGTCTCCCAGAGCCCCTGGAAAATATGTGGTCAAGGCCGCAGCAGTAACGTTTTGTTCCTGGTTTGTAAAGTAGCTGTGAAATCCTGCGGGGGGGACACAGACCCCATGTCCCTGCCAGGCTGGGGAGGACACTGGAGGGGTGGCTTTGCCAGTCTCTTGCTGGATGTTGGTTAGTGGCTTGTGCGTGTCCTGAGCCTTCTATCCCAGAGTGGATCCCCACGGCACCAGGGCCCTCTCTGCTGCTTGAACCCTCTTGCCACGGAGGTGTGGGATGCGTGGATGGAGCGATGTGACCCGGTGCAGCAGCTGCTTCAGACCAGCCGCACGTTTACTCCTGGGTGAATCACTGCTAAGTCACTCAGGGCTGTTGCATCATTTGTTTGCAGCTTCCTAAAACCCGGGCAGCTTGGGCTGCTGGAGGACCTCTCATCGCCCAGGGCTGGGCCAGATGCGAGGTTCTCCAATGGTTTGTGGTGCTCCTTTATGTGCATCTCTGCAGCCACACTCCCATCTCGTCCCTCGGCGGAGGCTGTGACCTGGCTGCAGTGTGCCATGCGGGAAGGTGAAGGTGCACGTACATGGGCCTCCCTCATGTGCCTGTGCAGAGGCATCCGTGTGGGTGCAAAATGCCCCTAAAATGTCTCCTAGGGCAAGTATTGACTGCCAGGCTGGGCTTAGCTCCAGCAGGCAGGAACAGATGAATCATACCCTTAATGGTCAAATCAAACCTCTCAAAGTATTAAAAACAACCCAGCTCCAGTGGGCTCCGTTCTGCCATCCGGGGAGCCCCAGCCAGAAGGGATTTGAAACCAAACTGGGCTTTTTCAGGGGGCCTCATCCCCTCCTATCTCTTGGCTGGCAGCTCCCGGGAGGGGAAGTTTCCCCCCCGCCTCCCGCGGTCTCGGATGTCAGGTTGGCAAGAGAAATCCCATCTGTTTTCAATCTGGATCCTCGCTTCCATCCACACAGCGTTCTCCTCCTCCTCCTCCTCCTTCTCCTCCCCGCGTTCCCCAGCCCCCAGCGCTGGCGTGCGGCCTCGGGGACGCTGCGATGGGCTTTCTCCTGCTCGGCTTTGGGTAATTTTGGGTGATTTCATCTAAAAATGGACGTGGCCTCCTTTGCCCCCCCTCTTCTCGCAGGCACGCGGGGCCTGCCAAGAGCTGCTCCGCACTCAGCCCCGCTACGGTCGCTGGCTTGGAAAATTCCCCAATGACCGCGCACTTCAACCCCGAGCAGAAAAACAACCAAAAAAAAGGCAAAATATGTGTGGAAATTAAAAAAAAAAAGAAACAACAGGCAAAATGAAGAGGGGAGGGTTGGGAGGGGGTTTTGTTGTGGGGATTTTTTTCTGCCGGGGGTTTGGTCCGTTCCTGCTTCTTGGTAGGATTCACAAAAGACAAGCACAGAGCGTTTTGTTCCTGCTCTGAAACCCTATATAGGCTCGATGCAAAGATGTACGCAGGGCGATCGCGATACCCTGATGTGTCTGAATAAACCCTTTTGTTGCACATCTCCACTGGCCGCTCTTTCTGCGTTTATTTAAGCTGTAAAGTCCTCAGGCTAGGAATTACCTTCTCGCTTTACAGATGGCTGCAAGAGCACGGCACATCTGTGGGACTCCGGGAGGAACAAACGGGGAAGGCTGTGCTGCCTGGGGTCGTTGGGTTTTGTTTGCCGGGCGCTTGGAGGTGCTGAGGTTATCTGATGGCAGAGCCCGAGGGGCCGGGCAAGGCTGGCTCAGGGAGACCCAGAATGTCCGGGCCGGGGTGACCCAAGGGGGTACCCCAAAGGCTCAGCCCCGGGTGGAGGAACCCGGGGGACCTGAGCGGGCGCAGCCGAGGCCTGGCGGGACGCGGCGCCCCCGGCCCCGGGCCTCCCGCCCCGCTCCGCTCCGCGATGGGCCCTGGGCCCCGCGGCCCGGCCCCGCCCCGGCTCCGCCTCCCTCCGCCCGGGCCGCGGCGGGCTCCTCGGCGGGGTCGCGGTGCCCGTGGGCCCGGAGGCTCCGCGGGCCGCCGGCGCGGGTGGGAAGCCGGTGCCGTCCCGGTAAGTGCCTCCCCGCGCCCCGACACCTCCCGTCGCGCCCCTCACCCCAGCCCCTTCCCGCAGCGGTAACTGGCGGGACTGAAAGTCGGTTCTCAAGCAGGGGATCCCCTCTCCCTTCCCCCGCGGGACCACCTCCCCTGGGAGCATCCCGCGTCGGACCCCGGCTCGGCTCCCGCTCAGCCTTCAGACCCCCGCTTCCATGGAGCTCTTCACGGCCGGGCTCCATCTGCGGGCCGCGGGGGCGGTTGTGAGGGTCCCCCCCCCGCTCCCCTTTGCCTCAGGGGAGCTGAACAAGAGGCAAAGCGTGGAAGCCGCGTCCAGCACCCCCGGTTCATGCTTTGGGAGCGCTCCCCCGCCTTACACAGGGCCGGCTCTCCGGCTTTGTCCCGGTTAACCCCTTTGACTGCGTGGTTCTGGTGCGTTCCGCGCTGGGAATGCCTTCGGTGGGTAAAAGGGAGGTCCCGGTCCGCAGCAGGCGCCCGCACGATGCTCTCCGTAGGTCGGGGTGGGACACGGGCTTTGAGGAACGGGCAGTGGTTATTCGCTCCGTAAACATTGCACAACTGCTGTGTTCGGTCCCCAGGCTTCAAATAGAGCTCTCCTCCTCGGTTTTACGTGAGTTGCTAGCTCGCCGTTGCTGCTGCTCGAGCTCGAGATGCGTATTTGCCTAAAATCTATAATTTTAGAAACATAAGAGGGGGGAAAAACGCTTCGTTTTGTTACAGGAGCCTCGTAGCTGGAACTTTCCTGAGGAATGGCTTTATTTTATCCCTTTATGGTTTCCTTCTCCCTCTGGCGAAGGCAAGCTAATTTTATGTTGCAGGTAACTTTCACGTCAAGGCTCTGGGTTTGAATGCGCAGCAGTGGGTCTGACTTGAGGCAGCTGAAGGAACACTTTAAATCTCAATTTATATTGTTCATCGGGGTAGAACTTCCCTGCAGTTAAGGGGGAAAAAATGTAGAGATTAAGCTGATCATTGCTATATATGAGAAGCAGTCTCAGCATTATGGGTTCTCTCTTAAGAAGGGTTCTTTAGCTTGTGCTTTGTGTGGCTGCATCTTTCCTTTTGGCACTTGGTGGAGGAGAAACCCCAAATCCAAGCCTGCTGGGATGGGGGCACACGGGAACATCTGTTGGAAAGAGGCTTTCTGAGAGGCACAGACCACCTGCACGGAGCTGGTTTGCTTCTCTCATCACTGGCTCGGTGTTTGGGTGCATGCCTGTAATCCTCTGCTGGCTGCAGGGGTGCTGCTCAGCCCCGTGCTTTACAAGGCTGATATTTATTTACAGACTTGCCTTTTCTTTTCTTTCCCACAAAAAAAGGAGCAAGTGAAAAACGTGCATTGGAGCTAATTGAGCCGTTTTCAGCGTTTCTCCATGATTTGTGATTTCTGGAACATAACAAGTGTCTGCAGTTGATTGGTGCCTTTCAAGCCTCCCTTCTTGTGGAGGAGTGTTTTGGGCTGTGGGCTTGAAGATGGTGACTAAGGCTGGCTGGGGTGGGAGGTGGGACTGAGCTGGAGGAGGGGTCTGCACAGGAGACGGCAGCTCCTGCCTGGAGCAGAAACCATAACGCTCACCATCCTTCCATGTTACTGCCCCAGGAACAAGGAGAGGGGAAGGTGTCGGTGTCTTCTGTCATCCTGGGATGATACAACTCGTGCCACTGATCCCCTGGTGCAGAAAGAGGTGTGTCAGCTGTAGGAGAAATGAGGACTTGTTTCAAATCTTTGTGCCAGTAGAAGAGGAGTGGGGGAGCACTGGGGCTCCTGCTCTCTGCTTTGGCTGCTCTGCAACCTCCTCCTGCAGCCCAGAGGCAAAGCAGGGATTATTTCAAAGGCATTGAAAGCAGAGAAGGCCCAATTAGGCTTTTGACTTGGAAGAGATGTGTATCAGTGCTTGGAGAGGTGGAGGTACCAAAGGAAACTGAAGGTTCAGTGTACAGACAGAGTGAATTTAGTATGAGGTACCAAATTCCTGCAGAGGTGACAGTTGCAGCAGGTACGTGAGGAAATCCCTCATTACCCTGCAGAGCTGGAAAAGCAGGATACGGTGTTTTATTATGTTTCTTAACCTTGATCACAGCAAGTTTCAAACACCCTCTTTACCCTCGCTGGTGAATCTGGCCTGTGGGTACAGATTCTTGTACAACGAAGCTATTTCGCTAGATTAGGCAAAGCTATTTCACTAGATTTAATCTAGTGCGGGAGCGTGCCAGGAAAACAGCCTTGGGGAAGTGGCAATCTGCTGGCTTCCTTGTCTGCAAAGTGGGAATAGCAATGCACAGCCCCTTCTGGGAAGTCTTTTAGGGCCGACCAGTCGAAAGTGCTGGAGTGCCATGGGTTGAATTGCTCAGCCAAGAAGAGCCAGACAGGCTGTGCCCAGGCTCCTGCTGCAGGTCACAGCGGTGCCAGGAATAGATCCGGGATCTCTGGTTCCTGCTCCAGGTCCCTGTCTGCTGTGTGTGGGCGCAGGCCAGGAAGGAGCAGCAGCGCTGGTGTCACCCATGTGTAAAGGGTAGAACTGAGGTTGCTCAAGCCTGTCCTTGCTGGTGCCTTTCTGGGGGCTGCCCCGTGGTGCCAAGTGTAGGAGTGACAAGTTGTCTGACACTGGTCTGCAAGGAGCTGGATTGAAGCCACTTACTCATTTCCTGCTGGCTTCTGTGCAGCCCTTGTGTAAAACGACTTTGTAGATGCTGCTCACCTGGGCTGGGTTTTTAACCAGATGAAAGGCACTCAATCCCATTCCCACTCCCCCCAAGCCATCCTCTGCCCTCTGTTTGAAGAGGTTTTGAACCCCAGGTATGCTTTATTTCCATGCAAGGCTTCGCTGCAGAGGTGGCAGCGTGTCCTGTGGCACCGGGGAAGTGTAATCCTGTTACATCTGAGTTTGTTTCATGCTGCGTTTGCGGGTGTGAAGAACGAACTGGTGAAATCAGGGACTGTGGAAGGTGTGAGGCGCCGTGTGTGTTCAGATGCTGGCGGTGGGAAAACATCTGTTAGAAGCTCGCTTTGAAGGAGTAGCTGCCCTTCCAGAGCTCTTCTGGAGGAGTAATAACTGTTGCGGTCGGTGAAACCTTCTGAATCAGGAGGCACCTGGGAGCTGTGGACGTGCAGGGGCTGATGCAGGGATGGAGATCCCTCCAGCTGAGCACTGCAACACCTTTATTTCGCTGAAGCATCTTGTGTCGTTTCTGAAGTGACTGACTGCTGCCTTAATTTTGCATGAGCTCTGGGTGCTTGGGCAGGTTTGGGTTCTTAAAGGCGCTGTTGAGCCCTTTCTGTCTGTTTCTGGGTTGTTTCATGGGTTTGGAAGGGTAGGTTTCAGTTTCTCCATGTCCTGATTAATGCTCTCATGAGCACTTAGTGTGTTGCAGAAATCCTTTATCAGAACCGATGTGGAGGTAGGTTTGGTTGGGGTGAGGAAGCACCGTGGGGCTTGGTTTCAGCATCGGCTCCCAAGTTCAGGATGACTTACCTGCTAATTCCAGCTTGCTCTCTATTGAGGCAGGAAGTGGTGCCTCACAGCAGAGGGAATTGAGGCCAGCTCCCTGTTTGTGGCAATTCTTAAGTAGTTCATTTGGGCTTAATGCCTCTTTTTACACTTGATTTTCTATTACAAACAGATTTTCTGATAATGGCACCTGTGCCATCAGATGGGATCATTATAATAATAGCAGCAAGTATTGTTATGGAATTGGTATGTGGAATTTATGTAGGATCGTTACAATGACAGAAGTAATATCATAAATAAAATGATGCTGTAGCAGCAGCACTAAACCTGGCTGTAATAGGGAAAATGACAGTTCACATTTCCAGCACCTCGAGCCTTGGGAGGGTTTGTGGTGCAGGTCCCTGCCTGTGGAGGTGGGAATGAGGGTGCCAGGGGCTGTCCCCACAGGGCATGTAGGGCTCATCCTACCAACCAGGGAAACCATCAGCTGGAGCCCACCAGGGAGTTGCTGCAGGTAATCTGGGCTATTGCAGGGTGCTGGGTTTTGCTCTCGGGCTTCTCCATTCGTTCTTTTCCAGGATGGGTTTCAGGCAGGGTTTCTGCGTGCACAGCCCCATCCCTCCTGCGTGCTGTGGGGACACTCTGTGCCTGCCAGCACGTTGCTTCTCTGCGGGAAAGCTTGGAATTGCATTTGTGGGTTAAGGAAGGGAGTTGAGGCTATGAACTGCCCGGTGGGACTTGACAGAGGAGGCTGATGTAAGTAGCATCCCCTAATACTGGAACCAAATGCAACCAAACCCCCACAAATCAAAGGAAAAGGGAAGAAAGGGTAAGAAAATCAGTGCATTTGAAAAGTTACTGAGGATGTGGAGTGGGGATTATCCCCCCCCTCCACTCTTTCTGTGAACAAATCTCTGGAGACGGGTGTGTTGCCTTGAAGGCCGGTCTTGTGGTCGGGTTTAGCAAACACAGATAATCCAGATGGCTAATCTGGAGCGTGGTTTGGCGAGCAAAATCCTTCTGGCAGGCAGCGGGGAGGATGCCGGGAAGAGGTTTGCAACAGTCCTATTTAAACAAAGTCGTTGCTAATGCTGCTGCAGCGGCGTGTGGACGGAGCACAGATGTCTTGCTTGGGGTTTGATTATTTATGGGTTTTTAAATCCCTTTTCCATCAGTGACCCCTGGTTTAAATCTCTGGTGCAAGAGGGGGAATTGTAACCCTTCAGTGGGCTCAGACGCAGGCTGAGTTTTGTCAGCGTGGCCCCTCTCTGGTGCGCTGGTCCCAGGGTGTGCAGCAGCAGCAGCAGGATGAAGGATGCTCGGCTCTGCAGGCCGGTTGTTGTGCTTTTGAACTCCCTTTTTGCCCAGGGGCCCCATTGGACAGGGGTGATGGGGTGATTGCTGTTTGATGCTTGGTGCTGCCTTTGTCAGTGGACATCTGGTGCCAGGATTGCTGCTGTCGGGCTGGGGGTGGGCTGCAAGGCCAGGGAATGTGATGGATTAGTGTGGTTGGAGGGCAGGGGGAGGGGATGGATAGGGTTTCAGCTCTTGCTGCAGGTAGAGAGTGAATTTAGGAATTTGGGGCACTTTTCTGCAGGCTACAGAGGCAGGAGGGTTCAAAGAGGGGGAAGGGTTGGGAAGAAAATCAGTTTTCTTTGCAGTTTTCCCCCAAGAAATGACATGTGTTTGCTCTGTTAGTCAGCACAAGGGAAATGTGTGTGCATGGGAGCAGGGGATGTGTGCCAGTGAATCCCCCCAGCTCTGTAACCCTGGGGAATCCTGGTTCCTTGTGCCTGGCCTCAGGGTCACTTGGTTCATTCCCTGCTGCTTCCTATGGATTCAATAACCTCTTTCTCTCCCCAGAGATCAGCTTAAATTAAAACTTCATCCTTTACTTAAGGAAGCGAGCAGCAGCTTTGCTCCATGCTCTGTTAGAGGATCTGGGTAGTTTGCATGACTGTCCATCTGTCTATTCCCTGGTCACCAAATGGGCTGCACTGGGAATCAGCAGCTTTTGGGCTCCTGGAGGAGGGGAATGTGGGATATCTTTTGTCCTTCATCTCCTTGAGTAAAGGAGTAGGAAGGAAACTACTTCAGCCTGGAGAAGGCTCAGGGAAGACCTTCCAGTACATAAAGGGAGCCTACAAGAAGTCTGGAGAGGGGCTTTTGAAAAGGACCCGTAGTGATGGGACAAGGGGAAAGGGTTTCAAACTGACAGAAGGGAGACTGAGAGGAGCTCTCAGGCAGTGTCCACGTGTGTGTGGAAATACTGTCCCTTGTCCTGCCGGAGCAGGAGGGTTTGCATAGCAGTGAGAGCCACCAGGAACTGGCTGAAATGGGGACCTCGAGGAACAGCCACAGTGAAATCCAATCTCCAACCAGCGCCGTGTTTGAGGATCAGCTCCATGTGTAAACGCTGCCCGGGACGTTTAGTGTCTCTGCCTTTGCCTCTGGGAACACGGCTGCAGGGAGGGCGGCTGTCCGTGCTTGTGCTGTGGAATAAGCCCTCGCTGGGGATGTTTCTCCTCCTTTCCAGCAGAAATCAAGGAAACTGGAAGTGGAGAGGAGCAGAAAGTTCACGTGTAATGCAGGAAACTTGGAGGCTGAGATGCGGGAAGGCATGAAAGACACCTGAGGGGTGTTGGAGGGTTTGGAGCAGGGCATCTTTAGTCTTCCCTTGTGTTGCTGTAGCCGTACTGTCAAGGCTGTTGAACTGCCTTTTGAATGTTGATTTCTTTGTGTTGAACAAAGTGGTGGCCAAGGGCCATCACAATGCAGCAGGTCTTGTGTCTGTGAGCTTTCTGAAGTCAGAAAGCCTTAAAACACTGGTCCAAGAACAGGAAAATGAAAAATAGGGGATAAAGTTAAAACCAGCGTCCTGAAAACGTGTTTTATTTGAACTTTAGAGTGAAAGGCAGAAAATCTGGGAGAGAGGAGGCAAGAACTTGCTGTGATGAAAGTATGTGCAGGGGAGTGGGCAGCTGTATGCCCATTCCCTGTACTGCAGTATCTAATGGTTTCTGTTCTCCTTGGAGTGCTCACATGCCATCCATGCCTTATACCTAGTGCATGGAGTATGTGCTGAGGAGTGAAAACTTGCTCATTTGCCTCCGTTTCTCCAGTGTTAATGGGTTTGATGTCGTGGATGCTGTAGGACACCGTAGGCAAGCGCTTCTCCACCAGACTCATCCAGGTCCTCTGCCAAGCAGTGGTGGCTGGGAGCTAGGAAAAAGCTTCACCCAGACAGGTAATTCCTTTGCAGCATCTGCCTTTGGGTGTTGCTGGCCTAGGTGAATCACCCTTGCCTCCAGCCTGCCGTGGTTGATGGTTACAGCGCTGCCTTCCCCGAGGGGAAGGAACGGGAGTCCATTACCACCAGGAGTCCATTTCTCTTGCCGAAGGTGGAGCATCACCCCAAGCACTGAGTGCTCCTTGCACAGTGCCCCCGGTTCCTTGCAGCAAGGCTCACTCTGTGCCGTGAAACACTCGCTTGACAGCACGTTCCAGAGCAATATCCTGAAATGAATGATGGGCCCGTGCTGTGCTTTATGTGCTGCCCTGAGAGGTGGGAATGTGTAAATCACAGCGTCCCAGTGATTTAGCCCCAGGTACAGTTGTGATTCAAAATGAATTTCTATCCTTGCTTCTCCCTTGTGCCAGCGCTGGAATAACTGCGTGTGAGAAACCAGGAGGAAATTGCTCCAGCCCATGTGCTGGAGAGCTTGTGTGGGGCTGGGATGGGAGGAGGATGTCCCCTGCATCCATGGTCATGTAGATTTGGGCAACTTGTCCAGATCCATCTCTGTCCCTAAGCAGGGAGCTGTGGGGCACACAGTTCCCATTAGGCTTAATAGGGAAGATGAGTGGCATGTTAAAAGTGGCTTTAGGTTTTATGCAGAGTCAGTGATGCTTAAGACAGCTGGTGGATTTTAGGGTTTTCAGCAAGTTTCATTGGGCACAAAATGCCTTTGGAAAAGTGTCTCATGTCCTGTGTGAAATCTCTAGGTGGAGATCAAGGCGATGGGAGTTAGGGGTGGCTCATGTGCTTCACACCTTGTCCCTTTGGGGAGCTGATTGTCTGTTTTGGGGGAAAAAAGCATGGCAAAAGCATGAGGAGGACCTGGTTTTCTTTGTGGTGAGGAATGAACATTAATATTAAAACATTTGGGGATATTTTCAAGGTTAGTTTTGCTTCTTGGCTGGTGCCCTGGTTTAGGTCTCCTGGAATAGCTTTAGAAATCAAGTCTGGGCAAATAGAGAAGATTTGCGCTGGTGAGACCCCACTTGCAGCATTGTGTGCAGTTCTGGTGTCCCCAACATAACAACGATGTGGAGCTGTTGGAGCAAGCGCAGAGGAGGCCCCAGGGATGATCAGCTAAAGGTCCCTTCCAACCCAAACCATTCTATGATTCCAAGATGAAGGTGAACTCCACTGTGCTGCTTTGCTCATGGTTTATAGCGCACTGCTGGTGCTTCACTGCCCTTCTGGTGCTGCCCCATGCCCAGGGGTTGCTGTTCCTCAGAATATAAAGGTCAGAGGGACTGGAGGTAGGTTGAACCCCAGAGCCTCAATCACTGTTTGAGGCGCCTATAGACATCCTCCTATAGACATGACACAGGTGCTTTCTTCCCAGGGGATTCTTAAATCTACCTGGGTTAATGTCACTGTTTTAAACTCTAGACATGAAAACATTCCTGTCATTTCTAGAGACAAACATGCATTTGCTGCTCTTTGCCTCTTACGGAGCCCAGGTTTGTGGCTAGCCAAATAAAATCCTCGGTTCGAAGTGTTTCAGCAATGTATTAAAGTTTATGGAGCATTTAAGAAACTTTTTTAGTGTGCAGTAGTTTATAGTGCCAGCAAACAGCCAAGTGTCACATCAAAGTTGTGGTCTTTTCTCACTTAATGGCACCACATTTAGTGCTTCTTCAGTTTATCGTGGGTGGCTTTTCAGTGCACCGCTCGGCACGGCTTTTTCCTCCCTTTCCCCCAGGTTAAAACCCTCTAAAAGGCAGATTCCGGATGCTGAGTTAGGGCCCACAACTCGAGCAGAGTGCTTGGATTTATTTTTATCTTTAAAGAAGAAAACCCAAAGGCAAATAATGACTTCAGTGGGGTTCTCCCTGTGCAGTTCCCTGCTGGGCTGGGAGAGCAGAGCACTGAGATGAAATCTGCTCTCATTGATGACAAGGTGAGGTTTGCCATCGGCTCCTACAGACCTCAAATGATTTTTCTTTTCATGCAGGAGCTGAGCTGTGTCTCAAACAGGGATGGTCTCTGCAGCTGAGATTCGCAGATACGGTCAAGCCAGAGCATCAGTGAGGCTGCAAGTCTGGTGCCTTTTGCCCAGGTATTTAGGATTTGCTGCTCTATCAGACTGGAAGAGGATGAGCTTTGGGGGAAGTCCACAAGGACTCTCCTGTGCTCCAGTGCTTGGGATTGCGGTCATGTAGGAGAGGAACATGGAGGGAATACAGAGGGAGTTAAAACCTTCTTAAGCAACTGCTTCCATCTGGAATGTCTTCTTGGGCTGTCATTTCTCCTAAATTTGAACTAAATAGGTGTAAAAGCTCAATAATGATCTCTGGATATTGCATCATAAACTTTCTTATTTACTTTATTGTGGGTTTAATTATGGTAATGCCTATACATAGAATTATGTCCGCACACAGGATCTGTTCAGTAGGAAAGGGTTTATCTAATGCTATAACTAATGAAACGTGAGCTGTACCAAGGGCTCCCTGCAGCATCCTTCATCATATCCCAGCTGAGAGTGGGAAGTCTCCTCCTCCGTGTGAATTGCACATGGATTATTGGGGTCCAGGCATTAGGAAGGGGTTGGGTTGTGTGCCATGGTGTGTGGCTTCCATTGCGCAGCCTGCATTTCAGTCTTAGTTTGCTTTGGAAATAGCCTGTGGAGTGGAAGATGGCATGAAATGTCTTATTAATGTTGATGGGATCTGTCGTCGGCAGTAACCAGGGAATTGGTAGATGAGAGGCATGTAAACAAATCTGAAACCAAAATGATCTGACTGTGTCTTATTAAACCCAAGCCAAGATGCAGCGATGGAATTGGAGGAAATTCCATTTTGAGTTTCGAAAGACAAACC
The DNA here is from genome assembly GCF_033815535.1 of Pezoporus flaviventris. NCBI lineage: Eukaryota > Metazoa > Chordata > Aves > Psittaciformes > Psittacidae > Pezoporus > Pezoporus flaviventris. The sequence continues at coordinate 2,561,648 of NW_026892591.1, forward strand.
TCCGGCACGTTCCTGCCATGATTTATCTAATTGCCCAATCGCTTTGATGGCTTGATGGAATTACAGCTCTGCATTACGGGCTGGGTAATCAATCAAAATAAACTGTGTTTACCCCTCTGCCGCAGCGTGTGTATGAAACAGATACGTTAGAGTGTGAATTATTCTGTAGCGCTGCTCTTCGCGCTGAGTTTCGGGTGCGATTCCAGGATCTGATATCTGCGCCAACCTGACCTCACCTTGGAGGCTTCAAAATCCTGCTGGCTTAGGCAGGGGCTGTAGGAACTTGCTCGTTCTTTGGGGCATGTAGGAACATTTCTGCCTAAATATGCAGTGGGCTTGTTTGTGTAACTGTCATCGAAAATAAAACCGCAGCAAGGAGGCAAAAGGTGCCAACGCCTGAGTTCTTTGCGAGGGCTGCGGAGGGCTTGTAGGCTGAAAGCCTGCTTCTCTAGGCAAGCTTGGGGTTGGTTGGGTCTGATACTGAACAGGCTGTTCCCCACCTCATTTGCTGCACAAGTTATTGGAGTTTTACTCTATGGCTTTAGAAGAATTTCTTACCCTGTTTCCCAAAGGTGATGTTGTGGGATGTGGAAACCCCTTTTTTGAGGGGTGACTGGAGTTAAAACCAGTCTTGTAGCGAGCGATAGTTGGGATAACATACAAATGGTTAATATCTGTATTGAAATAGATGACTTCTGCAGGAGACGATCCTCCTTCAGTGGGCCTTTGGCTATTTCCTACCCCTATTTTTAAGTCCATTACCTGGAGGCAGAGCTTTTTTAGGGAGGTCCTGGAGCACCGTGTTTGCTTCAGTGGCTTCCGCGGTGTTGCAGACTGGGCCTGAGTGTACGCAGCATCCTGGTATCCCTCCTCTGCCTGCAAAACCTGCTGGATTCTTGGGATTCAGATGAAAGGGAGATAAAATGGTGGGACTCAGGAAGAGCTGCAGGCACCGTGCTTGACGCTCGCCCCTCTCTTGCTCCTTGCTGCACCATCTCCATCTGAGGTTTATTTTTGGGTCTCTCTCCTGCGTCTCTCCCCATCGCTTCTCCCCGGAGAATCCCTCCTCGTCTCCCTCCTCGCCTCGCTGTAAGGGGATCACAGCTGCTGAGTAAATGTTAAGATAATAGTGTTATTACGGAGTAATTATACTGCAAGTTATTGAATTAAAAGTGATGAGATTGCCTGTAATGCTGAATGGGGAGAGGAGGGAGAGGCTGGGTGGGAGAGCGCGGAGCAGGGGAGGTGGAGAATAGAGGGAACGTAATAAATTTCCTCTTGTCGAGAGAGCCCCTGTGCCGGGACTGGGACCGAGAATGAATGAAAGGGAAGCTCAGAGAGCTAATAAATAAACCATTTCCCTGAGAATAGAGGGTATAATTAGAAACTGTGGCCCTGTGGTTTTGTGTCTGCCCTGGGGTGGAATCTGCTCAGCGCTGTGCTGTGCCGATAAACCGGGGAGACAATGCGGGGATGATGTCGCACAGTTGTTAACTTTTGAGGAGGGAGATGCTTTGTTCCTCTCTTTTTCCAGGAAAAAAAATAATACTAATAAATAATTGAAGCTTTATGTTGCAAAACTTCAGTAAGTGCCTACCCTGGAGCCTCTCCATCAGAAACTCGGGCTGATTTTGCATTTCTCTGTGTGTTTTCTTGGGGGGAGGGTGGTTTTCACTTTAGGCCTTAGAAGACTTTATGCTGTTTTTCATTTTGGTGTTGTGGTTTTTTTTTCCCCTGAAGATGGCCAAATGAAACTGTTTATTTTTCATCTTTCTGAGATTTATCTCCAAACTGAACATCTCTCCTTCCTCCCTTTCTTTGCATTGGTATTGCTGTGATTTTCAGGATGGTACCCATTCCTCTTGGTTTTGTATCGTCTTTCCTTGTCTGCCCAGGAAGATCCCAGCATCTCAGCTGTTGTGTATTGGCCATGGGGCCTCCCAGCTTGCAATATAAACAGCTAAAACTTGACCCAAAAGGAGATTAATAGTGTGTTAAACTTGGGTTTGCATTTGAGCCTCCATCTCCCTGTTACGCCACAGGGATTCTCCAAGAGCTTGGACAAGCTGCTGCTTCCTCTGGTCTTTCTGTTCTTCATCTTTGAGATGTGGATAATGAGAGCAGTGGCAGATGCACAGTGTCTGAAGGGGGCTGCAAGGATGCTGGAGAGGGACTCTTCATCAGGGACTGTAGTGATAGGACAAGGGGTGATGGGGTTAAACTTGAACAGGGGAAGTTCAGGTTAGATATAAAGAAGAAGAGAGCTGCTCCTTTGGTTTGTGATAGTCGGTGGATCTTTAAAGAGAGGAGGCAACAACTGACAATGAAAGTCTGGGGGAGGAGGGAGCATTTTGCTGCTCTTCTGGCTCAGAGGATCTCGGGTGGCTTTGGATGAAGAGGGGGATGATGCACTCGTGTCTGAATAGGAAGGGTCCCTCCACACAGGGGTTTGTGAAGATAAAGTAATTACTCCTGAGGAGGGCTCTGGTAGGTGCTAGAGAGATGAGGAGTGTTTACCTTCCTTTACAACCAAAAACCCCTAATGAAATACACAACAGGGGTATTAACAATGAAACCATTTTGAGGATTATTAAGCTCTTATAAAAGAATGGCAGAAAATCTGCCTGGCATTATGTTCTGTGCCACTAGATATTGAAATTAATGCCTTCCCTATAGCAGCCTCTTCAGAAATCTTGAGGCACTTAAACATCTTCAGTGAATTAGATACTTGCTGTTATTAAATAGCTCTTCAGCGCTCTTTAGTCGTGTAGCATGGGGGGAAACTGAGGCAGAATGATTTGGCCAGTGGGAAGGGTGAAGTGGGGATCTGATTCATGTGGGATCCCGTGGTGTATAATGGCAAATGTCCATGTTCAGGAGCGCTTCCCACTGCCTGGGGATGCCGGACCACATTCCTCCCCTGTTCCCTATCTCATCCTGCCCTTGTAGAGCAGAGCCATGTTGTGGGCACCAAGAAGATCCTCATGGTTTTGCCTTTTGCCTCATTGATGCCGTTGCAGCATTTACAACCATGCCCGTTGCAGGGAAGCCCATAAACCTGATGTAATGTTATTTACTTGGAAAAGGCAATGTGTAAAGATGTGCCTGGGGGCTGTTGTCACCAGATCCATGGGATTTAGTTCCCTAGTATTTACGGCTTGTGTTCATGCGCATGCGGTTCCTCTTTCCTGTCAGCATCTGAAACGGGATTGTCCCTTGGCTTTGCTGTCCCTTGCAGCATCAGCTGTGCAGGTCCTGGGGCTGCCTCTCTCACACAGGTTGATGTCTTTATGTATGTGTGTGTTCCCTGAGGAGGGAGGGCAGGATCCGTAGGCATTACATCAACCTTGCTCTGGAAATTGGCTTCAGGAGGGGAGAGAGGGCCATGGAGCACAGCCTCAAACCCTGGGCTTCACAAACCTCCTTCTTCCTCCCCCTTTTCAGGCTTAGTTTTCTGTTGGAGGTGGACAAACAAAGGATAGAAGATAGGACATCCAGGGCAACCTGGTCCTTCACATCAGACAGCAGATGCTTTCTGCCTGCAATTACCCCTGCCCAGAGCTGTCTGTGCTGCTATAGGAGCTAGAATTACAGCTGCTTGCTTCTGACAAAGAGGATGGGGGTATCGACAGAGCAGTGCTTACAGCAGGGCAGGGTGCTGTGGCAGCCCTCTTCCAAAGAGTCTCCAGCTGCGCTGGGTTGCTGTTAACATGGAGCAGACCCCCCTGCAGCACCAGGATTGTGTGTAAATTTCTCAGCTTTAGATATGGGTTAATAATTTTGCAAGATTTCCTGGCTTTGATGGTGTAGAAATGGTTTGTTTCACAATGGGATGACTGATTTTAAGGGGTGATTTCTCCCTGGTCTCTGCAATCTGCGTGTGATGGGGTCTGGGACTCTTCTTGCTTTGCTTGTTCTTATGAGTGCTGAGTGTATTCAGCCAGTATCTGGAAATACTCATTTCAAAGCAAGGTTGTGGCGTCCAGCAAAGGGCTCTGATGCTTTGAATGTCTTCAAGTGCCGAAGTGTGGTGCATGCTCAAGATCCCTACTGGCTTTCACTCATGATGATACCACCCAAAAGAAAGGCTCAGCGCTTCTCTGTGCCGGCTATCATTGATGGAAGACAACCTCTGCCTGGAAGGGCAGCAGCCACTCCTGGATCTCCAGCATCAGTGTGCAGCCCCTCATCCATTGAACATGCCTTGCAATAGATCCCAGCACAGCCACAGTCCTGGGCAGGCATCTGAAGCAGTGGTTGTGGTAGCTGGTGACCCAGGGATGCTTTCTGCAAGGAACACTTCAGAGAAGGGCCCTGAGCCGGTAGGGTCGTTGGGTACCTGGAGGAACATGCTGTAGATGCTCTGGAAAGAACAAAATCAAATAGGAGAGCAGGTAGCGGAGCTCTTTGAAACTGCTTCAAAGGGACCCTGTCAATGCTAAACCCCTATTTATGGTTGGTTTTTTTCTTCCTCCTCCTTTCTTTTGTTGATACAATCTTGGAAGTGGGAGGATTTACAGAAGCGCACGTGTTTTCAGGCTGCTGCCTCAGACACCTTTTTCCCCATGTAAATCCAGTGGAAGAAGCTGAAATGAAACCCACAGAAAACAAACCTGGAAAAGGCCTCCTCAGACCCCTCCTCTCATCACTTCAGAACCTGACAATCACATTTCTTCTCAAGGAAAGCACCTCCAGACTCTTCAGGGTCCTGCCTCCAGAAGCTTCAGTCCTTCTGCGGGTGGACCCCTCCAGTCTCTGATGGGGAAGGATTACTTTGGTGTATTCAAAGGCATCTAAACTAACCCTGAAGTCAATGAAAGAAGAGCATCCCTTCAGCCTCCGCTGTGCTGGAGGGGCTTCCAGACCCTCACTGCCTGTGTTGGACCCCGTCTCCAAGGATGGTGATGAGGAATGCAGTGCTCTCCGGAGGGCTGTCAGCGCTTCAAGCAGTAGAAGTGAGGTTTCAGAAGGTTTTCTGCTGCTGGTTTCAGCAGGAGCAGCAGCACTAGGGTGCTGTGAGGGATGTACAGACCTGGCACACAAAGCCAAGGTGGACTGAGGGGGCTGTTTACTGAAGTGAGCCCAGAGGCTCTGAGGATGCTGCTTTCTTCTCCTTCAGGTTGCTGACAGCTTCCTCAGAGGCTGCGGATGGGCTGAGCAACCTCAGGAGAAGGTTCTGTCAGTGCAGCCCGACATTTTCCTGTGAAGGCAAAACTTGTGGGGTGCCTTGGCTTTTCCCTCCTGGGAACTCGGGATGTGCTTTGGCCTCTGGGCAGTGTTCTAACCAACTCCTGCTAAAACCATGCCAGCGCTCGCAGGGAGCAGGGTTCTTAAAGCAAGTGATAGGGTGAGAAAGTTGGGGCTGTTCAGCCTGGAGAAGAGAAAGCTGCATGGAGACCTCATAGCAGCTTCCAGTATCTGAAGGGGGCCTATAGGGATGCTGGGGAGGGACTCTTCATTAGGGACTGGAGTGACAGGACAAGGGGTAACGGGTTAAAACTGAAACAGGGGAAGTTTGGATCGGATCTAAGGAGGAAATTCTTTCCTGTGAGGGTGCTGAGGCACTGGAATGGGTTGCCCAGGGAGGTTGTGAGTGCTCCATCCATGGCAGTGTTCAAGGCCAGGTTGGACAGAGCCTTGGGTGAGATGGTTTAGTGTGAGGTGTCCCTGGCCATGCAGGGGGGTTGGAACTGGATGATCTTAAGGTCCTTTCCAACCCAACCCATTCTATGATTCTATGATTCTAAGTGTTTGTGGTGGAGCTTTGCGTTGGGTTGGCTGAGGTGTTTGCAAAGGTGCGTGTGAATGGGGAGAGGGGATGGCAGAGCTTTCCTCCCTGGCTGTGGGCTCCGTGCTGGCAGGATGTGCCGTGCATCACACGCAGGCAGGGAACAAGAGCAGGCGATGAAGGGCGTAATTACAGGGAAGGATGTGGAAAGCAGTGCGCTGAAGGCAGCTTGGTTTGCCCAAGGACACGGGGTGATGGAGCTGGGGTTGGAGCCCGGCAGCTCTGTTTCGTGCTGTGTCCAGGCGGGTGCTTGTGCTGGGAAGTGGTTTGGGGATAGATTGCCAGCACCTTTCCCGTGATGTTTCTGGCTGTTGAAAAGGGCTGGGAGGACTTGAGCTCGGGTGAGTGCTCCCTGGAAGCTATGGAAAGCAGCGCTTGCAGTCCTGTGTGGACTTGTTCACTGATGAGTTAAAAGGTTGTTTTGACCCTTCAGGATATTTAAAAGAGCCCTAATCATCTTTCACCTTCCTTCTCCCAGTTGGAGGAGAGGCCGAGCCAGGAGCTTTGTATTCTGCAGCAGGAGGGTAATTACAGCAAGCCTGGACCAGTGGAGCTCCCCCAGGGCTGTTTCGGAGCTGGTTTTCACTTCTCTGTTTCTTTCCCCTCCCCGTTATTGCTCCTTTACTCCTCTACCTCCCCACGCACGTGCGGCCCCCGCTCCTTCCCCAGAGCCCTGCTGGGACTGGGCCCATCCACGCAGGAAGCAGATGAAGCCGATGGGAGCTGGAAGGGAGCAGCAGCCAGCGGGGCTCTGCCACCAGGAGACCCTCAGCCAGCGCCGAGGAGCGGCTGGATGGGACCCAACGCAGCTGCTCTGGCCAGGGGAGCCAGGCCCGGCTCCCAGCCCCTGCGTCTGTGTCTGTGTCTGTGCAGGACCGGCGGGCACGTGGAGCTGTGCTCATGGAGCTGTGTGCATGGGGCATGGAGCTGTGTGCATGGGGCATGGAGCTGTGTGCATGGGGCATGGAGCTGTACACATGGAGCATGGAGCTGTGCCCATTGAGCTGTGTGCATGGGGCATGGAGCTGTGTGCATGGGGCATGGAGCTGTGCCCATGGAGCTGTGTGCATGGAGCTGTGTGCATGGGGCATGGAGCTGTGTGCATGGGGCATGGAGCTGTGTGCATGGGGCATGGAGCTGTACACATGGAGCATGGAGCTGTGCCCATTGAGCTGTGTGCATGGGGCATGGAGCTGTGTGCATGGGGCATGGAGCTGTGCCCATGGAGCTGTGTGCATGGGGCATGGAGCTGTGCTCATGGAGCTGTGTGCATGGGGCATGGAGCTGTGCCCATTGAGCTGTGTGCATGGAGCTGTGCACATGGAGCTGTGTGCATGGGGCATGGAGCTGTGTGCATGGGGCTGTGTGCATGGGGCATGGAGCTGTGCACATGGAGCTGTGCACATGGAGCTGTCTGCATGGGGCATGGAGCTGTGCACATGGAGCTGTGCTTATGGGGCTGTGTGCATGGGGCATGGAGCTGTGCGCATGGAGCTGTGTGCATGGGGCATGGAGCTGTGCCCATGGAGCTGTGCGCATGGAGCTGTGCCCATGGGGCTGTGTGCATGGGAAGTGGCTCCTGGCTCCCGCAGGGGTGGCCACGCTGCTTTGCTCCTGGGAGGTGTGCTTCATGAGCAGGGAGGGTCAGTGGCTGCCTCTTGGCAAGTGCCTAACCCCAGTGCAGGCTGCGCTGCCTCAGCACCTGGCAGCATCTCGGGCTGTCCCTTGGGATCACAAGGGCAGGGGAGGTCCGGGGAGCATGGGGCATGTCCCTGGCTTCCTGCTCGGAGCAGATGTGGGTCTTGTACCCAGTGCTGGGCATCCTGTACCCGCTGCAGTGCTGTTTGCTTTTGAGAGTAAGGAGGCACTTCATGGGGGGAGCAAGCGAGAGCAGTTCCTTCTTTGCCACTCCTGCCGGTGGGATCTGGGAGCGGATGCATGGCTCTGCCACCTCCCTGCTGTGTGACCTTGGTCATGCTCAGCTGTCTATAGGATGTGAAGCTGTTATTCCATGGAGAAGGTAGAGCGTGGCATGCGCCCCATGGCACCCTGGCCCCCCAGGTGCTCCATGGGCTCCTGCTCTGGCATGCGTCCATACAGCGCTTCCCTGGGGTGCCCATCCTCTGCCTGCAGGAGGTTTCTGCTGGAGGGTGACTGCCATTAACCCACCTGAGCCTGTTTGCAACCAAGCTGAGCCCGAGAGCAGGGGCAGAGAGAGGGTTGGTGCTGCTCCCGCCTCATCAAAGTCCCCTTAATTCTCAATTAGCATCTGCTGGAGGCTTTAAAATTGTTTAGATAAACCACATTAAAAGTTAAATGTGAATTAACCTTTCCTTGGAGCTCCGACTGCAGCAAAGCGCAGGCTTCCCGTTGGGGCGGCCCCTTTCTGGGCCCAAAGTGGGTGCTCTTGCGTGCATTCCCCTCGCAGGACACCCATCCCAGCAGGGCTGCTCCTCACAGCCCTGCCGTGAGCTGCCCCTTGGCACAGAGCTGTGGTGCTGGGGTATTTTTAGAGGCGATAGGAGCGTGGCAGGAGGGAGGCTCCGTTCCAGGCAGCTCCCAGTCTTTAATTATGTTTTTGGTCTAGAAAATTATATGGTTCTTAGAGCGTAAATAGAGAACGTATGGAAGGTAATTGCACCTCGGGGTGCAGATTAGCTGGGAGCAGGGAGAGGCTCTGTGGAGGCCAGGATCAGAGGGAAGAGGGTGGAGGGAGAGGGACAAACCGGCTCCTTGGGGCTGCCAGGCATTGCTCTGCTTGCCCTGGGCTCCTTGTGCCCCCATCCTCATCATGGTGCTGATGGGGGACCCCACAGCAAGTGCCTGGGGTGCTCCCAGCCCCATAGAGTGAGGATCAGTCCCATGAGCTCCCCACTACCCTTAGTCCCTGCATTTTGGTTGCAGTTGGCTTCAAACCTGCCTCTGGGGGTCCCTGGATGGGACCTCCCTGGGCTCAAAGGCTGGTCCATGTTTGGTGGAGATGGTGGAGATGTGGTCCTGGTGGGAGATGTGGTCCTGGTGGGAGATGTGGCCCTGGTTGGAGATGTGGTCCTGGTTGGAGATGTGGTCCTGATGGGAGATGTGGCCCTGATGGGAGATTGGTCCTGGCTGGAGATGTGGTCCTGTTTGGAGATGTGGTCCTGGGTGGAGATGTGGTCCTGGTTGGAGATGTGGCCCTGGTTGGAGATGTGGTCCTGGTTGGAGATGTGGTCCTGGTGGGGGATGTGGTCCTGGTGGGGGATGTGGTCCTGGTTGGAGATGTGGTCCTGGTTGGAGATGTGGCCCTGGTTGGAGATGTGGTCCTGGTTGGAGATGTGGTCCTGGTTGGAGATGTGGCCCTGGCTGGAGATGTGGCCCTGGTTGGAGATGTGGTCCTGGCTGGAGATGTGGTCCTGGTTGGAGATGTGGTCCTGGGTGGAGATGTGGTCCTGGTTGGAGATGTGGTCCTGGTGGGGGATGTGGCCCTGGTTGGAGATGTGGTCCTGGTTGGAGATGTGGTCCTGGTTGGAGATGTGGCCCTGGTTGGAGATGTGGTCCTGGTGGGGGATGTGGTCCTGGTGGGGGATGTGGCCCTGGTTGGAGATGTGGTCCTGGTTGGAGATGTGGTCCTGGTTGGAGATGTGGTCCTGGTGGGAGGTGTGGTCCTGGTGGGGGATGTGACCCTGGTTGGAGATGTGGTCCTGGTTGGAGATGTGGCCCTGGTTGGAGATGTGGCCCTGGTTGGAGATGTGGCCCTGGTTGGAGATGTGGTCCTGGTTGGAGATGTGGCCCTGGTTGGAGATGTGGTCCTGGTTGGAGATGTGGTCCTGGTTGGAGATGTGGCCCTGGTTGGAGATGTGGCCCTGGTTGGAGATGTGGCCCTGGTTGGAGATGTGGTCCTGGTTGGAGATGTGGTCCTGGTTGGAGATGTGGTCCTGGTTGGAGATGTGGTCCTGCTGGAGACGTGCTCTGACCTGCGCTTGGCTCTGCAGGGAGGAAGGAAACAGGAACCATGTCTGTGTGTGTGCAAGGGGAGCCTCGGTTTTCTCTGCATGGAAGCTGCTGCAGACAGAGAGCTTGGGCTGCTGCCATGGGAAGGGCAGGACAGGTCCTGTAGAGCTGAGTACCTGCAGCAGCCGGGAGCTGAAACCTTCACGGGTACAGAAACGTGAGCAGGGACCTGAGGTAACCCTGTCCCTGCCGACAGAGACAAGGAGGGTTCTGCAGGTGGGATCTCATTGTCCAGGCCTCTCCCACCCCATCCCTGGAGTCCTGATGTTCTTGGGATCTAGAGCCTGTGTTCAGGGCAGGTCACAGGATCCCAGCCTGGTTTGGGTTGAAGGGACCTTAAAGCTCCTCCCGCTCCAACCCCTGCCAGGGCAGGGACCCCTTCCACTGGAGCAGCTTGCTCCAAGCCCTGTGTCCAACCTGGCCTTGAACACTGCCAGGGATGGGGCAGCCACAGCTTCTCTGGGCACCCTGTGCCAGCGCCTCAGCACCCTCACAGGGAAGAGCTTCTGCCCTGTGTGTAATAAGTCCAGCAAAATCTTAGCTTGAGAGGGAAGTCAAAGTCTTGCTGAAGGGAGGAAGCTGCTGGTGCTGGGAGATGGGAAAGGAACAATGGAGAAAACAGCTGGGATTGGGTGAGGAAATTTGGGCTTCGGTCTGTGTCCAGCTGCAGTTTGTGGAGCTGCTTTGCAGAGCCTTCCCCCATCTCCCTCCTCCCGTTTAACCTTCCACCTGGCCAAGCGCTTGGAGACGTGGGATTTTCCGTCCCTCCCTCCTCCTCACGCCTCCCAGTAAAACTGCATGGAGCAGAGCCACCAGCTCTGTTTATTGAACGCAAAGAGAAGATAAAATAGTGGAAAACTAATTTTTTCATGCTCATTGGTGGGAAAGATTAAAATTATGCAAATCCTCGGCAGCGGGCTCGGAGCAGAGATAAGGGGATGTTGGAGTCAGCTGCCTGCCTGCTAATTCACTCATTGGAAAAGAAATGAGCAGGAAAGCTGTGATCAGCGTCACCGGCCCCTCGCCATGCTTGTGGGGCTGGCAGGGACCTGGACAAAGGGAACCTGCTTTTGGGGGTGCAGGATCCGTGCTGAGATGCTCACCCTGGAATCACGTCCTCCATTGCCACCTGGTGAGCCCCGGGGTGCAGCACGAGACCTGGTCCATGGCCTAGCTCCAGCCATTACCTGAGCATCCCTGGAAGTGGTGCTGGGGTCTTTCCCCTCCCATGGTGGAATTTGCCACCTCGGTCACTCTGTTGGGTCCCATAAGCAGAGCAAGGCTTGGAGGTGAGGGTGCCTTGGTGCTTCCTTGGGCTGTAGGGAGCTAAGTGGGGTCGTGCAGGAGCATCACTAACCCATCACAAAGGGCTGTGCGAGGCAGGGAAGGGCAGATCCGTGATGTGTGCCGGGTCTGGACTTCACCCCAAGATCCCAGTGTGTTCAGCGATGACCTGGTGCCCATCCCTGCCCCGAAGACCCTTGCTTTGTAGTGGGAAGCAAGTGTTGTAATCCCCTTTGTGGGCGCCTGGATGAACTTCAGCAAAGCAGCAGTGCTGGGGTTGGTTCCCATGATACAAACCCCTCAGAGCAGCTCCAAGTGCCGGTGGTGCAAAGGCACCCATGGAATGATGTCGGCAGCTCATTGCTGGGAGAGGGACCCGGAGCCAGCGCGTGTCTTTGGAAGGGTTTGTCTGACTTCCTGTCAAATCAATATTTATTCACAAATCCATTTGTTTGCTTTTGTCCCTGAAAACTCTTGTGGGCTCTCTGTGTGTGCGTGTGGATGTGCTGCTTTGTTCCCTTGTGTATTTTTGGCTGCGCAGCACTGGTGAGAGGGGCTGCTCCAGCTTTTGCTGGCTCCAGTCGTTCCAGCTGCCTCTCCCAACCTCTGCTTTAGAGCCTCTGTTTGTAAGGAGGGACTGGGCTGGCAGCTCTCCTCTGGCTGAGCACATCTCGCCCTTGGGCTGGAGGTGACAGTGGGGAACCTTACATTGACCTTAGTGAATGTGGGCAGTGGTTTTCCACAGCTGCGTTATGGATTGCGGTGGGAAAGACGAGCTGCCCCCAGAGCGCAGTGAGGATGCTGGCTGTGGCCCTGGGTGTTTGGTTTTCCTTCCATCTCCATAGCTGGAGCTGGAGCCATGGCTGGTTTCACCCCCCCCAGAGCCACTCTCCCCGTTCCCTCTGCCTCCAGCTCCTGACTCATTCCCGGCTGCCTGAGCTCATCCTGCTGGTGTTTGTTTTCCTCCCTCTTGCTTTCTTGCTGGTTTCTTTGCGCTGTGGATGGGGATATAGCGCCTCTGCTTCTGCATCCAGCTGCTGCTGGTCCAGCTGTTTGCAGAGCTCTTTACACCTGCTGAAAGCTGATGGAGATGGAGGCACCACCCTGGCCCATTCGGAATAGAAAAAGGGGTTTTGAGGAGCCAACCAAGGCCTTACAGTGCTCCGAGAGCACCTTGGGCATGGGGCGAGCATGGTCCCCTCCTGGGGTTGTCTGCAGACCCTGCTCCCCATAGCTGGAGGTTGTTTATCTCCCCCTCGCCAAATCACGCAAAGCTAAATTGAGCTGTGGCAGGCAGAAGTGTGAAGCGTATTATTAGGAACAGGGAGCTCTTGTTCCACAGCTGCTGCTGCTGCTGCCGTTGGTAATTAATGTTTGAGGAATTGCAGATCTTCATTAGGAGAACAATTAGATTAACGAGGGAACTCGAGCTGGAGCTGTGCTGGGAAGGGGCTGGGGGGAGGCTTTAAAACCAAACTCCAATCCCTCCCTGGCACCCTGCCTTGGTGCTCCGGAGCCGTGCCCATGCTCTGGGAGGAGAGCAGTGACAGGCGCTGCTGGAGCGCGAGTGGGGGGATCCTGATGGGGAGGGAAGAGCAATCTCCAATGGCCGTAGATACTGCAGGCAGCCCAGCACCCATCCCTGCTGTGGTCATTAGCGCAGGGAGCACGGGGTGAAGGCTGCTCCGGGCTTAGCAAGGTCAGGGCCATCCTTGAAAGCTTTAATTGCTGCTGGAAGCATTGAACCCCCTTAGGTAAGAACCGCCCTGGCCTCGAGGTATCACCCTCAGGGGCTGCGCTGGAATTCAGACCAGTGATTGGAGTTTGTCCATAAGAGGTGTTTGGGGTTCCCCCACCCCTTGTTTTCTTCCCTGTTCCCATGCTGGGTCCATCCATGCCATGGGTTTGTCCTCGCACCGCGTGGCTGGAGCAAGGGGCAGCACAAGCGGCTGTTGAGCGGGATGCAGCAGGAATTTGCTGGGGATAAATGAACCATCTGAGAGGCTGGGATGTGGGATGCTGTGGGTCAGTTCCTGAAAGCAGAGTGTGTTGTAAACCCAAAGGGCTTGCAGAGGGGACTCAGCTCTGTCTCCCCCATATCTTTTCCCCTTGCATGGGGAGGAAGCAGAAAGTTTTGACTTTCAAGGGACATCAGATTTCTCCCTTCAGTAATGGATGGGGTCAGAAAGAATTTGCATTTCCCGGTGCCTCCAGATGGTACAGGGAGAATAAAAGCATTTCCTGCAATATGGTGGTTTCTGCACATAGAAAGAGAGAGGTTTGGTGTTGGACCCGTTCCTGTTTGGCTCCGTGCCTCCAAGAATGGACAAGTCATCAGTGAGCACTGGTGGGGCAGGCAGTGGGGTCCTGGACACGGGACAGCTTTGGGTATCACGAGTGCAAGAAGCTGCTTTTCCTTGCCCTGGGGAAAATGGAGGACAGGAAGCATCCTCCTCCTCCCAGCCCGTTGCAGGATGAGGGTCTTCACCTGCAGAGTAAATATTATTGCATGTTTAATTCATTGCCCCCTCTCCCGGGAGGGGGGCGGGTGCATCCGTGCTGCCTGGAGTGACAGGAGCACTGTCAGGAATACTGAGCCAGCCTCCTTGGAAGATTCTCTTTGCCTCATCTTTGTGCTGCCTGACGGGTACCAAAGGCACGAGGTGGTGTCACCAGCTTGTCAAAACCTCAGATACAAACTGAAGCGCCTGCCAGGTGGGGTCTGTTTGAATCCTGGGTAATGGGGTCCTCTCCCAAGCTCCTCTCCTGCAGCCTGCTGGAGCAGGGATATTCTCAGTCTCGGAATGCTTGTAAATGTTCTAAGCTGCCTCTGATGCATCTCTGGTGTGGACGGGCAGTGGCTGGGTCGCTTTGCCTTGCCCTCCGGGGTGGATGTGTGTTATCCCGGCAGGCCCGTGCTCTGCAGCACAGAACAGCAGGAGAATCATGGTTAATAGGAGCGAGGCAGCAGGGTGGGATGAGGCTGCCAGGCAGGAGTGGCAGCACCACGAGGATGAGCCCAGCTCGTGCTCATTGAGCAGCCCGTTAATGGTGCGTCTCATCCGGGAGGTGAGGACTGCAGCAGAGCCCTGCCTGGCTGCTGTGTTCTGTGGGCCTTTCTTCAATGCATTCAAGTAAGTCCTGGAGGCACCCGCTGGAGCTGGGGGCTCTACAAGGACAAGACAAGAGCCAAAGGCTCCCCTAAGATGGACAGGCCAGAAGGAAATCAGAGAGAGAGCGAGCAGGGAGCATGGACTTGGCTTCCTGGCCCTGTTGCTGACCTTGAGCAGCGCATCCCAAGAGAGCCCAGTCTGCTCTGGTGGCTGCTGGTCTGCAGGGTCCACCAGCCCAAGCAGTGACCTAGCATCCTCCCAGCTTAGCTCTTCGGTTCACATGAGATCATGGCAGTGAATGATGGATGGGTTTTTTCCTTTCTCTCCTCCTTTCTTAATCTCCCCTGGCTGGTGGGTCTGAGACACAGGATTCCTGCCAGAGCAAGGGAAGGGATTTGCTCATCTTCTGTCTTGCAAGCTCAAAACCAAATCCTCTTTATGGAGTTTAACCCCCTGTGTTGGCTGGCAGGGCTGGAGCGCCTGGCAAGGGAATGGAGGAATATTGACTCCTGAAGGAAAAGGCAGGTTGGATTAGACAGGCGTTGATGGGCTGGCAGGAGCCACATTACCCTGTGTGCTGGCTGGTGGTGAGTTAGGGTTCACAGAATCATGGAATGGGTTGGGTCGGAAAGGACCTTAAGCACATCCAGGTCCAACCCCCTGCTATGGACACGGATGCCTCACCCTAGACCATGGCACCCACGCTTGAACACTGCCAGGGATGGAGCATTCACCACTTCTCTGGGCACCCAGCGCCAGGGCCTCAGCACCCTCACTCCCTTATGTCCGACCTGAACTTCCCCTGTTCCAGATTGAACCCATCACCTCTTGTCCCGTCGCTGCAGCCCCTGATGAAGAGTCGCTCTCCGGAATGTCCACAGTGTGCAGCAATGGGGCCTCCCGTGCAGGGCTCCTGAGCAGGGAAGATAAGAACCTTGATTAGCTTTACTTGCTGGTCCCTAAGCCGTGGTGGTGAAGCCAGCTCGGTGATGTGGGCAAAGGCAGAAAACCTCTTTATCCTTCTTACTGTGGCTCAGGATCCCCGGCCTCGGCTGCAGCGGGATTTGTGGGGTGGTTTGTGCCAGGCTCAGCCTCCCGTTCCCACCACTGCTTCCAGCCCTTCCTAACTGGAGCACAACTGAACCTATGGGGGATGAGGAAACAAAGCAGGCCATCAGGTGTGCTGTTGCCACAATGGTTTTCATTTACCACCAGGTAGTAATTAGGTTAAACTTGGTGTGTTTGCTTCACTACTTCTGTTTCCTCTCACTTGTGTTTATGAAAGCAGTGAGTGCAGGTGCCTCCATCCTTGCACAGGGATGCAGCTCTCCTGTGTCATCTGCCAGCCTGGCTATCCAGGGACATGCACACAAGTGGCCATGTCAAGTACCGGCTATAGAAGCATGTTCCTTTCCTTTTTTGTTTCCCAAAGCTTTTTTGCCTGTGTGTGGGCTTGAGCTGCTCCAGCCCCTGGGGTTTAATTCTCTTCCAGAATGAGAAAGCACCTCTGTACCCTCTTGGCCATGTGGGGCCCTAAATAGGATGCGCAGGGGGTTAAGTTTTCCTTTGTCTTAGTGTAAACTCAAGCCAACTTCATGTTATGCAGCAGGAGCCTCTTGGGGTTAAGTGGGGCCTTTGCCTGGGTCTGCAGGCCTTGGCTGAGGTTCTCCAGGGTGTTATGTACGGAAGGAGGGTTGGGTTTGGCCTGAGGTGTGCCTGTGTGTGGTTTGGGGATTAAGGGGTTATTTCTGTCATAGCTCATGTTGGGGCTGGGTCTACCTGGGGAGTAAAACCTGGAGGAAGCTGGGGGGGCCCTGAGTGATGCTGGTGGCAGAGAGATGCTGCACCCACGGTGAGCTCCTATGGGGGCACCAGCATGGTGCAGGTCCCACATGCTCTGTGCCAGGTTCAGAGCGCTGATGAAGATAACAAGTGGAGGCAATCGATCAGCAATTGCCTATAATGAGAAGGTTGTTCTTGGTGACATCCTGCACCAGCACTCTGAGCTGGAGCTGATAAAGTGCCCCATGTTCTTAATTAACTTCCCTCCATTTCTTTCTTCTTTCGATTTTTCGTCTGTTTTGTGACATCTGCTTGGGCCGAAGGCTGGGGAAAGATGCTTTGGTTGGACACAATCTCATTGCAGCAATAGAGGGGCAGGATGCTGCAGTCCTGCCCCAGAGCGATGGGACCCTGCGGGCAGGGACTGGTCTCCCATGCTCCTGGCCTGGCTGGTGCTTTGCTGCCTTCTGTTTCCCCACCAGTTGCATTAACCAGCATCACCCTGGCGTGGGGTGCAGGTGCTCGGGGGGGGGATGTTGGTGACTCTCTCTTCAGCACGATGCATCCTCCCAGAAGCTGGAGGTGATCCCTTTGTGCTGAGGATGCTGCGGGATGAGGCTGACAGATGATTATTTACCCAGCGCTGGCGGGGTGGGCACGGAGGCGAGATGCAGCCTGTGCCCCAAGGAGCAGGCAGTCTGTCAGGCAGCAGAGCTGGGGCTAATGATGAATGACTCCTGAAATAAATAAATAAAGCTCGAGGGCCTGGAAAAGAGAGAGAAAGAGACACCAAGTATTACCCTGAACCACGGGGAAATGGAGCTGTTGAGGACCACGGATGCTGTCAGGCGCGTGGTGCAGATCTGCAGTGGTTTATTGGTAAATGCTAAAGGATGGTGTGTGGTTGTGTGTGAGCGAGGAGAAAGGGATGGGGCAGAGGGGAAGTACATGATCCTGGGTCAGATGCTTCCCTGCCTTTGTGCATCTCAGAGGAGAGCCCAGCTCCTGCCCTGGGTGCAGAGAGGGGAGGCCACAGAGAAGTCTCCAGCCCAGGAGGATGCTCCTGGCATTGCCTCTCTCTGGCCATGCTGTGGAGCTGCCACCAGCACAGGCTTCCTTGTGCCTGCTGCCTGGGGACAGCACTGGGCACTTTGTACTCATGGGAGGACCAGAGGTACTGAGAAAGGAGGGAAAAGTGTGTGTGTGTGTGTGTGTATGTGCAGTGTCACTTCGTACTCAGAGCACTGTCTCAGTGTGCAGCTTCTTCTGGTTTCCCACATTGTAAAAGGGGATAATACTGTCATATTAAAGCACTTGGAGATCTGGGGATGAAAAGCAGCATATAGGACCAAGACAGCCCTGATAAAAGCTCTTTTTCTCTCCATCTGTGTTTGTTTCCCCATGGAAGATAATACTCTGCCTCTTTCTTGTAAATATTATTTTAAGATCTAAGGAGCTCCCTGCTAGATAAACAGTGGTGCTCAGCTCTGAAGCATCTCCACGGGCTGCTCTAATTGTGTTTGCCAGCACCGCGGCCTGCGTTGTGGAGTGGGTTTGGGAGTTGTGTTTGAGTGGAGAAGAGGGGCTGCTTCCAGAGGGGAAGAGGCAGGCTTGGAAATACCCCACGGGACCCCCCATTCTTCAGGCAGGATCGTCTTTTGGGCTCAGTGTTTTCTGCCCAGCCCTTGGAGCTGGGCACCCAGAGCCACTGCTTAGCCTTGAGGTGAGCTTTGCTGGTGGGCAGGGTGTGTTTGTGTTCTCAAGGTGTATTGAAGCTGTGGGGGAGGTTGGTGCTATGGGTGCATGGCAGCCCCATGTGCTCACAGCTGCTTTTCGAGCCGAGGCATCACCATCACAGGCTTTCAGGTGCCTGATAGGGAGCTGGGATGGCTGTGGGCTCTCCCCACCGTTAAATAGGGCTTTGCTGGTCAGCGCGAGAGTGGCTGGGGAGGGGGATATGAGCATTAGGAACAAGTACTCCAATGCTCACATCTTCATAGAATCAACTCGGTTGGAAAAGACCTTTAAGATCACCTAGTCCAACCATTACCCCAGCACTGCCGAGGTGCTCCCATTAAACCATGTCACCCAGGGCCTCTTCCACACCTTTTGCTCTGTTTCCCCAGGAAAAGAGGCTCATACTTGCCAGCAAAGCAGCTAGAATGTGGGACACGGCCCACGTGGGGCAGCACGGCACGTTGGCATCTCCTTGCTCCCATGGAAGGTGCCACTTAGGGTCCTGGGCCCGATCCAGGCACACAGCACAAGCCTGCAGCGTTGGCTCCTGATCCCAGCCCCGGCAGAGCTGGGTTTGCCCAGGGCAGGGTGTTAGATGGGAGCAAGCAGGGAACGTGGGGTGGCAAATTGAAATCTGGTCTCTCCCGTCCCCAGGGGAGGTGACAAATGAGCTCGTGGTTCTGCTAAAAGCTTTTCTGCCTCTCTATAAAGAGGTTGCTGGGAGGAAATGAAGTGACCCAGTGCCCTTGGTTAATACGCAGCACAAACTAAGCTGGTGCTGCTGGGAGGAGAAGAGACCTCGGCGCAGCCCTCTGCCTGCGAGGTGTTTGCTCCGATTGATACGTCTAATGGGAGTCATTCTCCTGCAGCAGCTGCAGAAAATGAAGATGTTTAATCATCTGCTGGATCTGGGTGGAACTTTTTCGCAGGGAATTGCTTTAAAGTCACCCTTCTCCCTTCAGCAGGCAGCTGAAACAGAAGAGAAGCCCAAATGCTTCTGTGGTGCAACTGGTCTTCCAGTTGTTCTGTTCCAGTGAATGTGAAATGAAGGGATGGTCCCTCCCTCCTGCGTTTATGGGTTTTTAAACGCAGAACTAACATTTCTATCGCTGGCTCCATGAGGGTGGAGGAAAAGCACCACATGGCAGCGTGCATGCATAGGGCTGGCCCATCCCCACAGCTGTAACTGCAGCATCTCCCACCGGCTCCTCTTGAAGCAGTGAGGCCCGGGCCAGCCAAACTGCTCTGGAGATCAGGCCCCCTCCTCCTGTATCCCCTCAAAGTGGCTTAGGGGAGTTGGGTGTCCGGCACCCTCCGAAATGGGAGGAAAAGCTTCACAAGCATCTTAGCGGCTTAAGTTAAGTCCCTTTGACTCTCAGTGGAACTTAAGCTCTTAAGAAATGTGGGTGCTGCTGAGCATTTCCCCCTTTGTGCCTTGCACCCTTGGCGCCCTCGCTCCATGCTGGCTGCAGGAGCCGCAGTGGGAAGCTGCTCCTTGCAGATGCTGCTCAGTTCTATTATTGCTAACAATGCTCGTGCAGATCCTGTGCTTGGCACTGATGAGGTGCATGCTTGTACAGACAGAGCTGGAGATTAGGCCGTGCACAGAATGAATGCCTTACAGGAGCCCTTTTCCTGTAAGAATTAATCTTATTCCTGAAATGTGACCGTATCTAGCACAAATCTGACCCCACGGGGGGGCCACGGCTTCGCTTAATTGCATTCTTTAGCAAGGATTGAGGTCTATTAGGTGGTTTGCTTACATTGCAGGAGATCTTGTGCCAGAGCATTCAGAGAGGGTTTGAAGGTCCGTGGAGCAGTGCAGGAAAACTGCCATTATGTTGACTTGTGTGGTGCCAGGGCCTTGGCTGGGTGCTCAGCAGCCAGGCAGGAGTGATGCAGGCCTGCTTCCAAGAGCATAGACAAGGTAAGCAGAGGGAAAGAGGATCTGGGATAGAGCCCTCGTGGTTTGAGCATTCCTCAAAGCCATTGCCACTTGAATTCGGCACTGCCGGGAGGGCAGGAGAGCCTTGCTGCATGGCGGCTGGCTTGCCACACGTGGCATGTTCTGCATTGTAGGCAGGGATCGTGCTGAGGATTAGGGTCTGTTTCCAGTCTCCCTAGTGCCAGGGTGCTGCCAGGAAAGCAGAGCAAGCTCCTGTCCCAGTCTTTCCTTGCTATCCATGAGGGATCCAGGTGGGTGCACATCTTGGTGTCCTGAAAATCCCACAGCCAGGGGCAGAGAGGCAGTGACGGACCTGCTCTGAAGGATGAGTTGCTGCATTGAAGCTGACATGTCCTAATATCTCTGCCAGCACTTTCTGTCTCCGGCAAGGGCTCGGGAAGCACATTAGCACCGGAGCGGAAGTGTCACCCTCTGGCATCTCCTTCTCTAATCTTGGAGCTGTTGCTGTATCCCCTTTACCAGACCTTCTCTATCGGAGCCCGTTACAGCGTGAAAAGCTGTGCTGGGTGTGGGGGAGCAGAGCTGCCAGGCTGGAACGTCTCCCTCATGTGCCTGCATTCAGCTCCAGCATCGGGGGTTCCTGAGGGGGTGCTGCATGGGGCAGCGCAGCCTCTTGGCTGCTCTGAGCCGTGGAGGGTCACTGGTGCTGCATTTGGAGAGCAGATGAGGCTCAAGTTGGTGTTTGGAGGCATTTACTGGGGCTGTGGCAAGGGGGATATTGCTCTGACAAAGAGAACCAAGATCTTCTGCACTGCTCTGGCCTTTGAGGGGGTAACAGAGAACTGATGTGGTTGGGAGGATGCTCTCTCTGACTCCAGCCCTGTCCCCCTCCAGCCTCACTGGTAGGAACTAGGAGCTGCGTGGCTGGAGAAGGGAGAGCCAGCGAACAGCATCACGGTCCCATTTTGTTGTGCTGGCATTGCCACCACATCCCCAGTTTAATGAGCAGTTCCCGTCACAGCTATTCAGAACGTTCCCAGTCTCTGCTCGCCTCTGACAACAACAAAAGAAACCCCAATGCGTTGTTCTGTGCCCTGGAACCCTGCGATCCCCGTGTTAAGTCTGGCTGGAGCCTTTGTGTTCCTCTGAGTGTCTAGAGCAAACATTTGAAGAGATTCCTAGTGCTATAATCCCAATTTGGTCTCTTTTTTTGTGACAGTATCAGTATTTCTGCTTGCTTTGCACAAGGCAGCGCTGAAGCACGTTGGAGCTGGGCTAACATAGAGCACACAGCAGAGGCTTTGTAAACCTCAAAGGGCAAGTCCCAAGCTGTCGCTGAGAAGTTGCTCTTTAGGGCTGAGTACGTACGCGTGCTTCGTGTTTATCCTGCCTTTGCTTTTCATTCCGTCCAGTCCAGCTTTGGAGAGTTAACAGGACAGAAAAGGATTAAAATGCCCCTTCACCCTGCCTGTCCCAATGGTCTCTTACCCTGATGCGTATCAGAAAGCTTAAGCAACCTCACTATCCCCTTAGTGCTTTGAAAGCCTTTGATCCTGTACAATATCCCCTACCTGGCTCTTCTCCAAAAGGTGATAAACCCCGGGTTTGATTTTTAATTGGGGTAACCAATGGCAGGAAGGAATCCGTGCACATCTGAGAGCATCCTTCACACCACTGCATCCCATTGTTCTGGTGCTCAGCGGCTGATGGAGGAACCTCTTCAGCTGCTGACCCTACCAGGAGGTTGTGGCCACAGTTTTTACTCTGTTTTCAGCCCTTTTGGGGCAAAGCTCACCTCTGTCACTGAAGGATGAAGCGTTTCCCAGTACTGACACACAGGCCTGGGGTAGCTGCTAAGAATACAGCTCCCTTAATGCCAGTCCAGCTTTGAAAAGGGATCAGGATAAAACTGCAAGCAGGCAGCTCCACTGGGAGCCAGGCGTTGTCTCCATGGGAATGTGCCTTAGGATCCATCAGGATCAGCTGTGGCACCTCCTGCTCCAGGTTTTATCTCTGCCAGTTTTGTGTTAGCTCTGTAATGCGGTTCCTCGGGGGGGGGGGGTGCTGAGGCACTGGGCAGCATAGGGACTGTGGGACATGCAGGAGAGCTGCTATGATCCCAGCTTATGGTAGGGATCCTGGGAGACTGGCAGTGTGCATTTGCCTTCAGGATGCTGATCCCAGGGCTGAGGGTCAGGCTGGGTGGTTGGGGTGAGCACAGAGCCTGCCCAGGCAGGGAAGCAATCCCTCTGCGTGGTTCCTCCTGTGCCAGGTTTATGGATTCCTTTGCTTGCCTTGTGCTTATGTGGGAAAATCGCCCTTTCGGGGCAGTTTGTGGCCCGAGTCCTTCGTGGTACCAGGGCGAAGGCTGCCTGGCCTCCCCCCGCAGCGAGGGCTCTCTCTGGGCTCCGTTTGGGTGCCTCCTCCCCATGGATGCCGCTTCCCCCCTTCCTCCCTCTGAGTGCCTTTGTGCCTCCGCAGGTGCTGACAACGCTGGGGAGACGCCGCGAGTCCTGCTGA
The DNA here is from genome assembly GCF_033815535.1 of Pezoporus flaviventris. Lineage (NCBI taxonomy): Eukaryota > Metazoa > Chordata > Aves > Psittaciformes > Psittacidae > Pezoporus > Pezoporus flaviventris. Next base: position 2,583,768 of record NW_026892591.1, read on the forward strand.
GCCGGAGCCCTCCGGCTGGGGCTGAAGGCCACTGCAGAGGATGAGGATCCTTCCCAGCCCTGGGATGTCTTCGCTGGTCTCCCTCGTGAACCTCCTGTCTGTGCTGCTCGTAGGCTGCGTGGCTGAAAGTAAGTTACTGCTGCTCTGCTTTGAACCGGCCAGCGCAGGTTGCCCCTAAAACTGCCACAGAACCGGAGAGAAGGGAAGGGCCTGGCAGCTCCTGCTGCTTCCTTCCCCTTCTCCCAGCCCCGGCTCGCCCATGTTGTCCTCTCCTGCTCTTGCCCTTCAGGCATGTCGGACACTAGTGACTGTTGTCACGTTCCTTGCTGGGGCTGGATTCAAAACAGCATCCAAAGAGAGAATGTTACATTTGTGCTTCCCCTGGGTGAACCAAGTCCAGTTTAACACAGTTTTAGGTTTGCTGCCTTTCAATTCTTGCTTTAAAAAAAGGAAAAGGGGAAGCAAAAAAAAGCCCAAGTGAAAATCTCCATCGACTCCAATGTAATGTTCCTTCGACATGGAGGCTGATCGCTTGGGATCAGTGGGGAATAGACTCTGCCAAGCTGATGGAATTAGGGCTTTTTTGCCTCCCCACAAAGCTGCTTGGAGCTGGTGAGAGGGCTGCTGTGCTCAGCACAGCCCGTGACAGCGTTCAGTGTAATCACTTTGGTATCGGGGTTTATTACCACGAGCGGATCCTGCTCTTGCTGGGAGATGTGTTCTAGGGCCGCTTTTTTGGTGTGCAGCTGTGGGTCAGGCTGGACCTCAGATGGTGCCGCTGGTGTTCATAGACACAAAGCTCCAGTTTGAGCCACTGCTGTCTGGAGCAGCAGGAGCAGTGCAGTGCTTGGCAGCAAGGAGCCTGGCACCAGCCTTTTGCCCATTTATCCAGGATGTTGCAGCCAGTGCCCTTGTAGGTTCTTTATCAGCACCTATGGTAGATGGTTAAGGCTGTGAGCATCCGGGATACATGGTTAATGCTATGAGCACCTAGGGTAGATGGTCAAGCTACCATTGGAGCTGCTGTGTTCCACCTGGGCCCAGCTGGAACAAGAGGCCTCATTGGCTTGTGAAGATGGGCACTGGTGGTAGGTAGGCTCCATTGACTCCTCCAAAAGCAGAAGATTGCAAAGCAGAAATCTCCATTCCTGCCTCTTTATGCAGTACAGGGGATGGTTACAGTGGCAAATCCCATGTGAGGGCTCCAGGGTCTCATTCTTGCCACTGGTTTGCTGTAACACTCTTGGCTAAACCACTCTGCTCTTGTTTTCAAAGCAAGCAGTACAGCTTTGCAGGCGCACATGGAGAGTTCATGTGTGTGCAAGTGCCTCTCTGTGTAAGTAGGACCCTGAATCCCGTCCTGCGATGGCTGCATGCTTGTGAAAACTGGGGTCCTTTTAAGTGTCCCCCAGGCCCTGGGTGCTCACTGCTGGGAGTGGGCACTCTGCAGGATTTGCTGCTCAAAATCATGGCTCCGTGGGTTTGGTTTTCCCATGGGTGTGGTTTTGCTGGGAAGGAGCGAGCATCTTGTCCATCCTTGTCTTCTGTGGGATGAGATCTCGGAGGTTCCAGCAGAGCTGGGAGATCCCACGTGCTGTGGGGCTGCTCCGAAGCTCTTGTGGTGGAAACCTGCCCTCAGGAAGGGCTGATGCTGAGCACACGCAGAAGACACCAGTTGCATGGCCCAAGCCCTGCTGAAATCTGTCACTGCTCAGCAGACACCTTGCTGCTCGCAGCCAAGTTTCTCTCTTCCGTAGCTCTGCAGTGTCCTTGGATCCTGAACGGGGAGGTTTTGTGCTTTTCTAACTCCTGCTGCTCACACGTAGGGAACGTTGCAGTTGCAGGATGCGGTGTCCAAGGTGGGGCTGCTCTTACCTGCTTGCAGTGCAGCTGGAGTTGGGCTGGACATTGTCTCTTCTGCTGACCTGTTGAGCACTGCAGCACCTCCCTGACCTGTCTGCCTTTGGGCATGCCAGTTGGAATTGCCCCATGGCCCTTGCCCTCTGCCTGCTCCTGCTGCTGAGTTGGTAGCTCCTGATCTTGGAGGGGCAGCTGAATTCTGCCTGGAGAGCGCAGTCAGGAGCCTCGGAGCCGGTCTGCAGTGCTCCCCACTGAGGCATGCAAACAGCAAACAGCTTTGTCTGTCACAACTGCAGAGGCTGTGTGAGGAGCTGTCACTCTGTTCTGACAGTGTCCTCTCCCATCAGATGGCCCTGGGCTCTCTCACACTGCCTCTCGTGTAATCCCTTGGCTGCCTTCCATTTGGCTGGTGCTTGCCACGGCGCTGACCCGATTTCCTGCCCTAATTCAGCAGAGGGGCTGCCAAGGCTTTGCAGCCCCCAGGGTCTGTGCTGCCCTGGGCTGGTGTCCCTGCTGCCGTGGGAAGCCCAGCGTCACAGGTAGGAAAGCCCTGGGACTCTCCTGGGAAGCTCCTGGAGGGCAGCACCTCCCCAGCGCCACAGGGAGCGGCTCCCCTTGCAGCAGAACAGGGGCTGAAAGCTGGAACTTGCCTCCTCTTCCAGTGCAGCGCTGGAGGAGCTGTGGCCTCTGCAATCAGATGGCCATTAAAATACTTCCCTTGTTTCCCAGGCTAATTGATCTCAGTCAGTGATTTAAATCTTCCCATGGCAGGAACGTTCTATTTAAAGGAAACTGCCATTTAGATGAAAAACCCAAAGCACCACACCACTGTCTGCCTGCTCTTCTTCCTTGGGAAGCTGACGAGGACGATCATTGGGAGGTAGAAAGCAGACCTGTTTCTTCTCTTTCTCTTTGGTTGTGTATGGACACTTTCTTTGTTTCTTCTGTATGGTCAGGGGCAGGCACAGACCTGGAAATTCCTCGCTCCAGGATTATTTTCAATGGCCTCTCACTAACTGGAATGTGTTATTTTGTTGAGGATTCAGCTGGTTGTACAAGCAGCATTAATCCACGTTGCTGCAGTGAGTTAGGGGAGGCCTTCCTAAGAGCTGTGCCCAGATGTGCTGCACAGCTGGGAGAACACCCAACAGCATGGACAGATGAGGTGTGGATATGGGGCTGGGGAAGGGAATAGTTTCCCAAATGGCTGCTGGACCTGGGCACAGAACCAAGCCTTGTTTTTCCCAGTCAGACCTGACCTGAGTCATGAAACCTCTGCAGCGAGCACCTTGAAACAGCTCATTGTGTGCATAGGCAAAATCAGTCTCATCTCGGTGGCTGGAGCTGGATGGGATGTTTCCTGCCAGCACTGTGCAGAGTGCATTTGGCTGGGCCTTGGGGCAGTGGTCAGGTACTCCTGCCCTCTTCTGCTATCTGGAGGAGCACCGTACCCACTCCTCAGTGCTTCTCAGTTGCAGATAAAAGGCTGCTTACTGTATAGAAATGCAGTGGGTTTGATAACTGAAATCAACATGCTCACTGTTTTCAAGTGGATTTTTCCCATTGATTAAACCTTTGCATTTTACAATAGTGCTTTGCTAATTGGTACTTTGCATACACAGGAGGCTGGTGTGTGGCTCTCTCCACCCCAGCAAAGATTTAATAGCAGATGCAGTAGCAAACATTAGTTATTACTTAGGTTTCCTTCCTTTTATAAATGACATTACAGAACGCTTACCAGCGCACTCTGAACTATTACCATAAATAATTAAATCTAAATTGCAGTTGACAAAATAAGAGAATAAAGCCCCTTTGATGACGCATTACCCTGGCTCGCTTCCCTTGTCGTTGCCCTTGCTCCACTGATAATTTGCAGAAGAGAGTCATTCATGCTGGGCCCATGTGTGCGGGGGGCTCTCGTGCTCTGTGAGCTGCAGAGCATCCGTGGAGCCTGGCAGCAGATGGCAGCAGGGGCTGCACCACGCATGTGAGGCTGGTGGAGAGGGTGGAAAACGCGTGTGGTGGGTTGGGACTGGAGCTCGAGCAGGTCATAGTCATGGAAGCACAGGACAAAGAGCCCCTCTCCAGCGTCCTTGTAGCCCCCTTCAGACACTGGAAGCTGCTCTGAGGTCTCCACGCAGCTTCTCTTCTCCAGGCTGAGCAGCCCCAGTGTTCTCAGCCTGTCCACGTTCAGGCTGATGAAGCAGGGCTGTGTTCGGGAGCTGGTGCAATGAAGAAAGGTGTGTGGAATGTGTGTGCTCCATGGCATGTGATGGAGGAGCCGGTGGCTGGCTGCAGGCTTGTCTCACTGAGATCCAGATCCCAGCAACTTAGAGATGCATCTGACTCCTCTCTGCTGAATGGTCCCTCCCATGCTTTTATCCACAGAGGATTAGCCTCCGCAGCAGAGCTCACAGCTTTTAGCTCTGGAGGTCCTGGCTTTGATCTGTTGTTGGCCAAGACAGCAGTTGTCAGATAAGATGGTCGTAAAAATCAAGGGAGCTCCATCTTAGACGTGTTAAGACGACATCAGTTTGAAGTGAATCTTCCTCCACTGTGGGAGAAAGCTGCTCCATTTGTAAGTGTTTGAGACTGATATGTGATAGTGCAACAGCACTGACCAAAGGGAAGGAAGATGTTGAAAGGAGGGGAGGCTGAATTGCCCCACAAGCAATTTGGGTACATGACAGAGTGCCTGCTTGGGTTCAGGAGCCAGGGGGATAGTGCAAAAAGGCTTTTTCCCCATGGGTGTGGGCTGAAGGGGGTGCAGAAGTTAAGGTGGGGACATGTAGGAGGTTGTGTGGTCAGTTGGTAGGTGGTGGGCTTAGTGTCGCACATTGTTCCTTCAGTGATAGAGTCTTCATGGTATGCAGGAGGAGGCAGCATCTGAATTGCGTCCTCCTCGAAGGCAGAGATCCCTGCTTCCCTCCCAGATCCTCTTGCTGGTTGTGTTCCCCATGTAGGCAAGGAGGTGCCTTGCTGTCCTTGTTTCTGAATTGCCCTTTCCTTTGCTGCCTTCTCCATCTGCCAGCTGCCACCCAGGCTGTGGTTGCTGAGGGTTTTGGGCTGGTTGTCATCCCACTCAAGGACACTGAATTAAGCTTCTGTGTCACCTTGTCTAAGTGCCTGATGAAATTAAACCTTCCCTGCTTGGATTGAGTGATGTAGCTCTTTGGCTCTTTTCTGTGTGCCTCCTATAGGAACTGGAGAGGAAATAAGTCATCTTTTGAAAGCGCTTCCTTGGGGGCAGGAGATGCTGTCACCTCCCGGGTCTCAGCTGTGCCCCTCACTGCAAATGCTGATTAGATTAATGTCTGCTGAGGAGCACCTGGGGACAGCAGCAGCCACGGGTGCTTGGGACCCAGTCATGGGTGTCTCCTGGTAAAGGAGCTTTTCCCAAGCAGAGGTTCTTGCTGCTCAGCTTCATTAGATGGTTAAGTTAGGGGAAAAGAGCATCTGTTTGTTGTGTAAACAAGCGCCTTGTGTGGAAAGTGTGTGAGAGAGGAGAAGTGTGTCTTCACCAGCCCTGGGTGCCAGAATGAGGGCTTTCACTCTGGGTCAGGCCTTACCAGGAAGCCAGTACTTATTCCTGTGGGACTTTCCCCTTTGGGTGTCCTTTTCACTTGGTTCTTGCATTGGTTATCTCCCCAAGACCCTGGCTCACATCAGCTTTTCATCTGCTTGCCAAGGGCTGTGTGGTTGTGTCTTTTTGAGACCAGCAAGATAGGAATCTCCCGGGGCACTAAAGGGAATCTCTGAGGGTATTCCCACCCTTTGTGTGGCCTGGCAAGCCCAATAATATTCTTAGAAGGCAAGCAGAGTGCGTCTCAAGGCCGCCTGACCAGAGGAATGTCGTTGTTGAGTGCGTGTGGGATGGAATCTGGGCTCGAGTTGGCCTGTGGGACACAATCTCTGAAGAACAGTTTGATTTACTCTGTGCCACTCTTCCCCTCCAGTCAAGGATGTTCTCTTGCAACTTAATTGGTCCCAGTTCCCACCTTAGAAAGCTGCTGTGATGTTCCCTGCACTGCGGCTGCCTTTAATTTGGGGGGATTGTTAAAGTTCATGAGCGCAGTCACGTTTTATGCCATCTGCTGCATGCAGAACCATCACTGGGCACTGAACGGAGTCGGGAGCGGCCTTGCGCTGTGACTGCTCCTCTGAACCCTCCTGCCCTCCTTTTGCTGCCCAGGTTTGCTTTTCTGAGCAAGGACTTCTCTGGCCATGTTGATGTCCAGTGTAATCGGGCTCCGGCTTGGGTTGGGGTTCTCATACTGCAGACGTTAAACAGCCCTGGTAGGGCTTGGCAGAGGAGCCGCTCGCTCCGTCCAAGGACACAGCAGATAACAGCGTGACTGTGGAAGAGATCACGGCTAACCTGGACCTGAGGAGTGCCAGGAGGCAGCATTAGAAATACATTCTGGACATCTACCACTAGGACTTTGAAAGAGGCTACTGCAATGAATGGTTCACGCAGTTGACATGGAACATGGCTTGACCTGTTTTCACAGCAGCATTGCGCAGAGATGAAGCATGTCCCGTCTTGCTTGTTGCAGACATGAAACGTTGCTGTACCATGCAGGCTAACTTAAACCTGGTGCTGGCAGCTTCATCTCTAATGCACAGCATCGTTTCTGTGTGCCTTTTGAGGCCAAGAGGAAAAGCAAAGCTTTAAAGAAGGAAGAAACCAAACCCAGCCCAGCAGAAGGAGCTGCGCGTGGTTTAGCATTCCACAAAGTTTCCCCGAGTCCTGCAAACCTTTAATTGACTCAGGAGCATAAAATTGAGAAGGGGAGAGAGTGTGAGAGCGTGCGGAGTGGCGCGAGCGCGCTGAATAATTTATTGTCCTTTGAAGTTGCAAGAGAAATCTCAGCTGCCTTGGGGAGCTGTTTCTGCCCGCTCTGAACGGGTTCCTCCTCACTTTCAGCTCATTCAGAGGCCGATAGCTTTGCATTCTCTGCATAATTAATGAGCATAGCTCCCCCCCACACATACACAGAGCCCCCACAGAGCGGTGGGGTGAGGAGGCTTGGTGGGGGTTTTAATTAATAAAGTCAAATTAATTTGGCTCCGTCCTCTTCCTCCCTCACCTCCGTGGAGCTGCTGGGGTTACTCATCAGGCGGAGCATGCCGGTGAGTGCCAGATCTTCAGCCTGGGCTCGGATCTGTTGGAACGAGTGTATACAGTGACACTGGAGGTGTTCTGCAGATGAGCAGTTAAAGATCACCTTGAGCCTAGCTCCTGTGATCATCGCCCAGCGAGCCAGGAAGATCCTTCAGCTCTCGTTGTTGTCTGCCTCTATGGGTAGGATGTGCTTGGGTTTGAGGGCTTCCAGCCTGCTCTTTTGCTTTGTGATAGGTGCCAGGCACTGGGTTTGTGACTGATCTGTGGCAGAGACAAGCACCCTGTGTGCTATGGAGAGAGGTGGATCCCTTCCATACATATGGATGTATGATGGTAGCCTGGAGAATTCCTGCTGAAACTGGATGACTTCATGCTAGCTGCTGTTCCCCTGCGATAAGGCCTGGTTCCATCTCCGAAAACTAGACCAGAAGGAGGGATTATGCTTTCCCTCCAGCAGGCAGGAGAACGTGGTTTTTCTCACCTTGGGTGTCAGAACTAGGAATAGATCTTTGGTAGCCTCAGTCTTACCCTGCTTCCACTGCTGCAGGCCCGTATCTCCTTTTCCAAAGGGTCTGTATCTGAGTGAGTGGCAGATAGGAGCCTGTATGGATGTGCCAGATCCCTAAAATGACAAAACTCCTGGCAAGAACAGCTTGGTACGGTGCTGGCTATGGAAGGTGTGCTGCCTCATCCAGGCTGAGGGGCAGGGTGCGAGCTGGCAGCGCAGGCTGGCATCAGAAAGGAGCAGGCATTGGGGTTGTTGGACAGCCAGGGTAGCAAAGGGGGATGAAATGAATTCTCGATCTATCTCACCCATCTTCTGCTTGTGTTAAATCCCATGCTGGGTCATATCCTTCACTGCTCTCCTTCATTCCCTGCGGCCTTGCAGGAAGGGAGAGGGGGGAATCTTTCAAGTGCCATTCCCCTGTGTCCAGCCGGGAATACACCTGCCTTCAGTCCTGTCTAGCCCAGCTTTGCTGAGGTGGGTGCAGGCTTTGGTGGATCAGCAGCGGGGGAATAGCAAGGTGGAAGATCTCACTTCTAAAAAAACATCCTTGGTCTTTTTTTACCCTCCCTTCCCAGCCTCGCCAGTCCCATCTCCCTGAAGGGAGCCAGGAGCTGCTGACAGTAAGAGGAAGTCTCTGTCTGAAGCCTATAATTATCCTGTCTGCCTTCCCAGAAAAGGCCAGTTGGGGAGCGAGTGTGCTCGTGTTCCGCGGCCCAGCCCCGCGTTCTGCTGCCTCCCCAATTACTGCTTAATGGACTTTTTATGATGATAAGACGACTGGGTTGGGGAGAAGTTATCGACGGGGAAATGGAATATAATTCACTCCTTGTTTGTTTGTCCTGTCAGAAACCCCTCGTTTTAACTTTCGTTGTGAGGCACTGGGAAACAGCCCGCGGGGAAAAGAAGTGCGGGATCTGCTGGTAAAACCCTGCATTTGAGGTCCAGAGTCTGTGCAGGACCCTTCCAAAGGGGTGTTTTCAGTCTTGTTGAACCTCTCCATAGAGACCCTCCCCGTCACCTGCATCAGTCCTGCTCCCGGTTTGCAGCTCTGGCTCCTCTTGTGAAGACAAATGTAAATCACAGAGCCATCTTCCCTGCCTCTACCCCTCTTGCAAGCTCCCCCGCTCCCCAATGCCGCTGCTTTGAAATACAGACCCATTCCAAACATCCCATTCTTGCTCCCCACTCTCCATCTGTCTCAAATTTGGCTGCTCTCTCCCGTTTTCATCTGCTCCATGGTTTGTCTCCTCCATGTAATCTTCACTTCCCTGCTCTGGCTCTGAACACCTCCCTCCTTTCCATCTTGCTCCAGTTCTCTTGCATTTTCATAGAATCAAACTGGTTTGGGTTGGAAGGGACCTTAAAGCTCACCCAGTTCCAACCCCTGCCACAGGCAGGGACCCCTTCCACTGGAGCAGCTTGCTCCAAGCCCTGTGTCCAACCTGGCCTTGAGCACTGCCAGGGATGGGGCAGCCACAGCTTCTCTGGGCACCCTGTGCCAGCGCCTCAGCACCCTCATACTAAAGAATTTCTCCCTAATGTCCAGTCTAAATCTTCCCTGTTGATGTCTCCTTATCCCCACTGATTTCCCATCCTTCCTACCCTCTGCTCTCCTCTATCTCCCGGTCACTGGTGTGACAAAGCTGTTCCTCTGCTCCTCCGGCCATGCTTCCAGGCTGTCCCCCACTGCTCAGCACTCCCACCCAGATCCCGCAAATGCAGGGCACGCAGCAGCCCAGGTGTGTGAAACACATCTCCTCCAGCAGCTGAGGAGCACTCAGTGCATGGCTGGAGCTGGATCGTGCATTCCTGGAGAGGATTGGGGGGGGAGATGAAAGTGCTACCGCCCAGGGCTGTAGCTAGGGAGCACCTTGTGCTCCTTGTCCCCTTGTGAGCCTGTGGGAAATGGTGATGGGAAGCAGAGGAGGAAGAGAGGGGGTTTAACCCTTTGTATGCCAGCGAGAACACCATCGGATTCCTTCCTTGCTCTTGAAGTCAGCGAGGGGTGAGAACTAACGAGAGATGTCAGCGCTGAAGCCAACGTGAGCTGGTGGCTGGGACATGACAAAGCTGTTGTGTGGCCTTCGGTTTTTATCTCCTCCCACCAAGAAGTGCACCGGGAAGAGCGTCCCCGAGCTCTGTCTCTGGTCATCTCTGGTGGTTCCTTTCCTGCTCTGTCGCGGTGTTCAGAGGCTGTGGTTGTGTGCGGTGCCCCCCGGGGTGCTGAGTGCTGCCCTGAGAGCGGCCTCTGCTCTGCTCCTGGTGTCTGGACCGAGGCAGGGATGAGCAATGGGGATCGGCACCTCCGCGCTCGGGATGTGCGGGCAGGGAGAGTGCCCATGGTCAGCCCAGTCTCCATCAGAGCCAGAGCGCTGCATCCCCATTCCGGAGCCTGGGAGAGCAGCAGGATAACACTGACCGTGAATGGCTCGATGGTCTCATCTTTACCTTCGTTCTTGACAGGCAGAGGAGCACATATGTGTGTGTGTGCACAAACACGGGTAAATTTGGACCTGCTTGGTGGTTTTGAGCTCGGATAAAGGTGGCTGCTGGCTGACGTGCCCTCAGCCTCCCTGGCAGTGTGGGCACTCTCATGGGGGGCAGCCCCGCAGGGAGCTCAGCACGACGGGGCCGTCTGTCGGAGGGAGCAGTGGGGCTGCTGTGTGCGCTGGGCAAGGCTGTGACAGGCTGGCCAAGCAGCCGGGAAATGGCCTGGCTGTGCTCTGCCTTTCGCTTTGGTTCCTGTGGCGGAGCTCAGGCCCCGCGTTCCCCAGGCCGGGAATAATGAGTGTTTACTCGCCAGCAAAGGAGGAGCTGAATGCCGGCTCCGGTGTGCGGGCTTCCACCAGAGCGGGGACCAGGGGCACCAGGAATGGAAGCCAGACCTGGTAAAGGACGGGGTTTGTGGCTGCAGGGATGGCTCCGCCGGGGACAAGGGGCCCTTGCAGCCAGGCTCAGGCTGCTGTCTTCATTCAGGCTCCATCATGGAGGTGCTTCCCTGGGTGTGAAGCTCCGAGGTGAATCTGACCCCCTCGGTTCAGCACCGGGTCCCCGCTGCGGGGCTGGAGGTGGGGGCAGAGAGCCGGGGTGCAGGGGTGTGGAGGTGCCTCGGGACCCCTCGCTCTGCTCCTTCCTTGCAGAAGGCGAGGCAGGCAACGCAGCGGCGTGGTCAGGGACCAGCCTCCGGCCACCTCTTGGTGCCTCTGGGGTGAGACCCCCTGCGAGCATGGCCTCCGCTGTGGGGGCAGCTGGAGGGGAGCGTGGCGGCCGTGTTCCCGAGGGAGCAGCCGGTTCCTGCCCCGTGGCTGTGGCTGAGGGCAGAGCAGCAGCTCCAGCCCCAGCGAGGTCTCCTGGCCATTTTGGCAGCAGTGGCTGGGGTGTCCTCTCCCCCATGGCAGAGGGGCGCGGGGCCGTGTGCCAGCCCCCGTGCCCGTCGGCACTGAGGGCTTTACCGCAGGAGCTTCGCAGTGCAGGCACCCTGGGACGTGTCTGTGAGGCCAAATGCATCCTTGTCCCTCCGTGACCCCACTGCAGTGCTGGCAGTGCTGGGCTCACTTTGGAGACCAGCGTGATGGGAGCCAAGGATCCATGCTTTTGCTGTGTCTGCCCCCCTGCTCCCATTCTGCTCTCAGCTCAGACCTCTTCACCCTCCTCAAACCCACTCCTCAAACCACTTCTGGCTTCTCCGTCCTTTCCTCTGACTTTGGCTCTTGATGTTTCTGCTGTCTGCTTGTGCCTCGTCTGTTCGCCGTGGCAGCAGTTCTGAGGGATGTTTGGGTGTAACGGGTGAGGCGTCCCCTCCTTTTCCCCACTCCCACATCCCTCCTTGCTCTAAAGCTGCTCAGACTCGTTTGTCATCCGTGTCTCGGCACCAGGGAGATGCTGGGTTGGGGTTTCTTGTACATGGCTGCATTTGAAAAGCTTTTCCTGCTTTGGTGCCCCATGAAGGATGGAAGGAGAAGGGAGGCAGCAGCACTCTCCTCTTCTGAGGAAGGCTGCCTGGTATGCAGCCTTATGTGGGTTATTGCACCCTGCTCTGCAGTGCATGTGCCCTGGGGAGGAGTAGGGCACCCCCATACCCCATTGCAGCTCCTGCCCATCAGGGGCTCAGGGCTGTCTGGAAGGGGTGGCAGGATGGGATGGATGGGGCATGAGTGTCTCTTCCTTCCAGTTTGTATGCTGTATGGTTGCCAAGGTGTTGCTTGCCCCGGCTCTTGCTTTGGGGCAGTGTGTAGGTGGTGGGCAGGACTGAGAGGTTCGGTTTGACTCAATGGCTGTTAAGCTGTGGAGAAGAACGACAGGTACACAGGAGCCATCCGGCCTCTCCATCCCCCTCTCCAGAGACCCAGGCCCTGCAGGAAGACTCTTGGAGCAGGAATATTCCTTTAAGCTCAAGGTTTTTCCATTCCCGTTTTGATACTGATAAAAACCAAAACCCAGGTTCTGCTACTTTGGAAGCCGAGAAATGGGGAAAGAGGAATCTCTTGTGACCACTGGGCTGAGGTGGGATTCCAGCCTGGGCTTTCCAAGGCTGGCTTGTTCTGAGCTCTCCATGAGTGAAGATGCTGAAGAACATCTCCTGGGGTGCAGGGATGTCAAATGGGAATGCCTGTCTCCGATTTCTGTTCGTTCATTTAAAGCAGAGGTCCAGCAGACCAGGGGAAACACATAGTCCCTTTGGAGCGGGCTGAGAGTGTTTCACTTCCTCGTGGTGCCTTGTTCCTGCTTTTGGAGCCTTTCAGAGGGGTTTGCAGAGCTGGAGAGCGAATCCTACCTCGGTGTTCGCTGCAGGCTGGACCTGGCGTGGCGGAGCTGTGGCAGTCCCACGCAGCACGGAGGAGTTTGTTCCAGCTTCGTATCACCATCACCTTGCCTGCCATGGCGCTGCCTTGCTCCTTCTCGGAGGGGAGAGCGTTGTGCGGTCGGCGTGGGCTGCAGTGACAAGTGCTGCAGTGACTGGGGGTGCATAGGTGGAGAGCACAGCGTGGGGGGGCACAATCAACGTCTGGAGCTCAGAGGCTCGGGCAATTTTAGCATCAACCATTTAGCTGTGATTTTCACTCATTTTCCAAGTGAGTAGCACAATGGAGCGGGTTGGGGGGTAGGCATTCAGGCTGGGTTTCTTTGTCTCTCGCTGAGTTTGTCGTAGGCAGCTCCGCGCTGCGGTGAGCTCAGCTCGCACACTGAGCCCATGGAGCTCCCCGGAAAGGGCTGCTGAGCAATGCCTCCAAGCAGGCTATTTTATTTTAGAGCACCGTCCCTTTCTTCAAGACAGAAATAGAACCTTATTTTCCTCCTCAGCTGTGCTCTCATCATCCTGCATGCACTCATTTAAATGTATATGTGACATTAAGGATTATTAGGGGCTTTTATTTTAGGAAATGAACTTGCATCAATAAAGTGTTCTTAAAAGCCCTGGATGTTTTTGCCTGTACCTTCGGAATTGACTTCCGCAACCTCTTCAGATATTGAACTGAGGAGAAGAGAGGAAGGAAGTCAGGTTGCTGGCAGAGGGAGCATGTGTATTTCAGCCTGAAGCAAGGTTTTGGGTTTGCCTTTCTCCGATGATCCCCCGGTGCCGTTACCTCCAGCGGGACTTGCTTGGTGACCTTTAGCGGTAACATTGCAAAGACGGCTGACCTCCAAATATAGATTGGGGTATTTATAAAGCTGGTGCTTTGTACCCACAGCATTCGGGGGGACATAAACAGCTCCAGCGAATTGTATTTACCTCCAGCATGGAAACAAATGCTTGATTGCATCACGTGAGCTTGCTCAGTGGCTTTTATTTATATCCTGCTGGCCGCACCGGGCAGGGAAGGAGAGCATGCTTCCTTTTATCTTTCGACCCCTAAAAGACCCTGGAGACTTGTCTCTAGCTGCCATTTGCCCTCTTCTGGAGCTCTGTGGTAGGCTCTTTCTATCTTATTTTACAGGCTGGGAGCCTGTACATCTAAAGAAGCACGTTTCAGAGTCACGTGCTCTCCTTTCTCAAGAATAACAGACGGCAACTTTATGATCTGAGTGATTTTATTTGAACACAGCTGTGGCCTCGTCATTTCAATATTTCAATCAATTTCCAACTAACTAGATGAGAGGAAACTGTGCAGGGAAGGCAGGTTGGAGCGCGGAGGGAGCGTTCCCAGAGGATGGAGGCAATACAGGTTCAGCACGGACACGTCTGGCCTCGTCCTCCTATCGCAAGGAGGCCACTGACGCCTCCCTTGGTCAGAAAGCCCATCCTGGCATCCTCTCCCCTCCAAGCTTTTGAAGGCAGGCAGACATGGATGGAAGTCAGTGGCAGGGTGGTGTTCCTTTGGGTCCAGGCTGGCTAAACCACAGCCCAGGCTCTGAGTGTGTTCAGGCATCACCGCACCTTTGAGCATCTGGTTATGAGAGGAGTTTGAAGAGCTCTTGGCTTCCTCAGCAGTGCGAATCCCTTGTTTTTCTCAGATGGCTCATGATGAGGAGAGGGGAAGGGGGAACTGCAGGAGCTGACTGCAGACTTGGCTGCCATGCTCTTGGTCTTGACAACTGGATTGTTTTGAAATGATCACAGCTTCTGTCTGTTGGGCTTTGTCCTCTTCCAAAGGATGGCTTATCTGTTGCTGTGTATGTGAACCAGTGAGGGGCAGAGGAAACACTTGCAGATGAAAACAGAGGTACTGCAAGCCAAGGAGGTTTCATACCATACCCTAAAGCCAAGTTCCTACACCATTTATCTCACCTTTTACCCCTGTATTGGGTATGTTCCTATAAATGTCCCCCATTCCTTGATGTTGTGGTCATCTGCTAGGATTTGGGGAGCACAATTCTGTGTTTTCAGGTTCACCAGCTTTTGGTGGTGATCATTAGTTGGACTTTGCAAGGGCAGAATGCTAAAACAGTTTAGAAGTCCTCTTTTCAGAAGCAAAAGAAACTTTGCAACATCATTGCATTGAAATCTCTTTGTTGTAATCATGTTGTGCTGTAGCTCCTTCGTATGTAAAGTGGAGATACAGACTGTTGTTTCCTAACAGGCCAAGAGGTTTCATTTCATCTGGGATCATTAGAGAACGGCAGTGATAACACAACTATTAATTACAAACAGGGTTTAGTCGAATTTGGTTTTCCTTGTGCCAGTGATGGGAATTCCTTTTTTCTCTTAAAGGTCCCCCTGTGTTCATTAAGAAACCTGTGGACCAAATTGGTGTGTCAGGAGGGGTGGCCTCCTTTGTCTGCCAAGCCACTGGAGACCCAAAGCCACGTGTCACCTGGAACAAGAAAGGGAAGAAAGTGAACTCTCAGAGGTTTGAGGTAAGAGATGTCCTTGAAATCTGTGTCTCTCTAAAGAGGGAGAGACTGACACAAAGCAGCTAGTGCTCTTCTTTGGCCATCCTCAGGCCTGATAATAAAGGGAGGTTTGGAAGGGGAGGAGTTTTAACAGCAGCAGGACTGAAATGCAAGCTCTTGGCCATGTCAACAGCTGGGCTTGTTCCAAAGCAAGGGAATCTTGGCTCACTTACCTTATTGAAGTTTTTTGTTGTTTCTTTTCCCCTCCTGGGACATAATATGAAGCTGCCTTCTTCCTTCCCTAAGAAAGCCCAAGTAAGCTGATGGCACTTCAGCTCTGTAAATGCACCTTTCAGACTCATCCGTGGCTCATTATTTTAACCCTGGGACAGCCTGGAGTAACGTTGCAGTTGCTGGCAAGCAGACCCAAGCAATTGGCATTGTTTAGATAGAAATGAGAGTGGAGGAACAAGGACTAGGAGGTCATCGTGTGGAATTTGCTGTGGGGCTCAGCCCTGCCAGGCAGCTGTGTGCTGAGAGGAGCTTTGTGGTGTCAGCTGCCCATGCAGATGGAGGAACAAGGCGGGGGTTCATCTTTATTTTGTTTTCACTTGCTCTGCTTCCTCCTCCTCCGTCGCAGTTGTGCTCTGAACGCCCACCCCACACACACCATCACCATGGCTCCCTCTTTCAGAGCGTTGGAGATGTACATAGCACTTTTGGGGGGTCAGAGACAGGGTTTGCTATGTGACAGTTCTCTTGTCATCTCGAGGTCAGTGGAGAGACAAGTTGACCATGTCAGTTATGTGTAGGGGATTGCAAGGCAGCTGCTGAAGTGTGTTTGTGAGTGTGTGTGCTTCTATAAATGCTTGTGCCTCCTTTTGGAGCAGGAACAAACCTTCTACTTGCAAGCCAAAGAGGCTTACTGTGTGTCTCTCTTCCCCTTTATCCCCCAGACAATTGAATTTGATGAAAGTGCAGGTGCTGTTCTGAGGATCCAGCCCCTCCGCACTCCCCGGGATGAGAACATTTATGAGTGTGTTGCTCAAAACCCTCACGGGGAGGTCACCGTCCATGCCAAGCTCACCGTCCTCCGAGGTAAGAGCACGCCTGCCTGCCATGTGTCAGTGTCACAGGGGAAAGGGAGCCTCAGCCTCTCTGTTCCTTCCTAGCAGTGGGAAGGCTGTTAAAAAATGCATGGCCAAGGCACAGGTCCGCCTTGTTTTGCTTTGTTTGGACTGTCAGGTCTGTTTTGCTCTTGCAGAGTAAAATCCCTGTGTAAGAAACAAAGCTAAAACTGGACCGCTTGAGGAGGTTTGACTGGATGATGGGCTGAGGTTCCTTCCAACCTGAATTATCCAATGAGTCTATGATCTTCCCTCCCCTCCAATAAAAATTCCTTCCCCAGGTTTATAAGCGGCACCAAAGCGTCCCCATCGTCTCCTCAGAAACGTGGCACCACTCATCCACACACCCTAGGAAACCTTCATTGAGGGAATCACTTAATGGGCTGAGGTTGAGTATGCATCTGCAGAGGCTTTTGTGCAGTTGTTATCAATGCCAACCTCTTCCCTTGAGCAAGGTACCTGGTTTGCCCTTCCGGGCATCTTCCCCCTTTCCAGAGGTCCTCTGCTCATGGTCTCACCAAGAAAACAGTTCCCCTCTTCATTTCTGTTCTGGTTCTTTTCCCACTTCTCTCCCCTATAGAGGATGTTTACATGGATGCCTCCTTCATGTCATCTGTTTGAAGCATGCTCCCTGAACTTGATGCGGGGGAGGGAACAATATGCTGGTGCTGTGGATGCCTCTGGACGTTTGCTGTTCTTACCCCGGAGATGGGCAGCATCATTGTGTGAAGCACTCAGCTGGGCTGCTTGCTAAAACTAACCCATTTTAGGGGAGAAGAGGTGTGGGGTCCTCTGCTCAAATACAGGGCAACGCAGGTGACCCGGGCAAGAGGGTTGTGGTGGATACCTGCCTGTTTGCTCCTGAAGGGAGCCCCACTTGGGAACACTGGCTATTGATGAAGCCAGCAGCAGAAGGGGCTGTAGCAAAGCCATGGTACTTGCAGTAGGAGCCATTATTTCTGCAGCGAGCATGGCTACCCACAGGTTTAGGTGCTCCAGCCAGTGTGTGATCCTCATAAGGAAGCTCTGCATCTGTGCCAGTTGCTTTTTCTTCAGTGTTCTCTCCATGAGCATCTCAAATCCTTTTGTTTGAACAGACACTGAGCGCCTCCTTCATAGTGCAGAGTGAAATTTGTCTGCAAATCCCCAACGAACAGCAGTAAATAAAGACCAGACATAAAGAGCACATGGCAAAGCCCTTGACCTCCCCTTGTAGCAGGGAATATCCCTTCTGCTGCCCACCCGGCAGGTTCTGTCTTGTCAAGATGCTGGCTGCCTTTGAGCATGTGGGCCCGTGGTCCAGTCATGCCTGACAGATTTGTGTAGGTGCACTTAAATCTTTGTGTAGCTCCTTTGCCTGGCGTGGCATTTAACCTTCTGTTAGCAGTACGTGGTGGGATGGATCTGTCAGGAGATTGGAACTGTGCTTGATGACAAGAGTGTGTCTAGCTGAAGTTACTGCAGAGGGCTGGGAGCCTTGTTCTTCACACTTACTCCTGTGTATTCCTTGGGAGCTGTGACAGTTTGGGAGAAGTGCCCTGCCATCATACTCCAAAGTTTCTACCCCTTGAATTTAGCTACAGGCAGTGGCAAAGGAGAAGGTTTTCCTCCAGCTGCAGCCCTTACAAATCCCTTGGATTCTCACAGCGTTTTCAAGGCACTTTGCACCAAAAGAAAGCTGCAGTCTGTAGGAAAGGAGGAGCTGAGCTCAGTGCTTGTCCTTAGGGACCAAGGTTCTTTGCACGTGTCTTTTTGCAGCCCTTCCTTCCGGTGTCAGCATCAGCCACGTCAGCTGAAGAGGCAGATGACAGGACAGGAGCTGCATCTCCCCACCACCTGACTAATTACGCACTTTGCTGATCCCACCACAACATGATGACTGCGTGCTCTGCTCCCGTGTTACACAAGCCTTCCTATGCTGTTTGCCTTGTTTGGTAGCCCGGTGAGGGGACTGTGCGAGAGCAGCGAGGATACCTGCTTCATGGAATGCTGGGGAGCAGTGATCAGCTGCAGGGCTCGGCCAGGATGCTCTTGAAGAGCCCCAAGGAAGCAGTTTGTGTAGCATACCCTCCCCTTGCCTGCTCAGCTGGAGTTATTCCATCCTTAATCTTGCCTTAGCTTTCCCACAGCAAAGATTGTCTCCTCTTTATCCACACTTCTAAGTGCTGGGAAAGTTAAAAGGACCAAGCACAAATCCCCTAAGCTCCACAAAGTTAGCATGCTGGCATCTATTCCTCTGCTTTCCTCCCCTTCTGCTTTCTCCCACTCTCCTGTTTGTCTTTTCTCTGTCTTTCGTTGCAAGGCCTCCTCCTCCTTCCCGTCTCCTCTCACTTTCAGGACTCATGCTTAGCATAAAGATGGGGGCTGTTCCACAGCTCGGAGAGGAATGTGAGCTGTCATTTGTGGAAGCTGTTCCCTTGGCGGACCGCGGAGCAGGGAAACCTGGGCCCGTGCCCTTCCATAGTCGGCAGGGTGGGCTTTGCAGTCATGCTGCAGCCTGGTGGCTTTGCTGTTGTGGTCACAGTTAGACACAGATGTGTGTACCTTCATGCTGTACACGTTCATGGGCAGCTACAGGATATCCTCTACCTCAGTGCAGAGCAGTCTCATGAACAGACAATGTTCTTGATAATACATGAATAATACATTCTTCCCTCCTAGATGCAGCTGCTGGAGGGATTGAGAGTAAACCCCTTTTTGCTTATGTACATGACTACTCCTGGATCAGACCCGGATAGAAATCCACATGCATTCACTTAAAAACAGGAAGCTGCAGGAGAGGAAACCTTGGGGAGCTTCTGGGAAGCAGAGCTTGTGATGGACACCATTCAACTTACACAGAGTCTCTTAACAGCAGCTCCTCTGGCTTGTTTGTCCTTCCTGCTCTGCTTCTCAAGGGATTTGAGTTTTGATAGGGCTGTGGAGACTCGCTGTTCTTTCCACAGCTGGCTAGATGTAGTGCCTGCAAACCTGATTGCTGCAGAGCCCGAAGAAAAGGAAGGAAAGTGGTTTGGGGAAGCATTTTCCAGTTATTGTTGACTCCAGCTGCTGTCATTTTTCATTATAACTTAGGCATGAAGGAAGCGGCTTGGCACAGGCACCCAGCTCCCAGTTGGTATCATTCTGTAAGCTCCACGCTCCCAGCAAAGATTACATGTTTATTATCATTACTGCTTCCTCTGTACAGATCATACTTTTTCTTTACTTGTTTAGTAGCCTGAGACAGAGATCCTCGTGCTGTGAAGGGCTGGCCCATCTGCCTGCAGCTGAGGGGAAGGGAGCTTTGCCTCAGCTTTCTGCCTGCATTGCCTCTGCTGCTGGGAGGCGCGAGCTGGGGTTCAGGCAGAGGCCAGACTGGTTTGGTGCTTTGCTCTGTTGAAGCTGATAGAGACAGTTCCATGGAGTCTCCCTTTGGGAGTCAGTAATAAATGCAGCGTGATCCCATAAAAAACAGGGCTTGGTCCAGTTAAATGTAATGGAACAAAATTCACTGTGCCCTGATGTGTTGCTTGCTGCATGCTGGCTGATGCTGTCTTTTCCTGAGGATTACTGTGCTCTGGAAAATTGAGGGGAGCTATCAGACTGGTAAGGGCTGTGGTACCTGGTACCAGAGCATGATTCAGGCTGCTGTGGACAGACTTCTAAAACTTCTTTTAGTAGTTTTTCCCTGTTGATGTCTTTTTAGGAAGCGGTCATACATTCCTCTTACCAATTCTGGCCTGTGTTTTTCCTCACACATCTCCTACTCCACGAGGAGATCTGGTGTGGGCATGTCTAAAGTTCTAGCCAGATCCCTGCTGTTTGGTTGGGGCTTTTCGTAATGGTTGGCTTTAGATCAGCAAGAGCTAAAGATAAATCAGTTCTAGATGCTCAGCAGAAAGCATGGGGCCCCCCAGCAGCGCATCTTCGAGAGCAGGCGGCCCCTCGGAAATGTGACCTTGCCACTTGACAAGTTCTTGGCAGTCTTGCTTCAAACTTGACTTGTTCTGCTTTTCTTGTAGTGACCTGAACATCAGGCAGCATTGGAAGCAGATTAGTTGTGTAGCTTGTGGATAATGTCAGAGTGATGTTACCTCAGATGCCTTTCTAAGGGGGGTATCTAGGGAGACGTTAGCCAGGAAAGACGCTGGATTACCTGCACTGTTACGAGGTCCATCACACAGATCTAAGCATGTTTTATTGTTTATAAGGCTGCAAATTTTCAATAACATTGTTAGTTTATTTCTGTTTTCGTAATAAAACTTCCAGATCAAAATGAATGGGCTCAACAGAGCATTTACTGAGACTCCTCCGTGTATTAGCATTGTCTTTGCCTGTGAAGTAACAGTTAGCTAAGACACAGGTACATATGCAGTGATGGAAAGAACTTGTAATTTCCCAAGGCACATAATGCCAGGAGGCCTTTTGGGGAGGGGACAGCTGTGAGTGTTCATGAAGTTAATGAAAAGAACAGGAATAAATTCCAGGAGTACTGGATTTTGATCCTGATTCAGCTTAAAACTCCTGTCACTCAAGCTGCTTCTTCTCTGTGTTCTTGGTTCCTCCACCCTGAAGCAAGGCTAGTTGACTGCTTAGAGACCTGACAGCACCTATGAGCTGGGCCACATGTCTTCAAAGAGCAAATAATGACTCCTCTTCCTCACTTGAGCAGCATCCTCGTTGTGGCTTTCTGCATTCAGTACGTAGAGCGCCCATAATGCTCACTCACTGCTTCTCCTCTCCATTATTAAACATCTGTGCACACCCTGTGGGGTGAAGAGCAGCAGCACCAGCCGCTTTGCCTTTCCTCATCATCCACATTTCCAGCATAGCCAATTAGGTAACCACAGAGCTGCCACCTTCCAGAGCACCCGGGAGGCAGCAAGGGGCACCCGTGCTTGTTCTGTGTGACCCCGTGTGTGGCAGCGCATGCGCCCAGCTGGCTTCGAGGCACATCCTCTGGTAGGATTTATTACAGATGAACACTGAAGTGCTCTTCTCTCTCTGCCTCTCTCTGTTCTTTCTCACTCTGCTTTGTTCAGTGGCCTTGAGGTAATTCATCAGCTTTTCATCAGGGGTGTCTTTAAGCACCTCAGTCTAAGCAGGTATGAACAAGGTGTTTAGGGTGCTCTGTTAATATGGCAAGGGCAACACGTGAAAACATCTGCCTGCATGAGCCAACATGATAGTCAGCAGCAGGCAGCTGCCCAGGTGTGCCCTTAAAGCATCTTCAGCTTGTGCCTTGTTTCTTTTGTTCTTGCGGTTGCCTGGGCTGCTTTTAGAAGGAGAACTCACGATCCAAGCCGTTCCTTACTTGCTTATTTGGTGACAGGTTTGATGGGGTGGTGTTTGGGGATTGGTGGGGAGGGTGGCAGGGCACTTGTGTGCATGTCTTACGGGGACTGAGCTGAGGTAGTAATTGCATTACTACAGGGAATCTAGTTAGGGGATGAAAGCAGTTTCACTTTCCTGGCAGGAAGGAAATCTGAGCACTTGAATCAGTGCAATATGTGATGTTCAGAGATGCGTCCTCCACTGATCTGATCCTCAAATCTGATCACGCCTCGAGTCGCAGTTGTTTTAATTAAACTCAGAGGAATTCTGCACATTGTGCTGCAAGATTAACATTTTTGTTTAATTAGAAACACTCAGGCAGAATAGTTGTAGCAGGCCTCCCCCAACACAACACACGTGCACGCAGACACCCCGCCAGTCGAGAGGGTTATTCTCTCTGTGGATTAATTGGTTGATGAAATTAGAGGCCGGGGGTTTGAGCCAGGTGGAGCAGCAGCACCAGGGAGCAGGATGAAAGCAGGAATCAATAATGATGTCATCTGCAGCCAATGCGGCAGCAGCTCCTTCACAGCACACCACAGCCTGGTTAAAGAGCAGGAGGGAAGAGAAGACGTTAAAAGCCTGCCTGGCTGGAAGCTGGAAGCAATTCCCAGGCTCCCTCTGTCCCAGGCGCACTCATGGAGGGGCCAGGGGTTTGCAGTACATGGGATCTGCAGGATCACACACTGTTTGGAGGCTCTTGTGATGCCCAAGCAGAGCCTGGTGAACTGAGAGCTCAAAGGGTTGGTTCAGTGCCTGGTTAAAGCTGTTTAGCATTTAGAATGCAATAGCCTGGTTTAGAAGGGCTTCAGATGCACTGAAACGACGACATTTATTGTCCATACTGGATCTGTATTACTTTAACAGTTATAAAATGCTCCGTGGTTTTGCTGGTGGTCAGATTCCTTTGATATATGAGGAGAGATGTGGTTAATACATTTCACTCTCCAGTGAGTCACAATAGATCCTTTATAGCGCTCCAGCAGTGGTCAGAGGAAGGAAACAATGCGCATTTTTAAACACACAATTGAGGCATTTAAACCCTTTTCTTCTCTGCAGTAGCTGTGCACTGCTAATAACAGCATTGGGCAAGAGTTTCTTGGCCTTGAGTATCAGAGCACCGCAGAAACCTTTAGCTCTGCCTTCATGATTTCATAGCTTTGTAGGAGTCGAGTGTGAGGCACAACAGCATGCAATATCTCTTACCCAACGCGTGTGTGTTTGGAGCTTGTGTAGAGCAGTGCTGGGATCTGGCGGCTCTGCTTTGCTCTTCGAGGAGGAAGCACCCACCATAGCAAGGCCACTTCTCTTTTCTTGCACCCTCTGTGGGCTCAGCCATACCCAGTTTGGCTCCATTCCTTCCAATACCTGATGTGCCAGCAGAAGGAAGTGAGCTCTGGTTGTGCCTGCAGCGGGCAGGGATGTGGCCCAACCAAGGCAAGGGTTTCCACCATCTCTGCTGCTGCTGTGAGAGCTCCTCTTGCTTTCAGTGGGAGCTGATGGTGATGTATGTTACTTTTTAAAAGCTTCTGCCCTTTTTAGATGCTCTGTTCTTTCCCTTCTGTTCCCTCACCTGCTTTTGGGGATGGATTCAATGCCATAGATTCCTCAGGCTGCGATTCCTCAACATGCTTCATTTGAAATGACAGAGAATCCCTATCAAGTCTCACCCTGGTGCCAGTATCCTCCCTCCAAGCTGCCCTCCTTCAAAGGCTGATTTTCTGAGGGGGAAAAATGGCATGTTCCTGAGCAGCAGCAGTGTCAGACAGCTCTGTTCCCCAGGAGTTAAGAGATTGTGACAAAGATTATGGGGGAAGCACTGGGGTTTTGTACTAGTTACCACAAATCAGGCAGCACGGGCTAGGATTGCCCTCCTCACCCTCATTAGTGAAGGCAAAGGCAAGATTGAGAGGAAGCAGGAAGCTCAGTTGAGCCTGCCTTCTAGGTGCTGGTGCCACATCCCTCTTCTTCTAGGGCAGTATCTGAATGAATAAAGCTAAAAATCACAGCCTCCTCACACAGTCACTGCCATTATTCCCCTTGTGCAGTTTGTTTTGTGCAGTGGGGTTTGGAGGGGGAAGATGAACCCCTCCTTTTAAATGTGACTCTGTGGTGCAGGGATCTTTGTGATACATGTGCACAGCTTCTGCTGTAAAAGCAAAAGAGTGCCAGTCACTTCCCTGACCGAGGGATTCAGTGCAAGACCTGGAGCAACTTCGATGTGACTGCTCCCATGCCCCAAAGGGTTTTAAGAGTTTGCATTTAAATACAGAATCTTCATGCAGGACGTTAGAGTCCCACAGAATGGATAAACTGGTGAATTTTACTCTATAATGCATTTTCACAAACCATCTATGGACTGTTTACTGTTGCTTTGTTTTAAACTGCAGTGCACAGGCAGCAAGGATGCCTGCTGCTTTCTTCAGTGTGTTCCATTGAGCTCCATCAACTGCCCTGATTCCCAGGGTGTGTTTAACCACTCTTCCTTTGCTCTCTACCACCAGAGGACCAGTTACCTCCTGGCTTCCCAAACATTGATATGGGGCCCCAGCTGAAAGTGGTGGAGCGGACACGAACAGCCACGATGCTCTGTGCAGCCAGTGGGAACCCAGACCCAGAGATCACTTGGTTTAAAGATTTCCTGCCCGTGGACCCCAGTGCAAGCAACGGGAGGATAAAACAACTGAGATCAGGTAAGGTCTCTGTCTGAGACTAGAGAAATTGGGACCTAGAGACAGACGTGAAGAGGCTGCTCAGAGGTTTCTGAAGCAGAAGAGGGGACTGAGAGACATAGGTGTTACTGGTTTGGGTTGGGGCATTACCTTATGTTTGTGCTGGGAGAACCAACTGCTATGGCAGACACGGCTCTATAGGCCACACACACCTGGGGTAGGTTCCACAGCTCAGGCAGCCTCTTACTGTCAAAACATGAGCCTGTTGCTGTAAACTGAACCTCTCAAAGCTGGCGTTGAAGAACTCTTGCAGGATCTCTTGGGCATCAAGTCCCTGCAGTCATGGCTGGAGAGCAGTTGTGAGCATTCTGGAGTGACCCTTGGTGCTCCATGGGGCAGATCTCCATGAACAGATGCACCCCAGCTCCGTGGCTCTTGTCAGTTTTCCATCTTCCCCATCTGCTTGTCCATCTGTCTCTCTTGTTTTCTGTTTGTTGGTTTGTGTGTGTGTCCCGGTGACAGCTCTCAATATTCACTTTTCAGGAGATGCTTTTGTACCTGTTAAATCTGCCCGTTCACTCTGTGTGTGTGTGTGTGTGTGTGTGTGTGCAAGGAGGGCACGGGTGCGTTTAGTTTGGCATAACACTGAGAAAGCACTTCCATTCGTAGCTGCAGAGATGAAACAAGCTTTGGAAGTTTGAGCATTTGACACAAACTAACCTGAGAAGGAATCCTTTTCACATACTCCTTGGACTGAGGGCTTTGGCCCAGCCTAAAGAAGATGTGTCTCTGTGGTTGGACCTCACAAGCACCAGCAGGGTCACTTCAGCTACTCAGAACATTCCTGTAGCATAGAAAGGGGACATCTTCAAGAGTTCCTTGGTGGAAGAATGGCATTGTTGTAGGCAAAGGGAGAGCAGAGGCTCTGGTGAAGCAAGTGGGGCTGCTCTGTTCATAGCAGACATTTTACAAGTCATCTGGTCAGGGGAGAGCCAACTGCTTCTGCCCAGACCTCTGCCAGCTCCGAAGAAACCAGCTCTGCCTACCACAACACTGGAGCTGAACATCAGAGAGTGTCACCGTCTGGTTTTCCTCTTGCCCTCTTTGGCAAAGGCTCCATATACTGATTTTAGTTCTGTGAGGCACCAGAGGAAACGATTCAGTGTCGTTCCAGTTCGCTTTTATTCACCTGTGTAAGCACGTCCTTACTCAGTGAAGCAAACTTACAAGCAGATACTTAAACTGCTTTGTTGAATGGGGTTGGTGAATCCTGCAGACGCAGATGAGGTTGACCTCTCTGTTTTATCCTAACAGCTGAGGCAAATGCAAATCAAACAAATCACTCAGCATAAATAATGAGAGGTAAACTAGCATTATATCATGCTCTGTGCCCATCATCTGAAGTGTGAGTAATGCACAAGCAGATTAGTTTTAATACATTCATCATCTTGCTAGAATGCCTTTCTACTCTTTAACTGGGTTTGATCTGCTGTTTCCCTTCAAGCCACCCGAGCGCTGTGTTTTCATTCCAGTGCGTTGGTTAGCCTCAGAGTGAACTCCTGGCTTTTCTGGTAAATCAGAAGATACCTGCTGAGAATTAATCTCATTTACAGCTGCTTTGAATGAGTAAACTGCTGAAATCCTGAAGCATCTGTGTCAGCCTTAGGAGTGGAAGCCTGTTGCTTGGGTGAGAGGGAGTGCAGATTCCTGGACTTGGGAGCTCTCTGATTTCATCTGCTTTTAGGGGCTTTCAAAACTCGCATGTCCTGTGATGCAGAGGCCTGTGCCAGGGCAAAACACATTCACATCAGGGCCATCTGGACTGTGTTAGTATTTTGGCCAGTGGAAAGCAGTTCTTTCAAGACCAAGGCAGAGCAGCTTCAGGTGTTTGTGTCTGACCTGAATGTGCTGGGCAGTGTGGTGCCTGTTTGAGTGCTGCTGATTGGAGTCCTGCTAAAGTCAGACCTGAATTTAATACATTTATCTTTCCAGAAAACAAACTTTGCCTCCAGAAGTGTGGCACTAGCACACATTAGGGCATTGGATGCTTCAGGACACTGCTAATAAGCTGCAGTGTCTTTCACCTACAGCTCATCAGTACGATTCCGGTCCATCCTCTTGGGGATTAACAGTAGGAGTGCAGGGAGGAGGAGTGACCCTGGTACTAAATCACAACTTCATCAACCCTACTAACAGATTTAGCACGGAAGCCAGCAACTGTGTTGTCTCTGAGGACTTCTCTGTGCATTGCTCCCTGACGGAGACTGGGACAGGCTGAGACAGGAGGGGACAGTAACCCTGATCCTCCCTGGAGATGAAGCCACTGGGATAGCACTTATGCTGCTCTATGATG
This sequence comes from Pezoporus flaviventris, assembly GCF_033815535.1. NCBI lineage: Eukaryota > Metazoa > Chordata > Aves > Psittaciformes > Psittacidae > Pezoporus > Pezoporus flaviventris. Next base: position 2,609,998 of record NW_026892591.1, read on the forward strand.
GAGGGTGTTAAGAGCTGACTTGGTATCAGTGTACAAGTTAGTGGCAAACATGCAAATGAGCTCATTAAAAGGTACAAGTGAAATGGCATACACAGAGCTGCAGAACTGGGTAACTGTGACCACGTTTGGTTCTTGTGGACCTCTCAGACCGTGGTCATCATATTCACATCATCCTGGGGATGTGTTACTGGGTCATCGGTATAATGGAGCCACTGTGTCATTAACCACAGTGGCTTTTCTCTATCCAGTATTTATTTCTCCTCCTTTCCAGATAAACTTTCCAAGCAATTGGAAATCTTTTAATACTTGAGGGTTTTGACTGACTGAGAAGCGGAACTGTCAGTCAGAGGAGGATGGGAAGAACCTCTGTCTTCCCTTAGACATACATGAGCATCTCAGCTTTAGAGACCCAGGTTGTCTTAAGAGTTTAAGTGGTCTTGGTGGTGGAAGGGAGTTGGATGTTTTGCTTAACCCGGTGCAAGCAGTCTCAGGACATGTGGAGCAGAAACCCAATGTCCTTTGCTCAGCCGTGCCACCTAGAGGGGATAAGGGAAGCAGCCTCCAGCCACCTTCTCCCATCAGAGGAACACAAAAACCTTTTGTCTTGTGTGTGTCTTTTGTTCTCTAAATAACTGCCTATAACAAACTTCTCTTTCCTTTTTTCCCCCCTCACTTTTTTTAACATTCAGAGACTTTTGGTAAGTTTGTTCAATTAAAACCCCAAAAAATCAAAGCAAAACCCCCCAAACCTGCTGATGTGCAGATTTGTAACCCTTGCCCTTTCAACTAATTCCTTTGTAACAGCTTCTTGAGAGGCATGCTATGCATTTCTTGTACTAACTCTTTCAGTAAGGATATTCTGCCCTCTTAATGAATTTCTGCAGGGGTATTGCAGGCTACGGAAAGAATAATAATCATCCTGATTACTATATCTGTGTAAAGAGATAACAGCTAAATGCGAACCTCCTAACATTGGCTAGATGGTTTTTGGTCTGTTAGCAACAGTTGTCCTGGAATTCCCCAAGTACACAATAGCTTGTACCCTGGAACTGTGATAATTGTGTTCACACCTGCAGGAGGTCTTGGAGTTTCACATCTGACAGGGTTATTGGTGTTCTCAGAAGGGAGAGCTGAGGGCAGCATGTTCAAATTGAAGCTGTAAATCACAGGGCAGCAGCCGTGGGAAAGGGTTGAGCAAGGGAAAAGGAACATCGTGGCCATTGCCCCCGAGATCATCTCCATCCCTTGAGGAGCAGGAGCCTCCTGCAGAGCCCCATCACGTCCCCTCCCTGTGCCAAGGCCCCTTTTATTGGAGATGTGGCAGTCGCAGCTGCCGGGCAGGATCCAGCCCTGTAAAACTGCACAAGACCCTGGGTGATTGCTCGCTTGTTTGGAACAGAAAGCTCCCTGCAGGCAGGCCTGGGGAGAGGAGCACAGCACACACATGTCCTCACACGTGGCCTGACAGGAGGTGGGGACGTGTTGTCTGTCATTAACCATGGCTATGGGGACTGGCTTCCTCTCCCTGTTTTTAAGGCTTGGAGAATCCATAGGTGTGGGGGAAGTCAGGAGAGGCTGGGGGAAGAGCAGATCCCATCCTCTGTGGCAGCAGGGGACACCTGCACGTGGTATTCTACCTGGCACCATCTTGGTCCTTTAGAATCCAGTGCATTGTCCTTTAAGCTGCCTTTTGCCCCTGCTGCTGACTGCTCGGCTGGCCATCTGGGCTCATGCAGCCTCCAGGTTTGCCCTGAATAAGCACATCTCTGGCTCCTGAGAGGCTGTGGAAGCGATATGAGTATTTGCATGTGACATCCCAACGCCAGCTTTTCACTCAGAAAAGCAGCATCTCCACTGGGAGTTCTTCCTGCTTTAGTTTTTCTGCTCTGGCCAGTGGTTATCCTCATGCATTTGCTCCTGCCATTGGGACGCCAGGCAAGCAGCTCCCCTCCACCCCCAAGACCCTGTACCAAGTCTCACAGGACCTGCCAGCGTTCTTCAGAATGATTATTTCATGTCCTCTTCTAGCACCATCCTGCTGCCCCTCCATTGAACATGAAGCTGGTTAGATGTGAAACTCCAACAGTGAAAATCTACCATCTGTGTCTCTGCCACCATTCAAACTGCTGTTCCTTCCTTGCAAGTGCCTCGATCTCATTTGGATTCAAATTGTGTCCCCTCCATCCCTGGTGTTGGGTATCTTGCAAAACACCGTTTGCTCCTCACCTCTGCGTCCTGGCTGCCAGAGTTAGAACTGGAGGGACCAAGGTGGCATTGCTTGGCTTCCCTGGCTCTCCAAGACACAGTCTGTCTCCAAGAGCTGCTGACAGCCTATTTCCCTGGGCATCGCTGGTGCTTAGAGGGGACAGGGGATAACTAATGGACAGTGACACGAGGAGGCAATGGCTGCGGTTGTGTCTGTGCTTACACAGCTCGAACTTCAGCGTGTTTCTCCTGTCAATTAGAGTGAACCTTTGCGGGAAACTGCCAGGCTTAGGCAAGGCCAAAGAGGCTTCCTAGCAGTGGGTGATGCTGGGGTCTGCTCCCCTCCTCTCCCCATCTCCCATTAGCCTCCTTCCAGATTTGTGCCACAGATGGCAGATTTTCACTCAGTTCTGAGACAGAAGGATGTATCTGAGGCTGTTTGTCTTTTGACCGAGTTGATCTATAACCCTTTGCTGCTTTCTCTCTTTCTCTTGCTTTTTAAAACCTTCCTGCCGTCTCCTGTGTGGAGATCTGCCCAAACACACGCTCCCCACACCTCTTCCAAGCGCTGCCTCTCCAACCTTTGTCCTGACACCTAACCAGCCTGCTTTATTAACCTTAGCTAGTTCCTAACCCTAACTAGATGCTAACTTTTCTCTAGCAAATAACCTAACCTCTTAACTAGAAGCTGAGTATAACTAGAATCTAATACCCTAACACTGTAATACCTCTCTTCCCTCACCTCCTTTGAAAAATAAAGGCGACCTGTAATCGGCATCCACATCTTTTTACCTTCTATCCTGAAAACGGAGGATTGAACCCCAGCACAGGAAGGATAAGGGGGGAAGAGGTTTTCTGATGGCTGAGGCAGAAGATTGGCATGCAGGAGGCCTTGACTCCTGTTCTTGCCTCTGCCAGACTTCCCTCTGTGACCTTGGGCAAGTTGCTTCACCTCTGCCTCCGTTTCCCCATCTGTAAAGCGGGGTAATAATTCTGCTGGGGGAGAGGAGAGACCAGCATAAGGCTGGTATCTGCCATGCACTGTGCCCTGCTGAGAGGTGCTGCAGAGTGACAGCACTGCTACCAGTGCAGAGAAGCTCCTGCATTGCTCCCTTGGAAGAGGCAATACTTGGAAGTGCGGGATCTGCCCTGTTCTCAGGATTGGGGTAAAAACCAACCAAGTGAACCCCCTCTTTGATAAGCTGTGTGACAACTTTGAATGCCACTGTGAGCAAAAGGACCTGCCGGGTTTTCAAAGGAAGATGGTTGCAACCTCAGGAGGTCAGACTGGGGGGACAGTGATCTTACCACTGCCGGCGGCTGGTTCGCCAGCCACGGTGTCACTTCCTCTCATCTCTGAGACCTGCCTAAGTGGGAGACTTATGTTAGGGAACGAGACACAACTGGAGGGGGGTTGAATGAAATAACCCAGGGGAGATGCAGTCCAAAGTGTAGCAGGACTCTTCCCCCCCCACACAACCCCCTCCTGCACTGGCTCTAGGGAGGCTTCCCGAGCAGTTGCATGAAGCAGCCCTTTTCACTTGAGCAGTAGCGTGGCCTTCTTCAGAGCAGAGCATCTGGCTTCAGTCTCTGTGAGGAACCACTGAAGGAGAACTGAAGGTCCTGATAGGGGCAGGCATTGCATTCCTCACACATCTGTGCCAGTAACTAAAGTCTGGAACTGGGAATTTGTTAGCAAAGGTGGGATCAAACCTGCAGCTCTTAATGTTGCGAGGTCCCTGGATATCCCTTTCCCCGTCTGGGCTAACACGGCCATAATGCCAACCCTTTTCTCCAGGAGTGATAAATGCAGGTTCATCATACGTTCTGCAAGTAGCAAACACTGCTGTTAACTGAGAGCTTGGCATGCTTAGCACCAAAATGGAACCAGGCTTAAGAGTTTTCAAGCCAAGTGCCATGGAGGCTCTGTGAAGAGCCAGCTCAATTGGACTGCTTTAAAAAGGGCATCCCCACCTTAAATAGCCCGAGCGAGCCCTCTTCAGTCTGTCCCTATCATGTGAGATGAGGCAGAGCAGGAAGTTTCCTACTGGGAACTGTCTTCCTTGACTCAGGTCCTTTTCCCACGGGCAGTGCCGGTGGTTGGGGGTTGACAGTCGTTTCACTCACTCTCTTTGTTTCCTTTGCAGAAGGTACACCGATCCGAGGTAAGATCCCCAGCTCACTCACTCACTCACCCACTCTCCAAACACTTCTCTCCACTCAGTTCCTGCTTCATTGACCTGTGCTCAGTACAGATTCTTGGTGGTGGTGTTGTTATGTTTTCCTGTCCTGCTTCACCTCTGGATCTTTATTATACCTGTCTTTATTTTATATATGGTTATAATGTCCTTTTTTGTTTGCTGGGTGCACTCGGTAATACTGATACTGTTATTCTAATAACATCTCAGGCGGTGCTGCCTCAGATTTATGGCAGAGTTTTAAGAGCTAATCTCTCCAGGACTGTGAAGGACTGAAGTTTATCTTGAGCATTAAATGCTATCAGAGCTTGGGAAAGGCTTAGGACCTGCTCTTGGTTGGTGCAAAGTGCTCCCGAGCCACCAGTGGTGCTGGAAGTTTCCCAGTCCTTTGCTCACTCAGGTCTTCAGCACTTACCATCAATGTGTACTCATTTGTTTGGCTTCAGAGCCTTCCTTCCCCTTCCTCCCCACTCTCCTACCCCTAGGTTTCTCTGGGAAACATACCCATGGTAAGTAGCTTCTGCGTTGTCTCTTTAATGGAGCTAAAAAGATACTAGACCTCAAGCGGTCACAGAAAGTCAGAAGGGATTGGGTGTGCACCCCTTGGAAGAGCTGCTTTGGTTTTATCTACACGTGCAAATTTAAAAGTCCCTAATTCTCTGCTGGTAAAAGCAAAAGGAGGTGCTGTAGGTGGGATTTATTTGTTTGCACATCATCTCTATGGGCTCCTGACAAGTGCTGAAAACTCACGGACCCCTCTGCAGTATCACTGCAACCACTGCGTTCACCAGCAAAGCTGCAGCAGTAAGATGAAAGGGGTGAGTCCTTATTCCCCTGGAGAAGCTGCCTGCCTGCAGCTCATGCTCATTCATGCTCCTGCTCTACAAAGTGGCTTCATCTCCCCTTGGTGCTCTCAGACAAGGGATGCTCATGGGCTGCACACAGAATTTGTCTGGAAGCAGTGGAAGCAACCCCCAGATGAACAGAAGTTTCTAGAACAGTGCACTGGCCAGCTCCCCACCAGAATGCGGCTTCCAATGACAGAGCATGCTCGAGCTGTAATTCAGTCTGAAATGTGCTCAGCTGGTGTCTCAGTGGGAAGCTTCAGTCTGTTTGCTTTCTGACTCCTCTTATGCTGAAATAGCCACAGATTCTGCTGAAATGAATTCCCTTTGCTTTAGCGGCTTGGGTGGGGTTAGTTTGGGTTTTAATTCGCTCTGCTCTGCCTTTGGGAGCTACGAGGCACAGTGGATGCTGGCACTGTCACCCCCCATCCCTGTCATAAACCCTCTCACACATCACGTCTTCCCCCGCAGCATCCTTTGTCACCCATGCTCACACGGAGGAACCTGAGCTCCACGTCCCCCTCATGTGAACACATTGGGTTTTCCTTCCTGAAGGGGCTGTGTCTGCAACCAACAATGACACCATTTGCACTTTCCTCACTTAAGATGTTATCAATAAGATTACACAGGGCTGAAATTGTTTGGTTTTCATATTTAGGGGTATTTTTTCCAGAGATGGAAGTTTAAGAGTCTTAGCACATACGAGCTCTGTCCATATCTGTAGTATAATCATGTACTCCTAATACATAAAACATTTGATAGCCTGTTGAATTATTTATGTAGTATGTATTTTCACTGAAGTTTTGCAGGGATGAAGCCTTCTGAGGTAAATGAGGCAATTTTCTTCCATGTAGTTACATGCTGCCTATCTCTGCATGTTTGCTGACAGGAGGGTTTATAGGGACTCTGGGTATGTTCTTGTAGGCTGCAGTGATGTACAGGTTTAAGAAAAAAACCTTAATCCTTTTGTCCAGGCAATTTTGAAGTTTCAGCGCTGTATTTACAGGGTTTTCCCTTGGGAATATTCACTAATAGTAAAGTGCTTTTCACACCGACTCTTCTCTCCTGTAGGCTTCCTGTGAAGCAGGTATTTAGGCACAAAACAAAGGTAGTAGAGATAAAGATACTCCAGGGATCCCAGGCAGGGGGTGACAAAGCCTCCTGCTTTTACAGTCACTGCTTCAAATCAAGCAAGGGAAAGAAACTCAGCTGCCTTCTGATGGATTTCTGGGGATCCTGGTAATATGGATTATTGAAGTTGATTCCATGAGTTCTGGTGCAGAATGCCTGCATTGCGGAAGCCACGAAAGTTGGTTCTTTTGCTGATCATTTCAGTATGGAGAATAACACTTGGAATGGGGCGGGGGGGGGGATTAAATTTTCTCCTCCTGCTGAGTATGTGTCCAGCTGTAACACAGCACAGACAGTAGCTGATGTTGGCTGAGGGCTCGGTGCTTCCAGAGCTCAGGAACCGCAGGGAGCATCCCACTGTTAGCCCAAAGGGGAGGACAAAAGCAAAACACTGAGGTTATTGCTCTGTCTTCCAGCCCAGACCAAAAGGTGATGATTGTGTCTTTGCTGCGGTCTTCTTCTCTCCTCCCAGGTGGCCTCCAGATTGAGAGCAGCGAGGAGACAGACCAGGGGAAGTACGAATGCGTGGCCAGCAACAGCGCCGGAGTGCGCTACTCCTCCCCTGCTAACCTTTACGTGAGAGGTAGGGAGCGCACCGGCTCGCACACTGCCAAATACCTCCCTCCCCGTGGCCTTCCTGTGTCCCAGCTGCTTCCAGGATTCCATCCTGAGAGCCGCCTCAAATGTGACCCAAAATAGTGTGCCCAAGAGGCTGCCAGCATCACCCTGCAGAGCCCAGAGGGCAGCGAACAGCTTTAGCTGCAAAGAGGCCACGATCCCCTTTCTCCCAAAAGATCCCTGCTCTCTGGAAGTGGGAAGGTTTCAGTTCTGCTGGTGTGGGTGTGAGAGGAGGGGAGGACCCTCTCAGCCCCCTCCACTGAGCCCTCAGTGCCCCCGGCCTCACCACCTTGCCACAGGAGGGTGCGTTGTCACTTCTCACCTAAGTCCCAGCCAGTTTTCCCTTTGCCAGCAGTAACTTGTCACTGGTTCCTTGGGCACAAATGCTGGCCTTGGGCATAGGGAGCTGGAGAGAGCCAGCAGACAGCTCTGCCACAGCGCCAGGTCCCTTGGGAACAGATGACAGGGGGACAGGCTGCTGCTTGCTGCCCCTCGATGTTCTCACACCCAGTAGGGCAAGAGCCTTTCTGCTTCCTTTGTTGGTTGGTTTTAATCTCTCTGATCTGTACTATTTTGTGTGTAGATTTGGTTTAATATCTTTCCACAGCAAAACCCTTTTGGTAATGAGAGAGCAGGGCTGGTCCTTCTCCCTCTTTTTAACAACACAAAAAGACAAAACCACCATTGGGAGTTAAAAAGGGAAGTTACATCCCAGCAAACTGTTCCCATTCCATCCCATCGGCAGAGGAAGCGCCTCCCACCTCCACTCACGTTAACTCTGCGGTCCCATGCAGAGCCATGCTCCTGTGTGCACTCCTTTCTCTCTCTCTTTCTCTCTCTCTCGTGTCTCACGCTCCCTAAATCACATGCACGTGGAGAGAAGGCTTTTCAGACGTGAACGTTTCCAAGCTCCAGTTTTAAAATAGCCTTTTGTGGCCAGCTGGAAAATTGCGATTGGAATTTGCCCTCTCGCCTGGGCCCCGAAATTCTGCTGTTGGGAACGTCAGCCTGGATCGGATGCTAACTCCGGGCTAAATCCTTTGCAGACAGCTTTAGCTGGAACGGTTTGGGATCCTTTTTGAAAGACAAAACCCAACAAAAACCCCAACGAGAAGCAGAAAAAAAAAAAAGTGGGGATTTTTCACTCTTTTATCCCTAAATTTCCTCTGCCTTTGTGGCCACTCGGAAACAACCCGGGAGACAAAGGTTGTAACCGTGCTGCTGCTTCTCTCCACACCTGGCTGAGCATCGGCCCCAGGTGGATAGCCCTCTTTCTATCCAAGTTAGCCTGTGTGTTCCTGAGGCTGCCTGACAAAGCAAGCCAGCATTAACCGGCCGAGAGAGTGCAGAAACCAGCATGTAAGCGAGCTCGGCCTGTGGTTTGGGTGTTTCTCATGCTGTTTAATTCCTTGTTTCTTGTGTGTTAATATCGTGGAAAGGTAACAAATCTCTGAACTGGATTTGCTTTGGTGGGAGGGGAAGTTCATGCACATTTTCCTTCCCGTTTTTTTTTTCCCCTTTGTTTTAAAAGAGTCCTGAACACTCTTGTGTTTCCAATTGACTTGTTTCTCCCATAACATGCTTGTCTCTATAGAACACCTGGGATAGGAGTTGTAAGTTTGAACATTGCAAGGAAATGTCTTTGCTTTTTGGTTTGCTTTTCTTTTCTTCTTCGAATTATTTCTTGGTTTTGCCTTATTCAGTCCCATTGTGGAGGTAGCACAAGCAGGGCCGGGCGCGGGGCTGGTGGGAGCAGGGGCCGGGGGAGCGGTGGCCAACCTGGGACCTCCTCTGAGTTGGGGCTTCTCTGCCCGGGGCAGGTTCCTCTCCCCCTTCTCTAAAGAGCAGAAGCACTTAAGGATGTGAGAATTCCTTGCTGGGGTTGGCACCTCTGCGGGGTGCTGGTCCTGACCCAGGATTGCTCACAGCCTGGCCTGTACGGAGTTTGGTTGGTCTTAAAAGGTCCCTAGGTGGATGGGAGGGGGAACGTCAGGAAGGCAGGGAAGAGGGTCGTTACTATCTTCCTTTTTATTTTTCCTTTCTTTTCATTTTGGTTAAGAGAAAAAAAAAACAAAAAGAATCAATCAATTTGCAGCTGACAGCCTTGAGAAGGCCTTTTTTTACTCTCTCTGTGTTTCCCCTATTTTTCTCTTCTCCTCATGTCATTGTGTTCCGCATCAAACCCCCTTAACATCCCTCAGAGCTACGAGAAGGTTGGTGTGGTTTTTTTCTTTTTTACTTTCTTTACCCACATTTTTACATTCTTAAGAGAAAAAAAAATTTAAAAAAATATAAACTAAAAAAAAACCTAAAACTATTAAAAAAAAAAAAGAAAAAGCAAGAAATCTTTAAGATGAGCGAGACCCGCCGTTCCCGGGTCTCGCGGAGATGAGTTGAGTTGCATTGTGGGCCTCTCTATGCATCCTTTGGTAATGTTGCTGAGTTCTTGCACTTTTTTGTCGTCATGGTTACCTTGCCGTTTGGACATTGGGCCTGATGCATGATAGGAGAATGTAACAATCTTCTTTGCATGCCACTTTTTCAATTAATTCTGAATTCTTTTTTTCTCTCTATAAATAATGTATCGTTTTGGGTTTTTTTTGTTTTCCGATTCTGGTTACTTTTCAAGTGGATTTACTCTTTTACTTTCTCAATTGGTTTTGTTCCGTTGGGTTTTTTGCTTTCTCTTTGAGTTCCTGTTTCTGTTTGGATTGGTTATGCTGTGCTGTAGTTTATTCCAAACGCATTGTGAGAAGCCAGTGTTCCTGCCCACCCGGTGGTAACTGAACTCCTCAATCCCTCCAGGAGGAAAGGAGTCACACAGCTCTAACGCCTGTCCATGGAAGCCCTGCTATTTGGGACAAGCCTTTGTTTTGGGGGGAGGGAGGGATCTGGGAAGTGGAAAAGATGGTAAGAAGCCAGGGTGTCCATCCAAGAGTTAGAGCAGAGCCTGGGTCCCGTTATTGCTTACGTATTTGTGGGAGGTGTGGCCCTTGTTCCACATCCTGCACACAAAGAAAAACCCTGATCCCTGCTCCCAGGGGCTTCCCCAGCGATGCAGACCTGGCTCACTGGTAACCAGCCTCTTCCCTCCACTCACACCTAAGACAGTGTGCGGGAGCTGAGCTTGAGCCGTGTCCCATCAGCAGAGCTTGTAGGAAGGAGGGCGATGCCTCGTCCTCGCAGTGTCGGGAGGGAAGGGCACCCAGCCACCTGCAGAAGGGTAGCTGGGTCTCATGGCTCTGCCTCTCCCCATTTACCCTCTTCCTCACCATCATTTAACCATTATTACCTGGCTATACAGGCACATTGAAAACCGCCTGGCCCAGAGGCAGTAGAGCCCTCCTTTCTGAAGGAGTGTGCAAAGAGAACTGCAGCAGTGGTAGACTGAAGGAGGCTGCTGGGACACATCTGGCAGCTGCATCTCCGTTGTAAACAGCAACAACAAAGCTGACAAGTTACATTCTAGCTGAAAATGCCTCTTTTCCCTCTTCTCATCTCCCTGTTTATCCCCACTCAGCCTCTGTTGCCTCCCATGTGTGTCTGCTGAGGGGCTGGGCCACATGGGATAGGAAACAGGCGGGGGTTTTGCAGTGTGTTAGTTGTACCATTGGTGCTTGGTGCTCTTGCCCTTTGCAGAATTGAATGCCCTTCCTTTCCCTGTTTATGCATTTCCTTCTGCCCACCAGTCCTCACTACTCGATAACCTACCCAAGGAGTGGCTTTCCTAGTGTACAGGTATTAAAGCTGTGTGATTTTTGAGAAATCCAGTGCAGTTTTGACACAGTATCTGTCTCTCTCTTTCTCTATCTCTCTCTTTCTCTCTGTCTGTCCTTCTCTTTTTCTTAAAATGCTGAGATTTCAGTGCTCGGACCCTCAGTGCTGGTATTCTCCCCTCTCCCCTTCAAGTCTCTCCCCCTCTCCCCATAGAATCAAGGGTACCACTCCAAAATGCTGCACTGTTGACAATGTGTTTCTGAAGCGGCCGGTTGTGGCTCTTCTAACTTTGATGCCAGCAAGAGCCAAAAGACACCCCCAAGCCTTAGGCTCTATAGAAAGAAAGAAAAACACAAAAACAAACCAAAAAAAAAGAAGAAAAAAAAGGCTTGTTCTCTTTAAAAAGAGCAAGAGAGAAGGAATAGGGTTTGAAATGAGGTGTTCCCATCCCACCTCCCTCCTGCCTAGGACTAAAAGGTGCTAATCACTACTAATTACAGGATTTTTCCTTCATGAATAGGAGTTGGAGTTTCAGGCTTTAGGTGCAATTAAAAAGGGATTTATACACCATTGGTTTTTATTTGGTTTATTTTCTCTTTTCTAAAGTATTTCTAACGTGTCCGAATTGCACTGCTGCTGCTAGAATCTCTGTGATCTGAGAAGGTTCTAACATGAAATTCTTCCTTAAGAGCCAATAAAATAGTAATAATATCAACAACAGTAAACTAAAGCTAAGTTGGAGGTAGTCCTGATAGGATGGAATGACACTGGGCAGGGAAATAGAGACTCGATACCTGGCTAAAAGAGCTCATCTGGTTTGCTAGGAGTTATGGGCATGGTCTTGAAAGTCTTGGTTGAGGGTTTGCCTTGTGTGTTATTACTGATCAGATCATGCCATCCTCCAGAATAACAAGGAATCTTGCTGACAGGGAATTCCCAAGCCCAAATGCCCAAGTATCTTTATGAAGACCCACAAAAGCAGAGCAGAAGTAGGTGAGATGAGTTCTGCCACCAGCCCAGGGTATATGAAAGGTTCTGGTCTGAGCCAGTTGTCCAGGAAGTCAGCAAACCTGAAGATGGGGTTGCTGATTTTGATGGGAGCTGTACCTGGCTTTCAAAAGCCATTGGATGCTTCTTTGTATCCCTCATGACACAAACACTCTCAAACTGGCCCATAGTGAGGGCAGGAAAGGACAGATTCCAGGTGTGTCAGGAGATGTCTTGGTGATGATTGAGAGCTTCATGCCTCTCCTTGCACAGTGCAGGGCTGTGCCTAGCACAGAGGAAGCTGCTTTGGGAGCCTGGCAGTTCTCAGAGCTAATGAGAATGGGAATGGCTGTGAAGAGCTGCCTGGATAAAACCAGGTTGACTCACTTGTACCTGATGGCATTTTCCTCCAGCCATCAGTGAACCAACGCGTGCAGGGTCCAGGCTTTGCCCCATGTATCTGCTGTCCTGGATCTATGCCCACAGCTGGTTTGCCCCCTTGAAACCAAGCCCTTTGTAGCTCTCCCCTTCATTTGGAAAGGGAAAAGCATTTGGAAAGCTCTCCGCTTCATTCCTCGCACGGTGGAGCTGGGCTTTAGCAACCTCTGCTCTTGGTACAGGGCAGATTGTTGTGGCTCAATTGACCGGAGTTAGAACATCCCCCTCTTCCACGCAGTGATGCCCTGCCAGGAGTTACAAAAGGCCGCGGTTGTGGTGCTGCGGGGATAGTCCTTTCCCCCTCGGCTCGAGCTTCTCGTTGCTCTGCTCTTTTCAAGCTCAGGCAGTTTGAAATGGTTCTGCAGGCATTCAGAGCAGCGCAGGCCCTTGCTGTGCCTGCTCGGCCCGCGCCTCTTCTGCTGCAGGAGCACGGTGCTGAGTCACCCAGAAGCAGGTTCTGCAGCCCAGGTCCTGCTGAGAGCACTTCCTTTTTCAAGGCTCTCTAGAAAACCTCGACTCATTGAGAGAAGCAAAGATAAAACCAGGCCAGGGCTAAACACAGAATAACAAAACCCATTTGAAATCCATTAAAATAAAGACCATAGGAAATGTACAAATAGCGCGCCTAGGACCTCTGGAAATCAAGATCAAAATGTATTAAAATGTGCCTAATTCCACAAATAATTTAGCCTGTAGCCTGCTCCTGGGTTAAGTTTGGCTCATGTATAATTGGAGCATCAAACCAGAGCTGCTGGTGCTCGGCCCTTCCGCCAGTAGACAAGTGGATGGGTGCTCAGCTTTTGCTTCCAGTGCCATTTCGAGGTCAGAAGGAAATCATTTCCCTTGCACGATAGACTTAACAAGGTCAAAACCCTCACTGGTGTTTTAAAATGTACCATTTTAATACCTTTTTAGCCTAGCCTTGCTAAACTCTTCAGTGGAAAAGGAGGGAGGCAGAACCACTGCTGCTTTGTAGAGCTGCCCCTGTAGTGCCATTTGCCAGGCACTGGAGTTTAGGGAGGGAGAGGTCTATGATGGCTATTGAATGTGACGTTAGCACTTCCATGGGTGGGGGAGCCCCCTGTCCGTGTTCGGGGTGTCCTCAGCTCTGAAATTCTAGTTCAATCAAAGCAAAACAAGCAACTTTGCTGTGTTTCTGCAGAAGGATTTCTCAAGGGTATCAGGGAATGGGAATGGATACAAAAAGCCACCCCCCAAAACCAAATCAAAACTGTACATATATATATGTATATATATGAATCTCTCTCTATAGAGGGCACTTTGCAGGAACACTGTGCTGTACTGATCTTGAAATCTCTGCCTGCCTGTGTCTCTTACACCTTTTGCATCGCTGTTCTCTTTGTTTTAGGGGAAAAAATTAGATTACACCTTGTCAAATTCAAATAGCAAAACTAAACCGGTGAAGTGCGTGTTCAGTGTTACAGAGCTGCTTGGAAAACCAAACTCCAATTGGGATCAGATTATTTTCTGTTCAATCCTATCAAAAGCAGCAGAAAAACAAAAGAATTGCAAAAGACCAGAGATGTTCAGCCAGCCGGTCACTCAGCTGATGTGCTTTAACTGGGAAAGTAACGATGATTGGGAAGGGAACGGATTTCCTCCGGACCAAACGCAAGCCTTGGTCTCATGCTTTATTTATCTCCCTATTTACTTACGTTTATTTACTGTGAAGGAAATTAGGAAGGAGATGGGCCTGAGGAGGGAACTGTCTCGTCCTCTGGAGGGACGGAGGTCGGAAATCCAAACCCGAACAGCGTCTCGCCCCAGCGGAATGAACCTGCAATTGGAATGGGAGAGGGAGAGGCAGAGGCGGCTGCATGGACAGCACAGGGGCAGGGACCACCTTTTGGGAGGGGAGGACAGGTGTAATCTAAGCTTCACTAATAATGTAGAGGCTGCACATTATTTTGGCACCCTTTCCCCTACCCCCTCCTCATTTTGGAGCAAGACGGAATGACTCCTGTCTCCCCAAAATGGCCAATAATGTCCGCCTTCTCACCTCATTTGGAGCAGCAGCTTGCTGAGTGTCAAAATGTTTAATACCATTTGGTTTTGTTTGGTGCTTTCAACCAGTCACTTCACTTTCTTTGGTTTCCTTTTCCGATTAATTTCCTCCTTGAAGATTACAGACTATGTTTCTCTTTGAGTTGGTTTAATGTGAATCGGGGTTTGAAGTGACGGGTTCTTGTCTAGTACGTTCTCCCTTCCCCACCTCGCTCCTCCTCCAACACTTCTCTCCTTGAGCTAATCTGGAAGGGGCATAAAAAGTGGAACTGGTGGGGTTTCCTCAGCACAAACTGCTTGGCTGGTCCTCAGATTTCTCTCACTAGCAGCTTCCTGGGAACACATTGTAAGGATGGATTCTGGTGTTGCAAAAGTCAACCCTGGATCTCCCAGTGTCTCTTCCGATCAGGTCTGTAAATCTGTCCCTTTCCAAAACGTCTCTCACCCTGTGGACCCCAGCTCTGGTTTTAACTGAGTGGTGGTGGTGGGGAACCTCAGCGATGTTGATTGCTACCTTCTCATTGGAAAGAAGAATGCACCAAAAAAGCCACTCACAGAACACAAACTGGGTGAAACCTCCCTGCACCCGTGAGCAGCAGCAAAACCAATTGGCTTTACAATGCTCTGAAGTTATGGAACTGTTCCATTTCTAATGACATTGATGTTAAGCACAATTTGGGGTGCAGATTTGCCTGGGTGAAATACTTACCTAGCAGATAATATTAAACCAGACGCATAACTAACTGCACTTAAATCTTTCCTTGCCTCCAAAATGGCTTCTCTGCATTGAATTAACTTGTCACAAATGTCCAGCTCCAGTTCTAAAACCTGGTTCTACCAATGACAAGCTGTATCCTTGTTTGAAAAAAGCTCCTGGGAGTTTTTTGGCCATTGGAACTGTGTGTTTGTGTGTGCCTGCTTGTGTGTGTCTGTCGGGAGATGTTGCACATGCACATGGAGCATGCACATACGTGTATGCATGCAAGGTTGGCTTCGTAAAACAGGTCTGACAAAGCTGCCGTGGAAATCAAACATCCCTGAAACTCAGGGAAGGTGCTTCTTGAGACCAGAAATTGGTGAAAACTCTTAGATAAGTGTCTGTAGTTGAGCCCTGAGTGTCTCATCCCGACCTTTCCTTTCCAAAGAGGGCAGTTGCTCCTTTCTTTCCAGTCCTTTGGAAGTGTTGGGTAGCGCAGTGGAAGGAATCTCTTCCCCATGGTTTCTTCCATGTAAAATTTCAGTCTTTCAGCTGCTCTGTGTGAAACCCAGCTGGACCCAGAGCTGAAATTGCCCTTGACTCAAGCTCTAGCTGCCCTTTCTTCCCACCACTGCAGCTCCTCCTCGGCCCTGACCTAAACACTGACCCAGAAAGTCTCAGCTGGACAAATCTCACGTCAACAGCCAAATCAGAGCAGTAGGGCAATTAAAACAACCAGCAGCAGGATGGCTCCTGCTACCCAGAGATGAGCCCTCCAAGAGCTGCCTGGTAAACTCAGTTCAGTTGCCACAGCCCTGAGCCATAGCAGGGATGTATCCAGGGACTCTCGGAGCTCTCCAGCGTTTAATGGTGGAGTTATTTTCACATCCCAAGACCGGTGCGTGGATGTTTGTATATTTGTGCACATACAAGTGTGTAGCTTTTTTTAAACCAGGATTCACAGCAGAAGTGCTGCGACCTCTTTGGGTCTCGGGTAGCACTAACCCTAATCTAAACCCTTCCTTTTCACAGAACGCACATCAGCTTGGGCTGGTGGCACCCGGATGTTGCTTCCCCTTAGTTAAGTGTGCTAAATGCTGTTAAAACCCGGGCTGCTGCAGGGAGGGTGGGCAGAGCTGCCTGGCAGTGCTGTGACCATGCTCTGCACAGCCCCAGCCCTGAGCTTGTGTTGTGTGAGTGGATCTCTTCCATCCCTGCCCAGAAGCAGGCAGGCAGCAGCGCTCTGTTCCCTTCAGACTCCGATTCTCAGCACTCCACCATACATCAAATGATGCTTTTCAGTTCTTAAATTCTGGTTCGTTCTTTCTTTTTCTTCTTATTTTTCTCTTTGGTTTCCTTTCTCTTTCAGTTCGGTTTTGATTTCTCTGTAATTAGCCTCGGTTTGAATTAATTGTCTTGTTGCGTTTCCATGACAACTCAGTGTCTGCATCCCACCTGCCGTTGTTTGCTGTTGATGCTGTTTGCTGGCCGGATCCTGTCCGGCGTATGTCTCCCCATTTCTCCTCACCTCTTCCCACCTTGCCTCCCCTGTCCAGAAGGTGACATATACCAGCCCCTCCTCAGAAGAGTCATCCCCCCCTCCCCAGATCTGTCTGCATGTTGACCCCACTTGTTCCTTTCCAAGTTCTCTCCATCTTGTCTCAGATTGTGACCGGCGTGGTCTTCGCATGGCTCCATTTTCTGAAGCGTGGTACCTCCTGAAGCAGGCAGTGGACAGAAGGATGGAGTGGCCAGTAGGGCCGTGCCCTCATGTCCAGGGCTAAAAGTCTTCCCTTGCAGCATAACAGGAGGGAGAAAGGATCATATTGCCTGGTCTCTTGAGCCAGTGCTAGTGCCTGAGGTGGTGCAAATACCCTGGCACTCTCCTTGTACCTTTGTCTGAGCAGAAAGTCATCTCCTAGTGTTAGCATCCAGGTGAGTTCGCAGTCCCTCCCTCCCCATTCCAGTCTCTTCCCCAGCCACACTGGAGGTGAGGGCATGCTGTCCGTTCTCTTGGCAAATCCCTGCATGCAGGAATTCTCCTTTGACATCTCTGAGCTCCTAATGCCGCAAATCTGGAAGTCTTCTCTTCCTTGCCTCTCAGTACTGGTTCCTGGGTACTGGTAACCGTGCAGAAAAGGATCCTATAGCCCGATGGGAGGAACACACCGTCTGTGAAGACATCTCCTTGTCAGCTTGCAGGAGGAGACGGGGCTGTAGCTGCCTTTTGTTCAACAAAGCCCCACTAAATGGAAAACGGCCACTACCTCTCCTGGCAGTGCCCTTCCCAGCTGCAAAGATCCACGATGTGGAATAACAGCCAGGGAAGGGGGCTGGAAGATAAACACTAGAAAAACCCAAGACATCGCTTCCAGGGGACATCTGAAGGCACTAGGACTTGGGAAGAGCAATGGCAAGCTAAGCTCTGGTGTCCTTTGCATTGCTTTTGCATGGATGCAGTTGCCACTGATGTTTTGGAGAGGTTACCTGGGAATAGGACAGCAGGGACAGATACCTCAGTCCCCCGGTGCTCCCACTGTGCCTGCCCCCTTGCTCGCCCTGCCTGTGGGGAGCTCACTGCATGGCTCTCTGAAGCTGGAGGACTCCCGCTCCCTGCTGCTGTGCCTGCATCTCCTCGGGGTCTGTCTGTATCCTTTTGTCTTTGCTTGCAGGATGGGTCCTTGCCCTCAGCTCCCTCCCTAGGGCCTCTCTTGCGCATTCCCCTGCTTTCATCCCTAAGGAAGAGCCCCCAACCTCAGCCAGCCCAGTTAGTTCAGAAAATGGAGCCACGGAAACCGCAGCCTCCCCTTTGCGTCCATGTTCTTACTGTGTAAGGTCTGGAAGCTGCATCCACCTCTCTGCTAAGGAGATGCACAGAACATGTCACTGTTTTCTCAACGTTAAAGTTTCATTACCTTGTTTTTCTTATTAATTCTATTCTATTTATTATTCCGCCAGGGCTGAGATGTGACAATGTGAGCCACCACATTGGGTCACATCAGCTAGAAAAAGTATGCAGCATTAAAGTGGGTTTCCCCCTCCCCTCCCTCTCTTTCTCTCTCTTCTTTCTCCCTTCCCCTCCTTGTTCTCCTTCTCCTGGTCTTCCTTCCTTTCTCTGTCGCTCACTTTCTATTCAGTATCCATGTGGGCATTTGCTAGCCGCCCAGAAATGATATTTCTCTGCATTTTCCTCTCTCTTTCTCTCTTTTTCTCTCTCTCTTTTTTACCTATTTTGCATGATGTTTGTGACTCTGAGAGCTGCATCTATCGATGGAACCGTGTCAGATCTTAAAGAGGCTTCGTTAGGGTTTCTATACCCGAAAACCACAAAAATTTCATTAGAGTTTCTCATCTTTTCCACCTCCCTCTCGCCCCAGGGGGGGCTGCTCCCCCTGGGCGGTTCTCACACGCAGACACCAACTAAATTCTATCCCGCTCCGGGGACTCCCTCTCCTCCCTTTTAAACGTTTTTGCCTCTTTGCTTTCCAAGTGGTGCCCCTCTGGCATTCGGGGATGTGAAAATTCTCTCTTTGTTGAATTCTTCGAGTCCAACAAGGCAAAAAAAAAACAAACCCTTGAGAAGTTTCCATCTCCATCCCAGCCTTCTCCTCGCCACCAGCCTGCCTCTGCAGCATCCCTCGGGCAGAGCGGCCGGAGGGAGGGGAGGCACCTGGACCACTCCAGGCCTGGTGGTGGAGCCGTTTTGATGTGGGAGAAGGTGATGTGGGTGTCAGACTCCACTGGAGAAGGGGAGGAGCAGGTTTCCTGGGGTGCGGAGCGGGGAGCTGGGGGCCCCAGCGCTCTCGAGGACATTCTCATCGCTCGCCAAGCCAGCTCGTGCCAGTAAAGATGAGAAATTGCTAATAAATTTTTGTGTATTTATCTGTGCTGTGATGGGTCTAATCTTGATCAATGGAACCCTGTTGCTATGAAATACCGCTTTTATGTCTCTATTCTATATATTGTTTGTGAAGTAAGAATTTATTTGAAGTTTCATTTCGTTGGCTTTTGGTTTTTTGTTTTTTTTCATTTATTCTTTTCGTTTTGGTTTTGAATGAAGGAAGAAAAGAAACGATGACAAACCCCATCTATATTTAAATTCTCTTTTGCTCTTTTTTCTTTTTTCTCCCTTCTTTTCTTTTCCTTTCCTTTTCCTTTATTATTCTTTTGTTTTCCTTTTCTTTTCTTTTCCTTTCCTTTTGTTTTTCATTTTGCTTTGCTTTGTCCCTTTTGTTTTTGTGTTACCTCTGTGCGTCTCGTCCGCAGTTCGCCGGGTGGCCCCTCGCTTCTCCATCTTACCCGTCAGCCACGAAATCATGCCCGGGGGCAACGTCAACATCACCTGCGTGGCCGTGGGTTCGCCCATGCCCTACGTCAAGTGGATGCAGGGAGCCGAGGACCTCACGCCTGAAGATGACATGCCTGTGGGCCGTAATGTCTTGGAGCTCACGGATGTCAAGGACTCAGCCAACTACACGTGTGTGGCCATGTCCAGTCTGGGAGTCATAGAAGCCGTTGCTCAGATCACGGTGAAATGTAAGGGAGTGTGAGCACGCCTGCGTGAGCGAGTGCGTGGGTTCCCTGCTCGCGTGTGGGGATGCGCAGAGCACGCGTGGGGTGCACGGCAGGACCGGAGCAAACGTGGGCACGTGTTGTGTTCGTGCATGTGAGCATGGGGAGGTGAGCTCAGTCCTGCCCGTCAGCCTTCCCGGTGCATGAGTGGCACTGCCCCTGGGTGGCTGTGGTTCCTGTTGCTGCCTGTGCCTGTGCTTTCTGACGTGCGTGTGAGGAGCGTGGGGACGCAGTTAAGCATGTAAAACGATGGTCGTGCATGGGAGAAGGGGCACGGTGGCTGCGTGGGCATGCGGGTGCCTGACTGCATGTGTGTAAGCCCGTGTTGTTAGCAGCCTGTATGTACATGCGTAGGTGTGTGAGCATGAGCAGGAAGACAGGCTTGGGCACACGAGTGCCGTGTGCTGGGATCTGTGCATGTGTCTTTGGGGATCCCACGCACAAAGAAACCCACAGTGAGGGGGAAGCTGGTGGCTTGAGATCTGTCCTCGCTTTAGGACCACTGGGCTGTTTGTTATGAAGAAAAGTGGGATTCAGACCCCTGCATGCTTGTTTCTGTCCTGGGCTGTGGGGCTTGCTGGGCAGTTTGCAAGGAGCCTTGGGTGCCTTGAAGCCTGCATGCCATCCTGTTCCAAGGTTAGAGATTCGGCCAAGGCTCTGAGGATCTCTGGCACGTGTACCCTTGCAGTAGAGCCTAGTTCCAGAGTCTTAGTGGCCGCTGTTGCCTCAGCAAGAGGGGGAATAACCCCAGCTTCCAGCTAGCAATTCCCAAGAGGAGCACGGGTGCAATCTTCAATCTATTCTGTCCTCAGCAGGGGAGTATTAAAACCCAAGCGGGATGCCCCTGTGGTTGGGTGAGTGTAGAGCTCTTTGTCTGAGCTGGTGTCTGCTCTGAGTGATGGCAATGCCCACGAGGGATCTGGGGAGAAAAGGGGGTGGGAAAGGATGCGGGGGGGTTGGGGGAGAGGAGGAGAAATACTTTGGAGAAGGGGAGGGATGAAGAAAACCAATCCTGTTGTGTCAGTGCATCACACTGAGGAAGGTCTGACAATAGAAATGAGTAGGGACAAGAGAATCTTGATGTGACGCTTCCTGAGCTTCTGCACAGGGAGTGGGCTCGTGCTAGCAGGAGGATGCCTGGGGCTGGACTGAGGTGCTCTTTATTTTCCTGAGTATTTTCTTCCTTCTCCTTTTTCCCTGTCTTACCGTATCAGTTCAGGAAGCTGCTGCGTAAGATACATTGCTTCTGCTTCTATTCTGTCTCCTCAGATGAGGAATCTTGCCCTGCTGGTACCTTCTGCCTTTTGTCATTTTATTCCTGTTCTGTTCCCCCTTCTGGTCCTGCATGTAAGCATCCGCAGTCCTTCCCAGGCGGAGGATGAAAGGAGAAATTAGAGCTTTAGAGGTGCTCAGGTCTAGAGAAGACGAGGTTGGAAAGGGTCTAAAACATGTAGTAAAACACGTGCAGCTTCCTGCTGAGTGTCTGACATCGTGCGTGCGATCTCCAGCGAGCTCAGTCGTAGAATCATGGAGTGGTTTGGGTTGGAAGGGACCTTAAAGCTCCTCCAGCTCCAACCCCTGCGCTGGGCAGGGACCTCTTCCTCTGGAGCAGCTTGCTCCAAGCCCCGTTCAGCCTGGCCTTAACTTCCTTAAACAAAGCCAAAGGTGATGTTGTGGGTGAGGGGCAGGGAGGATGAGCATTAACACATGCTTGTGGCTTGAGAGGAAGCACTCCAAGTACTTTGGTTCTGGAGAGCTCATCCTCACCCTCCCGCTGCCCGCGCACTCAACCTGGAGCATCGGCAGAGCCAGCGCCTGTCGGAAGATCCGATTACGTGCTCGGAAGGAGCTTTTCCTTAGTGCCACGTGAGCTGGCGGATGTGCAGCTGAAGCCTGTGCTAATGATTCCAGATGTTTAGCTGAACACTTCCCTTTTGATGGAGCAGTTTAAGGAGGATAATAGAGTGGATAACTAGGTTCATAATATTTCAGCAGCACTTTACTGAGCTGCGGCGCTGGGATTGGTGCTGTGCCTCTGGCTCCTACAGCCATAACCAGCCCAATTAGGCACCGTTTCAGCTTCTGTGGGGTTTATTTAAATGTCTGTTCTTCCCGATTCTCAGCACTCCCCAAGGCTCCTGGGACGCCCGTGGTGACAGAGACAACAGCAACAAGTATCACCATCACCTGGGACTCTGGAAACCCAGACCCCGTGTCCTACTATGTCATTGAGTACAAGTCTAAAAGCCAGGATGGACCGTATCAGATCAAAGAAGACATCACCACCACGCGCTACAGCATTGGGGGGCTCAGCCCCAACTCTGAGTACGAGATCTGGGTCTCTGCAGTCAACAGCATCGGGCAGGGGCCTCCCAGCGAGTCCGTGGTCACTCGCACTGGGGAACAAGCTCCTGCCAGTGCCCCCCGTAACGTGCAGGGCCGGATGCTGAGCAGCACCACCATGATCATCCAGTGGGAAGAACCGGTGGAGCCCAACGGGCAGATCCGTGGCTATCGTGTGTATTACACCATGGAGCCTGATCAACCCGTCAGCAACTGGCAGAAGCACAACGTGGACGACAGCCTCCTCACCACGGTGGGCAGCCTGCTCGAGGACGAAACCTACACAGTGCGGGTCCTGGCCTTCACCTCCGTGGGAGATGGGCCTCTTTCCGACCCCATCCAGGTTAAGACACAGCAAGGAGGTGAGCACCTGGTCGCTATGTGGGATGCACTGGGCTGCGGGGGGGAGTGGTGTTGTCTATAGCGTTGGCTGGCTGTGGCTGCTGTGGCACTAGAGCTCTTCCTTCGTTATTGACTCCGCTTTGCTAAAGCAGTAACCTCCTGGGAGGAAGCTGAGTCCAGTAGCTGGATCCAGAGAGCCTGATGTGTGGTTTCTGACCTGGTGGTTGGTTACATGGGTGGGGAAGGCAGGTCTGCCAAGAGAATCCGTTTCTGCTGTGCCATGTTTCAGAGATGAATCTTACTGCTTCTAGTTCCTAAATGGCTTTAATAGACCTAAAAGCACTGCCCAGGCAGTGGTGAAGCTTGTGTCTTCCTAAAGTTTCTTCTGCCCAGAAACTACCTTCTCAGGGATGAGCTGGGAACCCCTTTATGCCTTTCTCATAACAGGGAGCAAAACAGAACCTGAATTGTCACAGCAGATGTGTTGAGCTGAGAAGAAAAGATGTTTTGTCACAGGCTGTCCCCCAGCGTGCTTTTGGGGGTTCTGCTGAGAAAACCCCGTGTCCTCAATGGGCTTCCCACCTCCAGAACCTTTTAATACTGGGATTAATGGGAAAAGCAGTATTCTGCACTGCCAGGATAAAGGCATATGATCCAGTAGGACTCTTCCATCTCCAGCAGCTCTGGATAAGCTGGAGTCTTGCAGCGGGACTTAACCCTCCATTGCTTTAAAGGAAGGGCCTGCCCCCCTGCCATGTGGCATTTTGCTGCTGACATGCTCCTCACACACAGGCTCTGAAGAGCACAGGGTAGGAATCTTCTCCTTAGTTAACGTGGTTTCCCCGGTCTTGCCTCCTCTGCCCCATCGTCTCCGTGGCTGTGTCAGTTCCTGGGCAGCCGATGAACTTCCGAGCAGAAGCCAAGACAGAAACGAGCATCGTGTTGTCGTGGAGCGCTCCCCGCCAGGAGATCATAGTGAAGTACGAGCTCCTCTATAAGGAGGGACAGCACGGCAGGGAGGTGAGTCTGGAGGGGAGCAGCGCAGAGGGTTGGGGCGCCCACGGAGCATCCTGGTCCTCTGCTCCCCAGCAGGGCCGGTGCCTCGGGGCAGGGTTTGCCTCTGCTCCCTTTTTGTTTGGGTTTATTTTTCTCTTCCCCCCTCGCCCATCCCAGGTGCAGAAGAACTTCGAGCCAGCGACCTCCTTCACTGTGGAAGGCCTGAAGCCCAACACTGAGTATGTCTTCCGCCTGGCCGCCCGCTCGGCTCTGGGCCTGGGGGCCTTCACCCCGGAGGTCAGAGAGCGCACCTTGCAGTCTAGTAGGTGTCTCTCCTTTTCCCACCCTTCTCTGAGGGGAAGACAGTCAGGGAGCCATTGATGGTGGGCACAGGGGTACGGAGCTGTGGGGCGGACGTGCGCGCTGCGGCGGCGGTTCACACCTCCAGGAACCTCGGGGACCTTCTCCCTTTGCTGACCCAGAGAGCTGAGGTGTGAAGGAGGAGCGGAGCTGGTGCATGCTTTTTGGGGGTGATGGGAGGCCAGGTCTGCTTGGAAGGGTGGGGAGCAGTGAGGAGCTCCTTGATGGGCTGCGCTGGCCCGTGGTGCTGAGCATGCTCAGGGAGGACGTCACCCAGCATCACGCAGCAGCTTGCCTGTCCCTCCACCAGCAGCCAGCTGGCTGGAAGCGGGGCACAAGCAATGGAGCAGGGAGATGGTGGGGGAATCGGGAGGAAGAGAAGGGAAGGTGATTCATCACAAGTCCAGCGTCTTTACCAGCCTTTGGGGAAGTGGTCCTCGTGCTCTTTTCCATGAGCGACTTTGTAGCCGCAGGGAGGAAGGCAGCAAGCCTGGAATGGCTTGGGAATGGTCCCATTTGGGCTCTGGCAGAGCGGGGAAGAGGAGTCATGTGGAGGCTTGGAGGGAGCGGCTGTTAGTGACACCAGGATGGAGTGTATGCAACCAAAACGTGCTGGTTTTAGTTTAATGGATTGTCTCCCTTCGCTGTTGCCCCGGGGACAATAACCCTGGATGGCAATATTTCAACCTGGGCTTTTCACAGATCTTTGCTTTTAAACGAGGTGTTTTTTTCACTGCATGAGTGGCTGTGGCAGCTGTTCTTTGTGTTTTCTGTCTCCTCTCATCTCTACTAAATCACTCCGCTGCAGTTTGGAGTAGCCGGGAGCAGAACTAACTCAGAAATGGCTCTGGTCACCAGTGTGAGGAGAGCGGGCGCCTGCCCCCATCTCTCAGAGTCCTTAACAAGGGGGAGCAGCATCTTTCTGGTTTAACTGTCACATCCTCCTCTCCCCCTGTCTCTCTCCTCTTCCTCTCCCCCCAGGAGTGGGAGGAAAGGGGAGCCTGCTTCTGCATAGACACAATTCCTTACTGGTGCTTTCTCAGGCCTCCACTCCATTCAAAGAGATTTTATTTCCTTCTTTCCTTCAAATGTCCCCCTCCCCTTTTCTTTCCTTTCCTTTCCTTTCTCCTTACTCTGTATTGAAAGAAAATCCTTTCCTGACTCTGCTACACATCTGCTGGTTCTGATTCCAGTGTGTTACTTTTCAGAGGGAGCATCACTGTGGGGTGGGGGAAAATGAACTGAAAGGACCTGAAAAAGAAGTGTCAAACGCTCTGCTTCTGGTTTCCAAGAGGTTTTCCTCCTTGAGATTCACGGGAGATGGGCGGAAGAGGAGGGTTTGGGATCTGTGCTTTCTGGTTTGATAAAAACAGGCTGGAAGAGGGGGGTGGGAGCTGATGGAAGGGGGGCTCAGTGACCCTGCAGGTGCACCCTGAAGGGTGGAGAGAAGAGGATCTGGGAAAGGAAAAGGCTTTGGGGTTTTCCCTAACTTGGCGCATGCCCAGGTTGAGGCCGGGTTTGTTTCGTTGGGCTCAGCTTTCATAGGGATAGTTTCAGTGCCTGAAGGCTCTCAGGAACATGAGCTGGGAGCTGGCAGTGTCCTGGAACACAGTGAAACACTTTTTCCTGGCTGGCTGTTGGAGGAACGAGTCAATTCTCCCTGGTCCGGGCGGCATCCTTCGGCTCACAGACCTTCGGGCTCGGGACAGGCTTTTGTGTCTTCCTCTGCAGCTCGTTTTCTGTTCAGCTCCTCCTTGGCCTGCTCCTTGGCTCTCCTTTCTCTTCTCTTCTGCTGTCTGCTTGCCTGCCTGCATGCTCTCGCAGCCCGATGACACCGGCTCCCTGCTCTGTCTGTCTCTTGCTGGGCGGTTTCACACCACGATGGCATCTTGTCTGCAGCAGCAAAGCCTCCTCTGTCCTCCTGCAGCCTGCCCAGGCTCTCCGTGCTCTGCCCCTCCGAGCTGAGCTGCATGTGCCTGCATGCCGCAGCCCTCCCTGCATCGCACACCTTTCTGCACACCCCCTTCCACCTCCCTCTGTCAGGGTGGCTCCTCCTGAGCATCATAACCCAAGTAAAATCCATTAAACTAAAGGTAAAGTATCTTTTTCTTCTTGAAGTAGCTGGGTTTTAACTCTTCAAGTACCAGAGACGTAGCTTGTAAAACTGAACAGAATCTCATGGCTGGAAGGAGCAGGTTTGCCCTCTCTGAGCAGCCATGACCTTCCCAGGGCTCCTTGGCAACTCTCCTACTGGGAAATGTCAGAGTGCAAAGCATGCATCACCAGACAGGGGTGGCAGGGTGGGTGCTGTGAGGCTGCATGTGCAGGCGTAGAGGAGCAACGGGGGCTTTCTTACCCTCTGCTCCTTCCTAAGAAAGGATGTTCCCCCCACCCATTAGCTGTGCTCTCCTTCCCTTCCCCCTTCCTCACAGTAGATGAAGTGAATGAAACTTATACGAAGTCTATGGTACCTAAAGGGTTAAAAAACATTGTATTGTACAAGGTCAGTAAGGGTCATTCTTGTGGCTTGGACAGTCAACTTTAAAGCATGTAAAAGATGCAGCTCAGGTGAGTACTGGCTGGTCTCAAGCGGATTCACAAATACAGTCCACCCTGTCGCTGCAGGCTCACCCCCACGTGCGTGGATCTGCACACACTCCTGTGTCCTGGAGCCCCTGGGAGGGTGGGAAGGGGTTCCCAAAGAGCTGTCTGCCTGCTGAAAACAGAGGCCAGCAGACAAAGATGCTCCTCTCCCGGCCGGGGGGCTCCCACCTATGCTGTGGCTCCCTCGCCAGCCAAGGGGCTTGTTGCAGAGGTGAGCTCGCAGCCTCTGGTTTGGGCTGCGATGCTTCGGTCCTGCACACAGCTCCCACCATCTCCGTGCTGTCCCCACGCACATGCACGTCTCCAGGGTCACGCAGGTTGGGCTGGATTGTGAAGGAAACTCACAGTGCCATGAACTTCCCCAGCTGGGTCTCCAGGATGGCCGGCCAGCACTTGGTGGCTGTTCTCATCCAGGTGCTGTAGTTGATGAGAGCGATGGGGAGAGGGTCCGCGGGGGATCTGGGCCTTCTCCCCCGTCACCCACCCACCCACCCTGCCTTTTTGACCAGAGAAGGTGCAGAGCATCCCCAAAGGAGGCCTCGCTCCAGGGCCTCTCGGTAGGTCCCTGTGCTGGAGCGTAGAGGGTGAGTGAGCAAGCGAGAGCGTGACCACGCCAGTGCAAACCCAGAACCCAGGTGCCCGCGGGAGCTCCGGCTCTGCTCACTGGGGCTTTCATAATGAGTATCAGGATGGAAAGGGTAGGTCAGGTCAGACCCTCTCTGCAGTGGGTTTCTCAGCCATGGAGGCTTTGGCTAAGCAGGAAAGGTGGCTTTTAATGCTACCAGCCACCGAGGGGGTTAAACAAGAAGCAAACAGCATCCTGGTGGGTGCTGGAAGAGGGTTGAGTCTTTTCCTCCATACCCTGAAAGAGATTTAAGTTGCTGCAGGGGTGTGGGAAGGAGCAGTCTGGAGGTGCAATCACAGCAGATGGAGAGAGGGGGGAGGAAATCCATCCTTGGGACTCTGCCACCCTGCTCTCTGGTCTCCTTAGCAAAGGAACGTAGATTGGGGTCCAGAATTGCCCTTGCTGCAGTAGCTCAGGCTCTGCTCACCCCAGGGAGCCAGCAGTGGGGCAGGATGGCGTTTGCAAAGCCAGTCACATGCAGAAACCCACCAGGAGCTTGGTCTGGCCTCGTAGCTCAGTTGCTCTTATTCTCTCGTAAGAAAGTCTTATAAGTTAGCAGTTGAAGCGTGGAAGGTAGGTAAAGACTGGGAATGTTCTGGAAGGAGTCACTTTTTGTACCAGCATTATTTTGTTGTTATGATTTCCTTTCTGATGTTTGGTTTCTTTTGTTTGTTTCAAATTGCTGGATTTTGTTTTGTTTTCCAGTTTGTTCCTTTTGGTTTTGTTTGTTTGACACATTCTGTATTACTTTGCGTGGCTAGCCAGGGCTGGGGGTCAGCACCCTCTGCAGGGGCATTTCTGAGGACAGGGGATCCATTCTGCCCTTCAGTCCAGTGATAAAACCTGAAATTAGGAGGGTAACACCCAAAATGTCCTACTGGACGGAGTGCTCAGCACCGCAGTGAAGGAGTGCACAGCGCATGGCTGTCACTCCAGTGCAAACTGGGCGACGTGGGACTTGATTTAGCTGAGTCCTCAAAGCAAGCTGGGCCCAAACATCTGTTTGTGACTCAGGGATGGGACTGAGAGACTTGGGAAAATCAGTCCTCAGTAAAAGAGCTTTTTGTTGATGAGCAAGCAGCAGAGAAGTGAGAAATGGTGACCAGCATTTATCTGCTGCCGTGCTGCTTGCAGGTGATGCTTTAGGGGCTTACAAGGACGCCCCAGTTTCTGGCAGTGTCTGCAGAGAGTTAAAAGTGATTTATTGCAGTTTGACTGCATTGGGTGAGATTGGATTTGCAGATTTGCCTTGAACAATACATCGCTCTCTCTGCTTACCTGATGGATTGCAATTAGTGATTACTGAAAGAGCCTGGTCCAGGCTCTCCTCAAGTGCCCCGGTTGGGGTACAGAAGTGACTCAGCCCAGGCTTTGCCAGGGTCTCAGACCTGTGGTGTCTCTACCAGCAAAGCCGTGCTCCTGCAGCTCTCCCTAGCAGCACCTGAAGGCAGGGCCGTGCCATGGCAGTGTGTGCCCTAGCACGTAGTGTCTGACGGAGCCGGTGTCGGCGTCCTGCTTCCTACTGAGCCGAGCGTGCTAAAATTACCTTCTGCAGCTCAGGAACACCAAAGTGAGCAGCCCTGCGCTCGAAAGCTGTGCTTTGCACCTTCCCCATCGCCTGAAACCCAGCCCTTAGACAGTTGTCTGCTGCCACCCGCAGAAATGGAGCGTGTAGGGTCCCGCTCCCAAAGGTGTCCTCCTGGGATGCTCAGAAACACCCTGATGGGGTTCAGGCAGCGAGCGCAGAGGGGGCTGGACCTGCTGCTGCTTGTGGAAACCCCACTGGGCACCCGAACACCCCCACAACCCCCTGCCTTGCTCCTTTGCAAGTCTCTTCTCTAAAACCCTCCTATCGAAGCACACTGTGGGCTCACTGCTTGGCGGTATCCTGGCCATTGCCACCATGGTTTTTCCCCTCCTTCAGTCTACGGACAGCGAATAACTCCTGTCTGGAGGTTCAGCCTCTTCATTTTACGCCTCCTGGCAAAAGATTTCCTTTTCTTGCTTCCTTTCCACAGATCCCTTCAAAGAAATCCAGGATCCTAGAGACTGCAGCTGGGGAGGAAGCGCTTTCCCAGGCAGGGCAGTGCCAGACTGCGGTAGAGCAGGGAGCTAAAGGAAAAGGCCTCTCTGGGGTGAAGCTGGGTGCGTGGTTTCGCAGCAGCCACCCTGGCAGGCGCAGCAGGACCCCTCTTGGCTAGCCCACGCGCTGCTTTAGTCCTTTGCTTTGTGTCATTTCCGTTTCGATGCCCCATTTGATTTCCGTTGGCTTTTTGGTTTTACCTTTTCGTTTCAACAACAACCCCAAAACAAAAGACAACAACAAAAAGCTCTTCTCTTTTAATTTTATCTTCCTAAACCAAATTTTTGTACGTTTTATTTTAGATTTTTTGTTACCATTTTCCTTTTTTTTTTTTCTTTTATCTTTCCCATCTTTTGTTTGTTGTTTTTTTTCCCCTCCCCCCTCCCCCCTTTTCCTTCTTCCCTTTCCCCTTCCTGAATTTTCCCCCCTCGTAGAACCGTCTGCCCCCCCTCAAGATGTAAAATGTGTCAGCACCAGATCCACCGCCATTCTGGTAAGTTGGCGGCCGCCTCCGGCCGAAAGCCAAAACGGAGTCCTGGCTGGATACAGCGTCTACTATCGAGCGCTGGACTCGGAGGACACGGAGCTTAAGGAGGTGAATGATATCCCCCCAACCACCAGTCAGATCCTACTGGAATCCCTGGAGAAGTGGACAGAGTATCGCATCACTGTCGTGGCTCATACGGAGGTGGGGCCGGGCCCGGAGAGCTCGCCGGTTATCGTCCGGACAGATGAAGATGGTAATTGCACTTCTTCTGGTTTTCTCCTGAGTTCCCTTGGGGAATAACGTGTCCTTGGAATGGGCTTTTCCCCCGCCAGGGAGGACACGTCGAGGCCCTGCTCGTGGCTTGTGTGGTGCAAGAGCAAAGCCTGAACGGGGTTTCAGAGAGACTCCGATCCGAGACGCGCAGCATCCTTTGCTGCCGACTCCCCCCCTGAGAACTGGGGTCCCTAGAGTTGTCCTTCCCTGCTTTGGGGTTTTGGCTTCGTGGGGGTTCTTTAGTCTCAAGCTTCTGACGCGTTAATGCACCACTTGTCCTGGAAAGATGCTCTTAGTGAGCAAGGAGGCAGCAAGGAAATTAAATCAGAGGAGATGGTCGCTGCCAGAAGGCGTTTTAACGTATTAAGAGTTCTTCCCCCACACTCCTTGTTCCCAGCTCCTCCTTAAGTCCGAGTTCTGGTTCGTGATGAAAAGGAAGATTCTCTGTTCAAGTTTCCAAAGCACTCCAGTGACAAGCAGTTGAGAATCCAGTTAAGTGGCTCAGCTCAGGGACTTTAGCACAAACAGGAACATCGAGACTTGAATTGTCCTGGTATTTCTCCAGTAAAATAAAACCAGGAGGAAATGGGAATGTGTTCATGAAACACCCTCACTGTGAGGGGGACACAGGGCCTTCAAGGAGTATTTGTCAAGTTACAGAAGGAAATTCCCAATTTCCACCATCCCATAGAAGAAGTGTAAAAAAAGGCAGGAAGTTTGCCCCCGTGTGGGTCCTGTTTCCTTGAGCATGTGCCCACATCCAATGGGTAGGACACCTTGCTCAGAGAAAGTGTGGCTTGCACATGAAGCTGTCCCGCCCTGTATTATTATTATTAATAATAATAATTAATTATTATTAATAGTAACATTTGTAAAAACCAGCCCAGATTCCATCCAAGACAGCTCTTGTTTCTGTTCTGAGTCTACACCAACCCACCTGCCTTGCCTGGGAGCCAAGGGCAAGCCCCTCTCGCCACCCTCTCCACCCTCATACCCCACAGGCAGGACCAGAACTTTTCTGGCTCATTAGAAATGGCCTTTGCCCTCCGGCTGTGATCTGGACCTAGGTGGGTTTTCCCTCTGAGGACAGAGGAGCCTGTAGGGGAGCGGGCTGTGAGATGGATCTGTTCCCATGCACGTAGATCGGATCCCTCACACTGCTTCCCTGTCGCACTGAATAAAGGCCGGTGACGGATGAGGGCTGTCCCCTTTAAGCCTCCCGCTCGGCCCCGGCTGCCCCAGGGGTGAAGCTGCAAGCTCCACATTGCAGGCCCCAGGTGACTCTTCCCTCTGTTGCCTCGCTCGCAGTGCCCAGCGCGCCGCCTCGCAAGGTGGAGGTGGAGGTGCTGAACTCCACCGCGATCCAGGTGTTCTGGCGCTCCCCAGTGCAGAGCCGCCAGCACGGCCAGATCCGCGGCTACCAGGTCCACTACGTGCGCATGGAGAACGGAGAGGCCCGGGGGCTGCCCCACATCAAGGACATCATGCTGGCTGATGCCCAGGTAAGGGCTCACCTCCTGCTCTCCTCCTGCGGAAGGGTTGGGGCGGGGGGGGTGCTCCCACCGCCTTGTCTCATCCCAAGCGACAGTGATGCTGGACAGAGCAGATGAGTGTATCTATGACAAGGTGTATGTTGTCGTTCTGCAGTTCTGCAGACTCAGACAATAGCTATTGTGGAAGAGTCTGAACTGCTGTCCCAGCACTGAACTAAATACAAGCATCCTCCCTGTGTCTAGGAAGTCTTTTAGGACAGGCAAAGGCCACAGTGGAATCTACTAATTTCTCCCACTCTACTTCTTCCTTCATGCTGGCCTGGTAACATCTGACCTTGTGTGACTGCTTGCTCAGGGACTCCTTCCTCATGCTGTGTCTCTGTCTTTCCCTTCTTTCCCCTCTTGTATTCTCATGTGCAAAACCTCTCTTGTTCTCTGCCCAGTGGGAAACAGATGACACTGCAGAATACGTAAGTAAAAAAGTACAAATCCTCCCATCCTGGTTCTGTCCCTTCCCTCTCCCATTTCCTGGTGTGATGTGATATTTTCCTTTTTCCTTTATTTTTAGTTTGCAGTGCCAATGTGCCTGTTTTAAAGCCTGTTATTGGTGTTCCCATGCCTTGTCCCCACCCTGCTCACTTTGCTCTGCAGCCCCATGTGATGGTGTACTTTGTCAGCATGCAGCGATGCTGCAGGGTTTTCCTCTCAGCTCTGAAGGAGAGATGAGTCTGCTGCTTCTCCTCCGTGATTCATGGGCAGGCAGATGGGACATGGGATTTGGGACTACCCAAACGTATGCTTAGAGATGAGCAGGTCTGCAAGCACTTCTGTGTTGTGTCTGAAAAACATAGGCTGAAAAGCACTGGGAATTCAAAGCCTCACAAGTCCTGAGCTATGAGGGCAGGAACAAGCGCTTTGTGCCCTTCAAGGGACAAGATGCTTAGACACTTGTTGATACAAAGCAGTAAATCACGATTGACACTTTAACCTTTTAAGTAGCCCTCAAAATCAGCTTGGCTCTTTGGCATTTGGCATTACTGCTGCTAAAATGCTAAATGTTTTCCCTGATCTTACAGCTACAAAGCAGGAGGAGAAGGCATTTCCCTCCTGGAATGGCAGGTTCCCAAGATAATGCACTACTGGATTGATTGCTTTCGTGTCTCTTTAGTGACAAAAAGTGAGGGGCCTCTCTTCTGCAGATGGAGAAACTGAGTCCTGTGAAAGGCAAAGCCTCGTGCCTGAAACCGTAATGAAACTTGGTGCAAGTGTGAAAGCAGAACAGGTTTCTTGACTTGTGGAACACAGACCTGTCTGCAGCTAATGGCTTCCAGGCTTGTTGATCAAAAGCCCCCTGCTCTGGAGTTCTGCTGTTCCACTCCCTGCTCAGCTTTGGGGCCAATACAGGACCAGCAGATTCTTCCCAAGTGCTGCCTTGAGATTTAATATTGGAAGCACAAAGGGGCAGTGGGGAGGATAAGGAGAAAGGAAGGCCACAAAACGTGCACAACATTCCCATCTCCCTCCTTTCCAGGGCCTTGGAGAAAACCCTGCTGCATAGGCTCTCATCCTGTTTGATTTAGCACGGGTATTCCTTTCACAACACAGCCCTTGGAAGGGCTGAATATGTGATGGGGAAGGGCTCCTCTTGAGGCCACTCTTACAAAAGCTCTTGGGAGGGAGGGGTGGTGAGGGTGATGCAGGGTGGAGGAAGGAGGGTGCTGGGGATTTAGCCAAGAGCAGAAAACGTCCCCTTGCACTTGGTGTTCGAGCAATCCCTTTACTATTATGAAGGCATTAAAAAAATATCTCTGAGGAGAGAAGGGAAGGGGGGAAGTGGCAAAGAAATGGAATCTCCCTGCAACCACTGAGACCTCCTCTGAGACTGCCTGCTGCAGAGGAGCGAAGGCTTTGAAGAGCGTTTTGATGGCTGAAGCAGTTTGTGTTGGAATAGGGAATGTCTGAGAGGTAGATCTGGAAGAGAACACATCGAAGCAGGGCCCTGCAGACATGCTCTGTTGACAGAGGGACTGTTTGCAGCCAGGGTGTGCGTGCCTCTTGCTAAGGGAATGTGGGTCTCATCCTCCTGCCAAGTGCCACATCTACCCCAGTGTCTTGTGTGTCAGATTCAGTGAATGTTCCTGCATGCTAGAAAAGGGCTGAGACTCCTGCAGGGGGGAGAGCTCTACTCGTGTGTCTGTACCTGAATATTGACACGATTTCCCTTTGGAATCTCACAAACAGGAAATGATCATTGCTGGGCTCCAGCCTGAAACTTCCTATTCCATCACTGTAGCCGCCTACACCATGAAGGGAGATGGTGCTCGCAGCAAACCAAAAGTGGTCACTACGAAGGGTGCAGGTAAGAGTCTTCCTGAGCCATTGGGGTTCAGCAGCTTACTAAAGCCAAGAGGCTCTTTCTCCAGACCCAGCTTCTTTCATCCCACTCCCTTCAGGAGGGGCAGACTTGCAACAGCCGCCATGCTGCCCCGAAGCCAGAAGTGTTTGTAGTAAAGTCGCTGCTCACATGTAGCCCTCACTAAGTGACAGTGTTCTGTGCAGTGCTGCAGAAAGCCCAGACACACCCAGAAATGCAACAGAGGATGAATTCATTGCTTGTAATCTCTTGTGCAATAAATTCCAGTGCAGCAGAAGTAAGGAGACTCTGCCTGGTCTGGCGCTGGAGAGACTGTGAGGCTTTGATGGTTGGCACACACAGGTACCCTGGGGAGCAGGAGAGCCAGAGGTCTGCTGTCATGGTGCTGACTTGCAAGGATCTGAAAGCAGCAGGCAGGCAGTGGTGCCTTACACTGCCCACTCTTCTTCTCGTATCCTGTCTGAATATATATCCCCTCTTTGTTCAGGACCAGTGGAGGGAAAAGGACTGACAGTATTGCCCTTTCATCACTAGCATTCCTGGGACCTGGGCTCTGCCTCCACATACCACCCGGATTCATTCCTCCCTTTGACCTATTCTTTGTGGCAAAGTATCTGCCAGCCTGAGTACAGAGGATGTAGTGCCACGCCAGGATGGCAGGGCTGAACCAGAGGAATGACAAAGGGCAGCAGGGTATCCCAGCTCCTCCAGACAGTTGTGCTGCAGGCAGAAAGGAGAGGTGCACACTCCATCTGCCCTCTCAGCATCCGCATTCCCACTTGCGCAGTATGGGAATGGCTTTGTGTAATGGAGGAAGACTACGGTGCTTAGATCTGGAGTTGTCCCTCGTCCAGCCCATCTTTTGTTGGACCCTGGTTGCCTGTTTTGCCCATCTCTTTTCTTTTGTTCCTGCTGTCAGAATTGCTTTTCCTCTTTTCATTTCTTTCCTTTGTCTGCTCACTTCCCATCCCTGGCTGTTTCTTTCTTAGTTTGGGGGCAGTCATCTTCAGCCTGCCTGCAGCAGCTGCACAAGCTGACATCACCCCTTGTTTCAGGAAGAACACTGCTCTGTGCCTCTGCAGGGATCAAAGGCCTTTGGACACACTGCATAATTAACCTGAAACCTCTGCTCAGGCCCTGGAGGCAGCACAGACACTCAGCTGAGGGTACAGGACAGAGCGGGCTCAGGAGCCCTGGCCTGAAGCACCCAGGGCTGGAGCCG
The DNA here is from genome assembly GCF_033815535.1 of Pezoporus flaviventris. Taxonomy (NCBI): domain Eukaryota; kingdom Metazoa; phylum Chordata; class Aves; order Psittaciformes; family Psittacidae; genus Pezoporus; species Pezoporus flaviventris. Next base: position 2,644,633 of record NW_026892591.1, read on the forward strand.
CGGCTGCCCTCCCTGCCCTTGCCTTTTCCCTGCCCTAACTCACATCTTCATCTCATTTTACGTTCTTGTGTTCAGACAAGGGAGTGGGATGTCAGCCTTCCTCTGCCCTCTTTCCTCTCCTGCCTGGAGAACAGTACACAAGAGGGCAAGGTTGCTTTCCAGGACACCAGCTCTTGCAGATGTTACAGCAGGGTATGTTTGGATGTCAGCATCCAGGCTCCTGTCCCCAGCCTTGTAGTGTCAATGTGCTGTCAGAGGCCTTTTCCTTCACTCCCCTTCTTCTTCCCCCTCTGGCTTTGTCCATGTTTCTTCTCACAAGCTCCCTGGTTCTCTCCTCTCATCTCCTTCTTCCCAAGGCTCTCTCCCCCTTCCACTCTTCTCTCCCAGAGCCTTTCTCTCTGCCTCCCTCCCTCATCACTCTCTCTTGTCACCCTCCCTCATCTCTCCCCATTAGGATTTGCAGTGCAGGTGATCAGTCACAGAGGGATGTTTTCTCCAGCACAGCAGCTATTACCCAAAACTCAATTTCCCCCCAACTTGAAATAGCAATTTTAAAAGAAATCTTTCAAATGGCTCTGTAACAGTCTTACCTCCTTTGCAGTGTTCAGTCAATAGAGCTTCTGTGAGGAAAGATTTCTTTCTTTATCATTCAGGGCTAGGGAATGAATTTAAATACCATAATACATCCAGTTTTCTCCTTTACTGTCCAAACCAATTGCAAAATAAAACACTTCAGCCCCCCCTTTCACTTTCTTCTCTCCTTTCTTGCAAATGATATTTGTTGTGCAAATGTAGTATTTTTGAGCTCAGCTGATAAAAGTAACATTTGTGATAAAACTGAGACATCAAGGTAATGGCATTGCCCTTTTCTTTAATGTCTTTCTGAGCATTTCCAGGGGAGGCTCTCCCAGCACTGCTCCTTAGCCATCCTTTGGCACCCTTGCCCATGGCAGGGGGTTGGAACTGGGTGATCTTAAGATCCTTTCCAACCCAAACCGTTCTGTGATGCTGTGGTTTGTTTCAGGGGCAGCCCTTCACGCGCATGGTCAGATGGCAGTCGGTGCAGCAGGCAGAGTGGTTTCCCCACTTTGTCGGGATCCCCATCCTTCCCTGCCAGCTCCCTCCTGCCCTCTCCCTTAACCACGCTGCAGCTTCCCAGCCTGGACTTGTGCTGCCAGAGCGGGCCAGGATCTCTCCTAACTCCCTTCTCTCTCCTCCTCCTGTTCAACCAGAAGAAATGCCAAGGCGGAGAGAAGGAAATCAGTTCTCTAATAGTGGAGTTGAGTGTAAATGACGCGTGAGCTGCTGGAATTAATGCTCTGGTTTCTCCAGCTTCAGGAGCCTCTGGGCCTGCACATGTCATTTAGCTGTGGCTGTGGGCTCGCTTAGCAGTTGGGCAGTGCCAGGGCTCATTAGGCAGAGGCACAGTACTGCTGAGCTGCAGTATCCCCCACGTGTGGAGGAACTGACTGACACGTTACAGAGGGAGCTGGCTGAAAACACAGCAGCTCTCCCTACCCTCTGCCTCGCACAGATCTGGGGCTCTGTTTGCACTCTCTTGTGTGCTTCCTTCTTTCTGTACCACTTAGCTGGACTCGTGCCTGCTGCTCAGGACCTGGGGCTGCCCAGCCTTCCTTTCCCATCCTTCATTACTTCACCCTCAGTTGCTCTGGACTTCGCAGCCTGAGCCAATCTGTTCCAGTCTTTCTGCATGAATTGTGCTGTCTAATGGAGACAGAGGGACCTTTCCGTCCTGAGAAGAGGGAAGAAGTCCAGAAATGTCAGTGCCTCCCGCTGGCAGTGCACCTCCTTTCCTAAACTTGATAGACCCTCCACGTGTACCACGGATGGGCAGCAGAGCTCAGTTTACAAGGGGATACACTGAAGTACAGAGTGGAGCTGAGAACTTGCTGTGATTTGCCCAGAGAAGCTGTGGCTGCCCCATCCCTGGCAGTGTTCAAGGCCAGGTTGGACACAGGGGCTTGGAGCAAGCTGCTCCAGTGGAAGGGGTCCCTGCCCATGGCAGGGGTTGGAGCTGGAGGAGCTTTAAGGTCCCTTCAACCCAAACCAGTCTGGGGTTCTGTGATTTAAGGAACCTGCTGCTGCAGTTTGAGTCTCTGCATCTCCTCACCAGCAACCCTATCTTGTGTTTGACAGAAGGTGTCTCTCTTCTCTCCCAGTCCCAGGGAAGCCCATCCTGTCTGTGCACCAGACAGAGGAGAACACTCTTCTGGTCAAATGGGAGCCTCCATTGGATGCAGAAGGCCAGGTGATGGGCTACCGGCTCCAGTTTGGGCGCAAGGATGTTGATCCCTTGGCTACCTTGGAGTTCACAGCCCTGGAGGATAAGTACACCGCTCCCAGCATCCACAAAGGCGCCACGTACGTTTTCAAGCTGGCCGTGAAAAGCCGGGCTGGCTTTGGGGAGGAAGCCGTGCAGGAACTCACCACCCCTGAAGACATCCCCAAGGGTTACCCCCAGATCCTCGAGGCGAGCAACATCACCGCCATGTCGGTCCAGTTTGGCTGGCTCCCGCCCGTGCTGGCCGAGAGGAACGGAGCCATCGTCAAATACACCGTGGCCTACCGGGAAGCCGGTTCTCCCGGCAACCTGCTGGAAAAAGACCTGCCCCCCTCCCCAGAGAACTCCTACACCCTCAACGGCCTCAAACCCAACACCGCCTATGATGTTAAAATCCGGGCTCACACCAGTAAAGGCCCCGGGCCATACAGCCCCATTGTCCAGTATCGGACGTTCCAGCTGGATCAAGGTAGGATTTACCGGTTTCTCCTCCCTCTCTCCCCTTGTAACCGGGGCTGGTGCCAGGAGGCAGAGAGCTGGAGAGGTCAAGCCAGGCTCAGCCAGGCTCGTGAGTAAATGCAAAGCACTCTGGTTTCCCACTGAGTCCCTCAGCTCCTCTCTGCCTTGTGCCAGGTAAGTCCCTTTTACCACTTTCTTCTAAGTTAAGTCCGGACACCCTTCTTTCACGGGCACCTGAAGTGGGGCTCGGTCGCTGTACAGGTGGGAAGAGCGTTTTCTTCAGCTTTTGCAACCAGCCAAAAGAAAACAGAACCATCACAGATCCTCAGGACGTGACCTGGGATGGGTTTCCTCACTTGAGCATGCTCAGAAAGCCAGCACCTCGTTCCTGCAGCAGCCACCCAGACCCATAAGCGTGTGGGCAAAGCCACACATCCCTCTTTCACCCCTCCCTGGGGTTAGGCATGGGGATAGGGAGCGCAGGGAGATGGAACTTGGCAAAACTCAAGCAAAATGTGGAGGAGGGAGCAAGCGCTTCCATTCCTGCAGTGGCAGCCAGACCCAGCCTGGCAGGCCCCTTTGCCAGTGCCTGACATTCTCTTCCTTCTCTTTCTTGCTCTTCCTTCCCTCTGCTGCCTTTTCTTCTCCTTTCTCCCCTTCCTCCTCACTTTTCTCTCCGCAGTTTTACCCAAAAACTTCAAGGTGAAGATGGTCACAAAGACATCTGTCCTTCTGAGCTGGGAGTTCCCTGAGAACTACAACTCTCCCACCCCATACAAGGCAAGTGCAATGGAGGAGGCAGACCTGTGTTTCTTCCCAGTTTCCTGGCAGTTTTGTCTGTTGGTTTGAGCACGAGATGGTAAGAGGGTATGGGCAGGGAATGGTCAGTCACTGTTAGATCAAGGAGGTGAACTGGAAATCGGGGCTGGGGGGTCCCATTCCCACCTCTGTTACCAACTCACTTCCACCCTAGGGAACTCACCCCAAATTCCTCCTCCCGGAGAAGTCTCAAGGCTTTGACCTGCATCTGCTTTATGCTTGGGGACCCTGCAGTGGGTACAAGAGACAGACACCCCCCATTCAAATCCCTCCATTCCTGTGTCTGCCCCAGCTCTGGTGCCCGGGGGAGGAAGGAGGAAGGAGTTTGGTTGCTCGAGCAGTCTCAGCCTTGCTCCTGGGACAACTCTGGTGCCTCTTTGCCTCCCGCAGATCCAGTACAACGGGCTGAACGTGGATGTGGACGGCCGCACCACCAAGAAGCTCATCACCAACCTGAAGCCCCGCACGTTCTACAACTTCGTCCTGATGAGCCGGGGCAATAGCATGGGTGGGCTGCAGCAGAACGTGGCGGCCTGGACCGCTGCTGACATGTTGTCCAAGAAGCCAGAGGTGACCTATAAACCTGATGCTGATGGCAACGTGGTGGTGATTCTCCCAGATGTGAAGAGCTCGGTGCCTGTCCAGTAGGTTTCTGTTAAGCTGCGGATGTGTGGGGCTGAGTTTGTGTTGCGAGGGGAGGCCGCATGTGCAGTACAGGGGGGCATTCCCTGCTTTTTCAGCCTCCTGACTGTTGTCTTTTGGAGCCAATTCCCAGCTATAACAGGGGATATCAGAGAAATGCAAAGGGAGTAAATAAGGGGCTGCCACTGGATCCAAGCTCATTCTAGGAGCAGCAATAACAGCAGTGCTAAATGAAAAGCAAGGGCTTGCTGGGTTGAGCCAGTGGGGCTGTTTAGGCAAACCCAGCCTTCCACATCAGTGTGTGCACTCTCTTCTTCTGTGGCTTGTAGAAGGAGAGTAATCCCTTCTATTTCTTGTGATTGTTCCCATTTCTTAGAGCTTTTTACATTGTGGTGGTGCCTCTAAGGAAGTCCCGAGGAGGACAATTCCTCAACCCCTTGGGCAGCCCGGAGGAGATGGACCTGGAGGAGGTGAGTGTGGGTGAAGCTGAAGGCAGCTGTAGGGAGAGAGCTCTAACGGATGGGATGGTGACCTGAGAGCCTGGGAAGGGTGGGGTTTGGGTATCTGAGTGGGATGGTTTGGCTCTTCTTCCTTCCTGCTCCCGTGATGGTGCTGAAGGCACCAGGGCTCAGAGCGTTCCTTTGCTTCCCGCAGCTCGTGCAGGACATCGCCAGGCTCCGCCGCCGAAGCCTGCGTCACTCCCGACAGCTGGACTTCCCCAAGCCCTACATCGCTGCCCGGTTCCGCTCCCTCCCTTCCCACTTCATCCTTGGGGACATGAAGCACTACGACAACTTCGAGAACAGAGCCCTGGAGCCAGGGCAGAAATACGTCATCTTCATCCTGGCTGTGCTCCAGGAGCCCGAGGCTGTGAGTGCTGCTGCTTTCTCTCACCCTCTTCAGGGGTCCCTCCATGCCCACTGCTGACCAGGGACCCTGGTATCCTCCTGGCATTCTCCATACCTCTCCCACCAGATCCCACAGCTTGAAGCTTGCTTTGTAAAGTCCTTCCAGTCCAGCCGTGCAGCTTTTGCGTGTGGCTCTTGGAGCCGTTTGTGCTGGGGTCTGCATGCAGCAAATGTGCTCTCCCAGGGTGCCCTGAGTTTGTGCACTGCTGCTGCATTTTGACAGTCCTCATAAGCAGGACGTGCTCCACTTGTGGCTCTGGATTGGAGTCCAGAATGGAGAGGACTGAACTGTCAGCTCAGAACCGCACTGAAGGCCAGAGTTCTCTAAGTCAAACCCCTTTCCAGGGAGTGATTTCTTGTAAAGCCTGTCCTGTTATTCCTTAGAGCCGTGCCCCCCGGGCATCCTGCTTTGCGAGCAGCATGTTGCACCCCCAGTCATTCCAAAGTTCCTCGCCAAGCAGAGAGGGGAGCATTTTCTTGTGGCAGATTCCATGTGCTCTCTACCACTTCAGCACCTTCAGCGGTGCTGTTTGGCTTTAGGAAAACAACTGGGTTAATATTTACCTGCCTCCTCCCACATACACAATAGGAAGCAGTCTAATACTCTGTTGTCTTTAAATCCCCCTGTGGAGTTATAGCAGGGAGCTATTTGAAATGAAGGGTTTTCAGAAGGGGTTTTTTTTCCCCAAATAAATATTTAGTTGTTGATTTGATATTAAAGGATTAGGCTGACACGCTTCTGAATGGGATTCTCAATCGGATTACTGCAGCTTGTGGTAATTTCTGCTTTAGAACAAGGTCCTGCATCTCCCAACAGCCTGGATGCACTGCAGCTCCCAAGTATGCAGCGCTGCTTCAGTCTTGCTGAGAGCTGATAGAGTTCAAGGACACAGCCCAAATCCCCTGTTCTTGTCCTGTCCCAGAGCTCTGTGCATTTTGGTTTCTGTAGTTTCTATGTCTCTGCATCCTTCCTGGGGTGGGGAGATGGTAGCACTCATGAAGAACAAGCAGGCAATGCTCAGTAGCTAGGAGTCGGATGAGTTTCAATGTGCCTGATTCTCCTCTCCCTGCAGAGGAGACATACTGTATTTTATTAATCTATATTTAATTGCAAGGGTTGGGCTTTTCCAGTTACCAGACCCGAGTGTTCCTAAGCATTAATTCTTGGTTTAATCCCTTCCCTCTTTCTCTGTAATCCATCTGACTGTCAAAATCCAGATGGTTCCATGAAGGCTTTGAACCCAAGAAGGGTTTGTGTGTTTGTGGCATGGAGAGGGCTCAGGGATGTGGTGAAGCACAGTCAGAGTCAACTGGTTTTCTAAAAGCACTTCCCTGGCTGCAGGACCAGGTAAACCATAGGCACAAGGCAGTCCACAACATCAAGTGGATGTGATCTTCCAGTGGTGTGTCTTGCCAGGACCACTGGAGGAGGAAGGTACCTGTCATGTGGATGCTCACAGGCAAGGGTCTTTTCTATAGGATGAAGAGTACATTTTCTCTGGTGTTATTTGGTTTGTGCTGCAGAGAGCTCACATCTTCTCTAGAAGTTCCTCTTGTGGAATACTGTCTGCTTGCCCACTGTTTTCAGTCCCCACTCCATCTCTGAAATGGGTTCCACAATCTTTCATGTCTTTCAGACTTTTGCTGCTAGTCCATTCTCTGACCCCATCCAGCTGGACAACCCTGATCCACAGCCCATCATTGATGGAGAGGAGGGGCTGATCTGGGTCATCGGGCCCGTCCTGGCCGTCGTGTTCATCATCTGCATTGTCATTGCCATCCTACTCTACAAAAAGTAAGAGATGCTTCTTGTCCACATCTGTGACCATTCTAAATGTCCCCAGCTCTGAGCCCCGAAGGGAATTCCCTCCTTGGTGCTGTAGTCAGCTGAGGGCAAATCCTTCCACCAGCAAGGAGAGAGGAGCCCTAAGGCACAAATGCTGGAATGGAAGGGTCTGACTGGGGCAGGAGAGAGTAGCAGCAGGTTGCAGGGACTTGCTGCTTCAGAGTCTACCCACTGGCACCCTCAGTAGAGTTGTGCTGGTCTTACAGTCTGCTGTGGCATGTGTGCAATGAGTTTGTCAGGTCTTGTGCCTGTCTCCTTCAGAAGACCTGTTCTCAGCCACAGCCTCAGGCCCCGTCTGTGCTCTCTGTGTGTGTGTGCACAGTGGGGGTGATGCAGAGAAAGCACCTTTGTGCTGTGGAGCTGCAGGGACCTCCCCTGTTCTCCAGCTGGTTTTCAGCTGGAGTTGGGAGATGAGAGCAGGGCTGTACTGCGAGTCTGCAGGAGAGAGGAGGGAACACCCCTGGAAACCTCTCCCTTTCCTTGGCTTTCTGAGCAGCTCATGGTGTGTGGATGAGAGTGGGGGACCCTTGAGCACACACAGGCCACACTGTGCAATGAAAGAGAACCGGAGAGGAAGCAGATGCTGAGCAGAATAGGTCCAAGGGGGCAGGATGGAAGCTGTGGCCAGTGCCAGGCTGTCCTTGTCTGGAACCTCTCATACCATGGCTGGAGGGAGCTCGTTTAACCCTGCTCCGTCTTCCATCTGCACAGGTGTGTTTGATTATACACGTGCCTGTGTCACATCCCAGCACCTGAACCCATGCACACAAGTACTCTGGGGTCAGGGCCACACGTGGTCCTTGTTGGTGCTCATTAGCACTGATCTGCATTGGGTGATCTTTGCTGGTCCCACCTATGCTGCCAGGGTTAGGGCTGAGCAAGTGCTTCCCCTTTCTTCTGCAAGTCCTTTCTAACCTGAACATTTGTCTTGTCTTCTCTCCACTTGCTGCTTTCCTGGACAGCAAACCAGACAGGTAAGAGCATCAGATTCGCCCTTTACTGAGGTTCTTTCTTGCTGTGTGTTAGGTAGTGTTTTCCTGTCCATGGTGGTGGGGCTTTGCTGGTACAGTTCTTACCACTAGATCTGTTCTAACAGAAAGCCTGTGTCAGACTAGCATGGGGCCATGTTTGAATCAGGGCAGGGAAAGGAAGGAAAAGGCCAGCTTTCTGCTGCTTGTCCATTCCTAGGCTTAATGGCCCTTTCTCAAGCTGAGCAGCAGTGATAGTAAATGGCTCATAAAACGTTGGGTTAATGGAGCAGAGAAACACCCATTTGTGTTGCAGTCAGAGGTGAAAGTGGGTTTTCTCCATGTCTGACTGCTCCATCCAGGCTGTCCCTGAGCCACTGGCATACTGGAAGCAGAATCTCCCCAGCTGAGCTGTCCTCACCCCCTTGCAGAAGCTGTTGTTGCCCCATTAGCCAGGGACTTCTGACAGAGTGCGTTTATGCCTGTAAAAATGAGACTTATTTCAAGCCATTTCCAAGGCTGGGAGAGCTTTCACTGGAAGTAGCTGATGGGTTTAAGCAATGGGCTGGTAACAGCAGTTTCAGAGCTGTGGCAAAAATGAACCGCTGCCAAGCTGTAAAGTGGGGTCATTCCAAAATGCTGCCCCGTGCAGTGCTGGCAGAGCTCGTGTCCCTTCTTCTGGCTATTAATGACATTAAGAAGCGGCTAAAAATGTACTCGGTAACCTCCTCTCTGCTTATGTAGTTGCCCTTATTGCTGCAGGCAGATTATGTGCAGCCCAGGCAGGAGAGGTGAGGAGCTCTAGAGCCACCTTGCTAAAGAAGGGCTAGGGCAGTGTTTGCAAGCCTCAGGGTATGGGTACGTCTTCTCTGCCCCCTGGAGAAGTTCTGCTCCCAGCACTGTTCTCTTGCTAGAGGTTGTCACAGCTCCAGACCAGCACTGGACTTTGCTTCCAGGTGTTTCTCAAGGAGAAGCAGCCACATCAGCAAAGACTTTCATTGCCTCCTCTAACCTTTGCCATTTTGAGGCAAACATAGTAGGAAGCACTTGGATGTGCAGCCCAGCTGGCAGGTTGGGGCAGGCTTCAGCTTCTGGCAAGGAGCTGAGACAGATCTCAGCAGGCCCAGCTGTGATGGGCGAGGATGTATGTGTCTGCACTGGTTTTTGAACCCACGTTTTTAGGGTTCTGCAGATCGGAACAGGTTGGAAACCACTGCTCTGACTTCTCTGCGTGCAGCTCCTAAACAAGCCAGCAGAGCAACAGCAGGATTTGATGGCCAAGGTCACAGCAGAAGGTTGTGTACTTTTCCAAATGATTGTTTTGGCTCGGATTCTTCCAGGCTGGAATGGCTTGGCCAGCACTGGAAGGTTTCTGCTTGCTGAGCTCTGCAGAGTCCAGAGGAGGCTTGTGTGTGCAGGGAGGGAGCTCACACACCTCAGCTGCTCCTTCCTGTGCTGGTGCTGCTGTGAGGAGGAACTTCCAGACTTGCCCAAAAGCTGCTGGGGGGATGTGAACCCATCCAGTGCAGCACTGAAACCCCTCCAAACCTCACCCCTTTTCTGAGACACTTTAGGTAACTTACTTAGATCCTTGGCTGCATCTGACCCTGATTTTGGTGGGAGCTGTGCTCAGGTCTCCACATGGCCCGAGGAGCTGAAGACAGAAGGGACTAAAAGGCCCATAAATGGCTTTGTCTTTTGTCCTGGGGTATTGGGGGTTGTTTTTTCAGTTCTTTTGTTATCGTTGTTGTTCTCTAAAGCAAACGGAAGGATTCGGAGCCGCGGACAAAATGCCTGCTGAACAACGCGGAGATCACCCCGCACCACCCAAAGGACCCTGTGGAAATGAGGCGCATCAACTTCCAGACCCCAGGTAACCAGCTGCTAACCAGCCTTTCTCACTTGGGAAGGCAGCAGTGGAGCAACTGCCCTTTCCTTAGCCCCTTCCTGCCTGCGGGAAGGCTGCTGCAGTGCTGCCTTTGACACGCAGGGTGCAGCCAAGGAACCTCGTGCTTTGTCTATGCTGAGCAAGCCCGCTGAGCAAAAGCTTTGCTGGGGAGCCTCAAGGACCTTGCACAGCCTCTACTCAGCAGTGGCAAGGCAGGAAGAAGGGCTTTCCCACCTACTAAATTGGTGCATTCCGAGCTAAGTGTGCAGCTGCAGGAGCCGTGGCCATGCCAAGCTTTGCCAGACCACCGGTGCTGCCGCACTGCTCCGTGCCCCACACCCTGGGGTGATGGGGATGAAGCGTGGCGTGTTCCCCAGCACCCAGGGCTTCAGGCACGTCTGGAACTGGTGCTGTCTGCATACGTGCCAAACCACCGTGGGGAGGAGCCAGGCCTGCCCCAGGGGTGCAGCGGGTTGCTTGAGGGGAGCATCTCCTCTCTTGGTGCAGACCCCATCGCTGCAAGCAGCCGCTGGGCAGGCGTGTAACTGCACTTCACTCCTGGGCAGAGCAGCTCGAAGCACCCTCCTCTTGTACACGTGTGTCCCACGCACATGCATGTCGAAGCTGCCTGCATGGCACCTCTGCAAGCCACCACTGACCTGGCGCGGCGCAGGCACGTCCTCACACAGACAGACGCTTGGCAGTGCTGAGCAGTGCCTGCACTCTGGTACCCACCTCTGCTCCGAGTTCCTGGTGCTTGAGGAGTTGGAAGGGAATTTATTGTGCTTTTGGGGGGCTGGCTGTTGTTTTCAGTTTGTTTGTATTTTTTTGCTGTGTTGTGCTTGTTAGTAATGTTTCTGCAGCTCCTGTTTGCCCTTCCCATCTCAGTCCTGTCCTTAGCGTTGTCTGAGTCTTCCTAGGGTAGGGTTGGTAGGTCAATAGGTACCCAGAGGGAAGCACAAAGGCAGCACTGAGCTGAGGGTTTCATATCAAAAAGAGTTAGGAACAGCCCATTGGTATCAGCCCAAGCTTAGGAATGGTTGAGTCTCAGTGGAGGGATAGGATAATGCTCGATCCAGCATGGAGGGACTCAACACAGAGCAGTTCAGCAGCAGGTCCCTGAATCAGCTCTTAGTGGTGCTCTTGCTGGAGGGTCTGAAGGTGTTCAGGATCTTTTGAGTGTTCCCAGCTTCAGCTCAGCACCAGTTTGGGTTTCTCTGGGCTCAGTGTTCTATACTGGGTGCAAACAGGAGCTCCCTTTGGGAGTGTTCAGGTTGGCTTCTTGGAGCTTGAGGTGGTGATGTGAGATCCAAGAGAAAGAGCTGAGCTCCCCCAGGTAAAATCTACATTGAGATGAAAATAAAGATACCAGGTTGTGGGCATCCAGCTTAGCCTGGGTGCCAGGAAGCAGCTGGAAGTGCTGTTCCATGTGTTTCCCTTGCTGGGTATTTCTCCTTGTCCCCACAGGGTAACAGAGTCAGCTGAGGGCACTTCCAAGTGATGGATAGATGGGCGAGCCTGTCTTCACTGACCCTGCTGGTTTGGTCATGCTGTACCTCTGGTCTAAGAGGCTTGTAAAAGGTAGCTCAGACGTGCAAACCTGCCACTAATGCTCTGCTGGGCAGAGGTCTGCACATCTCTAAAGGGCTTTGTCCAGTCTGGCTTTAGAAAGATGTCACCTTTCCTTTATGAGTTTATCTAGGCAAAGAGTTTTATCCAGCTCAGTGACTGCTCTAGAGCTTGTAAAGCAGAGAGAGGTTTTAAAGGGTTTGGGAGAGTTTGTCAACTGCCTCCCACAGAATTTTGCAAAGAGTTGGGTGAAGATGGAAATGGAAAATCAGAGCTTGGAGTGCGTTGGTGGTGATGGAGAGATTGTGGTGCAGCTCGTAGGGAAGTGCTGTCTGAACTGAGGGAGTTTGAATTCTGTACACTGTGGTTTAGAAGAGGACCTGCAGGCTCTTCTCCAGCCAGAGGACCCAGCAGCAGAGCCCCTGTAGTGTCCCCAGCAACGAAACAGAGAGGGGAGGTGGGCATGGGAGCGTGTGTGAGCATCTCTGCAGCTCGGAGAGGGGAAAGGCCAGCACATGTTGGTATCGTGTCCTAGCCTGAGCAGCACAAAAATAACTTTTCTTTTCCTCTTCAGATTTATGTTGGTTTTTTTGTTTTATTAGCATGAAAGTTTTAAACAAGTGTATATTTTATTTCTTTATTTTTTACTGTTTTCTGCAGATTCTGGTCTGAGCAGCCCTCTCAGTGACCCTGAGTTTGACTTTGAAAGTTAGTTCCTGTGTGTTTTTGTTCCTGTTGGTTTCATTTCCCCCCCCATTATTAGTTTTTTCTCTTCTGTCGCTTTCCTTTTCCAGTTCTGTTTTGTTCCTGTTATTATTAATACTTATTTTTTGCCAAATTCTCTGTATTCCTGCAGTGTTTGCCCATCTCATCCCCGTTTCTGTGCCATCTGTTTGTCTGAACTGCGCTTCCAGTTTTACAGTATCAAACAACAGGCCTTTTGCAAGACAAGGGTAGCAGCAGCAGCAGAATAGAGCCCCAGGTAGCAGCGTGGGACACTGCCCATCCTCTTGCTCTTTCAGGAGAAAGACCTCGGGTTTGAGGCTTCCTTTTCCCCCATTGTCAAAGATGTTTCGTTTCTGAAGCTTGGCTAAATGTCCCTCACGGGCAGGAAGTGATCTTTGTGTCCCAGTGTGTGAGCGCTGTGTGTGTGCCTGTGCTTTTGTGTCCATTGCTTCTTAAAGCAGGGAAAGAGAAGAGCCAGAGCTGCAGCTGAGGAGCCCCTGTCTTTTTGTGGATAGAGCCGCACAGGCACCTTTTTGTGTCCGACGAGGAAAGAGCCATTTCCCATCTGTGGCAGGTGTCTGTTCCTTGGCATCGCCTTGTTCCAGGAGCACAAAGACCAGAGGCCTGTCCGTGGTCCTCCTCACACCCTGGTTTCATGCAGAAGGCCATCCAGGCACAGTGGCTTTGCAGGGATAGATGGGCTCTGGCCCATGGAACAGATGTTAGGGTGACGTTGCTGGCAAGTTGGCTGCTGCACAGAGAATCAAGTCTTTTGTGATAAGATTAGAGAGACTCAAGTGATTGAAATGTTCGATGAGACTGCCTCTGAAAGACTTCATCCCATTAGAAGCCAAGATCCCAGCTTTGCTGGGCGGGTTTGATTTTATTGTTTTAATGCTGAACAGGGGGGTAGATGTGAGCTGACAAGTGTGAAGTCACAGCTGCTGCTTGTGCTCAGAGATGGGAGGGCTGGGATGTGTCTCTGAATACTTTAATCCCAATATTGATCTCTTTGGGGTTGAGTGCTCCTGTCAATACTGTCCCAGTCCACCTGCCCCCTCCCCTTAACCCTCTCCTTAGAACAGAGGGGTCTGTGTGGCTTTTCCAGCCGCACTGATCCTTGGCTGACCCTCAGCCCATGGCAATGGTCCCTCTGCCCCCATGCCGCTGGGAGGGCTCCCTGGCTGGCAGCCCTGCAGGTAGCCAGGAGGCCACTGAGCAGAGGAGCCCGTGAGCCGGTTCCCTTCATCTCTGCAAAGTTATTGAAGTAAAGCAGACAAAAGGGGAGCTGCTGCAGCTGCCGCAGCGGTGCCGCTGGTGCCCCCGGGGAGCAGCGCTCCTGGCTCGTTTCGTATCGGGCTCCTCCTGGACCTTAATGGGATCCCCCGTGCACTTGGTGTTTTGACCGGGAAAGCCTTCATCCCTGCCGAGGTTTCCCGTCCTCTTTTATTCTAAAGGGCCCCAGAAATGGGTCCCACCAGGGGATTTCTGTCTCTAACAGCAGCGGAACAAGGCAAGGGCCCATGTGCTCACAGCCAGGGGCTGTTCGCAGCGGGGTGGAGCTGGGGATGTCCCCCAGCAAAGAGGCAGAGCTGGCTGGCAGGAGCTGGTCACAGCGATGAGTTTTCCTGGAGCTTTTATGAAGGAAACTTGTGAAATGCCTTCGGGGGGAGCATGACTCCCGTTCCAGATGGGCACAGTGGGCCTTTCCCATAGGAGGGAATGCCATACTGCTCCCTGACTTCTGAGCCAAGGAGGATCTGGGATTAGTTTCCTTGCTGGGGCTCTCTGTGGATAGTTTTCCTTCCACCCCGCGTGGGGTTTCACATAGCTGCTGTGTTCTGAAGCAAACGGCCTCCAGCTTTGTGCTGCTGGGCCAAGCACTGCCCGGCTGCCTCCAGCCCAGGGGGAAGGAAGTCAGGGAGAGAGATCCACAGAGATCTGGAGGCAGCTTTTGTTGGGTTGCCAGGAGTTCTGAGTCGTGTTTGGCTTTAATGCTGCAGCTCAAGGTGTGCTTCCTGCCCTCTTCAGCCCTTGCTTTCAGAGGCAGAGGGACACACACTGAGCAAAGTGCTTATGATACTCGCTTGGTTTGGGCTCTCAGCCAGGGTGTTCTTCCCCTCCCGCATGGGCAGAGACAGGACCGGTTCTTCCAACCCCCCAGTGTGCATCCGGGGCTGTGGTACTGGGCTGGATGGCAGCCACCTTCCAGTCCAGGGTGAGAAGCAGAGGAGAAATCCTTGTCCAGGTGCAGTGGGCTACAGGACACCAAGACACACTTGGAGCTTTCCCTCCATGAGCAGGGAGGCACTTCCTGCCCTGATCCTCAGCAGCTTAGAATGGAGCCAGGGCAGGCTCCGGAATACTTTGGGGTTGTTTTTGTGAAGGTTTCTTTGTCTGTGCCCCCCTGCCCCTTCTATTCAGAGCCAGTTTCCTCGTGCCTAGTTAGCCACAGGATGCCTGGTTTGAGTGGTGGCTACGCTGAAGGTCCAGTTAGCTTAGGAGAGCCCTGTTGGAGTGGTGGCTCAGATGCCCACTCTGTGCAGACTCATCCTGTCCCCAGGCCTGGGGGAGGCAGCATCTCTCCAGAAGTCACTGTAAAACTGCAGATGTCATGCTTGCTTTGCCATCTCTGTGCTGAGTTTTCGGAGTATCTGACCATGCTGCTGCCACCGCCGCTGCTTTGTCACACACCAACACCCACGGGGCTCGAAATTCTCCCTGGCTTCCATCTCTTCTCCACCCCTGTCCTCACTGGGGGCACTGCCCCAGGGCTTCTCGGCATGCTGCTGTCCTTGCCTGTCCGCTGTCACTCACAGCAGGATCGGCTGGCAGACAGCATGGGAAGCCTCTGGAAAAACATGATCCAATGCAGATGAGCAAAGCACGGAGCGCTTTTCCACCTCGTTTTCTAGCGTGGCTTTGAGAGGGGAGGATGGGAAGGATCCCTGCTCTTCGCAGAGCTCCAGCTGCCCCTCTGGGAGCAGGGTGTGCAGATCGCACTTCAGACTGAAAACGGAGGCGCTGCTCAGCCCCATTCGTGGGGGGACGCAGCGTGACCCTCCAGTGTGTCTTGGAGGAGAAGAGGTCTGCTCCCTGGCAGTACTGAATGCATCAGAACCGGCACAGTGGGGTGCTGGTGAGGGTTGCAAGGGTGAGCCAGGGTCAGGAGGCATCAGTCTCTGCAGCAAATTGCTTCCCATCACTTAGTCTGAGAAGGGCAAGAGGATCTTTTGCCTCCCCATCCATCACAAAAGGTAATGGCATCCCCAGCAGAGGCTGTGGCAGGGCTGGCACAGCCTGTCCTGCAGATGGAAGAGGGTGAGGACAGAGCAGCACTGGCCATCTGCAGGCTGTGCTCTAGGAGGAGCATCATCCCCCAGCCGTGAGCAGGAAGAGGAGCCAGTACTTCCCATTCCATACCTGGTTGTACTCTCGGAGCAGTGAAGCTCAGACCACCACGTCCACGAGCTCACCAAGAAGCTTACAGAGCCAGTGGCTGTGCAAAGGACAATTCCCGAAAAGCCTCCCCTGCTTCCCCCCATCTGCATTCCCTTCCCCTGCCCCACATCACCATGGTTGGCTGGATCCCTGCCCCTTCCCTTCCCTTTGTGTTGGAGTTGGTTTCTGATCATTGCGGGTGCTGGAACATTTGCTGCGTAGGTTCCTCTGGCAGCGTTTGCTCATTTGAAGTCCACTATTGGAATCGCTCACACGCATCTGCTCTTTGGATTTTCCTTTTTGGTTTGCTCTGATTTACACATTGAAAACGGGGCCATCAGGGACCACGCTCATTTTACTGGTTTTATGATTTCCTTGGTTTTGATTTGTTACTTCCAAGGACACAATTTCGAGCCCTGAATTCTTCTCTTCTAACCTCCCTACTTTCATTGCAGATCTTACATTGTAATTTATTTTCCTTTCTTGTTTCTTCTTTCTTATAACGTGTGCAATGGTGGTGAATTTTAGGTATTATTAAATGAGATTCTTTTCCTGCTGTCTTGTCTTTTAGGTATGCTCAGTCACCCACCAATCCCCGTTTCCGAGCTGGCTGAACACACAGAGCATCTCAAAGCTAATGATAACCTGAAATTGTCCCAAGAGTATGAGGTATGAGCAAGAGTGAGTGCTGTGCATGGCTTTGCAGAGCTAGGAATCAGGGAATTCAGCAAGGCCCTCACCCACATAAACAGAAGGGTTTAGCTGACATAAAGAAGCTATGTGTGTATTGAAAATGAAGTCCTTGCTCAGTGCTTTGCTCTGTTCAGTTCCAGATCAGAAAGAGGTTTGGCCTATGAGCCAAAGAGCAAGACTCTTGGGCAGGGTCCGAGCTCCCTTCAGGAAAAGGGATGCATTCCTGGAAGGTGGCAGCCAGACAGATGGGATGGGGAGTTGTCCTTGGGGGTGCCTGTGTCTTAATGCGGAGCACGGAGAGGACCGAGCCAAGGAATGTGATACCCGGGTTCAGAGAGCTGAAGGTACTTGGGAGGAGCAGTGAGTCCTCCACAGCTGACACCATCAGCAGCCACGGAGATAAAGCTGAGAAAACAGGGTGATTTGTGCCTTCCATGTCCTGCCTGGATGCTTCGTGCTCTCACTGTCTCCTTCCTGCTCGTGTTTAGTTGCTCAGTTTTGCTCCCGCAGTGACCAGCATTCCCAATTGCTATCCCAGGCTGTAAAATTCCCACCTTGCCAGGGCTAAGGGGCTGGGCCAGCCCCAAGGCAGCCTGAGGGGGGGAAGGTGATGAGCATCATAGCCCCCTCATTACCTCTGCCAATGCATAGCACAGCGTCCTTGTTGGGAAGGGCTGTGTGCTGGCACAAACGTGTTCCTGTCCGCTCCTGGTTCTGTGGCTGCATCAGCACTGGTTAAATCCCAGTGGTGCTGCTGGGGCCACTGGTACATGGGCTGCTTTCACTGCAGATTGGCCATATGACTGAATGTTCTTTGTTGTTGTTCAAAGACACCAAATGCCCTGGTGTTTGCAGACTGATAACTGGTCTCGACTGCCCAGTGCTGTGTGCAGGCAGAGAGCAAGGGGATAGTTCCTGAGCAGAGGACTGGTTCTGGGATGGTTTCTCCCTGGTCTGACTTGCAGACATCATCATGCGTGAAGCAGCTCCATCCTCACGGCTCTGCACCCACTGGGAGGGGTTTTGCTCTGCTGGGGTCTTCCACCCCGCGATGGGGTGCAGGGGGAGCAGCAGGCTCTTAATATGCTCTATCCAGATTTCAAAGGCTGATTTGCATAATGCAATATCCCAAGTGCCCTGGCTTCATTCCAGCACAACCTCCTCTGCTGGGAGAGCCAGAGCTAAACAAACATCACTAATGAAGTGAGCACGAGGCATGATGAGAGGGATGGAGAGCAAGCAGGCACGTTACAATGGGATAAATACCTGTTAGTTAGAGATGCTCCGCAGCAACAGGAGGACATTTTGTGAGGTGGTTTTGTGCCATCACTGGAGCTGAGCTGTGCCTGGGGAGCTCTGGGTGAGCACAGGCAGGGAAGGGCAGTGGGTGCACGGCGAGGGATCAGAGGGATGAATGCAGGTCAGTGTGTGCAGGACCCTGTCCCAGCATCCAACAGTGGCAGGGAGAGGGAGAGCGAGCAGTGGGGAAGGCAGCTCTGCACGTTCCTGCCAAGCCTCCAATTGAGGCAAACCCCAAGGGCTCTGCAAACTGATGAAGGAATTAAGCCCTTGTTTTATTTAATTTGCTGGCTGAGGATTTAGAGGTAAATGTAATTAACCTAATTTCCATATCTGGGACAGATGGACTTTAGAGGGGGGGAAAAACCCAACGCAACCGCCCAAACCTGGCATGAATCACCCAGACAAGAGAGAGGATTTTTCTGTCCAGAGCATTTCACTGAGTACTCCTTCATCCCTTCCAGGAAAAAGCCATGTTGATTCCTTTGCTTAAGGCCAGGGTCCTTACCCCTCCTCTGTCCAGGCAGACACGCTCCTCACATGCACCCTGCCAGGCTCCATGGTGCTTCCTCCCTCCTTTGGACCTGGGAGACCTTCAGCACTGAATTGTGGCCCCAAGTGATGCTTTCTCTGCTGTCTCTGCTCTGTACAGAGCAGCCAAGTCCCTTCCTGCTGCCCATGACAGCGAGTTTTTTTCCCTGATGTTTCATATCCCATTAGCACATGTGGTTATAAACCTTGTCCTAGCTTAATCATCTTCTTCCTAGGTATTAGTACTCACCAAGACACTGGTATATTTATGCCCGCTTAATGGTTGTTCAGTTTAACCATGCACAGATTGAGGCTCTTCATCATTTCATAAATATATCCTGATGTGCTTGTGCCTGTTCTCTCCCCTTTGCTGGCCGTTTATCAGCAGGGCTGTAACTAATCCAGTGCAGAAGTAGGCTCCGGGGCCTCTGTATTGCAGCCTGGAATTACACTGATGCTTCTGCCACCAGGTTGCACCATGCCAGAGGGGGAATTGTGTCAGGTACCGCTCTGGGTGCACTTGGGACCAGGGGAGATGGGACATAAGCACCATGTGCCACCAGGCTGGGGCCTTTCCACGCTAAAGATCAGTTCTTGAGGGAAGCAAACAGTGAACGCTGCGTTCCTGAGCTCCGTCTTCAGAGCCAGGATCTGTCCCGTGTGGAATGAGGCATTGAGAGCTTGATTTGCTGCTTTTCCCCTCTCTGACTCTCATTTCTCTCCCGCTTCCTGCAGTCCATTGACCCTGGCCAGCAGTTCACCTGGGAGCACTCCAACCTCGAAGTGAACAAGCCCAAAAACCGATACGCCAACGTGATTGCCTACGACCACTCGCGCGTCATCCTGCTGCCCATCGAAGGTACTGAGCACCTCCGCTCCTGCGTGGTAGCACCTGAAGTTGCTGCAGGGAAACGTGTGGCAAATGCCCTTTTCCCTTCCCTGCTCCCCTCTCCTTATATTCTCTTTGCATCTCCCTGGGAGCTTGGCAAGGAGGAGGCACCTCTCTGAAGCAGGCGTTGGTTAAATTCTGGTGGCTGCACGTTCCCTGTAGTCCCTCATCCCAAGAGCTGGTTTAGCAAGACACTCTCTTCCCTTCACTTGTTGATCCTGGCTCGATGCATATCTAACAGGAAGCATTCAGCCCACACAGGGCTTCAGAGGAGCAGGAGCAGGAGCAGGTCAGTGGGTGGCAGTGAACGTGGAGCGTTCCTGTGGAGAGGGGATGAGTGAGAAGTAAGGCCAGGGCTAACCGCGCAGTGCGGGTGCCAGCAGCACCGCAGAGGTGTGCTCGCTGGGCAGCTCCAGCTGCAGTCCTGGCCCCTGCAAGGCTCAGCAGAGAAGGGGTCCGTGGTAGCCTCGTAGGTCAGAAATTGCTTCATGAGGGATGGTGCAGGCAGGAAATTCACAGTGGATTTCACAACTCGTGGCTCTTGACAGAGCTGCTCTGGTGCGCGCTGGGGTGAGAGGGGGCTTTTGGTGATGGAGATGATGCAGTTGAACAGGGCACGTGCTTTGGTTGCTGCTGCTGAGATAATACTTTAGATCCATCGTCTCGGGTTGTGTGTGGCTGTGCTGCGCAGATAAAGCATTTAAGACTGGTCTTGGGTGGCCAAGAGCTGATCATCGAAGTAGAGAGGCTATGGGATGTCCTCATAACCCCCTGCTGAATGGAAAGGTTAACACAGAAGCCTTCCTGACAAGGGAATTGCTGGAATAATCTCCCTGTGCCGAGGTAATGCTGAGGGACGTGGAGAAGTGGCAGAGCTGTTCTGAGGTAACAACAGATCGTGGTGATCTGCCAAGAAGCTGCACAAATCTGCTTTGGTCCTGTCTGCCATTAGGGGGTTTGAAACTTTTCTGACTGTGAAGATGATTGTTCTGGCTTGGTTTGATTCTGAGATTAATATTGTATGAGCCAAGCAATGGCTCTAAAAAGTTGCCTTGTCATTGAAGGGAAAAGAACAGCACAAGTGTAGAAGCGAAGGGCTCTTTGGGCTGGTCTTGGCTCTCAGGAAGGAGCTGGATGCAGGCAGCAATCCCATCTCTGCCCAGGTGGCATCGTGAGGGACCAATGGTGCAAGTGTGACTGGCCAGGGCTTAATTTTCAAGCATCTGAGAGGTTCTGAGATGCCTTGGCTGCTGTGTTCATCCTACCAGGCTGTGTTTTATGCTGAGGGCTGGCAGATGAAAGGAGCTGGAGGAATTGGTTGTTGCTTTCTCTTTGTTTAAAGCTGGATTTGTCAAGGCTGCAGATTGCCGCCGTCTGCTTGGTCAGGAAGAAGCAGTGGCTTTAATTCTGGGACTTCTCTGTCACCCAGCGACACATTGCAGGGGCTCATGGCCACCATTTGAAGTCACAGAGTGGACCCGAGGGGGCTGGAGAGGAGATTAATTCCAGAAGCTCAGCCTTGATGACGTTCCTGCTGCTGCAGCGCGGCCGCTTTCCCCTGGAGTCTGAGCTCGGGCAGGAAGGGGGCAGGGAGCCCTCCAGAAATCTAACCAAAAGCCTGAAAATCCCCAGGCACCCTGGAGGCCTGGCAGGCGATGGTGTGGATCGCTCCTGGCCAGCAGACGCAGCCATGGCCCTTCCTGCAGCGGGATGGGGCCCAGCAGCCCCATCTCATCGTGGTAGCGCTCCCCTCCTGCTGGCTCCCCTGGAGGCAGGAGTTAAGGGCTCGGTGCGGAGTTAATCACAGGGGAGCAGGAGCCTGCCCCTCGCCAGCAGCTCCTCGGTGCCAGCCTCGGGGCTCTCTGAAGCTCAGCCCGAGCATCGGCGCTTGCCAGGGTCTGTTCTCACTTCAGAGCACTTTGCTGCCGCCACGGCCCAGTCACCCTCCTCGCTCTGGCAGCACCTCCTGCCACTCATCTCGAAGCCCTCAAGCGAGGACATGGGCGAAGCAGCTGTAACTCAATAGCCTGGAACTCGTGAATGGGAAAAAGCCCACTCCTAGAAAGGACAGCGGGCAGCTCAGAGCAAGTCAGAGGCTCTCATTTCAAAGCCTTTCCTGGCTGAATCAAGCCTGGTTTTATCCCTTGCTTTGCCCAGCTGTAGCTCACCACCTGGAATTAGACTATGGACAGCACAGCGCGTCAGCCAGCTCCATTTGCCGGGCGCTCTGGGACAAGGACTTAGTTTTGTCCTTTTGGGACCAGAGAAGCAAGAGCCCTGGACCAGGACTTTTGCTCCTGTTAGCACACCAGTGAGATGACCGTGATTTCAAGGCTTGAGATTCGGTCTCTTTAATGCCTTGTGCAAGCAGTTATTTGCCTCCCTGCAATGCAGACCCTCGAGGCAGGAGCTTGAGCTAGGAGAAGCTTTAAGCCTGTTACTCCCAGCTGTGATTCTACCCCATGGAGCCACAATGTCTCCAGTACTTTTGCAGGGGGATTCTCTGTACCAACATCTCCTCACACTTCCAGCTATATAGAAAGTCCTGTGCAATTCACTCACTTGCTTTTGCTCTGATCTAATGCAGGAATTGTGGGCAGTGATTACATTAACGCCAACTACATTGATGGCTATCGGAAGCAGAATGCCTACATTGCCACGCAGGGGCCTCTGCCAGAGACCTTTGGAGACTTTTGGAGGATGGTGTGGGAGCAGCGTTCAGCCACTATTGTTATGATGACTAAGCTGGAGGAGAAATCACGGGTAAGATGCAGGAGAGGGATGACTGGTTAGTCATAATCCTGGGGGATTGGAGGGTAGGGCTGGGGAACAGCAGATCCCTTTGATCTGCAGCCCACATGGATGTCAGTGGGGGATTGCTGCTGCTTTGCCAGCACCCTAAAAGTCCCGTGATTCATTGCTTTGGAAAAAACCCCAAAGCATTCACCCTGGAAAGCTGCAGCCTCCTTTGCAGTTCCAAGAGAAGAGGACACTCAATCCCACTGCATGCTTTGTGGGTCTGTCTCCGAGTTAATCATGTGGCAAGTTTCACATTCAGTTCTCTTGTTTAACAAGCCCCAGTACATTCACTCTGGTCTTCAGGATCATTCCAGTCTATTGTCTACATGATTGATGTGGTGCATCAAAGCTGTGCTTAGTAGGAGCTTTTCGTGCTGGGTTTGTCCCTGCTGTGGAGCTCTGGACAGACAGTTCTTGTGCTTCCCTCCCTTTTGCGACCTGGGCAGCACAAGATGGTTCTGGAATGGGCCTCCCCTGCAGGGTTTGTTCAGCTCTCAGCAATGCCTCTTGTCTTGCAGATAAAGTGTGACCAGTACTGGCCAGGCCGAGGTACAGACACCTACGGCATGATTCAGGTGACGTTACTCGACACCATTGAATTGGCCACATTCTGCATCCGAACGTTCTCCCTTCATAAGGTGAGCTTTAGCCTGGTTTTATCTGGGGCTGGGCTCCCTGTACCCGGCACAGGCAGGGCATGGCCTGTGTTGGCACCTCCCATTACTCCCGGTGCCCTTCTGTCTGTGCAGAATGGCTCCAGTGAGAAGCGGGAGGTTCGCCAGTTCCAGTTCACCGCGTGGCCTGACCACGGTGTTCCCGAGTACCCAACCCCATTCCTGGCCTTCCTGAGACGGGTGAAAACCTGCAACCCCCCTGATGCTGGTCCCATCGTGGTGCACTGCAGGTACTGATTTCCTTCACCCCACTCTTGCACGGCGCCGTCTGCAAGGGAGGCAGCTCAGAGGGATGTGGATTTGCACCTAGGAGATGGGTGCAGTCTCCTGGTGAGTGCCCAACCAGAGCTCTCCTGTCCCAGGCACCATCTGAGGAGGCTCCTTGGGGTCTTCACTGAGTGCAGAATTCCCTGAGCTGATGAGCGAGGGGTTCAGTTTGCACCAAGCACTGGGCTCGTGTTAGCAGTGGGAAGCAGCCCCTGCTGCGCTGGTGTCTGGTTTGTGTAGGGGTTGTTTCTTGTCACACTGAGAAAGGAGGAGGATGGATGTGACCTAGGAAGCTGCTGGGTGTCGCTGCAGTGGGTGTTTGGGAGGCAGAGCTGCTGTCAAGAAGAGAGCTGACGGTGACTGAAAGAGGGGGGTTTGAGTGCTGCAGCCACTCTGAGGATGACAGACTGGAAGAAGCTGCTTTGGGCAGGTATTTTCCCTAATTCAGTTTCCAGCCCAAGAGGGATGGCTGCAGCCTCAACTTGGATGCATCCCCGTGTTCTCAGGCAGGTGTGGAGGAGCCTGCAGCTTACTCTGCACTGGGGGAAGACATCTGAGTTCTGTACAGGCTGCTGGGGAGCCAATGCTGCCTCTAAACAGGCTTTGTAAGTGGGCAACTTATCGCTAACCTTGCAGAAGGCAATTGCCACGTGCCCCAGAGGCTGACCAAAGAGCTGTGAGCTCACCCCATGCGGAGCCCAGCCCCACATCAGCTGCTGAATCCTTGCCACAGCTCCAGTCACCCCCCTGAGCCAGGCGCTGGTCTCCTTAACACAGACCAGGGGGGCTCCAGGAGGAAAGGGGCTGCACTGCAGTGGTAAAAGGAGACCCTTCGTTAACAGCAGCAGGTGCCTGGCCCCGCAGAGCCCTGCCGAGGCACAAATGCCATTTCCACACAGGTTTGATGTTGCCCCCACGCACAGGCACACTGAGGAAGAGAGGTGACAAACGTTACCGTTACAGCATCAGCAGTGTCTCGGCTGCTGAAGGTCTGAGTGATTAAAGGGGCTTTTTGAGCCCTTGGGTCAGGCCAGCCTTTAGTTCAGCCCAGAGCCCCCTGCCTGGAGTTGTCCTAAGTGGGTGTCTGGTGGGAGACATCTGTCCTGAGGCTGTCACAGGGCAAGAGGAGGAGAAATGGGGAGGGACAACAGGCACAGCACCAGGGGCAGCTTCGCACCTTCCATCAGTACCTGTGGTTCCTCCTCAGGCACTTGAGTGTCTCTTGGTCACCTCTTGGCCTCGTGCATCTGTTTGTACCCTGTGTTTACTGCAGCCTGTGGCACTCGGGGAAGGGGAAACCCTTCCTCAGGGGCAGAACAAGCCATTGCTTCATCCTCTGCCCTTCCTTCCCAGCGCGGGCGTTGGACGGACCGGCTGCTTCATTGTGATCGATGCCATGCTGGAGAGGATAAAGCATGAGAAGACAGTGGACATTTACGGGCACGTCACCCTCATGAGGTCACAGCGCAACTACATGGTACAGACAGAAGACCAGTACAGCTTTATACACGATGCCTTGCTTGAGGCTGTTGCTTGTGGCAACACAGAGGTCCCAGCCAGGAATCTCTACACCTACATCCAGAAGCTGGCACAGATCGAAGCCAGAGAGCACGTGACAGGCATGGAGCTGGAGTTCAAGGTAATGGTGGGTGCTTGGATGGGGACAGCAGGCCCTGGGGAAGGCTCCGTGTTCCCCACAGGAGCGTTGTTCTGCTGGCATCCACAGCACACAGGGAGCCTTTACAAGGCTGATGGGAACTTTCATGTTAGAGAAGTAATTACTGTTCTGACTTACGCTGCTGCTGCTCCCGGGGGGCTGCGCCGGTCATTGCCCACTGAGGCTGAATTTGCTCCCTCCTTGCATGAGGGGGGTTTAAGTTGTCCTCTGGGAAGTTCTGCTCAGGGCACGGTTCGGGCTCTGCCCCGCTCCCTTCGAATAAACAGGAGGCCGCAGGAGGCAGGACAGCGCGGTGGGACACGGGGGCAAGCGGGCTCCATAGGGCTCAAGCCGGAACCCAGCAGGTGAGCAGTGGTTGTGCTCTGCTTTGCCCGCAGCGCCTCGCCAACTCCAAGGCTCACACCTCCAGGTTCATCAGCGCCAACCTCCCCTGCAACAAGTTCAAGAACCGCCTGGTGAACATCATGCCCTACGAGACCACCCGTGTCTGCCTCCAGCCCATCCGAGGGGTGGAGGGCTCCGACTACATCAATGCCAGCTTCATCGATGGCTACAGGTAACCAGTGCCTGGCCGCCCACCACGCTCTGGGAGGTCTCTGGGTACGAGTCCAAGGATGCAGAGGTGGGAAGGGCTGGACTAGCTCTTAACAGGGGGAGTCAGTTGTTCGGTTCCGTGCACGCAGTGGTACAATGCTAGAGGTGAATTCCCGCTTCCTGACGGCCAACAACCCCCACACAGACTCAAATAGAACCTTCTGATCAGCTTTATTCCCTGTGATCTTAAAATTACTTATTCCCTAAAAGAAACCAAAGCCTTCTCCAGCTGCAGGTCCTAAACATAGCGTGCGAGTGCGGGGTGCACTGTGCCAGTGGGAGGTTTCTAAAAACAGATGAGCTTTTTTGTTGCTTCTGTATGGCTTCTGACAGCTTCCCACAGGCAATCCATGCCCCGAGCTGCAGCCTTCCCCTGGTGTGCTCAGAGCCCAGGCACCTAAAGCTGAGCCTTAACTGAGGCAGCAACGCAACCCCACGTGCGCGTTTCTGCACCTTCTTCCATCCAGGAGAGCCTGCTGGGAAATGTAGTCAGGGACAGCCCGTCAGCACCAGAGCCACCTCCTTGCCCTGGTCCTGTTCCTCCCTAGCATTCCCGTTTGATTTCCTCCTCTCCAGCCCTTGCATGCGTTTCCCAAAGCTTCTTCCCAAGCAGCCCTCCCCACGCCGCTGACCCAGCGCGGGGTTTGGGCTCTCCTGCAGGCAGCAGAAGGCTTACATTGCCACTCAAGGGCCCCTGGCAGAGACCACGGAAGATTTCTGGCGGATGCTGTGGGAGAACAACTCCACCATCGTGGTGATGCTGACGAAGCTGCGGGAGATGGGGCGGGTGAGTGCGTGCCGAGGAGGAGCGGGGGGGAGGCTGCAGCACAAGGGCTAACGGAGCCCTTCCTTTGCCCTTGGCAGGAGAAGTGCCACCAGTACTGGCCAGCGGAGCGCTCGGCCCGGTACCAGTACTTCGTGGTGGATCCCATGGCTGAGTACAACATGCCCCAGTACATCCTGCGGGAGTTCAAGGTCACTGATGCCAGGGTAAGTGGGGCGGGATGTGCTTGTGAGGGTTGGGGCTGGGCTGGAGTGGTTCAAACCCGTGCAACAGGGGAGGTGGGTACAGAAAACAATGGAGTTTGGTGTGGTTTAGCTCTCATAGGAAAGACTGAGGCGTAAACACTTCCTCTGTGAGACAGAGTCTGGGATTAGCATCAGTGGAGGAGAGGATTAGCATCCCATTAGTTGCAGTGAGGAAGAGCACACAAACACAGACTATACTTGAATATGCTTGACTCTTCTTACAGATGGAAAGTAGTTTTGTAACCTGTGCTCACTAATCACAGTAGTGACTCACTCGGGTAGAGCCGTACCCAGCTTCTGGTTTTACCTGCAGCTTATTTGAGATGAAAGCAGAAAACAGCATCTCTCCAAACAGCCACTACAAACCCCAGGAGCCTCTGCACCCTGCGGCAGATGCGTGGCACGGAGGGGAGGCACTGCTACTCGTACTCAAAGGGCCACATTCCCTCAAATCATTGTAGATTCAGTGTCGGATTTCTCATCCAAAGGAACATCTCAGAAGTGTGTTTAGCAAATGGAACCCTCCCTCTCAAAGCAGGCTCCTGCTTCGGAGGGTGCCAGTTATAGAACCTGCTCATTGGAGTTGCAGGGTTGAGGAGGAGGATGCCTCCTCGGTCCCGGCAGGACAAGATTTATCCTCCTGTCAGCTGAAGTTCTGACACCGTGGCAACTCCGGCTCAGGATTGATGGAGAGGCCACGACCTCACCTTGAATGGTCCTTTTGCTGCAGCCTCCGTGTGTGCAGGTTTGCAGTGGAGCACAGCTCAGGACTGACAGCCTCAACACGAAACAGCTTCATCGCTGTGGGTCCCGATCCCGCACGCACCCCTCCACCTGCCTGTAACAAACCGGGTCGGGTTTGTGCCCCTCAGTGAGGCAGCAGCACGGGGGGATCCTCTTTGCCGTGCGTGGCCGGGCTGTTTGAGTGTTGCTGTTCCCCCCAGGACGGGCAGTCCCGGACCGTGCGGCAGTTCCAGTTCACGGACTGGCCCGAGCAGGGCGTGCCCAAATCGGGAGAAGGTTTCATCGATTTCATCGGCCAGGTCCATAAGACCAAGGAGCAGTTCGGCCAGGACGGCCCCATCTCTGTCCATTGCAGGTAGGCTCGTGCCAATGGCCACATCCCGTTGGGCTCTGCATGGGAAAGAGCAGAGAGAATTCAGATCCCGGAGTTCTCCCCCTCCTTCCCCAGCCCGTCTTTGGGGCAGATTCCTGGGGGTGTCTGGAGGGGGGGGGGGGTGCCAAACGCTTCTGCCACCCCACCTCACATCCCGTCAGGCCCACAAGGCCTTTAGCCCTTTGTACCTAAGGGAGAGGTATGAACTGCTGATGCTCTGAAGGAGATGGGACCCACACTGTTCATCAGTAGCTGACCTGCAGAATTAGAAGTGTTTTGTACCAGTCTTAACCTAGTTCTGCACCTCTGCCCCTACTGGGGGTATTTGCTGATAGCAAGAATTGTACCTCCCATCCCCTGGGTAGGAGAATGGAGGCATTCTGCACAGTCTGTAATTGAAGAAGCCTGATGCTGCATAGTGGGAATGATTTCCACGCTGATGCTGGTCACCACTACCCAAAGCTTTTGAGTCTTTTATTTTATTCCACTTTCTCCACCATGCCTTTGGGTCACCCACTCTGGCAGTTCCGCTCTTTCCTACCTCCAGTTCTCACGTGGGCGTAAGACCCAGCTCAGCCATGGTGTAGTCTCAGCATTAGAGCACCATTTGCACACTGTAACGTTCAGCTCCCTTTTTGCCTCCCGTTCCTGCAGCGCTGGCGTGGGCAGGACCGGAGTGTTCATCACGCTGAGCATCGTCCTGGAGAGGATGCGTTACGAGGGTGTTGTAGATATTTTCCAGACAGTCAAGATGCTGCGAACACAACGACCTGCAATGGTGCAAACAGAGGTAAGGGCACTGGGGCACCCATCCTGCCACAGCGAGAGAGGCTGCAGCCAAGCCCCGCGCTGCCCTGGCTGAGTTGGAGCCTGTGTTTTGCCTTCCTAACCAAGCCCAGGCAGAAACCTCACCTGAAGCTTGCTCAGCCCAGGCTGCTCCAAGCTCACCTCAGCTATAAAGTCTCTTAAAGCTTCCACCCCAGCTGCCAGCCTCGAGTCTTCCCTCATCCCCACCTCAGTGCCTCCAAACCAGCCCCCAGTCCCAAGGGTTCCTGGGGGGATGATGGGTGTCGAGGAGATGCACAAACAGTAAAGGGAAGGGGTTTCCTTCCCCCATAGTCTGCAGCTCTTTGGGATTAAAAGAGCCTGTGCCTGGTTCCTGCCCAAGCAGGCTGGAAAGCAGGGCCAGGGAGCCCGAGGAGCTCTTGCAAACCTCTGAAGCTTGTTCTCTTTCCTGTCCATAGGATGAATACCAGTTCTGTTACCAGGCAGCTCTGGAGTATCTGGGAAGTTTTGATCACTATGCAACATAAAAAGCCATCCGTTGTGCAGACTTTACCAACCACTTAAGTCCTGGAAGGCCTCTTTTGACCCAGGAGGAGTGCTTGAACTTACAAAACTGAATCAGAAGAAGTACCTTTTCATCTGGACAATGCATTGGGGAGCAGGGGGAAGGACTGAGAGGAACACCCCTTCAGGAACTCCATGTTGTAACCTGGACCGTGAAGAGGCAGCTCAGGAGGTTGCTGAAGGACTGCTTTAAGTGGTGACCTGCTCTTGTTACCTCACGTGGTGTTCGCTGGGGAGGACGTACGGACAGCGGGAGGCAGACCCGAAAGCCAAACCCCACCTTGGCGACGTTACCGCTGGAGAAGGGAAGGAACAGACTTTGGTTACACCATTAGAGTTCAGTTCATTTACTAATCTAGTTGGCAGGCTTTAAAGGAAGTCACTTGCAGAATTGAAGGGGTTCTGTAAAAGACAAGGAACTAAATCTCAACCCTTAGGGTCAGGAGTTCTTCTAGCTGGAGTCTTAATAACCTCAGTATCAGCACTGGGATGATTCTGGGCTTACAGGCACCTTGCAGCCAGCCCCTGCCCCGCGCGAGGTTTTATAGCTCACCTTTGGAATACTTGGAACATTCCTCATTTCTTCTAATTCCAAAACTTCTTTTTTAGGATACTGAAAACCCCACACAGCGAGAGGGGCACGACCCCAGCCCTGCCTGGGCTCCGTGCCCCCTCCCTCCCAGTGCCACAGGTAGAGGTGGCAGCTCCCGGCTCTGCTCCCCCTTTTCAGCACCTCCAGCTGCCCCTAAGGCATTCACCTGAGCAGAGCTGGGCCCCCCCTGCCCCTTTCATTGCCCACTCACCCAGCCCCAGCGCTGCCCCCCCGGCCCTCCCACTGCAAGGAGCCCAAGGAATTCACTTCAGCAGGCGCCAGCTCCTGGTGCAGAGACCCCAGGGCTGCCCCGGTGCCGTCCCAGCCCGCGCCCGTTGGCACAGCTGTAGGAGTGGGTGGGAAAGCCCAAGTGAGATGGTTCCAAGGCAGATCCCGTGAGTGGCTTTCTTTAAAGCATCGATGTAACTGTAACAAGTGACATTACCTTTTTTTTTTAAATAGTGTATTTTTTCCTTTTTTTTTTAAAGAAAAAAGACAAAGAATATCAGTCAATGAATTTAAAAAGAAAAATTTGCTTATTTGTTCATATTCTGTTCAAAGACAGTCTATTTTTTCACTGTAGAAACGTTACGTGTAATGGCTGTGATATATAAAAATGCAGTGCAAATTGCTCCTTCGACATACTGCTTTTCTACCATTGAAAAGGTTGAACTTGCTCATGTCAGAACAAAAACGTCCTTGCTGGATTTCCTTATTTTGGGGTTCTTTTGCTTTTCAGACATATCCCATGGCTCTGGAGGGGCAGGCCTGGAGGTGGTGGCAGCGCCAACCCCGCTCCCCTTCGCCTCCGGCTCTTAACAGGGCCGGGGGTGAACTGGGGGATTAAAACCACACCAGGGTCTTACCGAGGCCGAAGGGGGGCTCAGCACAGGCAGGGTCCGACCGTGGATGTTGTGCTGTAGGGAAGAGC
Organism: Pezoporus flaviventris; assembly: GCF_033815535.1. Taxonomy (NCBI): domain Eukaryota; kingdom Metazoa; phylum Chordata; class Aves; order Psittaciformes; family Psittacidae; genus Pezoporus; species Pezoporus flaviventris. Next base: position 2,674,644 of record NW_026892591.1, read on the forward strand.
CCACGGCCGTCCGGGCGCGGGGCTGGGGGGAAGATGCTCTTGTGCGTGCAGGTGCTGAGGAGGGGTCCTGGGGGTGCCCGAGGCCAGCGCTGCCCTGAGCACTGCTCTGTGACTTGTCCTTTTTTATTCTCCAAGGGGTTAATCCTGGCCAGCAAGTGCCACCCAGACCCCCCCCCCCCGCCACGTCCCGGTCCTGTCGTGAACTGAGAGCAAACCCAGAATCGAATGAAAGGCTTCTTCGAGATTTTACTTCTTATTTGTGTGAAAGTTGCCCAAATTTCTAAGTCTGTTGCAGCAAAATCTGACTGGACAAGCTGGGGGGAGGGGGGAGGTTTTTTTCCTTTGTATGAGAGCAAAGTGCTGTTGCTTTCACACTGTTCTTTCAAACTGAAACAGTAAGTGGTTTTCACACCACTGTGTATGTAGATATATTGACTTTGTATTAAAGGAAGATTGTCTGAAAGGCCTGAGTGCAAACCTCTTTGTTGGCAGGAGCGGGCACCCACCGCTGCAGTTGCTCTGTGTGATGCAGCCACTGCAGGAGGCTCATTGCTGGTGCCCAGGTGTGACTGCAGAGGGTTGCCGGGACCCACACCGCGATGGGGCGGCCGAGTCAAAGCAGAAACTGCTGCCTGCTCAATGCCAGCTGCAGCCGGCACCTACTGACCTAAACCAAACCAAACCAAACCATCACCCCAGCAGGGCTCTGCAGCAGCTCCTGCTCACTGGGCGGCTTGGTCCAGCCTCAGCTCCCTGCTCCATCCCTGTTAAGACACAAAGGAGCTGAGCAGGGAAGGGCCAGGGAGGACCCTGGCTGTTGGAGGCCAATGGAAGCATTCTCCACCAGGTATTTTCCCCCCTCCCTTTTACCAGCCCAACCCCTCTCCCTGCTCCAAGAGCACCGGCAGCATTTGCGCTCCAGCCTGAATTATAATGAGCAAGATACAGCACAGAGCCAGGACCCACCTCAGGTGAGTGGGGTTACATCACCTTCAGACTGCAAAGCTCATTCCACCACCCAAGTCAAGCACCAGGTTTTCTGCTCACTGCTGAAAGCACGGAACCATCTGCACCTCCCAGCCCCGCTGATGCAGCCTTTTACCTGCACACAGAAAGTGCTCAGCTCCCAGCCTGCAGCTTCTGAACGTGCTGGACCCACGTGCTGGGGCCTGAGGATGTGCCTGGTCCAACCCCGGCTGCAAAGAGAAACCAAACCTGAGTTCTTGCTCTAAGCTCAGCCTGCACCAGCCTGAAACCTGGCACGCAGCTGACTTCCCTTTGCTTTAATTACACACTAAGTGATGCTCCATTAATGCCCATTTTCAGCAGGGAAAACTCTTGTTTCTTATTGATCCAAGGGTCTTTTTGAAATCTCTGTCTCTCTCCTCTGTCTTTAATATGAGCTCTGACAGGCAGCTTTGACAGCAGCTTTGACAGCAGCTTTATTAGCGATGCCAGCGCACGGCGGAAGGAGTAAATCACTGCAGGTGATGTTTTTACAGACAAGGACTGTCACCAGGGCTCGGGATGTAAATGGATACGGTTCCTTACAGAGGATCAGGGTTAAAGCTCATACAGGGGCTTTACAAGGAAAGCTCAGCTGCAGAGCCCTCCTTCATTAAAGGGCAGAGAAACATCGAGACCGGAGCCAAACCCATCACAGTGCAGGTTCTCCTTATGGAGAGTCCAGGCTCTATTTCAGTGTTTGCTCCAAGCAGCATCCCATGGAGCGGATGCAGCCGGGAGCATCCCTGGCCCTGCTGGTCCCATCACCGGGGACCCCGCAGCTGAGCCCAGTGTTCCTGCAATCAGGAACTGACTCACAGTGTTTCTGCCATGGTTTATGTGCAAACCCTGATGAGCTTTTAGCCCAGGGTGAGAAATGTCCCTCACAGCCCTCACTCTGCTCTCCCTTTAACACAACTCCTGCTCCATCCGGAGGTCAGCCCTGAATTACTCCTCCTCTGCTCGAGCGCAGCTGCTGGAAGCCACCAAGCCCCCTTCTGGGGCCACTGCGGCTCCCAGACCCCTTCCTACCCCACGCCAAGCCCACCCTGGCCACCCGTCCCCATCCGTCTGCTGCGGGACCATGAGCAGCACCCGGAGCCCCGCAGCCACCCCGGTGCTGCTGCATGGAGCTGCAGCTCCCACAGCGGTGGGGAGAGGGGCTCAGACCGGAGCAGCAGAGGTGGTGCCTGGCAGGGAAAAGCCCTTCTGAGGGGGTGGGAGGGAGCAGGCAAACCCAGCTGCTGCAGCAGCCCTCAATGGCAAACCACGGAGGGGGTCATGTGCAAAAGCCTCCGTGCCTCTGCACAACCCCAGAGCAGGAGCCCCGTCAGTCCCCCGGCAGAACAAAGACTTGAAAGTGGCTGTGATTTACATTCCAGAGGAAAAGGAAAAGCCTTTCTTGGTTTACACAATTACCCAAGTGGCAAAGCAGTTCCCAGGCCAGGAGGTGTTCTTCTGGTTGCAATAGGCTTTAATTAGAGCAAGAGAAGCAGTAACGGACTGAGAAATCAATTCCTTCTCCTCAATGAGACGGTTGCAGATTCCAAGTCGGTAATTGAACAGATGTACAACTGAAATGGAAAAAGTAAATACCCCGGTAGGCACGGAGAGAACTTCCCAGCACGAGCAGCTCATCCACGGGGATGCAGGGAGATGGGTCCCGGGTGTCTTCAGGAAAGCACAAGTTCAGTCACTCCCACTGCAGTCACACCAGGCGCCCCGTGCCCGTGGCTGTGCAGAACTCCTGCCCCTCGGAGCAGCCCCCGTGCTGCAGCACAAGAACCATCCCAGCAGGGGCTGAAGAAAAAGCCCATCCCTGGCCATCGCCAGCTGCTCACGTCCCTCCTGCTCTCGGCACCACCCTCAGCTCATCCAGCACCAACTCTGGGCACAGCCGGAGCCATCCCGGATCCTTGTGGCTGCTCCTGTGAAGCCAAACCCCCCATGAGCCTGCAGAGGACCTGGTTCACCAGTGAAACCCTATTAGAGCGGCTGCTGGAAGCAGCACAAGGCCTTTGACTGCAAGGGTGGTCCCAGGACCCTGGCAGCGTGCAGAAGAGAGCAGCCCTGGACATCCCCCCTTGGGATGAGGGGCCCCGACGGTGCTGTGCTGGCTGAGGCTGGGTTTGGGAGGGATGGAGCCCTGCATGTCCCCACGTCCTGCTCACCAAATCCACCTCGACGCCGCCCGTCTCACGGCACGCACCGACCCCTCAGCTAACAGCGGGACTGGAGCCGGCTCTGCCGGCAGCGAAGATCCCAAAGACAAATCTGAGTGAATCCCAAGCGCTGCTCCTGCTGACCCGCACTTTGTGTGAGACGGCAGAGGAGGCATTAAAGGGTCTCAGAAAGGAAAGAGCCCTGCCCGGCACACGAGGCAGGCCAGGGAGCGTGCAGCAGAGCCCCTCTGCTCCTGCTGCTGTTGGGAACATCTCTGGGGTGGAAGGGAGGGGGGTGCTTGTATTTTAAACTTGTATTTCGGATACAGCAAGCGCAGAACACAGAGCTCTGAGGATGCTGAAGAGAACTCCATGTTGGAGACGAAGCAGGGCTCAACCAGCCTCAAGTCCTCAGAACGAGGTGGTGATTGCTTTAACCTCCGCCATGCACAGAGCCCAGCCTGCCTCCTGTGCTCGCCATAACTGCCCACCATCACATCAATCACATCACCACAGCACCTCAGACCTAGGAGACAGCTGAAGCCTGAGCTACCTGCTGTGATCCTGTTTATTAGCAGCACCTCTTTCCGGGCATTCAACACACTCACCCTGGTCTGTCTTTAATCTGCCTGTTCTTCTACTGTCTCCTTATCTACCCACCCAAGGATGGGCTGCAGCAGCAACTCCAGATCCCTCTTGAGCCTGCACAGAGCCCAGGCCCGATGCTGCCATCTCATCACGCCTTCATCTCTTGAAAGAGTTTGGGCTCCATCCATCCGTGTGTGGAGGCCGCGATGCACACGTACAGGCACACACATACATGCAGATGGCAGTCCTAGATTAATGGGTTACACAAGGGGTTTATCCCAGGCTTACTGAGGATAATAAACCCCTTTCTAAACGGGAATTAAGATGTTTCCCAATGATTAAACCCAATAAAATCTCCTTTCTTCAAACACAACGTTCGGCCTGAGCCGCTCTAAGGTGTTGAGCAGGAAATTGCTAAACACGACCAACTCAGGTCCCACTTCCTCCTCCATCTCCTGGCTGGGAGAGCCAAGCCCTTCCCTGCAGAACCACCACGGCAGGGATGGGGCTCACGCACTGGGGGCTCCGTGAACAGAGAACACCCCACACTCGTTCAATAGGGACCGAACCGTTTCCTTAGGGCAACAAATGCCCCGCTTAAGACTCGAGAGGCACCGGCGCACGTGGTACCTGCTGGGGGAGGGAGGTGAGGTGGTTCTGGTGCCCTCCTGCAGCTGTGGACGAGGGGATGGATGCGGATGGGGACCGCAAAGCCCACCGGCCCCCTGCGAGAGCCTGCAGCTCCAGGATTCACCACTAAAACCCGTGGGGGCCCTGCTCCTGCGGAGGGGTGAAGGGGAGGTGGGAGCCCTTTGGGAAACCCACCTCAAATGCCTTGGATCTGGGTTTGCCAATGAGCTCCTAGTTCGGATGCGGCTCTTCCTCACTCTCACAGCTACACCAGAGCAGCATCCTCCCCTTCCCTTCCCTTGGCCAAAGGCAGGCAACAGCAAGGAACACACGGAGCAGCCCAATGGAAACGTGCGTTTGTGGTTCCTGGCTTTGTCATTCCCCTGCAGCCACCTCGCTCCTTTCTGCCAGGCACCAAGGGCACTTTCCCCAACAAAACCTGAGCCTGGACTTCTCAGAGCTCCTCAGGGCACGATCACAACGACCCACCTCAGCAGGCCGGAGGTTCCAGTGGCATCTCCCCCGTGCCCCAGTGCCAACAGACAGGACAGCGCCGGCCCCTCCAGCGCTGCTGTCAAGATCTGGGGGAGGACAAACCCAAACCAAGCACAAATCTCCCCCCAGGCCCTGCAGCAGCACCCACGGGAGGCTGGTAAGGGGTGGGGAGGAGATGCTGGAGAGGCACCTTCAGAGGAGCAGTGCCCCCAGACGCAGGCAGGGCGAGCGGTGCTGTGCTTCTCCATCTCCTGGCACCTCCACTGACGCTGACTCATCTCGGGGGGGGCCCTCTCTAGATGCTACGACCACCAGGACGGGGTGGTTCTATGTGTGAGCTTCATCACACCACCCCCAAAACCTCCTTACAGCCTCCCGAAGCAGCTGGTGCCCAGGCTCTTCATACCCACCAACAACATTGATCTGGGGGGCAGGACAGAGACATTTCGATACCCAACCACCTCACACCCATGGGACAAACAGCAAGAAGGCAAAAATGCCTTGGAGGAGGGACAGGGCCATAGTGTTAAAGCAGAATAAACTGGGAGGATTATTGCTAAGAAACCAGTAGTACCTGCAGCTCCAGACCCACCACATCTTGCCACACAAAGACGACTAATCCTCATTCATAACCTCCATCCCTAGGGAAAGAAGCCTCTTGGTGTTGCTGAGCTCCTACCCCAGGTCAAGCACATGCAAAATGAAGCAGCAAGCTAGAACACAGCAGGACTGGAACTGATCAGGACCCTGAGCATTGCAAAGTGGCATCAGGTGTGTAATTTGGGTAGCAATGCAGCTGTGGGGCATTAACAGCCCCTTCCTGACCATGAACAAAGGAACTCATGTTCTTCTCTGCTGCTTTAGAGAAGCAAAGGGAAAATCTACTGCACAAAGGGGCCTTAGAAGTGTTTGGGAATACAATTGCCAGGAAATGCATTTCCAAAGTTAAAAGGGAACCGCTTGCTGACCCCCATGTGCCCCACTTTGGAGGCTGCTGTACTCGGGAGATGCTGCTCACACTCCCGGGCACCTGCCCAGCCGTACAGAGCTGCCTGTGGGGCAGGTGGAGATGCTCTGCTCCTTACGAGGAAAGGGGGGAAACTGCTCTGTGCCTGCTCCCCTAAAGGGGGACGAAGGTGCCAGGAGGATCAGCACAGTCTGCTCAGCCAGGTTAAGCTGGGAAGGGCACGACAGAAACCACCTGTGCCAGTGCCAAGGCAGCTGGGTGTGGGACCTCAGGACTCTTCAGGTGCTGCGACTGATGAGCAATTCCTTCCTTAAACAGACCTCGTACCAGCAACAGGCCTTTGACCAAACCTCTGTGGGTTTCCACAATGAACACCTCTGCCCTGAGCCTTCCCATTCCAAGCTGACTCTCTGCAAAGCACCAAAATCCAGAGATCTGGTGTTGGTTCTTTCATGTTATTTCAGCAAGGTCCAGGAACCCCGCTCCTCTAACCCGGCCGCTTGTTCCAGGGGTGAGACCTGAAGCTCTCCTCACTGCTGTCCACACAGCCCCTCCCTTCAGGCACCAATCTGACCTGAAACCACCGTGCCCTTCCTTTTCCCCTGCACCAGCGAGGTGGGTTCCCCACCTTGGCTGTTAGGCACAGTCTATCCTGCAGCAAAATGGGATGAGGAGAATCTGGGACAAGAAGATGAGCTCTGGAGCAATGCTGGTCCAAGGGATCCGAGCTTCAACAGCAGACTCAGGCAGGCGCCTGAAGGAAGAAACCCTGAAGAGCTGGCTCCCCTTTGGCGTGCTTTCCTGCAGGGCAGGACGCTGTTTGATGCTCCGCTGGGTGCCTGTGTGGAACAGTTCCACGACCCCCCTGAGGCAGAGGTGTTCAAACTCACCAGTGGGGATTTGCATGCTGAGGGCTCCATCTCTTCCCAGAAGATGAGAGGCAGAAACAAACCATTTATGGGTCTGAGCAGGGGGAAGCCTTGTGCAGGTGTCACCTGGGAACACAGATTTCACCTTTTTAAGCAGAAAAAACCACTTCCACAGTTTCTTGGCCTCGAATGTCTCACTCCCCATCTCCCTCTTCCACCCCATCCCATCCAACAACCTGCCTCCCGAGCCATAGGGCTCTCTGAGGCGCAGGGGGAAGTTCCTGTAGTTTAGGGCATCACCTCTTAGTTATGGGGGAAGGTTTTAGGTTGAACCATAAAAATAAATCAAACCCAATTGCTATTCCAGCAGGAAAAGCACATTCACATTTCTGTGTGATTTTTTATCTAAATAATGTTTAATTTTTTAAAAGGGGGGGGGGGAGCCTAATTACATCTTTGTGTGGAAGATCATAAATCACATAATTACAATGGGAACCTCTGCATCTTTCCAACAGCCTAAAAGCAGACTACACAAGTTCTTATCTCATTACTGTTTAATTAAGAATTATGTTTGAGCATCTTCTTTTTAATTAACACGGAGCCCAGATGACTTCTAATCTCTTTTTTACCCAAAATGAAGGAAGGTGCAGTCCAAAACGGGCACTAATGAATTTACAGTTTACTCTTTGGGGAGCTTTAACAAAATTACTCCACACAGAAGATTAACACTGATAAAGTGAACTTCCAACGAGAACATTTGGTTCCTTTCAATTCGCATCACACAACTATCAGGAGCTTTATAAGGGGGATACTGAAGTGCTCCTTTTTGGGGCAGGGATGGGAGGCTCCTGCACAGCTCTGGGGTGGCACCTACATCCCAAAAACACCCCCCCGTGGGACAGTGGTGATGGAGGGACAATGAGGGACAGCAGAAACCAGCAGCCCTGCCTCCAAACAGTCCCAGCTCTTGGGAGTAAAGGTTTGTGAATGGCTTATTGCCCATCAGATGAAATGAAACCAGATCCTCACACAAGACTTCATCCTGCACTCACTGCAGAAATCTTCATCGACAGCCAAAGAGAAAACCTCAGCATCTATCTCGTTTTATTGCTGTCTCTGGATAAAACCCATTTATTAAGGCTGCAGGTGCTTTGTGTCCATCCACACAAGAGCAGTTATTCAGCAATAACCAAGTTAGAGGCAATGGGGTTCCACCAGCTCCTCTCAACAGCAAGGGAACCTGCTGGCTCCCCATAAACCACAGAGCCATGGAGAGCCCCTGCGCCCCGTGCCGCCCTGAGCCCCGCTGGCTGTCATCACCCCAGGTAAGGAGTTGCAAGGAACACTCATCTGTTTTGGTTTTAACCCGAGCACACAGCAAACACCTTTTAATTCAATTGGTTGAATCGACACGGAGAGATTATTAGTTTTCAGTAAGATTTGATTCAATTAATTAGCCTGAAAATATCAGCAGAGCCAGGCAAGCTCAGAAAAACAGAGATAAATCCCTGCCATAGCCCTGCTTCATCTTTTAAAGGCAATTAACTCTTAGTTATTAGCTTTTAATTAGGGAATAATAATGACACCATTAATACAGTTTATTATACTTGTCAGCAGACAGCTGTTCCAAACAGATTCTATTATCAGATCTTGGCAGCTTTTGTCTGCTCCCTTGTTCACAGGGGGAAAGCAGCAACAGCCCTGCCCCGGCTGGGGGGTCCATGAGTGAAGCCCTGGGCACACAGTGGCTGAGGCCCCTGCTCTGGGTCCCTATCCCCCCGCCACTGCTGCTGGGAGGAGCTGGCTCCCACCCACCCCTCCTTTCCAAGGGGGGATGCAGGATGAATGCAAAGGAGCCTTGAGCAATTCGCAGGGATTTGACTTTTCCTTTTCTAAGCCATCTAAAGTTGGTTTTCTCCCAGGGAACTGCGGTGGCAGCAGGATCCAGCCTGGCCGGTGCATTTGATGCGTCTCTCATGGGTAATCCTCACGCCTTTCCTAAGGGGGGGATGCTGGATCTGCACCAAAGGCAGTTCTACACTTCAGCTCCTAACACCTGAGACAGCCCCGACCCGTGAAACCCTTACAATGCACAAGCCATTCAATCGGGTTTATTTTGTTTTCTTCCGAGCTTCTCCACATCTCTGGAAGCTCAGTGTATGTCTACAGATGTGGCAACAGCTCGTCACTTTAAAGAAATAAAGCATTCCAAACAAATCTATCCATTCCTAATCTCACTGCACCCTACATGTGCCTGTCACTGCAAGAAGGCAGCTACAAAGGTGGCAGAAATACTATGTCATATTCTTGCTTCTTGCCCAAATTGACCCTGAAACTGTAACCTTCAAACCCTCCTGTAAGAGCAACCACAACCACATCAGTGGTGGCCAACTGCCTCAAGTGTTATTGATGCTTTATTAGCTTGTTGTCTACTGCAGCACTAAAATCAAATAGCCAGAAGGCTCACAATTCCAGGCACAGCAAACCCCATGTCCCCATTAGTTTCACCATCATCCCCTTTCACTGTGTCCTAGGCAGAGCTGCGGCATCTCCCCAACAGACTGCAAACACTTTCCAGAGCACCAGCCTGTCTCAACTGTGGTTTATTACTCCTGTGTCAAATAGTCTTAATCCCAATCACGTATGCAGGATTCTCCTGTGACACAAAAACGCAATGCAGTGAATTTCCCTGGTCTACTCTGGAGTTAATACCTCACAAAAATACTGAAATAGAAAACAAGGGCTGCTTGCCAACAATCCACTACCTCGAGTTACTTTTCTTTTCCTTGCTGTAGACTGGAGAAAGCCCTAAGGGAAATGCCTGGAACTCAGAGGAGATGCTCAGCACTGAAGGCCTGCTCGTGGCAGGCATTTCCCTCCTCCTCACCCAACACGGTGCAGTCAAGTCCCGAGGAAAGCAATGAACCCAGTGTAGGAACAAAGCAGCTGGAGTGAATGTATTTGCAATTTTCTGGAGGAAAGCAGAGCTGTTAAACCGAAAGCAAGGCTGCTCAAAAGAAAGAATTTCCCCTGCTGAGAACTGAGATAGACACGAGAAGGAAAGGGATGGCAGGATTCTAAGCATCGCCAGACAGATGCAGGAACTGAGGCCCACAAGAGCGAGCTGCGGTACCCACGGCAGAAGGCGATGCAGGATGAACACGGGTACCAGGAAGCCACGCTGGGACGCAGCAGCTCTCGGGGCGGGCAGCCCCGCCTGCTCCTGAGCTCCACTGGGCCTCCAGGAGCTCCTTTTACCCCGGTTTTTGTGCCTGCACTGACGGGGGCCCGGGTCCCAGGTGCGATGCTGGAGGCGGTTTGCGCGCGGCTCCCGGCTCGCCCAAGCTCTTCCTTCACACAGTGACTGAGCCCCAGTATTTTAGGAGAAGCTGTTTGAAAGATCCACAGGAACTCAGCTGAGGGGTTTCTGTGCTCAGCTGCATCCAGGCAGACGTCAGGAGAGGGAAACCGGCAGAGCAATTGAATGTCACCAACCCGTGTCTCCAAGATACATCTGAGGCCCAAGATCACGAGATGCCTCAGTGCTGCTTTGCTCACATAGGAACAAACAGCTTGAAGCAAGGGCTGGAAGGGAACTATAGTTAGTGCTCTGGTAGCACTAGCTTGTGCCAACTCGCCTTTAACTGAAGTGCCATCATTTGACGATGAGGGAAGAGCCTCAGTCCAGGTCCCCAGAGGAGGATGGATTCCTCCCGGTGTTCAGCGAGGGAAGTCCACCAGACACAACCAGAAGGGATCCCCCAAGAGCTCAGGAGCAGGAGAGAATTCACTTACCTCCATCTGGAGCTGTGCAACTGCACCTTCTCGGTGGGTCCAGCTCACAGCCTGGGTCCCAAGCTCAGCCTAGAAGGTGGCCCAGTTGATCCAGGTACGTGTGGGTGTCCCCCAACACATCCAAGGTGTGCAAATCTGTGGAGAGGAGCACACAGAGGACAGTTAATGCTTTGCCTTTCTCTGTTCCAAGAGGGGATAAGGGAAGAAAACAGCAGCCCGCCGCTGAAGGCAAGGGGAGCGCAGCCCCTGCCCCAATCCCCACGTCAGCCCTGTGTCAGGGGGTTAATCTCCAATTCTGCTGCTGCTCTTTATCCGAGAGACAACTCTGAAAGGCGCACATTTTCTCTCCCACAACAGACCTGTCATGATGACAATTCTACTCAAGAGCAGTGGTTGAGCCTTGCCTGTCAGGGACACTGATTATGGCAGTAAATAGAAGCACATCTGAGAAGTGACAAGACACTGACAGGCTGTACTCATGTTGCATTGGGTCCTATCCCACAGGAAGAAACCCAAGGGATGTTCCCTTTTCCTGGGCTTTTGGTGAGGGGGAGAGGTAGGAGCATGAGGTTAGAAATACTCTGCTCTGGGACTAGGAGCACCCAAAGCAGCCCAGGCTGCAATGGAAACTGTGTACAGAAAACCCCAGTGTGCCCAAGGAAACGGTGTTTTGTTTCCCCTCTTTGCAGTCAATCACCTGGTGAACTACTGCAGTGATTGCTGCAGGGCCACAACCAGACATGAAGTTTGCTCTTGGAGCTTTGAGAGTAAATCTGAAAACACAAAGTGATGTCCAAAGTCAAGGAAAGCACCCGTAAGCATAAATCACAGTGGGGTTGGGAGGCTCGATGTCAGGGTCCCCTTCCCAGCATTATCACACACAGTTGCTGGGAAATCCCTGGGCCATTTTCCTACAGGAGAGCTCCCATCACAGCAATCACCCACCCCAGGACACAAAGCTCCTGGATTGCAGTGTGAATTCCATGTCCTATCTGAATCCCAGCTTAATCAGATGCACCACTTCTTCAACCTCCATATTCTCTAGTGACTCCAAGCTGTGAAGATAACAAAAGGAACTAAACCTTGAAAGAAATGAGACTTGCACAACAGCTCTTCCTCCCTGTCTCATTGCTCCTCCACACAGAAAATTGCCCAGTGACCCTTCTGTACCCACAATCAACTCACATTTGATCTTTTTAGGCAGGCAGATGAATCCCTGCTATTGTAAAGGGCAGCGGCATCTTGGCCTGTATCACGGGTAAGTGACCATGCAGCCCTAATCAAAGGAAATTTGCTGTGTTTCCGAGAGATGGCTCCGTTAAATGGAGCAGATGAGCAGTGGATCTGTCCATTGACTTATTTTTAAACCATGATCTGGGGCACAGGGGAGGGAACCACTCCTGCTTCAGAGGCAGCTTGGCTACAAGCTCATTTGCTGGGGGATATTAGCAGCTGGCATCTGAGATGGCAAAGCGAAGGTATAGAGGTAAGCCAAAGTCAACTGTGCTGAAAGACAGCCAAATTCTTATTTATCCCACAGGAAAAGTGGCTGAGCTGTGGTCGCTGTGTGATTCCAAACAGTATCTGCACAGCGACCTTTACATTTCCCCTCTTGGAAACAAAAGAAATTAATTCTTTTGCTCCTCTCATGCAGAATAAATGACTCCCTGTAATTTCCTATTGGTGTGCAAGTCAAGCAAGCAGTTATCTTTTTCTGCTATCAAAGCTGCCAAATAATTCTAGCTCAACATCTCCAGTTCATTTGAATCACAGTATTTTGCCAAAGTTAATTTGCTTTTGTGTGTGTGTGTGTGTGTGTGTGTGTGTGCCAGTAGAGTTTCCATGGGATGAGAAGCAAGAGAGATGACCTGAATGTGGGGCTGGACAACAGGAACCTACAGGAACTCAGTGTTTTCTGCTGGAGTCTCAAGGGAGTTGTTCCATCTTTATTCCTGTTGGCAAACTGAAGGAGCAGGAAAGGCTTCACCTTCTGCTGCAAAGAACACTGGCAGTTATCACCTGTACCAGGTACTCTGACGCAGACATCATTTAAATATCCTGGGGTTAAACTCATTTGTAGGGCCTCCTCATTAACCTGTAATGAGATAAAGGGATGAACTGTCCTTCTAACCCAAGAAATATGAAACTAATGCCACAGGAAACAGGAGGTGATTTCAGGCCATGGGAGGTGCTCATCACAAGGCTCCATCCACACATCCCACGGGCACCCCGGGACGCAGCAGCAGGGTGTGAGACGATGGGAGAGTGTGGAAATAGCTGCACGTAGCTGTTATCACACCTACCTGGTGAGAGGGGCAGCACAGGCACTTGGCAGCATTGCTCCTCACTTTCATCCATCCAAGCACAACCGCACGCCTGGAAAAAGCTCTCTACAAACCTGCGCTCTTTCCAGCTTGGTCTATTTGCACGTCAGGACTTTGCAATCATTTAATTAGCACAGAATCCCAGCCTGGTTTGGGTTGGAAGGGACCTTAAAGCTCATCCAGTTCCAACCCCCTGCCATGCTCTACCTGATTTACCTTCCAGTAGAGCAGGGGGCTCAAGGCTCTTTTAGTACAAAAAGGGTGCAGAAAGTTTATTAGACCACCTTTAGCTATAGGTAGAGCAGGGAAAAGAAGCCCAAACAAGGAAAGTAACACAGACCTGCCTACTGCAGCCCTAGCAAAGGAACCTACTGCAGGGAAGGCTTCACCTTATGCTGTGAAGAAACTGAAACCAGACAGAGAATGGACGCAAGCAATGTGCTGATCTACTACCATCTACCTCTGAGGCCTCAGCTGAGTGATGTCCACCACACAGAAGACAAGCCCTTGTGACAAATCCCACTAGTTCAACAGAAATTGCTGTTAAACTAAAATAGCATGTCCAGATGCAAAGCAACTCAAAGCAAAGTTCGTTTTAAATGGCTCCTGACTACCTTAAGCTAAAACCCCGAGTAAAGCATTGCAAGCAAAACAATGGGAAGTGTACCTGTTTTATGAGTAACTTATTAAACCAGTGTGATTTGTTCAAGCTGAAGGAGAACTACTGGTGAAGAACCAATATGAACAGCAAGGGAAGAGGAACTGAGAAAAAACCCACAGAACAAGCTCAAGGAACCAAAGTTCTGCAGAACTGCCCAAAGCACACGGCAAGGGGTTTCCATCAGCTGCTCCCTCCCTAAACTGAACAGCCCCAATAGCAAAGCAAAAAGGAAAGGAGCGAGCACACCAAACAGGGAGGGCCTGAAAGCCTGGGATGCTCTCCCATGGACAAGCAGAGGAACTGGAAGCCAGAGGAGCAACAGTGAATGGGAAAGCCACAAAACCCCACGTGTGAACATGCACCCAGGGATCGGAATGCCAGAGCCTTGCAGAAATGCATCTGCAAGAAGAACTGTGGTATCTTCTAGTCCTGTTGGAACAAGAAGCAGACACTAAACAAGCTTCCTGGAAGCTGGGGCTCTCCATGAATGGAGCCCACCACTGAAGAGCTCCACCCAAACACCACCACCATTTTTAGTTTTCCAAATAATCCTGGCCTTTACAAAGGAAAAGCAGGGAATTCCCTCCTCCATTTCTTCTCAGCAAGATCTTTCTCTCACCAGAGGAGGAGTTAATGAATCTCCATCCACTGTTCCACCCTCCACTGGCCTCAGAGGAGGAACGAGCAGGCTGTTGATCCCCACCTTCCCACTGCTGCCAGCAATGACCACAAAATGACTTCATTGTGCCTGTGACAGTTGGTGACACTGACTCAGGCAGTGTTAGCGGCTCCTGCGTGCCGGGTTTCAAAACATCTGCTTGTGTGAAGGCACCCTGCTGTTCACCAGCCCAACGAGCCGGACTGCTGCAACGCAGCAAGAAGAAACTGCAGTGCAAGACAAAGCAGCTCAGCCCTACCTGGGCAACCCAGGTCCATTAGTGGCCAAGTCCTAAGCAAAACCCTCTCCAGAGGCAAGCACCAGGCAGGATGGAGCTGCACAGCAGGTACCGCTGTATGAACATGCTGCCCAGGGCTGGAGGTGGAATCTTAAGACCTCAAGAGGATGGAGCTGGCTCAAACGGAGAATGTGGAAGAGCAAAAGGAGGGAATTGAAACATGCTTCAGGAAGAGATGCAGCTCAGCTGCTTAGGTTTAACAGACACACACAGACATACAGTTTCTTCACGGATAAAAAGAGATGCAGAGGTTAGACAAAGAGGGTAATGAGTTGTGCTCTCTTCCATCCAGCCCCGAATGATGCTTAACAGGAAAGCATAGGAAGCAAAGCACTTCACTACAGGAGTCATTCACATGGTCTCCCTGAGGACTCCTGGGCACAGCAGGATTTCCTATAGCCCTACATCACCTCTATTTTGCTGTAGAAACCTCAGGAAATAACAAAAACTCACTGTGACTTCGCGAGGTTTGTGTGGAAATGTCTATTCCACCCTGCAAGGCTGTGCTAGAGCGACGGGAAGGTTTGATCCTTGCCTTTTGATCACTGATCCAGGCAGTTACTTCACATGCTGCTTCTTAAGACATCTTTAATAAGAACTAATACGATTTCAGAGCAACATCGCAGATCTGAAATTCAAAGGTAAGCTTGGCGTGCGTGTGAATCCCAACTGACTTTGTAGCAGCAGCTTCTTCCCTCTAGGGCGATTCCGCAGATTACTTCCAAACCAACTGTTAAACTGCAGAAGAGTGGAAGTTGGAGATTTCTTTCCCATGATCTCCAGCATTAGCCTCATCCTGCAATAATTGGAGAGGAATTTGTAGGAAAGTATCAGGGCTCAGGATGGGAAAGAAAGGTTTAAATGAAGCTTCAGGAAGATGCTACTTAAAGAGGGGAACAGCAAAGTGGTGATTGAAAAGACAAAGGGGTTTAGAACCACTATTGAACAACCATGGTTCTCCTGAACGAGCAAGTCCTGGACCTTGGACAAAAATGGACTGCAAGCTCGGTTCTTCATTTTGGGAAGGGTGCAAGGACAAACCTCCTGCATGGTTAACAGAGAGGAAGGAAAGGACCACGCTCGTCTTCATCAGGCTCAGCTCCTCTCGGCTCAGTTTTAGCAGCCAGCTTTACCCATCAGATGTGGGAGCCACCTTCTCCTGCAGTACACAAGACTTTAAGCTTAGAAATGAAGAGACTTCAACCCCCCAGAAAGTGTCATTCTGAAGTGCTCAACAGCCTTTAATTCATTATGAACCTAGAGGCAGAGGGAGAAAATATGCAAAAAATACATCACATCCTTTATCTAGGGGACAGGGGGAAAAAATCATTATTTTTTTAGCACATAATCAGACACTTACAAATATATTTCACTGGAGGAAGGGGAGGAATGTGCATTTCCTCTTTCCTTTTCAACAGTCTGATGCACAGAGGCCATCAATACGGTCATTATAGAGGATCTGCACAAGTCATTCCTAAAGCAAAGAGAAGGATTGAAAAATCAACAAAAAGGGAGCACCCTTGCACCAAGGAAGGGCTCTCTACAGTTCCAGGGTCACGTTTCAACAGAATCTGAATATGGGGTGAGGAAACACACTTGGGTTTTTTACAATATAAATAGTTAGTTTTAAAAGGTACTACATATGAATACAGCAATGGTGCTATTGCAGTCAGGACTTCAACATGCAGAGGCAATTCCCCATTGCTCCCAACCACTCATCCCAGCCCACCCTTCCCCTCCCCACCTCCAAAACCAAACCCTCTGCTGCTTACAAACTCCCTTGCCATTGTTTTAACTATTTCTCTTGCGGCCTGGCGACATTGTGATTCCTTTATCCAAGCAAAGTTCTCCACTGCATCGTGTCATCACGGACAGGAACCAGCTCTGCAGCAGCAACACCCGAGGCTTGGAAGAACCTTGCCCAATTGGGAACCGTTCATTGGTCTCGGTTTGGTTTTATTCCTGGACACAGCTATTGCAAACATCCAAAAGTCAGGTACGCAAAGAGAACCCGCTTCAAACGGCTCACAAACCCCCCCACAGGAAAGAACCCATAGCAGAGGCAGGAAGAAACCAAGAGAACTCCAAGTCTCTTCTCAAGGGAGAGCAAAAACCAAAAGAAAATGTAAAGAAATGGCTTGATTCTATCTCCACTCCTTCACTAGGACAGTTTAATACTCATCAAGTCTCTTAGGATGCTAATCTAGCATCTGCCAGCCCACAAATCCTTCCCACTTATTCCCTTTAAGATCCAGCTCTAGCATTGTTTAAAACCCTCTCCACCGAGCACTGACCACCTTGCGAAGGGGCTTAAAATAAAACCAAAACATGGTAATAACATTGTCTCTTTCTGCCCAGTAATTGCAGGGAATTAAGTGGAAAAAATGTGCAGCATTCTGGCTAGCTCTGCTCTGCCACGTCCCCGTCCCAACTCTGTGCTAGGGCTTCCTTTTTCTTTCCCTCTGAACTGACAGAGGTCCACCAAAGAGAGTGGAAGACTTTCCAGTGACTTCAGCAGGGTTTTGGCTCAGGCTCTTTTACAGAGCACTGCTCCGTAACAGCTCTTTGACCGGAGGTGATTTTCAAGTGTTCAAGTGGGAGCTGCCCACTCAATACTTTAGGATCTGGTTTTGCCTTTAACGCTCGCTCAGTTCTCAGTGAACTGAGTCCAATCAAATGCAGAGTTTGCATTCCTCTTCCCCAGGAGTCATTCAAAGGCTCAGTCTTTACTTCAGGAAAGGAGGTCACACCAATCAAAGACATTTGGGGAATTTCTTCTTTAATAGAATAAAAGAAAACCCATACAAACACCTCCCAGGCTTCTGTCATGGAATGATTCTCACACTGTGAGGAGCACAACTCAAAAATAATAATAATAATAATAATAATTAAAAAATAAAATAAAAATTAGGAGACAAAGAAAAGAAAAAGGTTCCTATGGGAGACATGCCTACCAGAGAGCTAGAGCAACCCCTCGCTGCTCTAGCCTACCGCTGGGGAAGGGGGATGGCTCGTAAAGGAACTAACACAAGCAGCAGCAACAGAACACCTGCCAAAACGGAGTGGCATATTGGAACTGAAAGCCATGCTGATTTTTAACTAGAAAGCAACTGTGATGGCAAAGATGGGGCAGGAAGATGACAAGAATGACCAGAACTTGGCCATTTCTTCCCCCAAGTCCCTTCCCGGTGACAGGGTAGAAACACGCACATCTATCACAGGTCTTTAAGAGAACTAATGGTAAGAAACACCCCAGTGATGAAACATTTCTTTGCCCATCTTCCCCAGCTTACAAAGAGGATAGTGTTTCTTTACAAAAAGAAAAAGAACCCAGGACTGCCCAGGACATCTGCTCTTGCCCTCTCTCTCCCCGCTCTCTTTGTCACGTTTCAGATGGGGGGAGAGGAGAGGATTTTGTTTCTGTTTTAAAGCCATAATCTAGAAAAATGTTTTTGTATTTCTTTCTCTTTTTTTTTGGAAACTTTTTGTTTTCCTATTTTTGATTATTTTTTTTTTAATAATGCTCATTCATAGAAAACTTCACAAAGGTGACATCTATGTACAGGAAACACAATTCCAAAGGCTGCTTCAGTAGTCAGTGTAATAGCACCTTGAAAGACAAAAGAGTTTGACATAGTGTAAAAAGTCACTCTGTTAAATGTTAACCCTTTCCAAGCCTCAGAAAAAGGAGTGAGTCCCAAAGGCCCCTTAGGACAAAGCTCTTTCAAAGTCTACAAGTGCTGTCTAAAGGTTTCTCAAGCTCCCTACTCCATTGGTCAGCATCGTCTGGCAAAGTAGAGGTAGTGTGCAGCCAGACCAGGGTTTCTTTGCAGTCCAAACCAAGAGCAGACAAAAGAGATTCACAGCAGGCTATTGCACAAGCGTGGTCTTCAATTCCACAGTTTCCTGGTTATTTATCCACAGACTTGAAAAGGGTTAATTGAATAACTTTTATTAAATCTGGTTAAAACATGTTGCTCTGAGTTCCTGGCTGATACTGTGTCTGCAAGAGGCTCTCCATAAAGGCCAAGTAATCTGGGTTTTGTCCGTATTCGTCTGGATTCCGTGAATTCCCCAGCCGGGGACGTTTGGCTGCTCTCACTTCATCTCCCGAAAACACATCTTCCTGAGGGGCCCCAGTGCTGAGGGACTGCAGGAGACACAGAAGTACAAGGGTTAGAGGCACAGCAGGAAAACAGGGAGAGAGCACGCCTGTGTCCCAGGACAACAGGGGCAGCAAGGTTTGCTTCAGAGTATTTCTGTAGAACAAGTGACCTCCAAAACATGCAAAACAGCTGAAATTACAAATTCTGGGCTTCTGAAACCAAACTGGAAAGAGAAACCTGCAAGTTGCCTTCTTTTTGTTTCACAGTATCTTTCACTTCAGCTCCTGCCTTGCCAATTCTCTGTATACTCTTATCCTCCTCTGCCTCTTCAGGTTATTCACTCTTAGTAGAAGGCACAGAAGAAATTGGGGCTTCCCTAATGCCTTTAAAAACCAAAAGGCCCAAAGAGAGCATTTGGGGATCACTGCACAAATACTTGCTTCTGCTCATCCTGCTCTTCCACTCTCAAATAAGATGCATTTCTTGGTAGAAATTATTATCTCCTATTGCTTTGTTCCTTTGTTCTGCTGTACTACATTAAAACACTGTGAGTATCACGTCCACAGAGCATAGCTTAACACTCCTGGCAGCAGAAAGTACATGAGAAAAGCCTTAGCTTTCAATCAAGCTTGAAACTTCCTATTCACTTTCCAGCTTGCCTTCCTTTCTCTGGAACTGTTATAAAACCTAATGTCTTCACTGCAGAGATTATGTTTCTTTCCAAATCCTGTGTTTCAGGGCTCCAATCTGTTGTCTTTATTATTAGACAAGCTGAAATAAAATGGAACACTGTGCACATCTTAGAAATTAATTCTAAGGTGCTTCTTGGCCACCAGGAGTCTTTCAAGAATAACAAAGTAAATTATTAACCTCACCTCTCAGTCTCTGCCATGAGGTCCTACTGAGATAAGCAACCTCAAACTAGATGGAGAAGCCATTCAGAGCTATGCTACAGAAAACACGTTACAAGTACTCTGGGGTAAAACCCTTGAAGAGTTTATGAATGAGCACCCAAAGCTGCCTCCAAATTGTCACCAGTCCTTCCACACAACTGCCTCTCACCAGGCCATTTTTACCATGTGCATCACACACTTCTGCCAGCGGCCAAGGATTCAAAGTGAATCACTGGTTTAACTTGGCACAGCAATTCAGACACTCCTAAGGGAAGGCTGGACCACCCTCTTGTCATCTTGTAAAAGACAGAAGCCGAGCTCCTTAGCACAGGTTAACTCTGTGGATCCATCCCTGTCCTGCAGCAGCTGACATGATGGACATTCAGAATGAAGACGAAAACTGTCTGTTTTCCATTTGTATAAAACCCAGTTTCATCATTTGTTTAGATGAGATGGCTTTAAAGGTTAAAGCACCAGGTTTGAAAACACCTGGCAAGTGTGAAACCAAGAAAGCTACGAAATAACTCCCTATTTTCTAGGCTCAATAATTTCACTGTATGTGGTTAAAGACAGCCTAATCTTTGAGATTAAGAGCTTTATAGGTAAGAGCTGTGTTCTGAATCTCCTGCTTGGTGAGAAATGGGGGCTTGGTGCCATGCTGCTAATCAGTTCTCCAGAAACCACTTAGCTATAGACCCATTCACCTCACTTCTGATGAAAGGCAGTATTCAGCCAGAATGGCAGTCCATAAAACTAAATTCATATGGTGTAAAGTGATCCGAGCATAATCTTTTAACCAGAGAAAACAAAACTCGGCCCTGAACATGCAAAAGGGAAAATCATTTAAATGCTTCTCAAGCATTTCCAAAGCTTTC
Organism: Pezoporus flaviventris; assembly: GCF_033815535.1. Classification (NCBI taxonomy): domain Eukaryota; kingdom Metazoa; phylum Chordata; class Aves; order Psittaciformes; family Psittacidae; genus Pezoporus; species Pezoporus flaviventris. The sequence goes on from NW_026892591.1 coordinate 2,694,970, forward strand.
TTCTACTCTATTTGGTGAATGACAAGTGGTTTTACAGCCACAGCAACTGGAGGCTGCTTTCACCTAATGTCTAAAATATGCTCAGAAAACGTGACCGAGGACTGCAAGCCACGGCCACTTTACTGCTTCTGTTACTCTAATACCCACCAGGCGAGACTTCACTCTCTTGGGAAGCTCTTCCTCCAAGGTGTAGATATCACCACGCTTAACCATTAGCTGGGAGCCGTCTTCAAACTCAACCTGTAGAGTAGGCAGAGGATGAAGTAAGAACTTGGCGTCCACATTTACTGTACTCAAACAGTCCATTCCCAGACAATGATAGTTCCTTCATGGGAATACCAAGGAAGCATCAGGGGCCAGCTCCCATGGATGATTCCCTGGCTCCTGGCAGTGCATGTCTCTAGGACTGCTGTAGAAAGAGCATCCCTAAGCTGTGTTAAGGATGCTGAACCCCACAAGTGCTGGTTTCAGTGCTGCTAGGCACCCCTGTCTTATCCAGCACAAGTTGTGTCATTCAGTGCTCCTGTGGGTCCCAAAATGCCTTTACTACACCTCTGCTCCCCACTCCCAACCAGATCACTGCAGATTTCTACTGATTTTTGATTCAAAGCCTGAAAAAAGTATCTTTTCACTGACAGTAAAAGGGAGCTCTGTATCCAGGCCAATATGGTGATAAGAATTTCTTTCATCTCAAACAAAGCATTTTCACATGTCACAAGAAAACAACTCCAGCTACTAAAATCCACTTGTATTTTAACAAGAAATAGAAAGCCAGGTACAAAAAACCAGTGGTGACTCCTCACATCAAACCTTTTTGCTAAGCACTGATTATCTCATGAATTATGCATCTGATCTTCCAGCAATGTTTATTCATGAAATCGTGCACCTAAAAATGTTAGAACTATTAAAAGTTTTTAAGAGATTATGATTTCCTTTGCTCACGAATGACTACACTCTTCTGGCTAATGCAGGAGGACAAACACCACAGTTTAATATGGGATGTCAGGTTCAGAACAGACCAATTCATAAAGAAGAAAGCATCTGTGCTCTGAACAACTCCTCCTGCCCTGCCCAGGTCTTGCAGCTCCTCAGTTGTGCAAGCTCAGTGTGCAGCAAACAGCAGCTGGAGAAACCATGCAGGTGGGAGAACAGGCTTGGAAAGGTGAGCTCTGTTGAGCCAGTTCCAGATGTTACTGGTCCCATTTTTAAACCATAAACCCACTCTGGTTTTACCAGAGCAGAGTCAGAAGGGAGCTGAGGCAGACTGCTGTCTGCGGTTCCTCTACACCAGCTCAGCTCCTAGTAGAAAGGCAGGATTTGGTACTGAAGGCAGTGCCACCTTCAACTATCACAGAGTGCCTCACCTTGTTTCAGTTCTAAATTACTGATATGGGCTAGACCACTGTTATGAGCACACATCAGAGCAAGTTACAACTTACTTCAGAGTAAGGCTGTTCCTGTGTTTTTAAATATAATCCTATTCCAGAACAGCCAAGAGAGATGTATTGAAAAAGTACCTACACAGGGAACTAACGTGGAAAGCTACTCAGGCTATTTTCCCCATGGATAAGAGCTTTACTTAAAGCTTACTGTGTGATTTGAAAACCACAGACGACTCATGCATATTTTTCTGTCATCTGGCACTATCTGTGGAATAGCCTATTTCAAATTATTGTACCTTCAAGAAATCAATGACAATTTCCTGTGCTGTGATTAAACTGGAAAGCATGCATAACAATAGATCTTCATGGAACCATATATTGTACTTATTCATAACCAGGGTCACCTTAGATCACATCTTCTCTCAAGCAGTTGACATCCATTGTACACACCAAAAAGACCATTAACTGTCAACATGGATTATTATGCTCTTTGCACACAGATATTAAACACTGTGTAAAAAGGATAGAAACCAGAACCCATTTTAAACAAATAAAAGATATGGGATTTCCTATGCCTTTTGTCCAGAGGCACTGGACAAAAAAAACCTCTTAAGATAACATTAATTTACAAATTTCAACATATATTTTTCAAGATTATGTGCACAAAGTCTACTTCTCAAATCTGTAATTTTCAATGCCTTGGTACCATTTAAAAAGGATTTAATCAAATGAAGAGGACAAGAAGAAGAGGAGAAAAGACAACATCTCAGTGTTGGTCACCAGAAGTTGGAGCTGCTACTGTGTGCCATGGCTTTTGGTTCCATTGTACCACGCGGTATGCAAGTCCTGGGTTATAGTCTTAATTTATTAGTGTTCTTGCTGCTGTCATTATTATCATTCCCAGAAGCCCTACTGCTAGACACCATCTAAACACACAACTAAAAATCTCAGTCTTTGTCTCAAAGTATATGTACCCTGCATGTAGGATAAGAGGTGACTGGTGGATATAGGCAGGCAGTACAAGAAACCAGAGAGCCAGTGCTGGTCACCATCAAGCTTCACACAAGCATGCAAATGCCTCTCTGGGAATGCAACACATGGGTTCTCTTCCATACTCACCTGGTAAATCTGGCTGATCTGGGCTGCAATAAATTTGGCCTTATAGACAATTCCATCTGTCCACTGCAGTTGAACCAACTCACCCTCTGGAGGGGGTCCCAGTTGGACGCAGTCTCTGCTCTAAAGACACAGGGTGAAAGAGGTCAGCCAACAAAGCTCAAGAACTAGGCAAAGCTCATGAAAGTTGCTACATAACACTACAGAGGGTTGGAACTAGATGAGATTAAGGTCCTTCCCAATCCAAACCATCCTATGGTTCTATATCCACAAAACGAAGCAGGGTAACCTGCTCTGTTTCACATGGTGAATCAAAAGCACAATCAGGAAAAGAATGTATGAGTTGACAAGTCAGCCCCTTCTAGACATTCCTTCTATTAAGTGAATTCCCTGTTTTGAACCACAAGTGCTTACAAACAATCTGCTTCCCCCATGAATCACGCTTGTCAGTTGAAAAATAAGAGCTTATTCAACCACAAAACAAAGATCCAACTTAAAACAAACATTGCTTTCTGTTAAGTCATCTGCATATAGCAAAATCACATCTTTGTGATGGAACAAAAACCATGAAATGAGAATGTCATAGAGAAGAAGAACAGTAACGAAGAGCAGTATGAGGTTTTCTATGCAAGCAGCAACTTCGCTTTTTAATTTTACGGGGTTTTTTTAAGTTTTACTTCATTGTTCCACCCCAAAGCACAGAGAAGAGGAATGCACACACTGCACTTTGTACTCATTTGGAATAGTCTCCACAGAGAGCTGCTTACAATAATGCTTTCTGGGTAAACGTTGTCACTGTATGAGCCATCGTCAAAGTTTACTTCATAGAAAGTCTGTGTGGTCATGCCAATCACTTTACATCTGTAGTAGAGTCCATTCCGGTTCTTTGTGATCACAGTCTGCCCGAGAGTCACCTCCCTTCGAAACGGGATCTGTGGGATAGAGAAAAGGGAATCATTTGTCATTTGCAATCATAAAAGCTGCAGCAAAAATATGGGTGCAGGGAAACTGCTCTACAATCAACCCAGCAACCACCAAAAACCAAGCCCCGACCCAACGGACATACGTTCTGGTTAGCTGCTTTGTGTTTGAAGCAGGTAATGGACACAACATAGGGCCAGTCATCCGGCTCCATGGGCACGCCGGCTGCGTGCGCGCAGGTGACGTGGAAGGAGGTGGAGCAGTGCTCGTAGGAGCACTGGATGCAGGCACCAGACACTTTCTTCATCCGTTTCCGACAGTACACACATTTCTGCAAGGAAACGCAGGTCAGGGTTATGCCAGCAGCAAGCAGCAGCTTCAACACAATGTATGGCACTGTCACCCTACATGGCAGAAGTCTGTAACATTCCCCTCTTCATGACCTCTCATTCACTATCACACGCTTGAGATGAAAAGGCATTTTACTTGTTAGAATGAACAGCCCACATAAATAAGATCCTGAGGGATATTATATGCCCACGAACCTGACTATGCAGCCATGTAATTTATCTGTTACAAAGAAAGGGTTTCCACATACCAGGAGGAAAGAAGAAACTGATTCTTAGTGCCCATTTCCAGATGAGCATCTCCAAAGCACACCACGCTGGCTTGCGCCAGCCACTGCCCTCAGGACTGACCCCTGCCTCCCCCCAGTCCATGCACTCACCTAAACATAAATGCACTATAAACATACTGGGATACTATGAATAACAGGCTCTTTTTCTTTCTGCAGCATCTGAGATTAAACAGAATCTTTCTTCCCCTCTTCCACTCTTCATGGCCCCTCATTCACCTCGCTCCCATTAAAGCGGTGCTCGAAGTATGCAACATTACACAATACATGACCTAAATTTTAAGATCCATATGAATTGCTGCATCCCATAGGATCAGAAATATAACATAAGCTGCCTGAGATCACACAATAAGCCAATACAACCCCCAGAAATACAAGGTCACTCTGCTTCTAGATCTGAGCTATCTTTAAAATGTACCCTCAAAAATAAGAGGAGTACCACACTATCAACTATGCAGTGAATTAAAATAAGAATGACCACATTTCAGTGTTAGGTTTTATGTTACCATAGCAAAGAGCCAAAGCCAAGACAAATAAAAGAGCATTTCTTCTCCAAAAAGGATTTCTCTTCCTTGAAAGCAAAATACGCTAAAGAAAGGGGGATGGATTCCTCTCTATTTCTGTGCAGTGTCCCCCCTCCCTGACCGGGGTCTGCCCCACAGGTATCTGAACTGAATCAAATTCACTTCCTGTGAATTAACTGAAGTCACTAAGTTTACACCAAAGATTCATTTGGCTTTTTTACTTACACTAACAAAAGGCAGGAAATTCAAAGGCAGAGCCCCAGTGTTGCCAGAGCGTGGGGTTTAGTATTTAATAAGCTGTGCCTTTATCGCTCTGTAAACCCTCTTCAAAACCCAGATAAGCACCACAGCAAAGTGCACAGCAGGAACACGGCACTGAAAGCAAGTCAATAGCAATGAGATCTCATTATTAAACTGTCAATACCTAATTCTCCTGCCGGCAGGGACAACTGCTGATCTACAGTGTGCTCAATACTGCCTCACAAGGGAACATTAACCCTCCAGTATCAGGAATCTGCCTTTACTGATGCAAACAGGATTCTTCCAAGCCAAAAGAATTAGCACGCATCTCATGACACCCCAGTGGCAAGAAAAACTCCTTATACAGGCAAAAGAGCTACACCAACAGAATATTCCCAGCAAATATGATCAAAAGGTAAGGACCAGTGTGAGCTACAGTGAGACTGAACTGCAGAAGAGGGTGGAAGGGGTGAAGAAGTCCTGGTCCTTGGCAGTGTTCAAGGCCAGGTTGGATGGGGCTTGGAGCAAGCTGCTCCAGTGGAAGGTGTCCCTGTCTGTGGCAGGGAGTTGGGACTGGATGAGCTTTAAGCTCCCTTCCAACACAAACCAGTCTGGGATTCTATAAAGATGCAGAAGAGGGAGAAGGCATGGACAGAAGCACCAGTGCCATGGGAAGGCAGCATGTGTAGATTTAGAGCCATTTACTATGGGAGAAGAGGTAGCAGGAAGAGAGAAGGCTGAAAGCACAGGAGACAAATCTCCAGGAGAAACGCACAGCGGAGAGTCGGGTCATAGCTGAGAGTAAGAAATGGGCTGTCTCCTGCCTGATGAGCACTGCAATTCATTTACCCCACTGAGGAATGACAGCTCATTATTCCAAATTTCCACGCCATAAATAATTTACACGCCCCGGCCCGGAATCCACCATTCATCAGGGAGCATGGAAACGGCATTCGTTAAAATGAAGCCATACCCACATACAGACTGAAAACTCTGTGTTTGAAAGGGGAGGCCTGGCCCACACTCAAGGAACAGGAGGTACCTTTAGAGATCACTGCAACTCCCTGTCACAGTCACTTAAAACCAGACATATTTAAAACCATAGAAAAATAATCAAGGCAACCCCCACCCCTCTTTCCTCCATTGTCTCCATCCCTTCACTTCAGCTGTCCTCAACCTCCCCATCATTCCTTCCCTCCTTTTCCATCTTTTCAGATAATTCCTTCCCTCCTTTTCTATCTTTTCAGCACAGGCCATCTCTCCAATTTCATCTCATTCTGCAGCATCTCTGTCACTGCCAAAGCATCAGGTCCTGCACCACCACCTTTTAGTCATCTTCAATTTATCTTCCTAAAGGCAGCTGCACACCTCCACATCAGACACCCCCCAACTCCTCCATGGACTCCTCTTCGTGCTCCAAGAATTCCTATCAGGAATGCCAAAACTCTCCACAACGGCAGCGTGTTTCTCTGCACAATCTTAAGCAATTTGGATTTCCTCTGTACTTCTCCACACACCACCCCAATGCTGCTACTGGAAGCATCACTGCCTTTGCATTCTGCCATCCAAATGCATTTTACTTTATCTAACCTCAGAACTCTAAAACCCATTTCGGTTTTTGCTTGAGATAATTTATTTGCTTTCTTCCACTTTGTATGTGGTGACACCACCAACAAACGGCTTTCAACAGACATTGCTGGTGCATGCACACATGTTGTAATGGTGCTCACAACTGAAGACCAACACAGAGAGGAAAGGTTTCTGTAATCAGACTAAACACAACAGGACTCGCCTACTGATGCTCTCGAACACAGAGTAATTAAAGTCTACTTTTTACATCCCTACAGCTGAGCCAGCTGGGGCACAAGACATTTTACTCACTAACATGCTGACAGAAACTCAAGACCAAGACCTGAACTTGAGGCTGCCTGTAAATCACATCAGTAGAGTGTGTAAGTCAAGGTACTTCAAATAAAAACTCTCCACCTTTCCCCCAAGACATGAAGATAACAGGAGGTGCAAATGGAACACAATGAAAAGAAATGAAAAAACTGAAGCTTTACTTCAGGAATGAAACAGAAAGATGTGGAGCAGGGCTGTGCATGGCATAGCCAACGCTCCAGAGCGGAGTGACGCCACAGAGTTTTATGTCTATTAATACTGCCCTAGCTTTATAGGGCTGTAAGGCAGCCACAGAAGAGTTAAAGAATTAAGTCATGTTTCCTTATGAGGCTCCATTAAGCAATACAAGTGAGTCTTGTGTAAAAGGATTTTTAAGTTCATCGTTACAAGTGCTTGTAATGAAGAGGATGCATGCTGGAAATGTCAGATGATCCATAAAGAACCACTGCTGCAAGAGTTATCCCTCTCACATCCCACTGCTCTGTCACTCCACCTGAATAATGAATGCTTTTTACATTCACATTTGTGTACAAAACCCATTTGCACAACACAGAAATAACTCTAGAAGCAGAGAGAGATTCTTCCTAATGTCTCATCCAGGCCCTGCCTGGGCTGCCTGCACTAAACAGCTGCACAGTTAACAAATACATCAATGCTAACCAATGTATCACTGCTCCACCACCTTCCTGTACCACAGTCCCAACCAACACCCAGCTGACTTCTGTACAAAAAAAAAGCAGCAAAAGCACAATTTATTTTGCAATAACACACTATAGTGATGGGCCATTAACTAACGTTAAGATTAATTGCTCTGAGCTAATGCATCATCCATTACTAATCTCTCAGATGAGGCTATACAACTAAATAACAAGTTGTAGCTGGACTTGGATTAAAACCTTTGCAGAGTCTCCCCTTGCAGTCATGGTCAAAAAGAAATGTTTATTCATTTCTAAAAGATATTTCTTGATAGAAAATGAGAAATGTTGTAAAGAAAGACAAATCAAACTACAGATGAACAAGGGAGCAATACATCAGCTTCTTCCCAGTTATCACAACCCTTCACACTCCCACTGTGCAGTACTTTCAGGAAATGAAGCTTTCAGGTAGTTTAGACATGACTGCCATGTAGGTAAGTGTCCTAGGCTCTGCCCAGCAAAACAGCACACTCCTAGAAAGGAAAGGGTAATCACAACCTGTTTGTGTGCCAAAGCACTGAGACAGTACCTCAGAAGACATCCAAATGATTCAGCTTCCTGGTGCACTTGCTGGAAATGAGAGAACATCACCTCCAATCTTGACTACTTTATGACCTCACATAATGTTGAGCTGTCTACTTAAAACCTTTTTCTTTCAGGCTCTTGTTCACACTCTCTGCAGACACAAGACACCTACCAGTTTCCATCTCTGCTCTGGAATAGCACTAATATCCACAGGATGACGCTCTATTACATTGAGAAAACGGGCCTCAGGGACAGCAATAGCACAGATTATATGGACCCACCTGGAAAAAAAAAGTGAAGGGACAAATCAGTCTAGCATTATTTGAATTAAATACTCAAGAGGGTATTTAACATTTCTCTGACTCCCTTAGCATCAAGGCATATTTATGGTGGTTGGCAGCCTTGGCAACATTACCAACTGATTGTTAATCATGGTTGCACACGGTAAATGCCTCCGAACAACAGGGATCCACCTTCTTATTCATCTGATCTTGCATGAAACTAAACATTCTCTGAAGAGACTTTTCTCTGAGAAATAACCAAATTCAACAAGTGCTCAGAGCCACGTTAACCTCTGCTATTGAGAAGCCTGGTGCAAAGTGGAAGACAGTTAGCCAAGCTCATCCTGCCAAGTCAGTGAGTAGCAGCTGCCTCCATAAAGCCAAAACTAACTGCTACACTGAGCATCAAGGCCAAATTCACAGCATGACAAGATTAGAAACAGAAGTATGCAGTATGGAAGGAAAAACTTACCGCCCATCAGTGGTCATCTGAAGAGCTCCTCCCCTGAGATTACACAGGCAACACTCCTGTAGGAATAAAACTCCTTCAGAACTGGACCAAAAGCCTCTCCTACACTGTATGTCTATCCCAGATAATGGCACAAAGGCAAACTGTACCCCCCACTCTCCATCTCTGTCCCGAGAGGATGGACACTCACCGCTGCCCATGCATTGGCTGAGCACCGTGAGCAAGACCAACTTTCATTCACCAAGTCTGGACGTATTCCGTAACAGCCTGAAAGAAACCAAGTTACAGCCTTCAGAGTTGTGCCAAAACAGCTGTAGAATTGACCTGCTGACTTTTCAATTCAGAAACATCTTTGGAATCAGGTGTAGCATTTAAATCACTACATTTAAGTCTAAGCGCAGAAAAAAAGGCATAAGGAAAGTCATCTTTGGGAAGCGGGGAAGAATTTGGGACCAGCAGGTTTAAAACTGAACAAACAGAAAACCACACACAGGTAACCCTCAGCATTTTTCCCCCCTCTTGTGTAAGAGCTACAACAGCAGTACTTTGACCCCTAAGGGAAGATCTGGGCTCAGGAGTGATGCTGCTACTGCTGGAATGCACTCACGCACTAAGACAGATAAGACCAGTGAATTTTAGCCTGTCTGAAGCAGTCATCTTTGCTAAGTGGTATTATTGCAAAGAAATTAAATACATGCACTTCACGTATTTAACAGTATTTAAACTAATTTCTAGTTATATTTAATGTTAGAAACATCTGACTTTACAGAGCATTTATTACTGTAAAATGCAAGCATCAAATCCTCCTACATACTTCTCTGCAGCACCAAAATAGGAAAGTGGTATTATACCCCTGATAAAGGCAGGGAAGCAAGACAAAGAAAAGCCCTTAAAATGCTGGAGAAGGCACTGAGGTTTGCCACTGAAGACAATGGGGAAAAGACACAAAAATAGTTTTGAAGATGTGGATCTATACAATTCCCATGAGCTCACAAAGTGAGCAGAGAACTAAACATATCACAAATTGCTGGCCAGCATCCTAAGTACCACAAAGCTCAGCCCACGGCCTGTACCTATCCTAACAAAACCATAATATTTCAGGGGGGAACAAGTATCAAATGACTGAATTCAACTCACACGGAGTTACTCAGAAAGCACCTGAGTACTTTATGTATCAAGAACCGGATACATAAAAATCATCCACTTAACCAGATAAACATTACATCCAAAAAAGTCAATAATATAGATCCACAGCTGCTTGCTGCGCCTGAAGTCTCTTTTTATCATATGGTGAATCAAGAAAGCGGATTCAACTCTGCCTCATTATGGACTTGCCAACACCTTAGAAGTCCAGAAACCTCCACAAATCTTTCTTCTCTGCCTGTCCTTGCTCCCGGTGTGACCCAGCACAGCTGGGTGAGAGCAATTCTTCGGAACAAGCAGGCTGCCAACTGGTTTTACAGCATGCTGCCAGCTTAACCACAACACACCTCAACACTGCAACCCTGTAATAAAAGCAAATGGAATCTCTGCAGCAAAGTCAAAGGGATATTGCAGTCTAGAAGTACAAACAGCGACAAGGAAGCAACAAGACACTGGAGACTACAGCAGACTAGATTTAACTTCTGTCCTGTCCTCACGGTAGAGCACAGGCAAAACAGAAAGCTAAATTCCTCTGCACCCTGCCTGAGACTGCAGATGAACATCTTGCCCACATTCCTCTGTCCCTAGAGAATTTGGCCACTGAAACCATATGGATAGACTGGACTATTGAAAATGTGCGTGTACAAGATGCAGCATCTCTGTTTGGATCACTACAGAGACTGCAATTTGTGCAGTGAAAGCAGTCATTGTCCTCATGCTCATTCTGCATCACCTGAGCCAGAAGTGACCCCAATCACAAATGCAGTACAGAAGTAACAGTTGCATACATAGTCATGCCAAGCTGCACGGTGACCCACAGACTACAAAATGGGAACAACAATAGTAATTCCTGCTGATGCAAGTCAAATAAGATCCCCCATCTGTCAGGATCAAACAGCTGAATCACTATTCAGTGACAGGTATAGTAAGAATGTCAAGAAGGAATTCAAATCTAGGCAACATGCAAAGAAACTTGTTTCTCAATGCCCAAAAGGCTTTGGTGAAGAAGGAAACACTCACTAGCATGAACCTGCAGGCAGCATTTGGCACAGGATATCAAGGGACTGGTTCCATCTTCTCCAATATAGGAATTTGAAGGAAGCGGCTCCGTGTTTTCTCCACTTGAGGTAAAGCACATCTCCGGGATCAGAGGCTTGGTCTTCTGTCCACACTTGGAAAGGTGGACGAAAGAGGAGGTCTCTGCTGCAGAGACCGGGACAGCTTCTTTATCCATCTGTAAGGACTTCAAGAGAAAACATCATCAGATGGAATCGCCTCTTTCCTGGTCACAGTTGGAATTTTAACATCTGAGCACCCCCCTCGCAAAGTGCACCAATAACAAACTTGAATCCTGTTTTGTCATGCACACCCCCAGCCCTGCCTTTTCCTTCCCTTTACTCCTTAGGCCTGCACTGGGATCTGTGGTTTATTCTGAAAGCTCAAAGAAGCATCAGAGTAAGGAGAAGCCTTCCTTGGTTTTCTTCTGTGAAAATGGGAATTCCTAAACTGCAGCTGGAAACACCAACGAACACAAAAAGAGGAACCTATCAATAAAAGCAAGACCTTCCCTTCACCTCTCCCATCCTTTTGCCATCCTTCCCTACTCTTCCCACCGGGATTTCTCCTGAAGGGCACTTCAAGGTTTCTGGTAAGAGACCCAAGTTAAAAGCAACAGATTAAACCAGGCCAGCTGTACCCAGCTTCCTCACATCCATCATACAACATCCAGCAATCAGAACAGGTGTTTTATTTTCAGTCTGTGTAATAAATCACGGGATTTTAAGGGGGGGGGGGGGGGGGGGGGGGGGAGGAGGAGTGGGTTTTGCTTTTCTCAGGAAAAGCTTCCAAGACATATATATATATATCTATATATGCATCTAAAGCACGTATTCCTAGTGGACAGACAAAGCCAGATCTGGCTCTATAAGCAGGCAAGAACAAATCAATACACAACTGAACAAATAAGTCGTTCATCTGATAGATTTTGCCTTTGTGCTCATAACATATCCCAAAGCATATTGGTAGTTTCTAAGAAATGATGTGCTTACTGAGGAAGTTTGTATTTTGTTGCTTGTTTGCATATATTCAGAAGTCTGGGAGATGGAAACAAGAGTGATCACATGCCTGACATGGCATCTTTTCTCTGCATCAAACAGTGGGTGCAGTGCAAAGCTCTTTAAATGGGAGTTAAAAAATGAAAGCAGGGAAAGGCAGAGAAGCCAGGGAAGAGAATAACAAAGGCTCCATCCACTGCCTCAGCCAAATCCAAACACACTCCTTTGGGTCTGATTTCATTATTCTAGAGGGGTGCACCATAACTTAGCCAGTCCCCACCACGCAGCATCCACCACGGCCACGGCCACCTGAGCAGCATCAGGAATTACCTGGTTATAGGGGTAAAAGAGGGTACAGACAGCACAGTATGGCTCGCTCAGGGCGGCGGCTGCATTGAATTTTCTTTCAGCTAGGAAATTAGGTACTTTATTCTTCCACTGGAGGGCAATTAAGGACTTCAAAGCCTCCGGGTCACTCATATCTTCCTCTCCAGAAAATGGAAATGTTTCTAGAAAATAAAAATAAGGATCATGGACAGTCAGCAGATGCAAACCAGTGCGGAGACAGGAGAGACAACATGCAGCAAGATAGGGTCAAACAGCTCATGTGTTGACAACACGCAGAGTGCCATAAAGAGCATTCAACTCATCCATGTGTATGCCTCAAATACTTCCCTGAACTGATATAATCTCCACTTTACGGGGAAGGTAGGCAAGAGAGAGACACTGATGACCCAATGGAACCAGCCATGAGGAAGAAGAAGGAAGAGAATCCAGATTTAACGCCTTCACAACTCTCCACTTTCTGGCTGTAGAAACCTACTACATCATTTTAATGAAGCCAAGTTCAAAATGTGTGATTCAAGTGCAAGGAAATCCTCCTTTCTTTTCTCCAGCTGGGAGCTGCATTCCCTGGAAGACACAAATGCAGCTCCCAATTCCCACCAGTCAGCAGCAAGTCTGTTTCCACCTTCCCAAAGTGCATCCCATACCTGTTTCTGCAAACACAGATCTTGGCTATGAGATACCCTGGGTTCAAGTTTTCATTTTACTTTCCTGCAGCTGCTTCAGAGCTACTTCCATCAGTTCACCCCACTAAGCCTCTGATCTGTATCCACCACCAGTCCTCTCCTGCCAGAGCTCTGATAGCTACCACTTGTGCTAATTACTTTGCCAATTCTCTGTTTCTACAAAACCTTTAAAAGGCCTTTGGCATTTTATGATGAAACTTCCACAGAATCCATTTGTGTCAGTCTGGGGGTCCACGTTTCCTGCCATTGCTTATTAAGGAATCGTGAATCATTACAAGTATTCAAGAAATGCTCCACCCAAGATAAATGTAAATCACTCCTTGCACTGTTCATCTGCAAAGGTTCCAAAAGATCAGCTTTGGCCAAGGCAACTCAAAACATCTTAGTGCAACATTATCCCCAGAGCTCAGCACATTAAACCAAAGAGTTCACTGCTTCACTGCTCACTAGTGGAAGCATGTAGTTAGTGTTCTGCTCTCAACAAGTCTGAGGCTCCTCCTCACTCCTACCTCCCTCTTAAGATTTTCAGGCTCTGAGGTTATCAGAAAGGAGAAAAGGAACTTGTAGTAAAAACCAAACCACATGTTAGCCAAGGCACATCAGGAGACAGGGAAGGATTTATGATACCTGTGAAATCAATGGAACTGACAGCCTAATCCAGAGTGACAGACAGAGAGAAAAAGGAAATGACTGTTGTGTGTTATCATCACCTTCCCTCATTCCAGGATGGATTCTAGGTGACACAGTGTTCAGGATGGCTCCTACATTTCAAGCAAATTACATGCAAGTAGAAAAGTCTAACGATCTGTCTCAACTGAATCTTAGTGCAGCATGTGCATTCCCTTCATTTCCATGCTCACTCTTCCTTGCTGCAGCCTCCAGCTCATCCTTCTACCTTAGTCCTGAAAAAGCACAGAGTGAAGAAAGCTGCTGCTATTCCCAGGCTGGGAAGGGAAGAATGTGTTTGATCAGATTTTGCCCAACAGTGCTGTAAATCAGCCCTCAAGAAATGCCAGCTTCCACAGAAAGCTGCTCCTGAGTCAGGCAGCAAGGTCCCTGTACACCACCATCCAACAAGTCAGAACAGGGAAAAGGATCTTTCTAATGAGGATCCTTCAGCACAAAGTTTGCTGCAAGGGCTCACACCAGAACAGGGTAGCTAGTCTCAACTCCTTTTCACTGCCTCATATTCCACATATGCAAGACACCAAATGTAGCATCCTTGGTAAGGAAATGGAGTTAAGCATGTACAGAATAGCTCCTTCCTACGCAAAGTCTCTCCAAAATCAACGGCCATATTCTCTGAAGGCAAATGAACAAGAAAGGTGTCCCTCTGAATGTGAAGTGGTAAGTACCTTGAAGGCAGGGACTGACAGGTACACCTTCACGTACCTGCCCCAGCATGCAACAGCCTCTTACTGGGAACTTCTCAATATTCTGAGTACTTTATAATGTAGGCCAGACCCAGAAGTGGTAAATTACATCACACAACCACTTCATCCAGACTGCTGGGGCATTCTAAGTGACTGGAATGTGGGAAAAATAAAACCAGGGATGTGCAGTTAAGCACCAACTTTCTAATTCCCATTTCTGAATCTGCCAAGAAAAGTTGGACCCCAACATTCACATCAATTAAAAAGCCAACCAGAAGTTAGAATTCACTTTCCCTGATATACCTACGAGCAGACCTAACTTCCACCACCCTAGGAGGTGAACAGACCTCATTTTAATGCAATATCCAAGAAGGAGCTTTTACTTTAAGACGTTATTTTCTCTGAACTTTTTTTTTCCTTTTTGCCCAAAATACTGCCTCATTCTGCAGCCAGCAGAATCTTTTTCTTGGAAGAAAAAGCAAAATCATCTTCTTGAGAGAAAAAAGGGGTAGGAAGTGAGAAGGGACACCTCCCGTGGATGCAGTTTCCAACTGGGTTATCAAAATGGGAACATGCTGCATTTTCTACCAGTTAAGTGTAACACAAAACATTTCAGGCCATCCAGTCCTGTTAACGGCTTCAGCACTTTTTCAGCTCAGACAAGACACTGGAGCATTCAACGTGCAATGAACATTCCTGTGCACTCACCCTCATCGCTCGAAGTCTCCTGTTTAACCACCGACAGTGGGGAGCGGGTTGGGGGTTTGCCCAGGGGATGACGACGACTCTTCTTTATCTCCATCTTCATTTTTGAGAAAGCAGAAGCAGTCTGTAACAAACCAGAACACGCTCGATGGGAACCCCAGAACATCTTGGCAAGCAAAGGAGAGAACAGGACAGCAGAGTCTGTATCCTTGTCAGAAAAGGCTCTTGGATTTACACAGCAAACTGCTCACCGCCTTTGGCTGCGATCAATAAAGCCTTGTGAGCCAATTATTGTGGGAGATAAAGCCAATGCTATCTCTTGAGATGTCACGTAAAGGTAAACTACAGTGTTGCTTAAAATCAGAGCAGCCTCCCACCAGCTTCAAGGCTGCCAATTCCATTAGCTTATGAAGTCTGATCAATCACATCAACAGAGAGGAACTGTAGCACAAGAATGATGTACAGAGTGCACAGGACCAGAAGCATTTAACCAGAACATTACAGTGTGCTTCCTGACAAGCACAGTCACACTGTGCTGTACCCACTGCCCCTGTAACAGCGAGCACTTTAAGTACTGCAGTCTAATCACAGGGCTCACAGTCTGCTTGGTGCACGGCACTGACTGCATCACAGGTGAGTTCCCTTGCATTAGGAATTGACAGTGCCACGTGCTTTGCTTCACAAACATGAGGACAAGCAGCAGGGCTGCAGCATTAAGAATGAAATCCAAGAACATTCCATGTTAAGACAGGAGTGAGCAGAAATGAAGGTACTTACAGCAGCACAGCAAAGCAGTTTTTGCCTCTCAAATCTGCAGCCATTATGTCTTTGAAACAGTGACATGAAAGGTAGGCTCTGTGCCATGCTGGTAAGGCAGTGCACATCTCTCCCTGCCCCCACAAACCCTAACTGCTTTGCCATTCCATTGGCTCTTTCAGCAGCATCGTGCAGGAAAACAAGAGCTACATCACATTGCTCCGACTTGCTGCTAAGTCCTAAGCATTTTCCTCCTTCCTATTTTGGAAACTGTCTTCAGGCAAGTACTCCCCAAGGAAAAGAGATGCCCGAGACAGATTACGTGTCATGAACTGTGTTGTCCACGGAAAAGTTTTCTGCCAACTTTTCCAGTGCTAGATCTCATGATGGAAAAGATCCCTAGGCAACACCACGTAGCAGGCCAGCACTCGGAGGCATAAGGCTCATGCTGGAGAACTGCAAAGCACATCAGCTGAGGAAGTCAAAAACAATGGAGAAGAATTATTAAAAGGTTGGTGCAATCAAAGTTCCCCTGGGGACTGTTTGGTTTTACCACTCTCAAGAATTCAGTGCTCTGCAGCAGCAGAGGTCTCCTGCCTTTTGCTTGAGATGATCATTTCAGTAGTATCTGTACTACTGTAGCACAAAAATTGATTCTCTATCCTTTGCAGACAATAACAAGTTTGATTTATCAGCTAGCATCAATGCAACAATGGACTGAACAGTGACAAAATAACCCATCTCTTCCACTAAAAGCACTCTGGCTCACCAACACAACATCATTCCACTGGAGGCTCAAGCACAAGTCATCCTCTCCTTCCAAGTTTGGTCCTCGAGTGGTTGCTTAAAACCAGCAAATCTTATTGCCACCTCCTTGCCCACACGTACCTGTAAATCACCGACTTCTGCAGCAACCTCTCGATTTTCTGCTTCTGCATTCTCCTCCTCCTTCCCAGAGATTTCCATAGGGACTTCCGGCTCCTGCCAACTCGGACTCTTCTGTGTGGCAAACTGCTCGAAGGCCTGCTGGCAGGACATGCGCTCCTTGTCAAACACCACCTTTTTGGTCCGTGGAACCACGTAAAGCATGGGAATGATCGGCCGAGGTTTAAAGTCATCTTCCTCAACTGGTGCCTCCAAGGGCTGGATGATGTTGAGGGGAGTTGGGGACAAGCTCTTCCCTGCTGCGGTCGAGGTGGGCACTGCCGGGGGCACTGGTGGCCGTGCTGTCGAGGCCTCGCCCTCTGCCAGCGCCTGCCGGGCTGCAGGAGGTGGTGGCAGCGGTGGCTGCTGCTGCAGCGGAGCAGGAGGTGCTTGTAGATGGTGCTGGTGTTGGTGGAAAAGGTGCTTCCTCTTCCTCTCCCCTTTCACCTTTGGAGGACGAGCCTTCACTTTGCCGTCACCTGTTCCAAGACAAAGGCAACGTTTAGCTTCATACACCAACAGCTCCAGGCTTTTGGTACTTTTCTCCCTTCATCAAAAAGCTCCAGCTCTGTGCTAACAGATTCCATCCTGGTGTTATTGCTCCTTTCAAACAAGGCAGGCTGAAACCTGGAGACAAACTCTGCTGTACTTCAGTGCTGACTTAGACAAGTCCACTTTAGGAAGACAAGACCTGTGTCATTTCTGTGGAATCTCTGACTGGAGCGGAGCTGCCTGAAGGGAAAAGATCTAAACCCGTAAGAAACCCTTAAGAAGCCGAAACCCACATAGCCCTCACTCTGTATTTCAAGTTTTCTGCCTCAGCAGTCCCCAAAATGGGGTGCACAAAACCCTCCAAGGGGCTGCAGGAGGAAAATATTTTTCACCCATTAATAAAATAAAACAAAACGTATTTCTGAAATAGTGTTTATGTCATCTTTCCCTCATCCTTTCTTTTAATCTCTATTTTTGTGCATGTTTTATAACAGACATAAGAGATGAGCACAGGAATAGCTATAAATAACAACTCTATTATAATGATATCTAAAAGTCTAAACACTAAATAAGAACAGAAAGAAAAATAGATCTACATGTATGAGGAGGTGTGCTCCAAAGTTTTTGGCTGATAAGGGGGCACACGCTGTTCTAGTCACCAGTTTGTTCCAGTGTCTGAGCCACCCCCATTTCCTCCTCCCTCTATGTGCAAGCGCAGCTCTTATCTGAGCATTACTGCGTGTCGATGCATTCACCAGCCTTAGGAAATGGGGAATTGAACAAAGATACCTGAATCATTATTACCAAAAGATTTCCACTGTAAGGTCTTTTTAAAAGATGCCTTTAAAGCACAACTCAAGTACAGCATTGAGCTAAGCTTATTACAGACACAGTGCCAGCGGTGGTTACCGAGATATCCTTTCCAGCACCCTTGTTTGTCCTTGTTTCTCCTAGCTTACTGTCATTCATCTTATCTGCATAGCACTGCAGGTCTCTTACATGGCTGTAACAACAGAAACACTTCTTGAACAGATAAGACTTCTCGGTGTTTTTACCAGAGGCAGTAATGACCCATAAAAGCCTTTCCTGCCTACCTTCCCAATATAAATCTGTTAAAGGACCCCTATACACTGATTTTACAGCAGTAATTAGAATTCCTACCGGCCACTGAGCGAAGTTAGGGCAGGAAATGCCTTCACATCTCACCTTATTCCATCTAGAATGATGGATGCTCCCTTTGCCCAACACTTCCCTCACTTCATGAATGAAGTTATCAATTCACTCAAAGGGAAGCAAATAATAGATGTTCCACAGACAGATGCCAGTGCTTAATTTATTTCATAAGAGATTGGTTTTCACCCGCAGACGCTACGACTAGATGAGACTTCTTCAAAAGGTCATTTTCCCTCCAACAGGGTGGGGAGGAAAACTGCTGATGATAAAAGACCACTAACCCTAATCATGACCAACTCCAACCTACTGAGACTCCTCCAGTAAGGACTAGCCAAACCAGTGAACAGAAAACCAGACAAAGCATCACATATGATGAGGCAGCTGCAAGAGAAAGGGCTTGAAAAGAGAAGGTGAATAATCCCACACTGCGTGCTAAAATCCCTGCTGAAATCTCCTCCATATCGTTGCTATCCAGAAGTCTGCTCTGATGACTTTATTTACACTCATTTACAGAAAGGGAACAAGCCCAGCCCAAATAGTTGTTGCTGTACTTGTGCAGGCAGTCCCTCAGATAAACTGGTTTGCTCCATCACAGAGAAAGGAATATTGAATTTCCTTAGAGAAACAACAACATTGAATGAAAGGCAAATTGGATGTTTCCCCAGTCGCACAAAACCAGATCAGATTCACTCCCTGTACACTCCAAAAACTCTCTACCCAGCAACACGACAAAAGCCATTCACCAACTTCATTAACTTCTAAATGGGCAATTTGACAGCAGCTGGTGTGAAGAACTCTGAAACAAAGTTTTTGCATTAAGGTGAATGAAGGAGTTTGCAAGCAAATCCATAAAATTAAAAGTCAGGAAAAAGGAAGGTAACATTCCAAGTCCCTATCTGGCTATCATGAACGGGACCTTTATGCACAAATGGATGTGGTAGGTTAAAAGAGGAATGCCTCCCAGCTGCCCTGCTGCTGAGGACAACACACACACACATAGCAGAGCAGTAGTATGATGATGCTTCTTCATGGTGAGAAGACTTGCTTGTCTAGGGACAATGTGAAACGCTACAGGGAGCTCGCTGAACTTGCAGGTGTACAACCCCTTTGAGGGGAAGGGGTGTCAAGATGAAACTGTAATAGACTTGTGAGAAAGTAGACAGTAGGATGTAGACAACTAGAGAACTCACTGGTATTTAACTGCTGTACTGCATGAAGAACCTTGTGTTATTTGCTCACAGCCACACTGAGCACCAGACCCCTCCACAACTGCAAAGCAAATAGCCCCGTTCTAGTGACACTTTCTGCAATGGTGCTGAAAATCAGTTTTTCTCTCCTGTGCTAACAGTTAAAGACCTCTTAACATGTAGTCTAAGTGTACAATTTGGAACCTAGTCAGCTAGAACAGAGCCTTTATTGTTCCTCTGCCATTCTAATGATCTCAGATCTGTCCCCGTCACTTATCTCTTTTCTCTGAAGGGATATCAGCATTTTCGGGCCATTTATTACAAGCACCAACTGTTAGACTTGTACAAGAGACAATTTAACACACTGCTGACACTTCCAAGCTTAGGGCAATAGAAATTAACTATCTGCACTGTGCCACTCCTGCTCTGTACAACAACCATTTCCAAAGTCCTTATTTCCCATGAAAAGAGGAAATCCACTGTCTAGCAAAGAGACTCTGGAAGTGAACAAAACCCTCAATTCTTGTCCCAGAGCTTCCACAGATCTCCTTTCAGATCATTATCAAGGCTCTCTAAACAGTTTCCAGCATCGGTTTCCTTCAAGCACTAAACAAATAATGGATATATACAATAGATGAAAATGAATTTGCCAGTGTGTATGAAATGCTTGAGAGTGCCTCACAGACACAACAACCTGACCACACACATCAGGGGGAGAAAGCATCTTTCTGCCAGCAAGAACTGCAACCTTTCATAGACAGGCAAGGAAAAAAACAGGTACCACAAGAAGAGCCTCCAGGTATCACAGAAAGAGAACCCAGGCTCCAAGGCTGAGGTCAGGCCTTTGGACTATCCATACGCAGAAGGAATCAGAAAGGACTGGGAGCTCTCAAGGACTGGTATTAATCTCAGCCATGCAAAGAAAGCTCAAAAGCCTCCCTCCTTCAGCTAAGCCTTAAGAAAAACAAAGCTGCAACTTGGACTCATGGAGCAGCTGTGGATCCCACACAACCTAAGGCTGATTTGGTTCAGTCTCTGTGGGAAATGGGGAGGGAGAGAAGGAAAGATTAACTGCATGGGGGAGGTCACTTTTCATTCCTTTTCAGAGGAGGACACAAAATATATTTATTTGTTTCTCTCTGACATATTTTAAAACATTCCCCCCCTAATAAATGTGTTTTACAAACCTGGAACAGTTTGGGCAGAATTTTCAAGCCCTGCTAAGAAAGCTATTTGCACCAAATCCTTAAAGAGAGGGGAAAAAATCAATGGCTGTTGTAAATGATGGTGTATTTCAGTGAGCATAGTTCTAATATTGGGAAAGATTCCACTACTATTTCAACAGAAATAAAGAGCAGCAGACAAGTCATTTACAAATGTGTTTTAGAGAGGTAGCTCACCCTAATTCTTCACTGAAGTGATCTGCCATCAGTGAGCAGGGCCCTTACCTTCTCCCTCAATCATTTTGCTTCTGTCCTCTTCCTCTAGGTCTGGCCCTCTTTTCAGTTCCTCTTTTACTTTCACGTCTTCCAAGGCAGTTTCCATAGCCATGACATCTCCAAGAGATTTCTGATCCTCTGTTTTGTGTCTTCTGGGTTGACTTCTTTTTCGCTGAGACCTAGGAGAACAGAAGTGTGATTTGACATAAAAGAACAGCCTTCAATACACAAAACGATCAGTGACTTAGCTGAATACAAAACAAAAGGACCTTCTTTGGAGAGAAAACACAAGGTAGCTAACAGTAGCTACAGGGCAAAACAGATATCTGAATGGAAACAGATGAACCTTGTATAACACAACATTTATGACCCATTCACAGCAGCCATTAATTGTCCAGGCTTCCCAAAGAGCTTTTTCCCACCATTACTAATGTAAGCCCACGAGCTGCAGCTAGAATTATTTTAATTGTATTTTAAATCTGCTTTACTTGTAGTTCAAAATATAGATGAAAACTTGTTATAAATTTTTCTTTAATCTTCTGCCTCCATTCCATCATCTCTTTTCATTCTGTACATGCCTCCCCATCACCATCCAGCTCTGAGGCATTACCCACTTTCTAAAAACACAGCATAATGAATGCTTATAGCATCATCAGTAAGCAGTTTGTGACTTTTCAGTAGTATAATCCACAAGGTCCAAGGCCTATGAACAAGTCTAACTAAAAGAAAATTGCATATTAATATGATCAGACTAATACTAACAAGCCAAGAGTGATGCTGTTCTTTCTAAAGAGTCAGCTCCACTGAGATGAGGAGATTACAGCAGCCACAATGCAAAAACCAAATGCAGGATAATGTCTTTTGGTTAGGAACTGCATTAGGAGCAAAGCACCCACACAGACAGGCACTCACTCACTCCCTCCCCCTGCTCAAGTGGGGCAGGGAGGGAAAAAGAGGAAGAACAAGAGTCAGAAAACTTGTAGGTTGAGACAGAAAAGAATAAAAAGAGAAATAAATCATAAAGGAAACCCACTCACCAGCTCCTACAGGCAGACCAGTGCGCAGCCAGCCTCCAAACAGCCACCTTGGAAGCCAACCCCCCTCCCTCTTTCTCTACCCCAGCATTTATTGCTCTGTGTAATGTTTTATGGCATAGAACATCCTTCTGCCCATTGTCCCAGCTGTGTCCCCTCCCAAGCCCCTGCCCAGCCCCATCCAATTCACTGGGCAGGGAGCAGAGTGGGGCAAAAATAAAGCCTTGAATCGTGCGAGCACTCTTCAGCAACAGCCAACACATCAGGGCCTTATCAGCCCCAAAGCCCAAGCAGCCCCCTAAGCTTCTATGAAGAAAGTAAACTTGTTGAGAGTTGCATCTTCCACATGGCTTTGCACCTCCCACCCTGTAACCAAGTGCAGAACACAACCACGCTGCTTTCATCAGCCCCAAACTCTAGAATTCAGCCTCCCACCCCGCTCATTAGATTTGGAGCACACTGGAATCCAGAGCCCTTCGTCAGGTGGCCAGTGAAGAAGGAAGAAGGAAATTCAACCTGAGCCGAATTAATAGTACAGAATATGAGCAGCAATTTATAATGGCCAGACTCTACCCATATGGTAACCCTCCAAGTAGAGATGTGAACTTTGCAAGGCATTCATCAGCAGGAACACAGAGCTGAACCCAGAAGCATCAACTTTTCACCCATAGTCTAAGAACACACCACCTTCTCCCAGGGAGAAAAGCAAGGTGGGAGGAGAAGCTAAACCTGTCAGACTTTTCCACTGCAGCTGGAACTTTCCATAGCTGGTGAAGCAAGCACTGGAGCAGAACCAAGTGCTAGAAGCTATTTTTAGTAAAGTGTGTGTTTTATTCCTGCCGTGTAGAAATGCCAGGCAAAAAAAAAAAGAACTAAATCACAAAGCTTTATACTCCCAGTAGATAAAAAAAGATTTTTTTGCAGTGCTCTTCTCACTCTGGAGCTGGGGGGAAACGAAGAGAGGCAAAAAGCAAATTACTGAAAGCAACTGCGCTTCCAGAACTGCATGCTGAAGGCTGTATGCTCCAGAAATGAAGCTGTTCTGTAGCTGACAATCTGCATATCAGAACCGGGCTTTTTGTGGATCAGACTAAACCAGTCTCTTTGCTGAGGCTATAAAGTAAACGGAGTTGAGTTTTTCAAGGTAACTAAGGATGAATGACCTTAGAGAAGAAATAACGCATCTCTCTGCAGAGTTTAAAAGCTCCATTTTCCAAGAGAGCTGGCAAAAAAAGCAGCGTTTGTTCTCTTTGAAGATCAGACCACAAAGTAATTTAAGTAGATACATCTGTGAAGAGGTTTGGGCAGAGGTGAACCCCATTCTTCCAGTAAAGGCCATCCTGCTGAGAACAGTCAGTCTTCAAGTAAAATTATGTCTTTCCAAGACGCAAGAATAGGAGAGATACTACTGCTAAGCAGCATGCAACAGCTTCAGAACTGCTTCGGGATAATACTGAAATGGTCTAGGAAACAATGGATAGATAAGGAAAAATAAATACCTGGATCTCTTGCAATAGGCTCAGGTTAAGAGAGAGGCTTCTCTACTAAGTCATAGGCTTAACAAGGGAAAATAATCCTTGGTGCTCATACAGCACCTTACACTGCAAACATTACACCTATCTAAGTAACCCTTAATAGCCACAGGCAGTAAAGAGATTCCCAGTTTCCAGATGAGGAAGAAAAAGATGCAGGGCCCCACTGGAGTTCAGAGAATCACTGCCCACAGAGCATAAATCACGACTTCTGCCCCTGAGACTGCCCTGCTTTTCCTGGAGCTCACTAGAGATGGAATAGTTGAAAACCTTTCAGGAATATAACCTCTGGAATGGAGCGACATTGCAGAGGTCAGTTACCTGCCAAATACTGTATTTATGATGCCTTTTGGAGCATGGATTTAGCAGGGAACAGGCTTCCCCACTGCAGCAGTTGTAAAATAATGGATGAATCATTTCACATAGAAAAGACAAAGAAAGGAGCACCAGTCCAATGCCACAGTGGGTGAAAACTCCTGGAAGACAATCCCCAGTGCTAGAGAAGCTGGTATGTTACCTTATTCATTGCTAGAAGGCCTAAATAAATCAGCTATTATCAAATTACTAGGTCAACAGTTTTCAGACTGTTACTCAAAGTCCCTATCAAAGATGGTCCCAGAAACCTAAAGTCTCTGTAAAGCTTTTTTTCCCTGGATTTCAGAGAAGTGCTATTGGATCTGGATAAGGCAGCACAATTCCCAGAGACTGCCAACACTCACACCCAGAAATTCAACAAATACTAGATGACAGCAGAAAGAAGTAAGCTTATGTGCTACACTGCACGCATTTGGGTAACAGGCAGAGCAGGAACGGGAATGATATAAAAAAGAAGGGTAAGGCAGCATATGGATGGGCACACACTTTATATCTGAGTACATTAAAGCCCTGTGATAATGCCATTTCCTAGAATACAGTCTCATTTTTCAAGCAAGCTTGAGGAAGGAAGAGAAGTTCTCCCATTGGCAGCCTATGTCTACAACACTCCAGGTCAAGTCCACTGTCTGAGACAGCAGCAGCAGCGTTTCCTTATCTGCTCTGGTGAGCAGTTAGCTTTATCCACAACCAGTTCACCATCACACACCACTACCAATTCAGCAGATTATCTGTACTCTCAAGAATGGAAAACCAGA
Source organism: Pezoporus flaviventris (assembly GCF_033815535.1). Lineage (NCBI taxonomy): Eukaryota > Metazoa > Chordata > Aves > Psittaciformes > Psittacidae > Pezoporus > Pezoporus flaviventris. Next base: position 2,719,632 of record NW_026892591.1, read on the forward strand.
CCAGGCATGAGAGCGCTGGAGTCCTCTAATGATGCAAGAGGAGACCTCAGGACACTACACAAACCCAAGATGCAGTATGAGAAACCTCGATGCCCAAAGACTTTCTGTGCCCCCTTAAGGGAGCAGACATGACCAAACGAAGTGAAAAACGCTTTCAGAGTGACTGCTTTAAGAAACTTGACAGGGAAAAGAATGAAGTCATAGAGTTGATGGGGGAAGTCACATACCGGTGTTTGTTGTCCTCTTCCTCATCTCCTATCCTATAAAAGCAAGATTCCAACAGTAAAAGGTTAGCATGCCAATTTTTCAACTCCAGCATGCTGTAACACACAAAACCCGCCAACGTGTAGAAAATTAATACAGAGATCAAAGGAAGCACAGAAAGGCATGCATAAAATCCCTTTTGCAACTGATGGGGCTTTTTTGTCCTCCTGCATTCTGATGAGTGAAGCTATAAATGTTTCCTATAGATTTTTTTGTCTTGCAGGCTAAGAGATGAGATGTGAGGGGGCACACGGTGGCCTACTTTCAGAAAACATGTGCTTCTCTAACATTTAACGGAAACAGAACAATGAGGGAGCACATTACCCAAGAAAAATCACAAGAGGAATCATTCAAAACAAACAGAACAAAAGGAGAGTTTGAACTATCCCAGACTAGGAATCACAGCGCTGAAAATCCTAGCAACAGAAATCCAGCACAGTGCTCAGGCACAGCTCTCTGCCTTCCTGGCTTTTCTCTTTACCTGCGAAGCAGTTTAGTCTTCAACTCCGCCTTCGTCTCATTCCAGGCATCTAGTTCTGGGCTAGTCAGAGCTGTGGGTTTCATGTGGTCCAGGACAGTGATATCTTTTCCTTGTTTCCATAAATCGTAACGTTCCGGTTGCAAAATCCGCACAAAGACATCCATGGAGATCTTCACCATGTCCTTGCGGCACGTACACTGCAAGAAAGAACCACGTGTCAACAGCAGGTCAGAGCAAGCTAAAACCTTCTGGTGACTGAAAGCCATAGACTCCTCACCTACTGTCCCACAGGACCACTGGCTATTTCAATGCTGCTCGGCCTGGGAGTGTGCAGAGCGGGAAGCAGGATTTATGGAGAGCACTGTTAGGAAAACCCAATTCATTTAATGAAAACTAGTGCGGGACAGAAAGGCTGGAAATGCAATTTGGCCAAAGACCAGAAGGAACACACATGGTGCCCATGCTTCAAATCCCTGGCCAAGCAGAAGCTTCTCACCAGCATCACCGGCAAGAGTGGCTTAAGGGATTTGTATTGAGCACATTTTCCATCCCTTTTCCTTAAGACGTTTTCAAAGCACCTGTGCACTGCTACGAAGAGGAATAGAGGAGAGCACCCCACAGCACACATCATCAATGAGCTATGGAGATTGACCTCCTCTGCCTTTAGCAAAGGATGAAAAATGGCTTAAAAGGGCAACAGCCTGCTTTGTGATCCTACCCTCGAACCGACACACTGCAGCACACTTGTGTCAATGCCTTCAAATCAAGTGGAGCAAATCCCAAGTTGGGCAGGGCTAAAGGTCTCCAGTACAGCTCCAACCACCAGCAGCTTAAGAGTCTCACAGAGATGTAAAGAGTACAGAGATCATCAAGAAAGCACACGCTGAGCTATCTGGATGCTCGTCAGAGAAATGCCTTTGTGGGCTGCAATCTCCAGGAGCCTGCAGTAGCCCAAGTTCTTTTCCTTACACAAATCTAACATGATGTATGTTTATATTTCAATTTTAATTTCATTTTATTGCTTTCATACTAGCAAGCATGAATAATGCACAAAGCCTCTTCCCTCTGGGGCTTCTTCCAGACCATGCCGCTATATTTCCTCAGCTGCTGCAGTTGTGTCACATTCACATTCCCATAATGGTCAAGGTATTTTTCCATACCCTTCCCTCAGACCCAGCAGCAAAATCCTACTTAGTACAGCAGACGCTTCCCACAGCTGCAAAAGGGAACGTGCACGTGTGTGTGAGGGGTGGGAGAGGGAGGAGAAGGAGATGGGAGAAGATCAGGAGGAGACTGTGGGCAGAGAGAAGGGCAAGAAATTCCCTTTGCAATGAACTACCTGCTTTATCCATTAGAGCAAGACAAAAGCAGTAAGCCTGTGTTTCCCTGGCAATGATACCCATTTCCATGTATTGCCTCTCCTTCCATACAGAGAGCTCTATTTCTTTCAAAGTATTTAATCATAAACACAGACTGAAGAGCGATGTGGTCACCCAAAGCACAGAGCATGACTAAATGGCTACCTGGAGGACAGACCCATCCCTTCCAAATGATCAGTGAGAAATGTACGGAACTCTGAGATCTAATGAAGTATCTTTCCATCTTTTCTCTGTTGCTCCCCATTTGGTAGCCAGACCATCACACCAGAGTGCTCAGGAACCACAAAGCTGTCTCAGCAACAGAGCAAACAACAGAATATTCCCAACTTGGCATCTCCAAGGACTGGCTGCAAGTCCTGAAAATGGGGGTGGAAAACAAGACAAAAATCAAAACAGCTTTAGGGTTAGCTCTTTGCCTTCGGTTCCAGGGATTTCAGACCCAAAACAGCAATAAGAGCTTCCATATATTCACCAAATCTGCAAGAACTTAATTTGTTCCACCCTCTGAAGGCTTACCCTGGCCTCACCTCTCCTTTTTCATGAGCTAATGACTATTAACCAGCCCGGATAAGGACATGTTAAGGCAATTTGCAATCTAAGCTCAAATACTGTAAGAAAACGCAGAGTGAAGCACTTTTCAAACACAGAAACCCAACATTCTTCCTCTACTTCTTATTTTATTCTCTGCTACTCAAAGTTGGAGACTGTGGTAAAACATCTGACCACACCAGGAGCCCTGTCTCATCAATTAGAACTCCAAAACTGATAGTGGGAAATCTGTGGCTACTGGATGTGTAACCATTATCTTCTCTGCAGTGTTTTTCTTTTAATAAAAACACGAATAAGTCTATAGAAAATAACAGTCAAACGAAAAGACTGTCTCCTCCAAGTAATAAAATCAAAGGATAGATGGGAAAATGCAGCCTCATTCAACCTCAACCTTCAGCAGCAGCATTTTTGTACAGCTATTTCCCTCACTTCCCAGCTATTAACACTAAACTGAACCCCATCTGTTCCATAACACATAAAACGTTAATGTAAAATAACCCTTCTCCTTATGTAGAAGTAGTCACCAAAATGATGTACTTCAATTGGCACCTCCGGTTCTCATAGAAAACCCCCTCACATTCAGATGGAATCAGGGCCCACTGCACAGCTGTTTAAGACCCAGTAGCCTCCCACTTTGCCTTAATGGGAATTAAAACATATAACCCCCAACACACTCCAAGTTGAGGCTCTTCCAGCTATTATGGCACCATTAAATGCCAGAGGAAAAAAAAAACTGTGCTTAAAGCTTTTCCTACCTGCTTTTTCATAACAATGAAGCCTAAAAGCAAGCTGCTGGGAGAGAAAGATGATTACATGCAAAAGGCAGCTAAGAAATTCCTGCTGGACTGATGGGAACACACATTGCTAATGCAGATGACACTCCTAAGCTGCTCTCCACACATTTCCAGGCTGAGGCAAGAACGACAGCTTTTGGAAGAAACACAAAGTCCTCCCAGTCTAATACTCTTGAACAGTTATCCAATTCGCTAGTGCAGTGCAGACGTGGTACTCGAGATCTAGTCAATACTCGGCCACGATGACAGAATAAACTAGGTTAGGCTCCAGTCTCATTTTCCTCCCACTCAGCTCAAAGCCACTTGTCCTGCACAGCAATGCTCTCACAGCTAGCCAAGCTTTCAGAAGCGACACAAGCACTCAGATTCCAAGGACAGGCCTGACACGAGCAGCAGGGATCCTGCAAGTGCATGAGGAGTTAAACTTTGAGGAGAAGGAGAAAAACCTAAAACACGTAGTTTTCATGTTTAATGGTTGGTAGTTGAAAGCTTGTGGGAAAGAAGATGAGTCTTGACCCCCTGTTTCTAGTGTAATTATCAGCATTGCCGTGAGTCTCGACAACAAACCAGTTCATTAGGAAACCCACTGGAAATCCTCTGCAGAGGTTCATAAACAAAACAATTAGGGAAAGATTTCCAAGGACTCCCCCTGGTCCTTGGCTGCAGGCATGACTTCTCCTTGTGTGCTTCCTTAATGTGCTTCCATAACGTTCCATGTGGATTTCTGTGGGTAGAGAGCTGGCTTTTTCTCGTTTGGCAAAGCTATTTTGCAGCCTCCACCAGAATTCCTTTCTACCTCTTCCTATTCTGTAGGCTATACCTGTAAGGATGCCACATACTCCCAAATCTTTCAAACATATGTAATCTTCATCCCTGCAAGACAAACACAACCACAGCGGTGGGGCAGGAGGGGATCATCTCAGTGGGGTCCTGGTTTATATACATGTCTCAGACAAGGCTGAAAGAACACAGAGGGAAATTCAGTGCTCTCAGCAGCACTACAAGAAGGGGATTCAATGAAGTATTAGTTCCCTTCTGTTGTGACACTCATTCCAGCACAATGAATAAACAAAGTAAGACTTTTATCCAGGGGTTATGATGTTGTCTATAGTGAACATCACTCTGAGGTTATCCCAAGGTATCATTTCTTCTGCACCATGAGGCTTGCAGTTGGTGAGAGGAGCCTACCCTGACCACCCCATGGCATTGCTGCAGGTCAGCAACCTGGGCTCATGCATGAACTGCTCAGAAAGCATGAACTGACATGGCTTGGTGAAGAGCTACAGCTCTGAAGTGCCAGGCACACGAGACGATTCTTGCTAAGTGACTGAAGATATCCTTTTATCCTCTGGTTTGATCGTCTGCTCTTTATTCTTTTCAACAGAAAGGCGAATGCTGTGCTGCATTACATCTGTAAACCAACAGATGAAGTAGTAAAATCCACTATTTTGGATCCCATGGATGACAAACAAGATCTATAGGCAGTTTGTAGGAACATGAATAATGATGCTTGGTGGAATATGACGTGTCGGTACATGAAGTGACAACCTCAGGTTTGCTTCTAGCACATCATCCAATTCTTTGCCCTGGTAATAGCAAGTATTTCACAGCAACATTTTTCAAAAGGATACAAAGCTAAAATACATCTTTTGCAACTCTAAATGCTATGATTTAGAATCAAGGGAGGTCTGATGCATACTGAGGCAAGAGGTTGTGTATCAGTGCCTTGATTAGACCCCTCTGAGAACCGCACCCCAAATGAAGCACTTCTGTCTCTCTCCTGTAATAATCCAGACCCACTTGCATGTATTTCTGAAGCAGTTAAAGAGCCTGGTAAAGCAAGAGCCCAACCTCAGACATCAGGATTCAGAAGCACCCAGCTATGAGCCGCCCCAGGAAAACGCTGAAACTGCAAACTGCCACCAGGGAAGCAAGGTGGGAGATGGCGTCAGCAGCATGGGCTATCAGGAAAGGCAAGTAATGAAGCCAAATGGAGTTAAACAATAAAAGAGGTTGTTCATAAGCAATCTACTCCCACTGCACTGTAATAAAAAGTGGGCTTTAAAGTGCTCTTCATGCACAAAGTGAAGGGGCCGAAGGGTAAAAAATGTTGCCTTTCAGTATACTGAAGGACTTGCTGCAGAGGACATCAAAAAGGAAAGGTACCTGATGAGAAAGTGTAATGTCCATTCACAGCTTCTTTATGCTTTCACACTGCCTTTCAGAGCTCTAACATCACCATTTCTGCAATTCTTGAACAGAACAGTTATTTGTTCTTAGCTGGAATGTAAGACTGCTCTTCCTATCTATGCCCCCATGTGTCAGCCCTGAAGCAGTTCCAACAGAGCAACACCAGCTGCATATGAAAGCACAATCTATGGCAGCTTCGAAAAGGGGTTTTTGATGGCCTTGCCATACTAGCAGCCCCAAAGCCAGACGACCCTTAAGCCTCCACTCTGACACATGAATGATTGGGGCTGGTACACTTTATCAGGGTCTCCCATGCGACAGAGAAGCTGAATGAACAAGCTGCAGGGAGCACATTCTTCATGTCGCTATTTACCACAGCCACAAAGCACACCACAACCTCCACACGATAAATCACAGGGTTAGCGAGGCAGAGAGGGAATGGGAGACTGTGGCAGCCCAGCAACGTCAGGACTCCAGGGTTCAGGGCAGCTTTCCATCCCAGAGATCCAGCACTTCCATCACGGGCTCCTGGAGAGTCAGCCTGGCCTGGCAAAGTCATTATTAAGCAGCATTCAAAATGTCAAGACCATGCTTTACACCTTGCAGTAATTAAGCAAATTAGGCTGAGAAGCATAAATGGGCCTCATCCATTTAACAAATACCTGTTTAAAACCCAGCACCTTCCCAGGTCAGTGTTCCAAGGGTTACCCCAAGCCCTGAGCACAGACAGAAGCAAGGTGCCCCAAGTCACCCCAGCCCAAGGTGGGAACGTCCCGGTTACCGTGCATCAAGTCCTGAGCAGTTTATAACTATGTTTGGGATTTAAAATAAGTTTAACTCATTCCTTCTGCATCTCTTCTTACTTTGCACACTGTGACAGGTGTGACAAACTCATGTTGGTCAAACAGTGCTGTATTCTAAAAAAGCATTCCCCGGATTTGATCCGCAAAGGATGCCAACGTGAATTCCCATCACGTATTTGGGAAGACCTAGTGACAGCACACCAGGATTATCTATGGGAGCCCCATGATTAACTGAAGGTCCCTCTCCCATTCCGAGACAAGGCACTGACAGATGTGCTGTTCAACCACAGCCTTTCACACTGATGAGGTGGCAGAGGCAAGCTGTGCTTGGCCTCCAAGTCACCTTGGCTGGAAAGAAGTCAGCTGTAACACGAGGTTCCTCGAGGACAGATGGAGACATTTACATTGACAGTAAATGGGGTAACAGTTAAAGAGCTCTTAATTCTTAGACTTCTGGGCACAATGTCCAGCTGTATGCAAGGCATCTATTTCCCAGTGGTCTGTCACCATGTCATTGAAACCTGAAGGGAAGGAGGATGTTATACCTTTCCTCTGAATGTAAGGAGATTGACACTCACTGGGAACAGAGAGCAATCAGTGTGGAGGATTTATACCCAGCATGAGAGATGACATGAATTTTGTCTGTCACATCCCAGCACTCAGCACTGAGGCTAGAGAAGCAATTATGAGAAGGATCAGCAAATCAAAGGGATGCTTTGGTCAGTATGTTCTTACAGTAAGAGGCAATGGTTACAACTTCAACCTAAGGACATGAACCCCACGAGCACACACCCTCGCAGTGTCCCCTTCCAGTTCCTTCCCATCAACTTCTGCCAAGCAGTTCTGAAAGAGACTCCACAACTCCCACCAGGCTCTCAAAAAGCTTTGAGCCAACCAGGACAGGCAGTTCTTTCACTTCAGGATTCACCAAAGCAATTTCTACTGGAATTTTGAAGCATCTGTTCATCCTGGTGACAATTTTGCACTGACACAAGCACAAATTCCCACTATTACCTTCCTACACAACCCTGCAGCCATCGCTTTTCTTTCCTGTGCTAATGCTCATGCTTGTTGTACAATTAGAGCAGAACCAGTGCCTGAGAAGCTGATCTTTAAACTTCACTCTGGTTATTATGTATTTTTACAGCCCCGGCAGGTTCTGCTGTGGTTAGGAGAACATTTCATCCATCTGGCAGGCAATTAGCAGAGCTCTGTTCATGTTTCTCTGAGGTGAGCCATTACCTTCCTATGTGAGCTCTCTCTCGTGCTATGCCATTGACTTACATAGCTCTCAGTGGAGCACAATCCAAATCTCATCCCCAGGATAATGTTCAGGAGAACATTACAAGTGGCTAATTCTGAACCTCACCTTGTCCCCAGTCTCAGGAGTGCTGGCAGGACATGAGAGCTGTATTGCTAACCTCAGGAAAGGAGAGGAATCATCTTCCAGCCAAGTGGCTTTGGGGTAGTAAGAGGATGTCCCTGCAGAGTGCTGCACAGTCGAGACTTTGAGAACTTTATAAAGGAGTGTGTGACAAGAAGAAGAAATCCTGCTTTGATGTGGGGCAGGACAATCTATTCGTGCCTGAGAGCACTGCAGTCAATAGAGCCGTTCCCTAAATTCAGCAAACCTGCAGCAGTTAACCAAACTCACACTCTCCAGGAAGCCCCCCTTCTCCATGAATTCTCCCCAGCTTGAGTGCACAGAGTCGGCTGGTATTTCATTCAGATCCTGTTTAACTTCAAATGAGATTTAAACAAACCTTTTGCCCTTGCAGTGTAACAGCATTCATACCTCATCTGGAACCCCAGAGCAAAGCACCAAAGGGTTAATTAACACGTGTGCAGTGTGTGCTTTAGGCAATATTAAGCAGAAACCTCTGAACAGGCAAGTGTCAGAGAGTGCAATGGAAATAAATTGGGCAGCTCCTTCCACACTTCAACTTTCTCTGCCCAGATTTGCTCAGAGCTCTCTGTGCTGCTTGTTCAGTAATTTCACGCTACGCTGCTTAACAATGTAAGCATGGAGGCTCAATCTAAAGCTGCACTTCCCAAATGTCACTTGTTTGTGAACACATGGCTGAAGCCAAAATTGCTTTTAATATTAGAGCGGTGCCTGCTGGCACTGTTGTAGTTAAGGGTCTGTCAGAATTCCGACGATAAACCCCATTTTCTGGGGTGTAATACCATGACCATTTGCCACAGATAAACCTGCTATACAAGGTCACAGCAGACAAACACGATCCTTTACCTTTTCAAACCAAGTTTGCTTGGCTGTTTCTGAGTTGAAGACACTTAACACCGATTTGAGGCCTTTTATGTTTCTAGGTTTTTCTTACCCATCCCTTTAACTCCAGCACAAATTCAATGTATGACTCCCATTCCAGCCTCCACCAAGCCCTGGAGCCTCGGTTATTTCCACTGCAGCATCAGTGGAATATGAACAGTGGGATACAAACACCAATGCAGAGTTCACTACTTGAACACCAGTGGACACAGGACAAAGAGTAACTTTTCAGCACGAGGATTTTTTGGTTGGGAGAGAATTTCACTTGCCATTACAGCAATTTAATGCTCTTCATTTATTAAAAGGGAAAATGAGAAGAAATGGCACAAGGGTTTTTGTGATTCTACAAGATCCCCCGAAGCCTGCAGTGCCAGGAACAGCACCAGCCTCCGGAAGCAAAACCCAGTGACTCACATTAGGCACAAAGCAGCCACTGGGGCTGATCAACACACATTGATCACTGCCCAATATAATCCTGTGCAGAAAATCCAGCTTGGCTCCAAACTGCCCAAAGGCATTACAGCAAAAAGGTGGAAGGTCAAAGAGATGCCAGGATCCCAACCCTGAGAAGGGAATGATGACAGGCAGCAATCATCTGCCTTTTGCTACTCTCAGTATAAAGCTTTGTGAAGGAAAAATGGATATCACCACGTTGCTCCACAGACTGAGACACAGATGGACTTGCAGTCTGCTTTGAACAGAGCTGGTTTTGTCCAGAGGAAAGCGTTAGGATGCATTACAAAAGCTACAGAGTCAAGCTGAGTGGACAGAAGAAAAATAAATGCAGAAAAGGTTATAAATGCTATTGGAAAGCAAAAAGTGAGCCTGCCTTTTTGGAAAGAAATATCTGAAGCAATTTCCAAATGCCCCCCCTCGCAATCATCTCTCCTTTCCCCAAAGACCACGTGGAACTGACACCCACTTAAAAACTTCACAGATGCTGTTGAATCAGTTGCACTTCACACTTAAACCCAAGAGAATGGCGTGCATGTGCTGGCGTGAAAGCTGTCACTGACTCCAGAACTGCCAGGAGTAACAACACGTGCAGGACACTTGCCCAAATGGAAATAGCCACACAGGCATTTCAACATGACTCTGTTCTTCAGAGTTAACCGAGTGCACAGATTAGAGGAACTCAGACTCTTTCAGAAGGTTATTACCATAGTCTTATTAAAGCTTAAAAGTATTCCCAGCTTATTCCTTCTCCTTCAGTGTGTACCTAATGAATTGTATTCAGTTACATCAGTCACCTTATTCACTGAGAAGAAAGCAGTTTGGATGCATGAGAAAACTAATCCAAACCTACTAGTCTCAAAACAACCTCTTTACAAGGTGTGTGTAACATCCAGCATTTGAGAAAGTTATTACTTTGCCCTCAAAATGACAAGAGGTATCAACAGGCATAAACCAGCACAACTGAAAGAGCACATCATCAAAACAATAGCACTTTCCTCTGTGTTCTTAAGGGTAGGCGTCCCACTCTCCTTTGTATTTCATGAGCTCATGGTTTTAAAGAGCCCTTCATCCCAACAGACACCTACTTGGGTTGCCATTTTTCCATAGTCGATCCATCGCAAAGTGGCAAAGTTGGTAGACTCAGCACAGTTGAAGCCATGATTGAAGCCAGCATGGTATCCATAAGGAAATGTAATCATGAACTCCCCAGCTTCCTGGGTGATCTGAAAAACAAAAGGATGAGATACCCCATGGATCAGTTAATGTAGCAGCTGGAGAGCAGACACCTATAAAATCAAATCTTTAGATCATGACCACTTCAGCTCATTCTAAGTCCAAATCTACACTCCTACCACCAGGCTAGTGGAGCCAAGAACACTGGGTTTCCTTCCTAACATGCACTCTGCATTGCAGGGTCCTACTGAAGTACATGCTACATTGCATTACATTTATTTCCTCACTCACATTTATCAGTCTTACTTCCATTACACCCAAAAGCCAAACACCCTAAAAGCTACAGCCCACCATTTATCCACTGCAGTAAAATTAAAACTACAATAAGCATTATAAACATTATCAATATAAGGGTTAAAACCTCTACAGATTACAGCTGTAATCACAGGCCAATCAATCTGTGATGCTTCTAAAAAATCCTCTTTTTACATCTTATGCAGACACAACATTGAGGAAAATAGGGCTGTCATTGAGTACAGCACAGATCCTAAGATGCAGAGTGCCTGGAGCCACCCTTCCAGCCCAGCTCTCCAGCTTAGCAAGCCTTCACCAGCACCTCCCTTCCACAGGGTGTGAAAGAGGCAAAGTTTGACCTTCCCTGTCTTTCCAAGCCAGAAGTGCTGACAGACCTTTCACAGCAGTCACATGCCAAAGCACTTCCATTTGGATCCCTTCCCACCAGCAGTAACTCAGCACGCAGCAGTTCTGAGCCTATGGAGATTTCAAACAACTTACACTCACAAACACAAGGATGGGTCCAAACAGAAAATGTGAGCAGACAGAAGTCAAAACTTTCACCAACACCTGAACTTGCTGCTGACATTAGCATTAGCAGAATGAGTAAAAGAGGAGAGAGAATACAAGCTGCTATGATACAAGAAGCTCCTGCAGTACTTCTGGATGAGAGGTGCTGAAGTCCGGTCGTACCCAGCTTTGTGGAGCATCCTTCCACCCACCCCATCCATCAATCAAGGCAGAGGGGTAGATTGCTAACTTCAGAAGACAGAAAGATTATGTTTCTGTCAGAAAATCTACATCCTGGTGTCTTCATTTCAAGCCCACAGTGTATGTCCTCTATGTCACTGCTGTCAACATTATCCCTACCATAAATTAGAAAGCACTCAAGATGATGGATAGGCCATGCAGAAAAGTAATAACTATTGAAGGAAAGCCAGCATAAACTGCCACTCATGGAGAAAGCCCTAAATTTACTGACTTCTGCAAGCTCTTGAGAAATAAATGGAAAAATCAATAGGAGATTACAGAAATACACATTTTTAATTATTAAAAAGCCCCAGTATGGATCTGTTTCTTTTTTTTTTTCCCACAGAATACCACTATAGAGATTTATAAATGTGGGCCTATTCACTTCATTGAAATCTGCCAAGAATTCAGATGAAGGGATCCTATCTCTGTTTCTAAAGAAAAATGGCATATGTTCCCTGCTTCTGAATAATAGCGATCCTCTTCAAAAGCTACTATTTCAGGACAGGAGGTATTCAGATATAGGCTGCTCAGACTAAAGAGATCTCCTCCTCCTTTTTGCATGTAAGAGCATCCTTCCAGTGAGTGCCATAGAGAAGAAAGAAGCCACCATAAAAAACACACTCCTGTAAGTCAAGATTAGGAACTGCATTTAAGTAACATGTTAATAATCCCTCTTGCCTTAAAAGAGAAAGTTTGGGTTTGACATTAATAGCATCCTCCACGTGTACACTGCCCTCTCCTTTGTGTCTGTGTGTAAGTAATAGGGAGACAGAAATCAGATTCTTAGCATTTACATATACTCCGCATGGAGGAGACCCCAGACATCAATTTGCAAAGAATCATCATGTCACAAATCAAAGGTTCATAGCAGGAAGCCAAGTTAGGCTTCAGAAAGCAGGTAAGGACTTTCTACCAAGCAATAAATTAGAAACTCCCTTATTTAAACCACTTTGTATCACATCCCTATCACCACACAGCTCACCAACAATGACCTGGGATAAGCTTGGAAGGAAAGTATTCATCTACTGCCTTTTGACAGCCTCCTTTGGTTGCCTTACCTGGTTATTGATGAGAAATCACTCAGTATACAAAGTCAATGGTGCTTTCCTCAGACAGATGGAAAAGCAAACATATAACAATGGGTTATGCTGGAGAAAATGATGCCCACCGACAACATTCAAACATTTGAAGTCCTGTAAGAACTTCCTTTGTTTTCTGAGCTCCAACAGACCCAAGAGCACTGCCCCAACACACTTCTTGAATGAAATGGCAGAGATTCATTTTCAGCTGCATCTTTAGACAAGCAGTGCATGCTTTTTAGCCATTGCACCACTTCTGGCTTCTGGTTAAAACAAACTTCACAAGATAAACACCACAAGAAGCAGCAAGACACAGCCTGCAACTGATACTGAAGTAGAAAGCAGCATAAGAAAGCCTTAAACTTCACAGTTCAAGTCAGATGTCTCAGGAGCTTGCGCTGGCTACAGATTATGTATTCTTTTCTGTATATGGTTAAGATAGAGAATGCCTTCTCCTCTCTCCAAAGTCATTTCTCAGAGGAGCATCTATGCAATAAACTGAGATGTCCCCCATTATTCCAATCCACATGCCCACTTTCCTGAAATTTGTAAAGTGAAAATCCTTATCACAAAGTCAGAGCCCACAGCTGGGTATTTTCCTTACTATTTTCAACCATGGGTAGCAGGTACCTGTGTTCTCACACTTGGGAATCAGGTTCCACAGATAGAATGATGAAAGAAAACGGTTTGTGGCTTTCTATGAACAATTTAATATCAACCATCATGTACAAACCAGGCCAAGTCTGGCCACTGATGTTGAACCATAAGCACCACATTGCTCCATGCTACTCTCCCCTGCCCTGACAGCGAGCTCATCTCATAAACTGCTTGATCACACTTCAAATTTCATTCATCACAGCCTCCCGCTAGGAAAAATGAAACAGTCCCTGGAGCAGTAAATTGAATGAATTCATAGCTCTTATGCTATAAAAGAGCCCAGATCTTTTACTTCCATCTTAAAGAATCACCAGGCTCATCAAATAGGTTCAATACTTTGTCTCAGGTGGAATAACTCCAAAAAACCATGTAAAAAAGAAATACCAGAACTCAAGAGCTCTTATTTAGAAAAAAATAGCCATAATATCCACAGATGATGATGCAAAGGGGATGGGGAAGGATGAAATCAATTTGAACCAAGCATCCTCTGCTACTTCCCGTTGGAGTTTGGAGTTAAGACTCCCAGTACCTCTAACTCAATTCCTTTTCCACATCCAAAGGCAGGACAGGCTCTGTGCTGGCAGCATGCAGCAGCAGTAGCTGTTTGATTGTGTTAAGTCCACAGTAAGCACACCTGGCTGAAGACATTTACTTCTTGCCAGAAGACTTTAAAAATAAGCACATTAAAATGATCAGACCAAATAAACCTGACCCCTCATTTCAAATAAGAGCGCTTAAGAGATTTCATGGATCCTCACTGGCCTGGTGTACAGTGAATGCTTATACAACTGAACCAGTACATCCAGCTCCAGTTCTTGGTTCATACTGGATCCAGGAGAAAAAAGTGTGTTCCAAAATTCCCAGTGAGTTATGCTGCCCATTGATAAGCCCCAGCATTTGCATTACAGTTTGCCCCTCTCCACCTGCAGAGGCCCCCCAGTTGACAAAGTTAGTTCTAGTGAAAGCTCTTATGAAGAGAGGCACTTCACAGCGAGTGTTTCAGCCAAACCACAAATCCTCATTTACAGGCAGGCACCTGGTTTAAACTGATAGGATACACTCAGCATAATAATGTGTTTAGAAATGAAGCAAGCTGCTCCTCAGGCCTGTGACAAATTGTTTCCTTAGGAGAGGGGTGCGGTGCTTTGTGCACCTCAACAACCCACCAGTGTGTTCAATGCATCCTTTGTACATACCCGGTCAAAAGGAATGCCGTATTTCTTCAATATTGAGGGTGAAATGAGGGTCATCTTGTGACGGAGGAAAGCATCACATCCCTGAGAGCTTCCTGGAAAAAATCCTGTAAAGACAATAAAAGAGGAGCAGGCGCTAAAGGAATCTTGTATCAAATCAAGGATTTAAGTAGAGAGAAGCTGACAAAATCAAAACCTGCCTAAATATATAGATCAAGACAACAAGCACACAACTGAAGCTGTAATTAGCACATCCCTCCTTGCTTAAAATACCACATCAATTTTGTGACAAAGCCTTGCACGCTGAGGCACATCAAGTCTAAATTCCATTTAAATTGAGAGCAATCCAAGTCTCTTGTGTCTGGGAGTGAGTATCTTGGCCAAAATCTCCGTAAAAGCATAGCACATTAAGAACCAGAACCTGTCTGGCTCGAGTTTTGGCTCGACCTCACCCCTGGGCCAGCCTTTTTCTGAATACGAACAAGGCAAAAGCAACAAGTATGCACCACCTCCTCTGAATATGAACATGTCCTTTTCCACCGCATGGAGCCAGGCTGAGAACACTGGGGCTGGTCAGCCTGGAGAGGAGAAGCTGCGTGGAGACCTCAGAGCAGCTTCCAGTGTCTGAAGGGGGCTACAAGGATTCTGGGGATGGACCCTTCATCAGGGACTGGAGCGACAGGGCAGGGGGTGGGGTTCAAACTGAACCAGGGGAAGTTCAGGTTGATAAGGAAGAAGCTCTTCCTGTGAGGGTGCTGAGGCACTGGAACCACAGAAGTGGTGAATGCTCCATCCCTGGCAGTGTTCAAGGCCAGGTTGGATGGAGTCTTGGGTGACATGGTCTAGTGTGAGATGTCCCTGCCCGTCCAGGCGGTTGGAACCAGATGAGCTTTAAGGTCCCTTCCAACCCAAACCATTCTATGGTTCCAGACCAATCTGCCCTATGTATCACCCCCTTAAAGGAAAAAAATAAGCATGTTAATGCTTAGATGTTAATATTCCTCACAAGGCAGTGGAAGGGGGAACACACATTCGCTGGCCACAGTGGTCACTCACAATGCTCGCAGAGCCAGTGTGAGCTGACTCAGCATCTCAGCACCATTAAAGAGCTACAAGAGCCACACTGAGCTATCACACCCATCACAAATAATTAAACACACTCAAATTGCAATATAAAACCTAAATAAACCCCTTGATGTCAGCACTTTACTCCCAGGAATGGCAGCTCAACCAGTGTAACACCCTTTGCTTCAAGACCATGTGTTTCACTCCAAGTGGGTGATTCAGTAACAAATTATGTGTTCACAAGGATCAACACCCATCACCATTGAGGAAAATAAATAATCCAAGGTCTGGAAACAAAACTAATGGATGAAAGGCAATGGAAAGGGTTTCAGGAAGTGGAAAGGATTACTGGATTCCAGATTTTCTTGTATTTTTGTCCTAAAAGCATTTCCATTAGAATTATGACTGTCTGCTACCAGCCTGTCGTCCCTCTCTGCAGTTTCTCTTTTTAATGCACAGTTTAAGTGGCTCTCATTAAGGCTACTAATAAAGAAGCACATTTTAAGTGATTAGCACCAATAACATGGCAACACATTAACATTCTCTCCATGGGCTCCACAGCTCTCCCAGTGAGCCCATTTACAGCTCCACTATTCATTTTCCATATTAATTGCACACTCATTTCTCCATAGTAAACTTCCTCATAGTATAAACCACTGATGCATGGGGCAGGAAGAATGCCCAAGCAGTAGTAATTCTATTTCACTGTTGTTTCAAAACATCACCCATCCCAACTACTAAAGGTATTAAGCAACAGAAAACTAACGTAAAGATGAGATCATTGATAATTTGCTTCTGGTTGATACATCGCCAACCACTAGATAGTGATCATCAGTAAAAGTAAGTTACAAAGAGCAAGAGACTTATGCTCTACTTATGTCAGACACTGGTACTGCACATCCTACAGGTCATCTGCATTTACTGGCTCTTAATAGCTTAAAAAGTAACTTTTAGAAAACCTGGCAAGTTGTACCAGTAGGAAAATTCAGCCACAGGTTTTCTGCCTCTGAAGCCATTCTACCAATGCAGCAGGTTCACCAAGCAGCTCTCGCACGAGAACTGGAAGAACCAGTTTGAAGACAAGTCCTTATCAATCTGTTTCAAACAAGGGCAGGATTCTCCCCTGCCATGCTTTGGGTTCCACCAAGAACATACCCATGTGTTGGTCCAAACACAGGAGGAAGGTACAAGTCCAAACACAATGAAGGTGCCGAGGCACTGGCACAGGGTGCCCAGAGAAGCTGTGGCTGCCCCATACCTGGCAGTGCTCAAGGCCAGGTTGGACACAGGGGCTTGGAGCAAGCTGCTCCAGTGGAAGGGGTCCCTGCCTGTGGTAGGGGTTGGAGCTGGAGGAGCTTTAAGGTCCTTTACAACCCAAACCAGGCTGGGATTCTGTGATTCTCTGAAGCAAAGCTCACCTTTTGCCAGGCGTTCCAATCTCTTGCCGTGCTCAGGAGGTATGGCATACCTGGGAGAGAGTTGACACAGAAGAAAATCATCACTAATGTAAAAACAGCAAAAGAAAACAAAGGCTGGAAACAAGTGTGGTCAGAACTTGTAGCACGGCACATTCACAAATAATGGCTGGAAATAACACCAGTATTTCCTAAGGCTGGAAGGTATCAGTCACACGTCATACACGGAAGAAGGCCCGTAATTCACTCAAAGTCCTCAGACAGGTTATGTGTGTCATTTGCCTTCATGTTTCCCAACAGCATCACAGGAGTTCACAAGGTAGAAGAAAACACTGAGAAGACAAAGGGATGACACAGCACTAGACAAAAGAGAAACGAATCAGTACAGGGAAGAGCAGCCATGGTTTCTGCTGGGAAGATACCTGAAAAACAAAACCTGTGATACAGATTAACACACAACTAACTGCAGATGGACTGGAAAGGTGTGAAGGAGGGATGTGTTCGTTGCTGTACCTACAAGACCAGGTTGGACAGGGCTTGGAGCAAGCTGCTCCAGTGGAAGATGTCCCTGCCTGTGGCAGGGATTGGAGCTGGATGAGCTTTAAGGTCCCTTCCAACTCAAACCAGGCTGGGATCCTGGGACACATTTAACATGACAACACATTCTAATGTCAATGGAATTCTGTGAGTTACTGTTCACACACTGCATCAAATCAAATGTGGTGCTTGTAGCACTTCTTGTAACAGAGTTTTGAGAATTTACATTTCCCTCACTGACATTTATTGCCAGCTATAACTCTGCTTCAATGCGAATAATAAAACATCCATTATTTTTGTTATTTCCAATAAAGACATCAAAATCCTCACAGCTCATTAGAACAGGCTGCAAACAGGATATTGCAGTGGGCAACCACACAGGTGAACAGTATTGCTCTACTTACATCAGGATGTCTCAAAACAGATAGAAGCCCTCTCCTGTACTGCTTTTGTACAAAACCCCAGCTTACCTGTTGTGCTCTGCCAGGTTAGGAAGGATAACAAAGGACAGAAATCATACGTAGGATGCTTCAAGATTTAGACATTAAGCCGATTTCAACTGATGGCTTAAATGAAATCGAAGGGAAAACACTATGTAGCACCTAATCTTATAAAATAATAAATACAGCAACAGTCTCCCAACATCCTCTGACCAAAGTTTGACAGTGCCTGCAACTGCATAATTATCAAACAATTCAATTTCATCTGTCTGGGACAAAGCTCAGAACCTTCCCCTTACAAAGCCCATTCATCACTTACATAAATGTGATAAAACTAATCCCGATCCAAAGCTTCTTTGTAGGATTAACATCCCTTAAAACAGGGAAATGAGACATTCCATTCCTTCTGGGAAAAGTGCTGAAGGATTGGGAAAGGACTCATTTATGGCTCCAAGGCTGCAGATGATTAATGTAATATCCCCAGTCTACAATGCAACCTTCACTTCATTAGTGCCTGTAATTGGGAGTTGTAAAG
This sequence comes from Pezoporus flaviventris, assembly GCF_033815535.1. Classification (NCBI taxonomy): domain Eukaryota; kingdom Metazoa; phylum Chordata; class Aves; order Psittaciformes; family Psittacidae; genus Pezoporus; species Pezoporus flaviventris. The sequence goes on from NW_026892591.1 coordinate 2,737,976, forward strand.
ATAAGATTAATTAAATCTTGAGGATGTTCAAAGTTTAATACATTGGAACATGGTTATTGTGTTATCTGAGACTGCAGCCTGCAAAAAGCCAAGCTGAGCTTTGGAGAACAGTCCACAGAGAGAAAAGAAAAAGGACTTGTTTGGATAGAAACCAGCAAGGAAGGAGGAATTCCAGCTTCTTTAGAAGAACTCTATGGAATAATACACAAATCAGAACGCCCAACCACACAACAGCCTCTTGGTAACAGTTGGCTCCAGGTTTAGAAATTAACTTCTCTTTGGGCCAGTCTTTGAACCTCTGTCCTTCTGCATTTATTCTTAGGAATTCAAAATACCAACTGCAGAAGAGAATTCAAAGTAGGTCAAATTCTGTTTTAAGTTAAACTCACAGATCCGACTGATTTACATAGAGATAGGCAATAAAGGAAGACTTTGGGCTGCTATTTAAAACCAGCAAGAGCAACAGAAGGCTCCTGCAAGCATGGCACAGATTGAGCTTGCTCAATCTAGACATGAAATGATTGATTACAAGGTACAAGAACAATGGAGGTGACACGGAAAGATTAAAAACTGCTGCAATCAAAGGAGTGCTGTTATTGAGCATTATCAGCATCCACCAAGGGCTGGCTTTTGTGCACAACCTTATGGTATCATCCTCCTGCTTTCACCATGAAAAACTGCCAGGCACTTGTTGGGGACAAACCTCCTTGGCAGAGGGAACTGACAAAATGCTGTCATCCGGTAGGATTTGTTACCACCCCTCCTGCACCCACAGGCTGGGGCTCAGCTCACAGCAAAATGGCTTTCATTCCAGAGCCAAGTGACAAGATGCTGCCTGGTAAAGCACATCCAATCATTTTCTTTTCTATATGCATGACTGGGAATACTTTTCAGGTGGGGTCTTCCCAACCAGTAGTATGGACTATAAAGCAGGTTCATGATATCCCTCTGCCTGGGCAAGCCTGAATTGGGCACAGAGCAGGACCAGCTGAACCACAGCTTCCAACAGACGCTTCCTTTAAACCACAGCAAAGACAGAGCAAGGATTTTCCATTGCCCCCAACAAGCTCAACCAAAGGGAAGTGAATGTGGCAGCATCAATATTTTAACAGCCCTTCTTAATAACCATCTTTTAATAGACTGCTGCTGCATCAGAGCAAACATCTGCAACAGCCAAGAGAACACACAACACTGCTGAAAATACTCATTGTCCTCGAGTGCAGAATCTGCCCCTCCTGGTTCAGCCTGGTTCCCCAGTAAAAGAGAAGTCAATGTAGTGTTAAACCAGCAACGGGTTTTAGACCTATCAAACCTGCAAGCAACTGGGCTTGCAAATGAACCAAGGCACCAGTGCCTTAAGTATGGAGCTCCAAGGGCCAGCCTTGCAGTGGTTGACCAAGACAAAGGGCTGAGCTTAAGCTGAAAACCTGCTGCTCAGCGATTTGTCACATTAGGCATGAATAATGGCTTGCTGCTTTGCCAGGGAACACAAGATTTACAGAACAGGGAAGAAACGAATCTCAAGTTATAGGTGTATGACTCAAATGTCATCTTCCCCCGAAGCCAACAATCTCAAAGTAATATCCTGATCCTTCTAAATTACCTTTTGCTACTCCTTCTACAAAAACAAGAGCAGTTCCCTGAAATGAATTAATACAGAACTTGCTGTGGTATGTGAGAAGACTTTCAGCTTCCCCACTTGTTTCACAAAAGCCATTCCCAGCATTTCTGATCTCTACTCCTGTATAGTTTGATGAGTTCCTGAGCAAAACTGATTGCAATTCCTAGACACCAGGGTCATGGTATTTGCCCTAAAGCAACAAATGCATTGGCCAGTCACCTCCCGACAGTGGTGACTTTTGTTAATACAACTTGAACTGGACAGTCCCCTTTTTATCCTTAACATAAAAGCAAGATCCTTCCTATCTGCCATAAAGGATGTCATTAATAGTGTAATTTTCTTGGTGTTTTGTTTATTCCCCTGGAATCTGGCTTGATGGATGCAGATAATTATCAGACTATAAAAGCCAGCAAATGTGCTATTTTCTATCGCTCTAAATCATCAAACAAATAAAGTGTGAAACAGCATTTCTGAATACAATTTTCCCCTCTAATGGCTAAGAATTATTATCAGGAACAATGAAAATAAGCAAATGTCTTGTGAGTTAAGAATGTAACGAGTGTGTCAGTGAGAAAGAGCAGACAGGCCATCCTGGGATCCAAGGACTAGCTCCGAAGTCACCCAGGGATAACAGAACAGGGAATTCACTACAGCAGCAACTTCCAGCATCAGAGGCTCTTCAGGGACTTTGCAGTCAAACTCCGATTCTTTCCTCACTGCAGCTTCTCCAAAGGAGTTGTAAGTCAATGTGTTCTTCTTCTTGGGCACTGAAAGCTGTTAAATACCTTCTCCACATCAAAGGCAATCCTCAGCCTGCTCATGCCCTCTCTGCTGGTGTCTTCCTGTTTAAGAGGGACTGTTCTCACCTGAAGCTATGGCTTTGGTAGAGGACCTGGCCATCCTGCCCCTCAGCTCAGCCCCTCCCAAAAGCTGAGGCACCAACTCAGAGCAATTAAGCAGTCCTTAGATTAGGAAATCTTGTGCACCCATTCTCTGGTCTCCCTGGGCAGGAGGGGGTTCAATCACAAGGCCTTGGAAATGTCACTTCAGCGCAATCCATAGGAGAAGGTAAGAAAGTTAATTTCACAGGGTCTGCACAAGGTCTGGCCAAACAGGCCCCACACAGTTTAACATGCTCTAATTACTGGAATAAGGAACAGAAACCAAGAGAACAGCACATTTTAAATGTCTAAGACCATGTGTCAAACTGGAGGTCAGTTATGTGTCTTCAAAGCAGATTTAGTTGTGTCAAGAATACCGACCCTTTGAAGATTCAAATGCCAGCCTACTCTCGTACATGACAGGCAGAATAAAAAGCTATTATTTCACTCTCTGAAAGACAAAGTGAGTCCATAAATGCATAATCTGAACCCTGATCTTCAACATCTTTAGCCCCCCACAACAGCAGAAATGCCTCCAAAGAAAATCCCTTAGTCTATCAAGAATGTATTTATCACTCAATAGAAGCTGTTAAAAACCATCACTGCAGAGAGGTGGTCCCTCATTTGCAAAGTTCATATCCTGCTTCTACAGCCTAATTTCTCTACCAGGTAAAACTCTTAGAACCTGACATCTCCTCACAGTGTCAAATAAAAGCTCAGAGCAACAAAAGTAGTTTTTTCCACACTGTTTTTAAGCTAGTTTGCAGCCAGTATGAACAAAAAAGGCATTTCAACAAGAACGGATTGGTCCTTTGTCGATATTGCTGTCACCTCCCTCTCTTTCGTGGTCACTTCTCTGTTCCTCCCTGTTTAACCTCCCTTGATCTGTGTCTCCCTCCCAGTTTGTTAAAAGACAGAAATTAACTCCCTTTCTTCTTCTCCTCATCAATATCTGAGGTTATCCCAGGGTGAATTCGCTGTAAGTATCCAATTTCCCTCTTCACGATCACTATTTGGAAAGGAAAATCTCTGGCCTCTCTTGTCTGTCCCCTTCTTTTGTGGCTCCTTTACATCTAGGATGCAAACACATGCTCTGGAGATAAGATCACACATGGATCAGAGAGCTCCTTGTTCCTAGGAAAGAACCTTTATCGAGTGTCTGCAGTTTTATCTTTAATGGATCATTTCACAGGACAATGGATGATGGAATTCAGTATCTTTAACCAGCAGTGTCAATGATTTCAAATAATGACATTTTTATTGAAATACACATAGGAAGAAAGATAAACACAGAGGCTGGGGAGTATCTGCTCAAAAAGCCATACTAAGGAGTAAATAGGTAATGACAGAACAAGATTACAACCACACAAGGCACCAAATCAACCTGTCTTCTAAAGCTTGGGGAAAAATGAGCTCTGCAGGCAGCTGCTCCAATACAATCCTTTGGGAACCAGTGCAGGAAGAAAATCAGGACCAAACCTGCCCAGAAAGGGCCTGGCTCACAGTCAGCATTCCCAGCGCTTGGACCACAGGGCTTATTTCACTGGGTAAGATCTCTTCTGTGCTGCCTGATTGTCAACCCCACTGCCAAGCACAACATGAAGAACCAACAAGCAGGATTGCTGCTAACAGAACAGTAAAGTAAGATGAGGAATTTCCTTCTTCCCTTAAGAAACTACAGTTTGTGCAATTGCAAACTCTCCATTTGCTTTCCAGTGACGATGGGCAGAATTCTCTCAGGTTACTCTGGCACTGGGATCAAATCCTTATGGATTGACTGTTGGAAGATCAGAATCAAACTTAACCCGTGCCAATCACACACTGCTAAAAGACTCCTTAACCCTTAAAGTCACCATGGCCTGGAAAGAGTATTAAATATATGAGTTTAAGAGGTACACCTGAAGTCATAACTACAAGATTTGCACAAAACCACTGAACGTTTGGCTGCTTTCCTAGGGGCTCACTAACCCAAACCTCAATGACGACAGAAAGGAGATTTTTCCAGAACTCTAATGCAATTTTTAAATACCATTTTAAAGCAGAGAGCTTAATATGAACAGCCATCTGCTCCTGGAAATGGTACCCATGTACCAGTCCAGTTAGCTTCATCGCAACAAATGCCAGGCACAAAGCACACAATTACAAATCACACTGGAGTGACTCTCCTTCCACCCATACAAATAAAGCCATAGTCTGCTTCTGCATGCAGTGAATGAGCAGCATGAAGAAGGCATTTTGCTAAGAAAAGGTGTTTGGGGAAAAACATTATGAAATCATTTATTCATTCACTTTGGCCAAGAAGATAATTACTACACAATCCAACAGAGATGAATGACTACAATATACATCCCTTGCCATTCTCTAGTATTTGTTTTGAAGAACCTGTTCACATCAGATTTATTTCCCAAAACTGGCACCATTATTAATTCCTGCTTGCTTTTTGCAGTGGACACTGTAGAAACCTAAATACAAGTGAAGATCAGGCTTCAAAGACCTTATATTACCTCACTGCAACTCAAGCAACAAGGGGAAAGAAGGTAACCAGGGGAGATCACAGATGTTCCTGCCTTGTACCAACTGGCCTCCTTCACAGTGCAGAGGCACAGCCACGCTCCTGCTCGCTGCTTTTGGAAAAACTTACGGATAATTGCTTACAGGAGAACAAAAGGAATCTGCTTGCTAGCAAGGAAAGGTATTTTGGATTAGGCACCCCCTTACACTGGCGGTACAATGCCACTGCCATGACAATGCACTGACACTCTTCTTTTCTTGAGGAAAAACAAATTCCAAAGGGTTAATGCTCCTCACCCACCCAGCTGCACTGTTTCAAACTACAGCTACTACTCTGAAGCTAGGGCCTATGTTCTTGTTAGCATCAAAGCTAGAACTGTTTCAGCTAAGACATGATGAAGATCAGTGGCACAGTGTGTAAAGTTTCCTTTATTTCTTCTACTTGATCCCCTTTGTCATGTTGATTGGTTAGTGAGAAATGAAGTGGATGGAAACCTCAGAACATTAACTAGTTAACAACTGCGTGGCACTCAGAGGATGCAGGATGCAGAGTGCTATTTAAGTACTGTCATTCCTATAGGCTTCTGTTATTTTAAACTCCACTTGCACTGCACTTGGCATCACCCAATGTCAATTTTCTGTGCTGAGTAAAGAAAAAAAAAATCCCTGCTGATTTCTGCCAAAGCGTTGACAAAATGTGAATAAAGACAAAGCTCTGCAGCACCACTGGTGCTTCCTTCTGGTGCTTCCAGCCCCTGCTTTCAGCGCCATGCCAAGGCAGAATCTGCAAGCTCATTCTCCCCCAGGGCCCAAGTCAGATCAGGCTGAAAGAGTTATATGAAGCATGGAAGCCCATCTCCCTCCCATCTTGTCTCAGTGGCAGAGTACACCGTTCAAAAGCCTCAGTTATTAAAACCAATCTGTGATCCTGTCAGACTTCCACAGATCTTCATTTCAAATCAGGCCTGAGCTTTGAGCAGACACTTTCAAAACACACGAATGAGTTGCAGCAAGAGCCTTCTTGGATCAAAGACGTGCTTCTCACAATCCAGCCTGGGACCACTGAGCTGTGATGAATTATTAGTGCTGGCGGAAACAGCAGTGCATGCCTTAAACACTGTCAGTGGAGTAGGAGCCCATTTGAAGACACTGCTGTGCAAAGGAGGATGTGATCACACAGCAGCGTTACCACCTTCCAAGATCATTATGGAGAGCTACAAAGCACAGATCAGAAGGATCTCCACTTCGCTGAGTTAGGTACCACAAGTCACAGGTGAACCCCAGCCTCCAAGAGTTTAGCATTTCAGCAAACTAACTAAACAGGCCCATCAAGATGGACATAAAATGCATGACTGAAACAAAAATGGCACTGAAGTATGGATTAATACCATGCCCCTTGCATGGGGTGGATTCGGACCAGAAACAGAAAGAGGACTCTGGAGGAGGAAGCACATACACAGCACAGAGCTGAGTGAAAGGAGGAGGGAGACCAAATGGGTATGAGCATCCAGCTGGCTGCTGAGCAAATTTCATCTCTTTTCTTAGAGTCACAGTCCCTCCTCAGTCCCCATCAGTCCAAGACTTTGGCTTGATCTTCCTGGCATTTCCTCTCAGTGTTTGATGAGGTTGAAGGGAGACAGACAACACGAGTCCTACCCCCCCAGAACACTGTGCCTCCTCTGCATCGCAAAAAAATACCTTTCCATAATCTGTCTACAACAGCATAATAAAACACAACAACAATCTATTAAAAAGAAAAACCTCCACTGTTCCAATCACAAGCACCTGATGGGGAAGATAATCCACACAACACAGGTCAGAGCTCCTTCAGCCTCTGTACAATGTGCTGACCCCTGGGATTGAGAGCAGCCTGGCACCGAGCACTGTTCCCTTCCCCACCAGATTTCCATCATCCTTCACCCACAGCACCACCTCCAGGAGGTACAGCCCAGCTCAGACCCGAGGGCAGCCTCGCCTGAGTATTAGCAGTAGAGTGGTTTGTATTGATTAACTAATGACTGCGGTGTATGAAGCCGAAAGGCTGTATTAATAACTCACTGCTGCACCGCTCCCATTTAGCAGGGTATTACAGGGGGATACAACTCTGCATCTCGATATATCACTCCTTTCATGAACCTCTGAGCAGATCAACATGCACGTGGATTCTCAATGCAGAAAGCCTGTTCCAAAGCAGCTTTCACCTATAACAGTTTTGGAAGGGGTAGGAGAGTGAAAAGCTGTTCTGCCCAGCCATGCTTTCTCTCTCCCTTTCATTTTATTTCCTTTAATGGGTATCACTGTGCCTTCCTCTCTCCCTTTATCATCAGAAAAGGGGTTTGTTTTGCCAAAGCTGCCCGAGAGCAAATGGTGTTGCAGTTAATCTATAAATCAACCATCACCATAAATTCTCCTCTTTCCCCATCCAAAGCTGCAGGACTGTAAAACAGATTACATGGGATAGCAGAGGCAGGAAGGAAATTTGTGAGCTGCAAGGAGCCCATCATAGCCCAATGGCCTTCCTGTGCCCCTCCTTTCTCCCCCACTCCACCCCAACAAGCCTATAAATCTCTACTGTCAGAGTGGAACACACAAACAGCAAATGTGTGCACTCATTTAAGAGCAAAACAACCTCACTCACACATTTCACACAGAAGGCTGATGCAGACCTTGGGCACTGAGGGAGCAAAGGCTGCAAAAATCTTCTTTTGAATTCCTTAATGCCAAGAAATATCAAAAGTAAAACTTGGGGGGGAGGGGGGGGGAGGGAGGAGGGAGGGAATTACCCATATGGAGCAAAACAAAAAGTCAGTGTAACTAATTCAGAGACCTCAGCCCCCTCAAGGGCAAAACAGCTCTGTGATTCCAGCTAACCTCACTTTAAGGAACTCACAGGATCTCCAGGGTGCAAGGGAGAGATCCCAATAATCAACACTTAGAGTCACATCTGATCAATTCAAGCACCCTGTGCATTGGCCCCCTGAGGCAATAGAATAAAAGGCAGCAAATGATGCAAAGGCCAAGTGTCCTTCCCCGCTGCTGCCATACAATTCAGAATCAACCATTAAGCCCATCTGCTTTAAATGAGAGGACATCCAGCTCCCAGAAAACTGCAACGTATGTAGAGTGTGTCAAAGCAGAGGGATGGTTCGGAATACCATGCTGGGGAAATGGGGATAAGGAAGACAAGCTGGAAGAGTTACGCTCTGGGATAGTACTAGGTCATGTTCTTTCTCCAAGGTAGTTTTCCAGGGATTAATATTTTCTATCCTGGGGGGAAGAGAGGACAAGAGTTCTGAGACAGCTGCAATGTTCCCTAAGACAACAATGACAACTGAAATCAGCAGCAAGACCCTCAGCACTTCAGATCTGCTGCTGCTTTGGTGTATGCTTGTAGCCAAGAATAAAGAGGGCTCCTTTTACAACCTTCTCCCAGGGGAACAATCACATCTTCCTTCCAATCTCCCCATCCTAACACTGGTAGAAAATGGGAGATTTCCCTAATCTCCATCAATAACAGATACTACGAGTTTATTAACTGTAGATGTGACAAGCAAGTCCTCCCAAGGACTCGTGTCCCTTGATTCCTACAGACAGACTCGCCCTACTCCTGAAGGAAAGTAGGCAGGAATTCCATAGTACTTCAGCCAACAAAGCCTTCCAGTAACACTGGGGACTTTCAAATAAGCAGTCTTAAGGCTTTCACTACAGAAGTCCAGAAGTGCTTTCTTAACAGGTAACTGTAGCTCTGACCACTGCTTTCAGCTAATCACATCATTTTAAAATGCCTTTGGTAATTTGTCCTTAATTCCACATAAACTGCCGTTCTGGCATAGAGCACACTTTGTGATAGCAAAGGCAAACAGATTAGGCATGATCCACTTTCAGCAAGGGAATGTTTTGGAGAGAAGACCATATAACTTAAAAGCTAAAGCTGGCTCCCTGCTTTAATTAAAGGGGATTAAACATCCATCATGATAAGGAAACAGGGACATTTCATAAAAATCAATTACTGTCCCCAGTGTCACTCTGGTTTCACACCTGCAGCTTCTGAACCAATACAGTGTGAGAGCCCATTAGTACTTACAGAAGGTACATTAAATATTGTTGCTATACAGCAAGATCAGCCACAAAATACCTTCTTACCCAGACAGGTGTTACGGTGTTGACAAAACAAGATAGAGACTTTCCACCTCCAAAGAACATCCATCACATTCCCATTAGTGAGATTTAACATTTCCTTCAGCACTTCTCTCCCACAGGAAGCCCCTCAGGTGGCTATTGCACATGTTGGTAGAGATGAAACAAAGCAACGGTGGGGTATTGCAGGGTTTAAAAATACACTTCTGAAACTGCAAGGGCTGAGACACACACGCTCCTCAATAAAATGCCATAATAACCATGAAGTATGAGGCTTGGCATTCAGTTTTGTTGCTTCTGTCATTATAAAAATCTTCTCTTAGCATCGTTTGACAATATGCTCTATTTTAGCTCTCGGCATACGAACGTATAAGGTAATTATACATAATATGTATAATTGATACAGTAAAAGCTCCTACCACAAGAGGTTTAATACAGGGCTGCAAAATGAAATACATTCAAAGTTTGGAAAAAACAAAGACTGTGAAAAGGTTGTAATTAAACTACTAATGGGAGAGGGGCATTCTTTTGTCATTTGGGAAACAAGCAAGCAGGAGCCTCAAGCTGGCAGCTCCCTGCCTGAGCAGCCCAACACCGAGTTACACAACAGCTCTGATGCAAAGTGCCCACACCTCCTGCGTGACCTCTCCAGCCTGTCAGGCTGATTTGCCAGTTCATACCAACAGCAGTGTGGCTACAACATGGACCAGCTGCATACGTGTGAGCAACAGCACATCAGAAAAGCTGTGCATCTTCGATGCAAGGCAAGTGTGACCCGGAAGGGGTAGTGTGGGTATCTGTGCAGCAGCAATCATTGTGGCTAAAGAAAGATATGTAACAGTGCTCATTCTTCTTAGTACAAGGAAGAACTTCAGAAATAAATGGAGTGCAATCTGCAGGCACAGAGAAATCATTTAATGAGACTTACATCACTCCCTTTCCTCTGCCTCATCACTGGATGATCCTTTACTGCTCAAGTACCTCACTTAGTGCTGAACACTGCTTTTAACCTGCATCCCCCAGTGACACAGCTCTGTGCAGACAGCTCACACTGCTGCAGCTTGCTCTACTCTGCTTATGGAAAGAAACAGTACAAGAAAGTGTTGGCAGCAGGACTTCTCTGCAGTGACAGCAACACATTAATCAAGGAGCTGTATGACCAAGCAAATGCTCTTTAAGCTGTACAAAGAAGCCATCTTCAGATATTTGTTTCATTGGTAATCCCAGTCCCCAAAGCACATGCTGTGTAAGAGCTGTAACCCAGAATTTCAAAGACAGAAATGAAAGACCCATATGAAATCCTATGTCAGTAACTATCCTCCCTGACTCATGAGACAGATTCCTTTCTCAGCTTATCTTTGTCCACTGAGGTGGCTTCTCATGGTCCAAACACATCCTGCAGACCTCCCCAAGAAGGTACTGCACCTCTTCCACAGCAATTGAACAGGAAACTCTTGCAGAACCCACTCAGCAACCTCCATTGGCCAGATTCCCTTCTCACCTTCCTTCACAAGAAAGCAGAGCTGGTGACTTCTCATCACTCCTACACACTACCTGCAAAGCAAGGCTTGGGATGCACAGCCTGGGTTAAAGTAGCCTCAGATAACTTATGAGAGACATGAAGAGGAGTTATGGTTTTTAGCAGACAATTTTAAGCAGAATACTACAGAGTCCTTGGTTTCACTACATAAATATCTCTGACAGCCAAACAATAACTCTGCCTCCTATTTTAGAGCTCAGCCCAAAGTGGTAGGCTTTGTAACTCTCCACACTCCTGCTATCCCCTGAGGTGCTTCTCAGATGATCACTGTTAGAGTCAAAGAGACTATAAAAAGGATGAAGAAAGCTGGGAAATTTCCACAGAGATGGTGCCAGAAAGCCAGACCATTTCAGCCATCCTTGGGTAAAGCCAGGCTGCACCACTGGAATTTCATCACTGAAGTCCAAGAGCTCCCCCAGCTGTGCTCTGCAATGACTGCAACCACAACCAGAAGACAGGCGATTGCCCGGGTACCAGGAAAGTTCCAGATCTGCTCTAAGGGGTATTCAGCTTTACTCCTCAGAAGCCACAGAAGAGCTTAAGAACTCATTAACAGAAGCTGTCATAGTGAAGAACATGGAAGAAATGACTTGGGCAAGTGGCATACTCTTGCCTTATGCTTAAGGGAACAGCAGAGAGGCTTGCCAAACCAGCAGCAGCATCCTGTCACAATATATTCCGTTTTGTGTTATACACTGTCATCTGTATAATAAGAACACTCCATTGAAAGGGAAAATGTTTTGCCCAAAACATGATCTGTCCTCAAAATCCCCATCTTCCCCCAACTGCGTAAGGTTTATAGAGCTAGTTACTATAAAAGGACTACACAAACACAGAATGGCTGGATAAAAACCCTCCCTGGGGGAAAAGTACTTACCGAATAGCATAGTAAACCCAAACCCAAGCAGGTGCAGAGCATGTTCCTGCTTTGAGTTTTAACCACCAACACCCGAGCAACTTTACAAGATGATTTTATGATCTCTATTCTAAACAGCAGTGACTGAAGTCCTCTTTGGTTTCTTTCTTTACTATGCAAGCCATACTTCCCATGGAAACAACAGCAAACTTAAGGAAACAACACTGTTTAGTAAAGGTGAGGGAACAGTTTCACGCACTGAGTTTTGAGTATCATCTTTATGATACGCACAGTATGCGGATATCCACATATACCAAACAAGAGCATGAAGTTCCTAAGATGCATGCAAGAAGAAAACCAGTTTAGGTGAGGTATAAATCCAAAATGAAGTATGCATGAATTACCTGTTCTCCAACTTCTGCTCACAGTGCGAGTTTGTGGAACGGCCATTACTTTCATGCTGGGATCAGCTTCTCTTTTCAAGCTGATCTGTTCTTAATTGCTACTTTTTAAAGCCATAATCCCCTATTCTGAGTTCAGAACAAAAAGCAAGCAGAAGACAGATGAGGCAGGGCTGATTAAGAGGCAGGTATGAAAAGAGCAGCTGGACACAGCCACAATGGCACGACCCTCCTAAAAACCTCAGGTCAGTTCTTCATACAACTCTTAAAGCAGCCAACCCCTGTGTTCTGAAACCACCACATCAAAGATGACACTGGCACTGCTGGTGGTCACCAGGGCAAAGGAGAGGAAGTGCTTCTTGTGTGCTGGTGGCACCATCTACTGGAGATGGGGACTGAATAAAACCGGGTTTCAATGAACCACTGCTGAAAATGAAGGGAAAAACTGAGAGTACCTAAAGAGTGGCACATTCTGTTCCTACTCCAGAGATGATCAAGGTCGTTTAACAGATGTATCATAAGAGATTCTGCAAAATTCTTGTGCATCTGCTTGAAAGAGGGAGACTAAGATTCAGATCTACTAGGGAAAGATTTTCTGACATGCTGGAAAGATTGTTAAAGTTCACATGAAGACTAGAGCTGAATAGACAGATTCAGCCCCTCCTTTTCTAGACTGTAAAAGAACACTACATCCATTCATTACAGTCTCTTTGCTGTCAGTAGCTCTTATATGCCCACAGGCACTAAGAGCCTGGAGATACTTGGTGTCACTAGAGACTCATACTGCAGGGACATGGAAGGATCTTGTCTGCCTCTGCCAGGGCACAGTGACAGCAGCTTCCCAGTGACATTTAAACTCCAATTTGCACGTAAATGTCAATATTTATTAGTCACATCAAGATCTTCAGCAAAGCTCTTCTGGGTTGCTAAGTCTCTGTGGTTATGCTTTTAAGTAGGAGGCTTGAGAAAGAACACCACCAGCTCTTGGTAACTTACCCCAGATTCCTCAGGTTCTTCATTTCACCCTTATCTATTGATTTTTTTGGTGAAAATTCCTTTCAAACCAGTCTATGCATCAGAGAGACGAAAAATGCTTCCCAGTGTTCTACGAATTGACCTTGAAAAAGTAACCCTTTGACTCACCTTGTCCGTGGGAGTTGTAAGCACATTCAAATCCTGGAAGTTTTAAAGTAACAGATGTTTCCTGCCTACAGCTCCATGCAGAACAGACTTTCACTATTAAAGTGCACCTGAAACATCCCCATATTCCCATCACCATTTGCTCTCCCACATTAGTGGAAGGGCTCTCCTGTGCATTACTTTGCAAAACTCCCCAAGCTGTTGAAATCTTGCTTTACCTGTGAAGTCAACAAGTCTCCCTAATTCTGCTCCTTTCTAGAAAGATGGGAATCAGGCCTCTGAGCAAGTTAGCATGAAAGGAAGTAAAATTCTTTTCAATTGTGGAATAGGAAAGGAGAAAAAAAAAATGGGGAGAGATCAGATTGATGGAAATAGGTGGACTTGGAAAAAGAGATACTGCAGCGGTCTCAAAGTAGAGAGTAAAGGTACATAATCACCATCTGCTTAGTACTCTGTCACTTACCAGGATTTTGGCTCCCCAAAATGCAAGTAGTTGATGCTGTAGAGATCCATGTCCTCGGTATGCCAAGCAAATGTTGTCTTCCACATCCCAAAGTAGAGGTAGGGAGTGTTTACACCTTCTATGATAATGCCACACTCATGTTCCACCATATCTAAGAGGGTGTTCAGATTGCCAATATTCCATTCTTCCACATCCTGTAATTCAAAAGAAATGTTTTGTACTGGAACACATCTGAACTTGCTATAACTGACTAATAGCCACAGCTTCCTTTCAGTGCCTTAAAATGGGGATATCCTGATGTCATCTACGCTAATTTAATCCCATCTGCTTCCAGAAAGCCTACTTTTAATGCTCAGCAATAACCAGGAAAAGGATGTGCTACCAGCGCTTTGTGGCAAAGGGATGACTGCTGGCTTCTCACTCTCTGAAGAGGCACTTGTACTATGTGATATCCTACCATTAAGTAACCATTCTACTAATAAACACAAGTAGAGGTAAAAGACACTTCTCTCAATGCCATATTCCATCCAGATGTTCTTCATTTGATGAACACTTATCAGCTGATGAGAAACACTAGACTTCAATATGACCAAAGCGGCAGAAGCCTCTGCAAAATCTTTAACCTTGAGATTGCTTGAAGAGTAATACAACCCAAAAGGAAACTAAGAGTCACCTTCACACCCCTTTTCCCCAGTGTGCTTAATATGCACTCAAGTATGTGAGCAATCCCAGCTTCGTCCTGCTGGCTGGAGTAACTGCAAGACAGTGAAACTCAAGCTGCTCAGTCTTCACGCTGTCTAAATTAACCTGAAGAGGGACAGGGAGGAAAGGGCTGAAGAAAGGAAGCAGGTGAAAGCAAGATGCAAAGTGAGCTGATGCAGAAGGAGAATGTCTTCCATGACACTCACACCTCACTGCTTGCACCAACAGGGAGCATTCTTTAGGTGTGACTGGTAATTCCATTCTTTAATATCTGCTTACAGGAACTTAAGGAATCACAATGTATGTTCAATCCATTGCAAAAGCTGCTTCTCCTAAAGCCTGCATTTGTGTCTGGTTCTGTCACCTCCCCTGACACATTTTATTCCTTTTAAAAACAAAGGGGAAAAAAAGCCTAGTATGATAAAGATCGGGATCAAGGTGGGAAGTTTAGTCACCCCTTGGTAATGGCGGAAAAATAAAGATACCTGCTTTTTTAAGGTTTCTAAATTCTGAATTACTGTTCCTAGAGGAGAGAAAAGCAATAAGGAAGTCAGTGTCCGTTTTTAAAATAAATGAGGAACATTCTACTTACGGCATCATACAGTGAGCCGCTGATATCAGCCCCATAGATTGGTGAGACAAATGTAAGATTCTTCCAGTATTTGCGTTCCAAGTCTTCAAAATCTTGATGGCGTGGAGTACAGTACCTGGTAAGGACATGGAAAAGATAAGGATGCAAGAACCCCTGAGGGACGCTCATCACAGACAGATAAATGACTGAAAAGTCATTCCTTTCAGGCAGATTCAAGCTACACCAAAAGCCACCAAGTTACAAACTTATTTGAGATTCTGGATGTAAACTTCCAAGAGAAAGCAGTTTCCCCCCAAATGCTTCCTCTTCAACAAGGCTGCATTTGCTTTTCAGCTTGTTTCTAGAAAGAAAGGCTTTCCACACAACTCCTCCCCATCATTTGACACCAACATACTTCTCGCTGTTAGCCAGACGCCGGTACTCTCCCACAGTCATCGGTTTCTTCTGTATATTATACTGGGTGAACAACCCCGACTGCCCAGTAACAACCTGCTGAATAGGAGCTGGGATAATCATGTCATCTATGTCATCATAGGTTTTCCGAGGCTTCCATTCCTTGGGAGGAATCACCTGGAATTGGGGGGGGAAACAAACAACAAAATTACTTGATGTTCACAACAGGCACACACAGTTCTCCTGAGGAAAAAGCTGTGGGAGTGGACGGGATTTCATCCCACTGCTGCAGGTTATCAGGTAACAGCAGCAGCTCAAATAACCAGCACAGATGACAAGCCAACTGTTCTGCATCTGCTGAGACACAGGACTGGCTGACACAGAGGGCTGCCAGCCTGCCTGCTAGCAGAAGAGCTGCACAAAACAGGCAGTGAGGATAGAAAGAGGTAGAGTTATACCAAGGAAGCATGCTGCATGCCGGAAGGACTGCATATGCTCCCCCTCCAGATGGAATTCCTTGCTCACCTACTATTCCACAAAGTTGCATGAAGACTCCAGCACCATGTTGAATCTCTACAAGTCCATAACCTTTGATAGGAGTGTAAACTATTCCATCTAGAAATCACTTACCTGAGGGTTTTCTTGAGGGGACAGTGCTTTTGGATTAGTTGGGGTTTTATTTAACTAGGAAGGCCAACGTCCTGTTGCATTATTAATTGATGTTTCTGTATTTGTAGGTGACAGATCAGGGACCAAATCCTTCAATGAAAAGGGGTAAGAGCTAGAGAAGAACCAAAGAAAACCAAGGGGAACACGTCCAGAACTCTTTCCTCACGCTTAGAGGCTGCACAGAAAGCAACCACCCTGCTGCAAAGCAGTCCCAAATCTGGAAGAAAAAGCTGTAATTTCAAACAGAAGAGCTGCCAACAATTCTAGGCTCAAGATCAGAGAACAATCACTGGGACATTCAGCAGGCATGTGCAGTGACAAAGTACAATGTCTGCAATCTAATGTGGTGGGAGGATCAGCCAAAAAAAGTTACGGGAACTGGAGACAAGTTATTGATTTTGTGGGCATGGTTCCCCCAGGCTACGATGAGCTCGACTTCCATTACGAGGCTCCAAAATGCAGTTGCAAGAGACAGTGACAAAAATTACCTTGAAATGCTCAGATTTAGTCCTACAAGTAGAGCAATTTCTTAACAACATCTGGAATTTACCAACAACCATCATTAAAATTATCTACCCTGGCAGGCTCCTGGAATGTAATTGCCGGTACACTTGAGTGGACAAGGAAACGTTTCACAGAGAGCTTTTATCAATACCCAGCTCTATTTAGAACTGTAACATAAACAGTAATTGACCTATGGGTTAGAAAAAATGAAATTATTTCATGCCTAACAGCTTTATTCCTCTGCTGTGCTTTATTAAGCTCTGCTAAATACCATTTGTAACAACTACCTTGTCAGAACAACTCATCTTCCTCAGCCTATGGTGCAACATGGCTCAGCCACAAAAATACTCTTTCTATTCAGTTAGTCCTGATTTTTTCCAAGCAGTTGTATGTCAAGCACTGGAATTGAGAAACTTCACATGAAGAGTTCTCAGAAAGTTTCATCAGTGCAAAGATGTGGATGGGAAGGAAGGAAAGAGATGGTTTAGAGCTGGCTGGAGAACTGCTTCCTGAAGGTCAAAACGGCTTTCAGGCATTTATTAGGGAATCACACACACAGAGGACTGAAAACCTCCCACGTCCAGCCCTTGAGAACCACAGCTACTGCTATAAGTGTCCTCAGCAACAGAAGCAGGACACAGAAATACCCTTAACCCATAGCTGCAGGGGCTGGGAATGTGCCGTTTTCCATTCAGGGATCACGAAAAGCCATCCTGCAAATAAACCCTTCTTTAGCTCTTAGGCAAGGCCTGGAACTCCTCTTTCCTCTCTCAGTAAACCAAGACACAGGTTGCAAGTCTGATTTTCAAGAACAAGCTCTGCGTGACTCCACAAAAGCAGAAACTGCTTCTGAGGGATATAACTTCACAGACACCCTACATAAAGCAGAGCCTCAGGAAGGCAGCCTTCAGGAAGCTTTCCACTACCTCAGCTAGGGCAACTCACCTTGGCCAGCCCTGCTCGGTGAGCTCCTTGTGATTCCATGTAAGCAATGTACTTCCCAAAGTCCCGGAACTCCTCCAGGGTGGGACGAAAGGTCATGATCTTGCATCCAGGGTTCTGCGGGCTCGGCACTTCCGACCCCATGTTCCTGCGACGGAAGGACCTGGAGGGGAAGCAGAAAAGGAAAGAGAAAGAAAGAGGAGAGGCAGTACTGGTTAAAAAAGTCAGGTTTCTTTCTACTTCCTTTAATGAAAGTCACAGAGGCATGGATGTACTTTTCATTTCTCTCCCCTGCTCCCCCAAGACAGTATTTGTAAGTAATATCTATTCTAAAATGGATAGGATGAGCATTAACCAAAAAAACCCAGTCTATTTGCTAGCAGGGCCTTAAGAAGGGTCAAGTATCAGCAGCTTCCTGATACCAGCATCATCTGCAAGATCAGATAGAGCCTAAATATAGCTCACAGCCTGAACACTGTCCCCTCCATTCAACGTATGAAGCTGTGTCTCAACAGAACAGGGCTCACCTACAACAAACTTCTCACTACCTTCATCATCTACCCAGCGTGTGAGTGTGGAACTAGTGCCCCTCAGAGCCAGAATGCTTCATCCTTTTCTGTATCACAGAATCCCAGCCTGATTTGGGTTTTGTATGTGTAGTGAATACAGACAAAACAAAGGGTCAGACAATTCTTAAAGGAAACGTAGATGTACGATTTCAAAGCATCTCTCCAGGTGAAAAGCAAAATTGCTCCATTTACATCCCAATTCACAGAGGCAAAAAGAAACCATCAGCACAATTCAGGGTGAAATGAGCGGTTTTTAAATGGACCTTCCTAAGTTCTGCTGGAAACTTCGAAGGTAAACCCTTAAAACAAAATGGTTTAACGGCATTTTAGTGGAAATACAACTACAAAAACATTCTCCATGTCAGAAGAGCAGCCGCAGCACATCCAATGTGCTCAAGCTATCACGAGAGGGCAGCACGGGGCTTGTAAGGAATAAAAGGTGCAGCCATGCTACGCCAAAACACGAGCTGTAAATCACAAGCAAAGCACGTTTGGGTTTAAATTGATTTCAAACCAGCCAAGAAGCACTCCAGATGCTCTCTGTGTTAGGAAACACAAAACAGAGGAATGGGTCTATCAGTGTTTTAATCAGCGAGTGTGCACACAACTCACCCGTCTCCAGAGAGACATCAGATACTCTACGTGCCCCCTACAAGTAAACCCAACCTCACACTAAGTGGGAAAGACTCAATACCAATTATTATTACTATTATAAATGAACAGTTTGGACTCGATATTTTAGAAAAGAGAAGATTTTAGGATTCTTCAGAATTCCCTTCCTGTCACATCTGTCTCAAAGCAACGGGCTGCAGGTCAAAGCCCTTCCCCAGCACAGACTTAAAGGAATCCCATGCAGAAAATCACAGCCTCTCGTGCTCATCTGACCCTCGAGCTCTCATCTCCAGGGTGCCCCTGCCCCAAAGGGATCTCCAACCTTGCCAGGCAGAAAAAGACTTGCTCTGTTTCAGGGTCAGCATTTGACAGTAAGAAACAGGCTTCATAAATACCCACAAGAACAAGTTACTTGTTCTGCAGAAAATACAAGAGGAGGAAACAGCATCTCCCATCCCCGGGACAAACCACAGGAGCTGATAAGCCCCAGGCATCCATTTGCTACAGTTTTTCCTCCAAAATGCTGAAGAAAAGCATTGTTTACCAGGAAAACACAAAGCCATCAGGGTAGGAAGGGAGCTGTGGAGATCATCTAATCCAACCCCCTGCAGAGGCAAGGCCACCAAATACAGCTGATCATGGCCACAAGTGGAAAGGAAAAGAGAAGTGACTGGTGGAGAAGTGGGACCCACACAGGAACCATCCCCAAACTTTCATTCCAACACTGTCTCACTGAGAATGTTGTGCTATTTTTAAACAGGGTCTGGAAATGCCACGAGAGTTCACCCGAGCAGGAAGCACCGAGTCAGGCTCCACAGCAGCACGGCTGCTCCTGAGGATCTGGCGCGGGGAAAGGAGCTTGAATTCCACCCTGAGGAGGATCCGTGCCAGCACCATCTGCTCCAGGGATGCCTTCCCAGGCTTTGCAGCTTTAGCCACAACCAGAGAGAAAAAAAGCCAGTAAAACAGTCAAAGCAAGGATTTATCCCATCTTTTCCTCAAGATCATCTCCAGCAATTCCAATTTTTATTCAATTAACTGGGAGTAAATAGTCAAAATACCTGCTATAACAAAGAGGGGGATCGAAAACTATTTCATGCAAAACTTAATAAGTTAAAGCACCTACCTGCCCCAGTACAAACTGTGACTCTGGAAAGCAGACAGCAAAGAACAACAGATTTTTCCATGTTTAATCCCATCTCTTTATTCTAAGGAACATCTTAACACCTACCCCAGATAACATTTCACTGAATCATGGAATGGTTTGGGTTGGAAGGGACCTTAAAGCTCATCCAGTTCCAACCCCCTGCCACAGGCAGGAACACCTTCCACTAGAACAGGTTGCTCCAGGAATGCTGCCAGGAATGGGGCACCGAAGCCACAGAGGATGTTTTGGGAGAAAAGAATCCCTTTGCGCATCACAGCTCTAACGTATTTTGGATAAACAGTGGCAGGATTTACTCCTTCCTCCTACCCAGCTCACAGTATCAGAGGGGACAAAAGGTGAAGCAAGGCAGTGGGACAAGCTCAGGGCTGCGGCAGCAACCTTCCTTACGGGATTTCCAGGAGACAGCCTCACTAAGCAGTGCTACCAGGAGCTCACCAGCAGCACTGAGGACTATTTCACAGCAGAACCAGACCCTTCCAAGAACAGTGAAAGCATTCTTCCCTCACAGCTCTGCCGTGCAGCAGGGTGGATGGTGACGATATGAACAAATCTTCTCCCTTCACTGTTAATACTGAAAGGGATGATTTTGCAGAAAGAATCTAAGCTCCCTATTAGTTCTTGGCAAGAAGAATGAAGGTATTTTTCTCAGCTGGACACATTCAGTTTCTTTGTAAGAGAGAGTAACAACCTGAAATATTATGAAAACCTTCTAAACTGCAACCACAGTACAGAAACACTAAACTTGTCTCCAGAGGGATGATCTCGATGGACACAAAGAGCTGAGCTTTTCATTTCAATGACTTTTACATGAGACTTTTCACTCTCACACTGATGTGAACCAAGACACTTTTGTGACTGAAATCCTACACCTGTTGATTGAAACCTTTGTAGGGCACAGAAAAAGCCCAAGAAACCCAGCAGAGATCAAGGACTCGTGCTTGCTAGAGGACTTATAGGACTGGGAATCCTTCCTCCAGGAACTTCCAAGTAGTTCCCCGCTGCTCCCCTGCTACTGATCTTGGAAAAGCAGATAACGCCAACTCATTCTCCTCTGCTGTGGAGTCGGGGGTAACCTTGACTAAAGGTAGTGACTATCAGTGGAAACAAATGTGCCAAATCCTGTACCTATGCCCAGGGCACACGGCTGCAGATGCAGAGCAAACTCAACCTGCTGGTTTGCTTTAAAACCTCCGTTATCAATCCGGATTTGAACAGTAAAACCACAGCAGAATTTATGGCAGAGGACTCACCGTGTTTATACAGTAACACTAGAGTTACCTTTAAATTTGCTGAACAAACTTTATATGCTCTCTGGGACTCTCAGTTTCCTCGATAAACCAGAACACATGCACCTTCAGAGCCCTTTAAAGAAAGCACCAGGTCTAAAGGTAAACTACTACCCAAGAAACGTATGCCCAACTGCCACATACATTACACAGCATGCAGCTGGTAGAACCACATTGTAATGACCTGTGTCTCCAAAAGGTGCAGCTTTCTAACCTCAACCCCCCCCCCAAAAAAAAAAATCCTACTGCCTTTTTGCCCCAAAGGCCTTGAAGCCAGACAATGCAAATTCAAAAAGATGAAGGGAAATACCCTTTGGAACA
This sequence comes from Pezoporus flaviventris, assembly GCF_033815535.1. Lineage (NCBI taxonomy): Eukaryota > Metazoa > Chordata > Aves > Psittaciformes > Psittacidae > Pezoporus > Pezoporus flaviventris. Next base: position 2,759,284 of record NW_026892591.1, read on the forward strand.
CACTCCTATAGCAAAACCAAAGAAAGATGATGTTCAAAATCTGGTAGACAAAACCACTGCATGGAAAGTACAGGCAGCAAAAATAACCTTGTAAGAGGATATACAGCGCCCACAGCAATTCCCCAAGATTTCACTTGTGTTGGAAGGGGCTGAAAAGACACATGGAAATATCCTCCTGAGTGCACCATGCTACCTGCTGCCAACTCAGCACAGCAAATACACACAGTGGCCTGCTTGCGCTGGTGGTGGGGACATGCTGGCACCAGCATCACACCCTGCTGAAGGAGGAAGAAGCACAGCCATCAAAATTTCACACAACAAACAAAGCACTGGCCGCAGTTTGAAGCAAGAGGAAATCTCACAGCAGTACCCACTTGGATAGCTGCTGAGCTCCCACCATCGCCATTTGTTGTTCTCCTGTGCCAAATATGATGATACGTGGTGCCATGGTACAAAATGATCAGGGAGATGACTCTGGTTACATGGCTGTGCTTCAGAAGCATGGAGCTGTAGACTTTTCAAGCAGGAGGACAAAGCCACCATCTCAAACCACTGCCTCATGATGCAAAAAGGAGAATTTCAAACATCTGACACTGTTAGAGGAGAAGTCTGAGTGGATTAAACTCTTCTAGGAGGCAAACTGGTAACTACATCATCTCTATTCCACAAACAAGAAAGCAAACTTGTTGGCTTCTATGTATCTGAAGTTTGTACACACCTGAAGAATGACAGTTACTGGTCTTCTTCAGTCAAATTGCCCTTTTACAGAACTCTGAACCCACAAACTTGTCATCTAACCAGTGCAGACAACAAACACCACTGCACTTGTAACACCAGTAAAACCACTGCTAGCAGTTAAGAAAATCAAGTTACACAGCTCATTATACTACATAAGGACAGTGAATTACACACCCGCGCAGGAGACCATCTAAGGACAACACACACCAAAGCAAGGAAGTGCATTTAGTCCCAGATATTGAGGAGGAAAAAAGAGGAGATACAACGAGAAGATCTAAATGAGACACATCTAAATAGCTCAGCTAATAGAAGACATAAAGAAGATGTCGTTTCCATCACCGAGCACAAAAAGCATTAATATATAACAAATTAGTAATTTCAATGCTGAAAACAGCATCTCATTCTTTGGGGAAGAATGTTCTGAGTGCATTCTGCTCCTGATAAGAAGTTGCCATCAGGCAACCAATGGACTGGATTAATACTTTAGAAAGCTAAAGAGACAAGCCAGATCTTAAGCAAGGTTTTTAAATCACAAACCCAAAAGTTCTAAACCTCCCTTGTCCTCCAGTTTTCTTGACAACCTTCTGTGTCAGAGCACACACAAAGCCTGACAGCACTGTGGAACACCACTGAGGAGCAATGGCAACAAATCTTGTTTCAATGCTCAAACTGTTCAACCTCCGATCTTCTTCCCTTCCTTGGCAATTCCCCTTGAAAACTCATGTCTGTTGGTCCAAACACATCTAACCCTCCCCTGCCCTTTCAATGATAACTAGGAAAGAAGAGGTCCGACTCATGCTAAGATTCCTCAGCCTAGGGCAGGCTGGGCAGCACATGAAGATCTCCTCATTACCTGGCCATGGTTCCAACCAAGCCAAAGCGATGTGCCTTACTTCAGTGTCACTGAGGAGCCAGCCAGCTTCCATGCAGCTCCCACCATGGCTTCCCGGTAACAACCACAGAATGTTCCTAGACGTTACTGGGCATCCACCACTGGGTCCTCCCTGGTAACAGCCACGGAACGTTCTAACAGGTTACTGGGCATCCACCACTGGGTCCTCCCTGGTAACAGCCACGGAACGTTGTAACAGGTTACTGGGCATCCACCACCGTGTCCTCCCTGGTAACAGCCACGGAACGTTCTAACAGGTTACTGGGTATCCACCACCGTGTCCTCCCTGGTAACAGCCACGGAACGTTCTAACAGGTTACTGGGTATCCACCACTGTGTCCTCCCTGGTAACAGCCATGGAATGTTCCAAGTTATTGAGCATCTACCACCATGTCTTCCCTGGTAACCACTGCAGAACATTCCAACACTCTGGAAATTCATCCTGACCTTGCCACTTACCTGTACCCAGAGCTCCTCAGAGTCCCAGAGCACTGGTAGGACATCAGTTGCTTTCCCCACAAGTGTGGGCAAAACAACTACTTCAACCAGCGCTTGAAAAACTGAAAACCTGAATAAAGGACTTAAACTTGGCCATTTACCTTACTGTCCTTGATTCAACTGCCACCAGGTTGGGTTTACACCCGTTCTCAGGGAAATAAGGCCAAGTCAGGCACTGATGGAGTGGGAAGAGGCAGAGCACCCTCCATGGCCTGCAGTGACACACACTGGTCTCAGTCAATGCCACAGCCAAGCAGCAACGCAAGAAATGAGGATTTGGGGCCTTTTAGCAAGTTTTTACCTCCCTCTGTTCCTCACCAAAAGGGCTGAGAAATGCTTGTGGGGGGAACTTCTGCCTAAGGAGCCACATCCCAGGCGCAGGCTGCAGGCTCCCCATTAATAGAAGAGGAAAGCCCGTGAGCTTTGCCTAAGTCTACTGCAAATCTCTGGCAAACTTGAAATGAAAATCAATTTAGTTTGAGGGGAAAAAAATCTGACCCTCAACTGAAAATAAAGTTACAAAATTAAAACAAACCCAACAAAATACAGGTTTTAAATGTGCCTGAATAAACTTCTTCTGACTCACTCAGTATTTCCGAGGCATTTCCCATACAGTAAGCTAAGAATCCTGCTAAGGAAAGAATCTTTGAAATTTACTCTTCACTCAGTATTTAACTACTAATATTAATGGAAACCTCCTGTGTTTATTTGAAATGGCATTTTTTTTCATTAATTAGGCTGGAACATAGAGGGCAGATTCTTCTATTTCCGTCTACTTCCTTTCTCAGTAAGCCAAGTAATTACACTCCAATTTACATCGAGATTCTCATGGATCCAGCATTAGCAAAAGCTTCTTAGCAGAACAAAAGACAAACTCCTGCACAACATCAAGATGGTACAGAAACAGGCAATTCTATCTTACTAGGTTTAGAGCAGGGTTATGCCTCCCAAGCACAGCTGAGAACTTTCTTTCCCTTTATTTCTGAGAATCAGATTACAGCATTTAGACAGAGAGTGTAAATTTGTGCATTTGCAGATTGTTGTGGTGATGCTCGGGGCACTTTGAAATGACCGGAAGATTACAGCAACAATTTTAAACTATCACCTTTTCCCCAGAAATTATTCATATATTCAATTCACTCAGTTTTTCAGCTCCAAATCACTTTGAGGTTTGTATGTCCCTCCTAGGGTCTAAGTAAACAGAGGAAAGCTCTGAAGAAGAGGAACAGAGAGACAACATTCCCATGCAGGCACAGTGAGTACCCACCAGCCAAGCAGATGAAGATCTACAGTGCCTGGGAGCTGAGAAATTATCTTCTCATAAATGATACACTCCACGAGGCTTCTCCAGAACTCCAGATTCTCCTCTACTTGAAACCAAGCGGCACATGTAGCTCATTAAAGTTCTCCCTCGGAACATCCATGTAGCTCACAGTTACCCATACAATTCTTCAAACTGCAGCACAATTATTTAGTCACAAACAGCATTCAAAAGGAGAACAAGTGTCTAGATTTAAAAGCAATAAATCTGGAGGAAATTAAAACAGTTCATCATTGCCTGAAGCAAGGTAGGCAACAGGCAAAGCCTATTTCTGACTGAATTCAGAATCAATACCCAGCTGTCTCCCTCCTCAAATTCAATGTTTCACTGAATAGGAAAGATAAACTCATCCTAAAGCCACACTAATCAGCGTACCACTACTGAGACAGAAGCAGGGGGGTTCAGTTTGCTGCATGACACAATAGCTATGTTTGCTGTCTTCACCATATTTACTGCAAGGCTATAGAAGTATGAAAAAAGTAATTTAAAAAGCATTTGACCTGGACTGCTGCTTCCCAGCAGCTCCACTGTGACTTGGATCTACACCAAACTACTTTGGGGTCACTTTGCCAGAACAGAAAGAACGCATTTAGGAGCTCACCATTTCAAACTGCAAGACCACAGCAAAAGGAGGAAACTCCTGCCCAGACCTGGAGCAAATGAGGTTAAAAAAGTACCTCTTTTGGATGGGTTCCTGTTTGGTCTGCACAAGAATTCAAAGTCTCAATCCATGCCACCTGAATCCAGGCAGCAGTGCTGCAAAGTTTACAATATTGGAGAGCAACCCATAGCCTATTAATCTTATCAGAAGGATGCATGGGAAACCTTGATAACTGCCCTGCTTTGTATGAAAAGGCAATTCCTGTACCAGCTCCATACCTTCATGAGGACTGATCCCCAACAGTCTTCCTCCTGCCAGAACAAACCTGACAGAACTCCAGACCTGCAGCAGCTCAACTTCTTCTCTAGGTTGCTTCAGCTTTTGTAAAGACAGAATTTGAACAAGCTCTGTTGTTACAAGTGGGCTTGAGCATTCTGAAGACACAAACCTCCAACTCTTGGCTGCAGCTTTTGCACAAGGTGCTTCAGGTCCTGCCTGCAGTGGGTGTGACACACTGACCCAGATTCCAGCTTCACAGCAGCTGCATTGCCAGAAAGTGAGCTCCTGGGGAGGAGGCTGAGCAAGAGCCAAAGCCAGAGAGCGGTGAACAGGACCAAGCAGCAGGACACGGCTCCTGCAGCTCCACAAGTGCACTTCAGCAGGAGGATCTATCTCAGCTGCACCTGTGAGTAACTTACAACTCCTCATCTTGAGCTACAGGGAGAAGCGGGGGGAACTCCACAGGATTGTCAGCCATCTCATACCTCACACCCCAGATCCATTTCACACCTTGTAACCAGAATTACAACAGAAAGGAGTGACAATTTCAAACCAAAATTAAAGCAAAGCCTAGGAGAAAACCAAGCGAGTTTCACATCAGCTTCGAGGTAACATCAAACCATTTTATCTCTTCCTCCCTCAATTTTTTCCAGTTCTTCCCTATGGAAGCTACAGCTCCAAACCTTAACACATGCATCACAGCCAAAGCTGCGCTGCTTGTTTTGCCAACACAGAACCGAGAAGTATGGTAAACTTTGCACGAACTCATGTACAACACCAAAACCCACAGAGGCTCACCCAAATCCTCTCCACTGCTCCAAATGCGTATCAGAAATTGTAAAGAAATGCCAACTAAGTAAGCTGCAGGTTATTTGTGCCATGGCTGAGGTACAAATAGGCTAAGTCAGGATCCTGAACTACACAAAAACATCCGCACAGAATACGAACGTGTTCTTGTTCTCCTCTAGCAGCGGCCATCTAGTAAGAACATAACTGAGGAACTGCTTCATTTATAAAAGAGAATCATTTACTGCATGAAAATATAAATGAGAATAAGCACCTTAATTAAGCCCTGGTACTAAGTGACTGTATTCATAAATTGTGACAACCCAGAACATATTTGGTCCAAAACAAAGAACTTATTAAGCAATGATCAGTTTACTGAAAAACACTGAAAATGAAAAACCACCTTTCTCATCCCACAATGGTTTCATACTGAGAATGAGAACACAACATTAATACCACTAAACCTATGGAAAATGCCATGATTTCTGCCAACATTTTGCAGCACTTAAGGATTTTCATTTACTAGTGCATCAAATGGACAAACCAGCTCTGGATTCTGAAATAGATGACAAATTATTTGTCCAAACAGTGCCTTGCACAGCCACAGAGAATCCTGATGGCATCCAAATACATTAAGCAAATCCTCCACTTGCAGTGACATATTTAGCTGTCATCCATCTTCGATATTAACAGATGCTATATTACAAGTAACGCTGCGCATGGCAGCGAAGGGACAGACAGGAACAGGCGTTGCAAATCCCTTCAATGGCACACAGTAAAACATTAGAAAGTGAGACAGAAAGGGTGGAAAATCCACCAGGCCCCAGATCTTCTCTCCAGCCTAGAATTAATTAAAAGAAAATCAAGTTTCTAATTCTTAGGGCTGCAAAGAGATTTCCATAAGGTGTGAACTGCTGCATGGCTGGCTCAGCCTGCAGCAACACAGGGTTATTAATTCTACTTACATGTGAACTTCCCTATTCATCGACATTAGAAGTGAACTTTGAAGGCAAATTACAGCTACCTGAATGCCAATACATTCTTTATTGTATTACAGCTGGACACCTGGGTAGAAGAATAGGTAACCGGTGATAAATGTACCCAAAAAGCCTCCACAGCTAACATGTTTATCCAGCACATCTGGACAAACTGGTTTTCCCAACTCACAGAAAATGTCTGGGGACCTCTAATATGGAAATAGGTGGAAGTTTTGAGGAGTACTCTATGGTTTTGATATTTTAAAGCACTTAGTGCTGGCAGGGCTGTAAAACAGTTGCTCTGTGCTATCTGCCACACGACAGCTGATGCTATCAGCAGCAAGTTTTCACTTCATTTTCAGCAGTTCAGTGTTAACAGCGCAGAGAAGCAGCTTTGAGCACTGTACCTGCCTCAGACCTGCATCACCTGCAGGAAATCGCTGGGATTTTCCCCAACAGGGCATTTTACTATCAACTTCTCATCAAAAGCTGATCATGAGGCCTCCTGTGAATAGAAGTTCTCACTTATAAAAGCCCACATTTCACCCTGAAGTCAGGCTTTGAGTGTTAGACCTGTGTACTTTCACTCTGTGTTCTAATTTACTAAGAGAACTACCTTCTTATATATAAAACCACCTATGTTCTGGCCCCAGTGGGTCTGTTAAGGGAATTATCTCTTCTCAATAAGCAAAAGAAGGCAAAAGAAGACTCCATTGCTGAGCACTGGACAGCCTTTTCCTGACAAAAGATGTTTCAGGGAGTGCCTTATACATGAACATTACCTCTGGAACAAGGAATCAAGTCTACCCACCTATATATACTTTGCATAGGAGTAACTCCTTCCACTAATGAGAAAGGAACAGCCAAAGATTCCTTTTGGCACTGGACGAGTCTGTCTCCCTGCCCCAGCTTCTTTCACTTATTACAGGGGAACCTCAGAATTAGGAACTCGCTGTCACAAAGCAATTACCCCAATGCACTCCAACAGTTATTTCAGGTAATTGCTGAAACATAACTGTAAGTTTTAAGTTCTGGTCTGAAGATTTCTACTGACTCCATGAATGTTAAAACAGGAAAAGGAAACAGAACAGAAAACAGGGAAAGTTCGTAAGAAACAAGTGGCTTTTTGTACGTGAAAAGGGGAGGGAATAAAAGCACCATCAGGCACCCGAGGAACACAGCTCCTGAAAATTAACTCCCATTGGTTAGAAGACACTTCACTTCAGAAGGTGCAAGCTTGATAGAACACAATCATGCGTTTACACTGTCCCAGCAGAAAGACAACCGGGTAACGCAGCAAAACTCCCATGTTCTAGGCCTTAACAGGAACGTGAAACCAGCTTGTGCCCCTGAACAGCACCATTCTCTACAGCAGCTTTAATTAAAGCTGTAAGAGGTAAAGAACAGGTATAAAACCAAATGTAATTTGTGACTTCAACCCTTGAAAACAAAGGGGTCCAAAACAGCCTTTCCGCAATACACCCATCTTCTAAGCAGCTATATACACCACTTCAGCATCAAGAATCACACCCAGCTTTAAAGGAAACCCCACTATCACCTTCTAATGAAGGGTTTCATGAAGAGCTTCTCCTTTCCACCACCTCCTCCATCCCAAAGGAGCCCAACACATCTTTGATTTCTTTCTTTACAGAAAGGGGGCAAACTGAGCCGCTAAAACCTAGGGCAAGTCCCCAGCCACAGTGCGACCGGACAAACAGCTCCTGCAGCCCACGACTGCTTCAGGACCGGTCACTTGTTCACCCTGCAAGGTTCTGTGCTCGGGACTGGGCAGGGGACCCCGCGGTTCGACACGGCAGGAATATTGCAAAAAATAAAAGTAAAAAGAGGAAAAGATTGAGGTTTAGCCCTAAAATTTGACAGCCTCTGAAAGAGAGGGGGGAAACAGAGAAAAAGAGCAGATGTTCTGCTCTTGCCCCGGGTTTTCTCCCCGCGGGCCTGCTGCGCACTGCCGGCGATGAGCACAGGATCACGGACGCAGCTTTCAGCCGCCCACCTCTCACTGTAAACCCCCGACCGGGAGCTCGAACAGCACAGCACGAACACCCCCACCCCCCCCACCGCGGTGAACGAACCCCGGCTGCCGGTACCGGGGGACGGGGAAAGGGACCACCCTGAGCAGCCTCTCCCCCCCCCCGAGATCCTGCGCTGAAACACGGAGGAACCTTCCGCGGACACCGGGCCTGGGCCGGGGCGGGTGCCCGGTGGGGGGACACGGCGGGGACGATTGCGGGATCGGGGTTTCGGGGGGCCCCCACCGCGCCGCCCCAAGACAAAGCGGGCGGAGGGCACAGAGAAGCGGGCCACGGAGGGCCCGGCCCGGCCCCTGGCCGCACAGACCGGTCCCTCCGGCCACCGAAGGCCGGGCCGTGAAGCAGAGGAGGGCCAGCCGGAGGAGGGAGGCGCGGCGGGCCGTCCGGAAGGGAGAGGCATAGCCAGGGCCCACCGCTAAGGAGAGGTGGTGGGGAACGGGGAAGGACAGGGACGAAGCCCGGCGCCCTGAGGGGTGGGCAGCGCCGAGCGGCGGGGGCTCCGGCGCCGCGGTCCGGGGGTGGAGCCGCAGGCAGCGGCAGGGCCCGGCGGGGAGAAAGAGGGGGACAAGCGCCGGTCTCCCCCATACCTGGGCCCGCGGGCGGCACCGCTCGGCTGCAGCGGCGGCGGCTGAGGTTGAGGCGGCGGCGGCACCGGGCTCCCCGTCAGCGGAGCGCTGAGCGGCCCGGCGCTGAGGCCGGGGCGGAAGGGGGGCTGTGAGGAGAGCGCAGCGCCCCGCGGCCAGCACCTGCCGCCCGCCTCCTCGCCGCGCTCGTTGGCTGCTGCCGCCACCACCTTCATCGCGATTGGGCGCTGCGCCGCTGAGGAGCGGCGGCCCCGGCCCATGGCGGCGCTGTTCACTGAACAACAAGGCGAGTGCAGCTGTTGATTGGCGCGTTGCTCCGGGTAACGGCACGCCCAGCAATAGGCGGAGCAGCCGCGCTCTGTCACGTCTTGCCGACGCTTTCCGCCAATGAGACGCGCCTAGAGGGAGACGGCGGCCCGCCCTTGCTCGCTATTGGAGGAGAGGGAGGCACGGCGGGCTGTGATAGGCAGAGCGGGGTGCCCGTCAAGCGCCGCGCCGCTCCGCGCTCCGGCGGGGGGCGCGCGGCGGTGAGTACGTGAGGAGCCGCACAGCCGCGCGCGGGGGGGGGAGGCGGGGGGGGGGGGGGCTGCGGCCGCGCTGCGCCAATGGGGGGCGGGAACGGCCCCGGCCCCCCCCCCGCTTCATGGCGGCCGCGCTGGGGTCCCGCTCCCTGCCCGCTCCCTGCCCGCTCCCGGGCCCGACCTTGCCCCTCGCTGGGGCACTCGGCGCTGTCGCAGGCCCGGAGCCCCAGGGCCGCCCGGGCGGGGTCAGGACGAAGGTGTTAAAGATGGCCCGGGCGCTGTGGGGACGCTGGGGTTTCCCCGCTCTCATCGCCCCGGTGCCGGCACCGTGACGGGAGGAGCGGCCCCAGGGGGAGCGCAGCGCCTCGTGACAGAGCCGTGGGCGACGTAGAGCCATAGACTAGGTCGGGTTGGAAGGGACCTTGAGCTCAGCCGGTTCCAGCCCCCTGACACCTCGGTGTCCCTGCCCATGGCAGGGGGTTGGAACTGGCTGAGCTCAAGGTCCCTTCCAACCCGAGCTAGTCCATGATTCTGTGAGAGAAATGGACACCACAGCCTGGAGCCGGGTGCGCTCCAGCTCTTGGCCATGTTTGAGGCCCCTCATGGACCCCAGGAACGTTCCCCAGCTCCTGCCGGTGCTCCAGGTCGGCTGCATCGCCCAGCGCATTCTGTGAGAGCCCTGGGATCTACCTGCAGCTTGTTCCCTTCCTGCCCAGAGGACGCGGTGGTACCATCACATCCCGGCAGCCCGGTTCCAGCCCCTACCCGGGACCTGCTCCCGCACGTGTCCTGCTCCCTCCGTGCAATGCAGCTCCCATCACCTCGTCGCCATCCCCACAGCAGCCGCTCTTCAGCGTGCCTGCAATTACAGGACCACAGGAACCTGCCACGATGAAGGAATATCAGGGGCATCTTTTAATTTGCACTCAATTAAACTCCAGCCCATGGCTTCTGGCTGTGGGAATTCCCAAAATAGGAAGGACATCCTTGACTGGGTTATTTTCCCTTTTATCAGTGTGGTTATTCTCGCTTCCTGATCCACAAAACACATTTTATCACATCCCATATTGGATATTTACTCCAGACAAGTACGTACAGGAAAGGAAGTAGCATCCTACTAATAATCTCTGCCATTAAATCCCACAATCCCTTCCCCTCCACACCCCAGCTCACTTTATCGCAGTCATTTCCCTTGTAGAGCTTTATGTTAAGACCTGCAAGCCCAGAATTACAAAGCAGCTGATTTGCAGCCATTCTAATTCATGCTAAATAAACACCAACACTGAAACCTACAGAGCAAAACCCGGTTTGGCTTCCAAATACCAAAACCAATGGACCAAGGAGGTCATTGCAAGGGGGTCTTTTCCATTCCAATGCACAGACATTTCCTCAATTTCAGCCGCTCACCCCAAATTCTTACCCCAGAATAAAATGTGGAAGGGCAGTTCCAGTGAAATTTAAATAAATTTAAATAATAAGCATTTAATGTTAACAGCAACCTTAAAATTAACTCATTCTAAAAAGGGCAGATTAAACTGCTGCTTAATTTCACAGCTCTCGTTTTCAACATCTTGACTGCCTTGAAGTCTTCTTCATTTACTTTATCTGCACTTGTCTATGGAAACCTCAGTGTTTAAATGTACTTCTCTGCCTTGGGAAGTTGACAGAGATGCTCCCACTCCTTGCTGTAAACACCTCCCATACGCTCCGTGGCACTTGGAACAGGTTTGGCTTTATTCCATCAATGTGCAGACAATTCCCATTGCCAGGTGATCCTTGGGATCTCAGTACTGTGGAACTCTAACGGAAGTTATGCCCCCAAAAGAGAGGGATGCGGGGAATCTCCCTGTTTCTAGTCGAACATAACATCAGTGGTGCCTAGAATAATAGCAAATTAGTGTTTTCCCCTATTTCTTTTTAATGAAAAGTCATAATGAAAACAATAGGTCTTAGAAAAAGCTTAGCAGAATGGAACAGAAATACAAATCCCTGCACTAGCAATGAGGACGCCCATTTCAGAAGGAATTACAGGCAACACTTTCATCAGAAAAGATATTTATTTTGAGAACTTCAACTTGCACATTGTACAAAAAATTGACAAATTCAGCACAAAAACCTATAAAACATTTGCTTTTTTCCCCCCTAGTATATTAACGTAATTTTAAGAAGAGTAAGCGTTAAGAAAACCAAAAATAGGCACATTTGTTCCAGTCTGTCTGCAGTAAAGTGTGATTAAAAAAACATCCCTGTCTTGTTGAGGTATTAAACTGCAAACTTTGGTAATGGTAGAAAAAGACAACCCATTCACAAAAGCGAGGCCTTCTCGGGGTCATGTACAGTAAAAAAATGGTTCATAGAAAAGTCAGAATTGGTTATTCTCCATTTCCAGGTAGAAACGCAGCAAAAAGAAGTAAAAAAAGACTGACGTTACCATAATACACCTAGCATTAGGAGGAAACCTGAACGGCAGCAAATTCGTACTAATCACGTACAGCTACAGTGTTGTGTTTTAACCAAAGATTAAAATCCGGTTGGCAAGTTTAAAAGATTCAGTGCTTATGAAAAAATAGATAATACGTGGTGATTCAGAGCCCAGTCTTTCAGCAAAAGGACAAAAGGCACTTAAGAATGGCTTTAGTATATTCCATAATGGCATTTCTGGAGAGAAAACAGCACCCGGCTGAACCAACAGTTCCCAAGTAAGAAAGAAGCCCAGCTGAGGTAGTACTTCATATTGCTCCAGCTACTTGGCTATCCGCAAGCAGCTTCATTTGTTTGAGATACAAAATTAGCAGGAAATGGCTTTTGAGAAGTTTGTCAAATGTCTAAAACCCAGTTCTTTACAAAAATATGTAACAAATACCCACTTGTGGTTAAAAGATCACAAGCCAGGAGCCATCACGTACAAAAGGAACATCCAAACTGCTGCCAAGGTGATGCCCAAGTCTACCTTTATGGCCAAATCCCCAAACACTGAAGATTGTTCTAGCAACCAAGCCATTTTTTGGGAATAAAATTTCAAATACAATAAGAAAAGAGAGGGGGCAGAGGGGGCACTCTGAGACCTTTCCTAATCTTTAGTGGCCTGACTGGAAGCACTTGAAATCCTTTTGAAAATAAGCATGATCATTCTGTGCTGATGGGTGACAAGTTTGAGGGGGAGAAAAGAAAAACAAAAAATGCAAAAATTCAATGTTTAGAACAAAAACAAAACCCACGGACATACAAAAGGATTTTCCTTAAACTTTATAGTTTGGGTTTTTTCCCAAATAAGGAAGACTTTAAAGCCTTTTCGGGGGTCTGGGAGAACACAGACTACTTGTTTCTCTTTTTAAATTAAGCCCATTGAAAACCCATTAAGAAGCTTGCACAAAAGAAAATGAGAAGTGCTTTACAGAATCACCGTCCATTGCCATATCCAGGGAAGAGCTGAGTGAGGATGGTCTGCAGCGTTTCATTCACGTGCATGCTGTAGTTTTTGCCCAGGTCGTAGCGACAGGCAGGACAACTGTACACATCGGCTTTGAAGGATCGATCCAAACAATCCTGGTGCAGGACAAAATTGGTTAAGAGGGAGAGAAAAATGCACTGCAGCTTGATCTACAAACCCCCCCGGAGAGAAGGAAGTGAACCAGGGTGGAAAAGTAGATCCTGGTTCACCCAAGTACTGACAAGAGGTGAGAAAAGCCAAGAGTGATGCATGCAAGCTGCTTTATTACATGTATTTCAATGGAGCATCTCAGTCATGGACACTACTTAGGGGTCAGAGGTAGTTGGTTCAATGGCATTTCTAAAGAGCAAGAATTCTCCTGCAGCTGCTAAAGACCATTGGAACTTCTGCAAAAACGCATCTGTCTTCAAAAGAACAAAACAAAACCCCCCAGGCTCTGCCACACTGTGGCATGACTGCGCCCACAGAGCTCTGGTCATCTTTGACAAGAATCAGAGTAGCAATAGAACATTGGAACTTTCTTTAAAGCAGACTTTTCTACGCAGAAGAGCCTTTTAAGATGGTAAAACACTGGCACGGGTTGCCCCAGGAGGTGGGGGATGCTCAACAGGAGAGTTCAGCTGCTCACCTTGCACACGTTGTGCTGGCACACAGTTGTGACCGGCCGGAACACAACCTCCTGACAGCAGATACACAAGAAGGCCTCTTCCACTTTACTCAGAAATTTCTGTCAAGAGAACAAGTGCATCAAGTTATTGCTACCACCTCTGAAAGAAACAACCCCACAGCCCACTCTGGGTCTGCAGCTGTTTCTTTAAAGCAGCCAAGAGGTTTGTGTCTAGGTACAACAGTATTAGTTGTCTCTATTTTGGGGGGATAAAAAGAGAGCCCCATGGTATACCGGTCCATCTTTGAGAGCTTCTAGTACTCCATTCCACAGCTTTTCATTGGCTTCATCATTTTTTATAAGAGATTTCTGCTGAGCTGTCAATTTGTATGGCTCAACTTTCGTTTTCTTTGGAGTCCCCGTAGGAGAGGTCATGAGTTTTTCCTCCCCACCTAAAAGAAAACACAACAATTTTTTAGACACCCAAACAAAAAGCAACCAGAAAAGAGTAACCAGGTAAAATGCACAAAAACCTACAAGGCTTTCTCTATCCACTTGCCTACTCCACAAACCTGCTGATTTCCTTTTCCTCTTTCCTTTCCCTGGGGTATCAAACTCATCATCTCCATTATTCTCTTTTTCCTTATCTTTGTTTGCAACAGCTTCCAGATACCCTTCAGGATACTGCAGGAAAACAGAGAACAAAAAGGACCCAATGCACAACACCAGTTTAGACTCAGATTGTTACAGGTCAGCAGAACAACCTCTGGAGAGCTTCTCCCGGGGTTCTCTGCCTAACAACTGATCCCAGCTCTTTCAAAGCAGCTAGACTAGAGAAATTCTATAAGGAATAAAACAGGAGTTTTGTTCATTTAGCTTCCTAAAAACCCCACAAACAACCCACAAGACTGAAAGCACTGCTTCCCCCTCAGCGTAAGGGGGGCCTGTCTTGATTCTTACACAAGGATAATCCTCAGTAAGAACATACGATGGAAAAGTTCCTTCTCTCCATCAAGTTCATTGCCAAGGGTAACCCCAAGAATGTTCCAAAAGAGTACCTGCATGGTTAGGCCAAGCTTTTTCATCCTGTCCTTTCCTTCCTTGGTCCAAGGAGCAGGTTCTTCGTCATCCCTCCTAAGTAAGTAACGCCACACTAAAAATCCAGATTTCCCTGTCTCAGGCCAGTATTTCACAACCTAAAAAAGTCAGTCAGGTCCATCACACACCATCAAAACCCCTTGAGAGCCAAATTATCTCCCCCTAATTCAGTAAAAGAATTCAGATCCTTCTTACCTTATATATTCCATCATATCTGTTCCCTTCTACAGGAGCGTATTTACTGTGTTTGCCACCTTTCACATTCCTCACCACTCGGACTGGCTTTCCAGCTCTCCAGTCCTTGGCTTCAGCTCCATTTTTATCATTGATGGGGGCACTGCAGTTCAGAGCCAGAGCTCTGGAAAAGAAAGCCCAGTCAACACTAGGAACAGTGGGAGCCTCCTGACTGCGGACCACGTTTAAATATACTGATTATTCACGGACAACCTCCTCCACTCGAGTCCACACTTACTCGTAAGAGCAACGGTTCAGAATGACAAGTGACCAGTGGCTAAAAGGTCTTCAGGAGACAGTAGGAAAACTTCTACTCTAATTTACTCCTCCAGTCCTTAAGTTTCAGTCAATATTAAATCTGAGATTAGGACCATTTACGATCCTGTTTCACTTACAGTGCCCTGTAAGAAGCATTCCCATCTTGCAGCTGATCTGCAGCCTAAAGACAATAGTGGAAACCCAGTTCTCACCATTTTTTCCATTTAGCCAATTCCTTTTGATGCAAACAGGACAAAGAGCTTCTCAGGGTGACAGACTGCCAGCTCTGAGGTCAGAAATGGAGCGCTAACGGCACTGACCTGTTCATGTTGGTGAGTTTTTGATCACAAGACTGTTCCGCTGTGCGTTTGTTCCCAGACAGATCGCGCCCTCCGCTCCCTGTATATGTGAAGGAATTTCCATGATCCTGAAACGTATATGGATGGTTTCGACACATTCACAAAGATCATTCAACAAAAGCAGGTGAGTTTTTAATCAAGCAGCTTTAATGCTGTATTCTCAGAAAAGGAAAGACGCTTCCTCCCTTTATCTCCCAGCCTTGCTTAAGTCCGTGGTGCTCCCTTAGATTGTCAGAGAGGACTCAGGGTGACAACTGTTGTTGTCACACCCCCAAACAGTGCCCAAAGAGCTCTGTGCTGCTCACACAGAACCAGCCTGGAAGCGCAGGGGCATGCTCCACATGAGAATCATGTAATAACAGTGCAAGTGCTGAGGCACAAGTTACCTGCCCTTGCACTCAGAAATAAGACTTAGAATGGCTACATTGGTGCGTGGCTGTTCTACATGAGCTTTACCAGGCTGCGGTCAGGGTAAGGCAGCACGGGCTGGTGATGTAGCAGTGCCTGCACGAATGAAGAGCAGAGCCTGGCACAGCCTCCCAAGGGCTTGGTTTGACTGGCAGAACCAAGACATGTAATCAAAGTAGGACTTTGTTGCCTGGTTTTGTTCCTTGTGTGTCCTTTGACACACCAAGCTCAGGCAGAATATACCAGGAGACTGTTCAAGCTGTGGGTGTGACAGAGACCCCAGGGAGGCAGCTCAGGACTCCTGGAATAAAAGCTGACAAATAGACATTGAACTTAATTCCAGGGACCCCGTTTCTCAGCTTGGCAAACGTGACTGGATTGTCCTTTCCATTTGCTTAAGTATCGTCAAGATGGGGACGTGATGTGCCCCATAGAGAATGTAAAAAAGGAACTAAGGAAAAGTCTTTGTTGGAACAAGTTAGTTTGGCTCTCAGACAAAACTAAGCAAGGTTCACTTACTATGTCATCTTCATAGCCCCCTGCCAGCACCAAGGAGTAGGCACCATCGTTACTCCTGCCATGGATCCCCGCAACGTGAGGCCTGTGAACGCCGGATTCACTCACCTGAAAGGGAAACCTTTGCTTGGTCACTGCTGCCCACAGGCTACAACCAGCATAGCTGCCCCTGGTCTTGGAACCAAGGTCACTGACAGTACTACCACAGCTCTGGTTTGCACATGAGCAGGGTGAAAGCACGTTCTCAACACTGTGCTGGATTTAGAAGACTTCTGATACCCAACACTTGAGAACAGGCTCTGGACAGGTCAGTGCTTTTTCTTCCCCAGTGTTCTAACAAGATGAGAAAACAACCTGTTCAACGTGGGTGTTTGAGAGAGACCCTCACCAGAACAAGTGGGAGGCACCACACACATCCAGGACAAACTATTGGAAACAAATAGGTTTGGGTGAGGGTTTCTGAGTTACCAAAAAGCACTGAAAAACCCAAACACACCCTTGGAACGCCTGGACAATGCACCATTAGTTATGGAACACTTGAGCGACACAAAGCCCAAGTTCTTCGCTTTCTGCGCTTACATACCCAGCGACACACGCTCCAAGATTTAACTGTTTCAGGTTTCTCCTAAGAGCTGGATCGTTCCCATTTTTCCCTACGGGGCTCAGGCCCGGATCTGCCTTCCTACCTGCACTCTGAACTTCCACATGGTGCCAACCGGAATCCCAGGAATCGGTCCGTAGTGGTTCGAGGGGACAATGGTGCATTCCTTTGTGCGACCGACACACGCCATGCCCTGTTCCAAGGAGCAAGACCCATCAGCCAAGAACGACGGGGAACTAACACACGCTATGCTTCAAAAGAAAACAGCTTTTGAACTGACCTTGCCCCAGTCTCTCCGCGAGGATGAATTAGCAGATGCCATCTTTTGTTTCTTTTTACTGTCTTTTAATCTCTCTCCTGCTAAAACCACCTCACTTGCATCATTTCGACATTCAGGGCAATACCTAAAGTCACCAGTCAATGAAAAGTAGCAAAGCCTTACATTGACAGAGAATTTCCTCAAAACACACTGAGTTATGTTACAGACTAGACAGGACACCAAAGCAACTCTCCCTGCTGGAATTACACTGGCATTAGCTAGTGCTTTACACAAGCTCCTAAACCATTGCAGGTGTGGCAGGAAATCAGCTGTACCATAAAATCCTTGTATAAAATGCTGAAACGGGACAAGGAACAACACAGTATGTACGTACATTGCTATCTATATGCATAGAGGCAGATGTATTGCATTATCTGTCTCTGTATATCTGTCACCATATATATTGCAGGTCAGAGTATGTATCACCGGCCTGATGTGGTGACAGAGCTGCAGACTACCTGTAAGCAGCCCATAAAAACCATGACACAAGTTAAGGCTCTTGGCATCAGGCTTGCAGTTTATAGGTAGCTCCTCTTCTCTGACAGGTATAGAGATCCCAAAACTAGCAAAAGAACTTGGAAAGCCACTGGCTTCGAACATGCTCTGACTAAACTGATGCTCAAGAAACGCTACAAAGTCCTTCCAAAACACCCAACCACACAAGCATCTCCTGAGCTCTACAGACACGATATTGCCACCTAAGGGCAGCACGAAGCCCTCGCCTTCTGCTCCTAATCAGACAGTAACTGCAGCACCACAGACACAGAACTCACCAGTCCTCATCGTCTGGTATGCTGCTGAGGGGAGGGCTGAGGCAGTAGATGTGGAAAGCCATATCACACTCGTCACACATGAGCTGTTTCTCTGGATCTTGTTTACCTCCACAGATGTGGCAAGCACAGATTCTGCACGTCTTGTTCGGGTTGTCCTTGCAAGCTTTACACACAGGTCCAATGCGGCCTGTGAGCAGAAAGAAACCACAGCCCCCTTCAGGCTCCAGAAGGGACCGAGATACACTGGGAACGGACAGAGGTGGCACAACTGCGGGGGTCCTGGAAGCCTCAGACCTCACAAAGACAATCAGAACATCCCCAAGGTAAGACTGAGACACGAGAACCACGCAGCACTCACGTTTTGCTGGAGGAGCAGTAAGTGGGCAAGCACTGCCTGGCTCTTCTATTTTATAGATTTCATCCACTAATATAATTCTGCAGTCATTCAAGGAATCCCCGGCATCCCTGTGAGGAGAAGGGAGGAAAGTCTGAAAGGTGAGCCTGTGACAGCAGCAGAGTTCACAGCTGTGGAGGCTCCTCAGCAACGTGCATGATGTGTCTTTAGTCCTGTGCCACACAAAACCCACTACAGCACCACGTGAGCTGGGCCAGTGGCACAACAGCATCACCACGAATCCCATCCCCTTCATGCAATTCACGTGTAAAACCCTTTTTGTTTTAACAAACTCCAGCACCTGTAGCATTCCAGTCAGCATTAGTGACTGTTCTACCCCAGAAATGAATTTCAGACTGATTCTTCTCAGATTTTATAGTTTCAAAGTCAAAATCACTGCGGGGAGAGGGAAAAAGAGGAACATTCTGGCAACCCTGTGAAAATTACTGAAATAACACAGCAAACAAGTCTCTGCCTCCTCGCAAACACGGGGCACTCCATGACTCCACAGCTTGCATTGCGCATGCCCTGCAACTGCAGCAGCATTTTTGAGGAGTCGCTCCGAGTTAAAAGCTTAAGCAGAGCATTCGGTTTATTCCACCTTACAGTTTGCTTACCCAAGTAATATCTTTGCATTTATCTCCTTGATCATTTTCATTTCTCTTTTCTGCAGGATCTCTGCATCGTACCAGAACCCTCTCTCCTTTGGCTCATCGGGGTTGTAGTTGACCATCACCACCTGCCCCACTTCCAGCTGGTGCCACTTCAGAATAGTCCGTGCACGAGCCCGTACATCATTGGAACCCAACTGCACAACTCCATTCTCTGGATAGCTTGGAGCAGAGGGAAGGCATTGAGGGACAGAGAAGGAAAATCAGATTCAACATCACAGCTGTTCCAAGTGATGGATTTTATCCAGACAGGTCAATTTATGAGCTGATGCAACATGCAATTTCCCACTCAGACACAGCCAGAATGGGGCACTCTGGCTCTGCTGCTATTGTATCCCACTTCAGACTTGGATAACAGCATTTCATAGTTCTAAAAACCTGATTCCAACCCCCTGGAATTCCAGCTGTAAGACAAACTTACAGCTCACAGGGCTCAGTTACTGCACCAGCCCAGTTCTGGTTTACCCTGTGGAGCTCTACAGTCAAATTTCCCATCCACGTCATGCTCCAAATGGACAAGAAGGGAACCAAACTCACTCTTCATACTTCACGTGGTATATTACATCTTCTTCAGGAATGGCTCTCGGCTGCTCAGGATCTGAGCAGCTCTCAGCGGATGCACTTGCGGGTTTTTTTCTGCTTACATTTACAACCTGGGCTTCAAACCATGCCCCCATGTTCATATCTCGAGCGTCGACCAGGTCATTGATCTACACAAAGCAAAGGACACGGCTCACTCAAATGGGCTTTCCAATGAAGCATTCATTTCCAAGGCTATTAAGGACTGAATCATCCCAAGAACCCCATGATCAAGATATTTCACAGATCATCATAAAAATTTAGATCTCCTTCACCCTTCCAATCCCAACCGAAATACAGGTTGAGCCCCTAAGGCTAAATATCCATTCTGCACCAACAGGAGCACAAGCAGGCTTCTTATCTAGCACAAACCCTTATCAGGCAGTCTGTAACAGACTTCCCAAGGGTCTAGCTCATAGTCTGGCAAAGGCAGCACTAGGTCTGCAATAAAATCCACTGAAACAGGCAGGTAAAGGGATTCTGCACAGCTGGCTGAGATTTTCTTTTGTTCATTCAAGGAAGTTTCAGCTTTGACAAAGGCAGCGACTCCCAGGTTGGAACGATTCAGAGTTTTTAAATCAAAACGGGCCCTCAGAATGCTTCCGATTCAAATGAAGTCAGTTTTGTCGTTGTAGTTAAAAGGATAACATGAAAAATAAAGCATTCTGACCTACAACACGAGGCAGTGAACGGCTTGGTGGTGCAGGGGTTAAGAAACGGAAAAGCAGTACCCACAGAATGAGGGCACAAAAGTCACTTCCCCATCAAAGAGCAATTCCCATCCGGGTGCAGCTCCCGGGAACCCCTCACCTTATAGAGGCCAAAGCCCGGGTCGCTCCAGTCGGGCTGTGCCGCCGTGCCGGGCTGGCCCTCCAGTTCCAGGGCACCCTCGCCGTTGTGAGAGCTCTTGTCGGATTCGCTCTGGCCCGAGCCGCAGCCAGAGTCTGTGTCCGAGAGCTCGGGATCCTTTTCCTTGCTGACAGCGGGAAGCGCGGCGGGGCTTTGTCTCACCAGGAGCTGCACGATGTCGTTGAGGCCGACGCTGTAATCGAAAAGGGAGTGACCGTCTTCCATCTGCAGGGAAGCAGTGAGACCAGGCGGTTATTGCATGCAGAGCCACCCATCGCGCTGCCATCGTCCCTACGTGCCGAGACGGAGCACGTGGCTTTCAAACAAGGAACTTGGCTTGAACTTCAGCACCACAGATCCATATGGAGCGCTGTTCTTACCATAGAAATGTTCTTTCCTCAGCCCTCTGCAAGCCAGGAGAACAAGACCTCCACGCTGCGGTAGACTCAATACCCAGAGCAAGCCACAGCGTTGTAGGAGATCTGAAAGGGTTTGCAGTACATTCCCAAGACACCAGTTCTGGGAAGGACTCAAAGAACTCTAGATCCCCTACATTCCCTATCAGGATTTAAAGGTAATTCCACACTACTTACTAACTGACAAGGAAGTTCTTTATTCCTTAGTTCAGACACATCAGAACACCACCTTGGACTCATCTTTATATTGGACTCGTGTACGTTCCGGATGACGGTTACAGCATCGCTGCTGAACATGGGATTAGGCAGAAGCCAAATTGCTCATCGCTCGCCTCTCTCTGGGCAAGCACACAAGTTTCCCATTGAGAGTAAAATCAAGAGATTCAATTCAATGTGAAACTGCCCCCTCGCCCCAAGCACGTCCCGGTTCCACAGCCTCTCCTAGGTCAGCGGGTTTGTCTGGCAAGGCTTTGGCTGTGGGTTTGGCTGTGGATCCTGCCCCTGCAAGAAGTCCACAGGACCACGAGGCCTCTGCGTGCCCTCCCCAGAACTCCGAGGAGCGCTCCCACTTCACAGTTAAACCGTCCTGCTGGAGCCCACAGCAGGGGCAGAGCTTCACCACATATTTAACGTCTGACTAAGAAATTACACAGGAAATGATCATCCCCTTCCAGCCCAAAGCACCAGAAAAAGCAGCCCCTGAGCTTTGTTCTCTATCGGGGGGGGGGGGGAAACAAAGCAAAACCACAAAAATTCACCCTTTGTGGGAATCACTGGGATTACTCAGCTCTGATTTATGGCACGAAGCGGCTGTGGAACAACCCCTGGAAACCTGAGCGGGCAGGAAGAGCTCTGGGCTTTTCCGAGATGAAAACTCCTCGAGATGCACAAGAACAAACCTGAACCCCGTCGTTTCTCACCACAGAGACCACGACTCGGCTCTGAACACGGCGCTGGTCTCACCAAGGAGCGCCGGAGGCACCAGTGCTGCCAGGGATGGAAAAGCCGAGCCCAGGCACCGGCCCCAAACCCATGGGAGCGCCGGGAATGGGCTGGAAGAGGCACCCGCAGCCGAGGCCGTACCTCAAACAAAGGCTGTGGGGCTCTGCATGGACCAGGCTTTTCCCACCATCACTGGGGGATTTGTAAGGATTCAAACAGGCGAAGCGCAGCAGGGGGAGGATGCTGAAGGGAGGCTGAAAGCCATGGGGGGAACGTTCCTATGGAAAACCGCGCCTAAAGGAAGGAGTGCTGGAATTGCACAGGGAGGAGCTGTCTTTGTCAGGCAAGAGCATCCTCACCAAAACAAGTTATCACTTCCAAAGCTCCGCTCACAAGATCATCAGGGCAGCCCTGGCAAAACCCAGGACCAACCCTCCCCGATCGCTTCATCCACAGCCACAAATGGGCAATTACTGCACCCACAACTACACCAGTGCAACAGAGGAGGCGGTGCGAGCCCTGCAGAGATGCTACACGTTCCTACAAGCCTCTTACACTACTGCTGGTACCCGAGCTTGTTAGATTAAAGCTACTCCAGGTGTGTTTCCATATCCTACAGTCACACCTGCTAATTCTAACGCACCACCAGCTCTCATCACCCTAAAATGGAGGGAAAGGGGGCATAAATAGCCTAGGAGAGATTGTCTAACACCCCCCATCCTATGGGATTCCAGCTGCAGCCCAAAGGAACTGCTACCTCTGCCATAAACGTCTCTGACCAACCAAGCACGGGCACAGGAGTTGCTTTACGTGCAGATTCAGCAGGGCAGGGGATGGAAAAGGGTGCTTGGGAAATAAGTTTGGAAAATGGATTTGAGAGCAGGGTATTTGGGAAAATGTATTAAAAACCGCATTGTAAAATTGGTGTGGTTGGGTTCAAGGTTAATTTTGAGGGATTACGAACTCGAGGGAAGAGAACAGCTGCCGTACAACTGCGGTGCTGTGGGGAACACGCTCGAAACGTCACGGCACGTTCTTCACTCAATGAGATTTCGATTTGAGGCAGAACAACTCCGAAGCCACGAGCTGCTCCCCCACTCTGCAAGGGAAAAGCGGCTCTTGACGGCTTCCCGAGGGGCTCAGTTCACAGGGCAGGAACCCCTGGAAGCGCTGCGCCTGCAGGCATCGCAGCGGCGGCGGCAAGGCAGGAAAGGGACGGGCTCGACGGAGGAGACAACGAAAACCCCTCCGGCCCGGCTGAGAGGGGAGCCTGGCAGCGGGGCCCGCAGCGCCGCAGTCGCTAGAGGGCAGCAGAGCACCCGCCTGCGGGCAATTAAAGCCAAGTCAATGAAGCTCTCGCTCCCCAGATGGCGGGGACATGGAGCGGGGGGGGGAGCGGAGCGGCTGCGGTGGGGCCGGGGCTGTCGGACGGTACCTGCTTGCCGCGGTAGAAGAGCCGCTGCCGGTGCGGCTCCACGCCGAACACCTCGTGTATCCGCAGCCGCAGCCCTTCCACCTTGGTGAGCTTGGAAAGCGAATCCACGCGGTGCGTCTCCTTCCCGTCCATGGTGCGCACCTGGATCCACATGGCGCCGGTCCTGCTCGCGCCGGGGACACCGGGAACGGATCGGGGTGAGAGCCGCGGCACCGGCCCGCCGGGCACCGCATCAATGGGACCGCGCACCCCGCCGCCACGCCCCCTTTCCACCCCCCCCACTACCCTATTGGCCAACACCCCGACCGGCTCCGGCGGTGATTGGTTACTGGCGGGTTTAGCCCCGCCCCCCCGGCCCTCCCACGCTGACCCCTAACGGCTCTGGGCCGCGCCCCTGCCCCTCCGCGGGCGCGCGCCAACTGCATCTCGCGCCACAATTGAAACCGCCCCGCCCACCGCCCCCGCGAAGTCTCGCGAGATCATGCAAATGAGACGCGTCTAGGGTCTTAAAGGGGCCGTCACCACCCGACGGCCCGGTGCGAGCGATGCCCCCGGGGGACCGGAGGGGTTGGGCGGGGAAGCAGCGGAGGGCACCGGCGCCCGCAGCCCGCGCGCTCGCCCTGGGACGGGGCAGCCCCTTTGCTCCGCCCGTGTTAAACCCCGGGGGTGTCAGCGGTGCCCCCGGCCCCGTCCGCATCGCCCCCGGAAGCCAAGCGGGGCGATGCCCCCACGGCCCTCCCCGGCGCCGCCGCTCACCGGGGCCCCGCGGCCCCATTGCAGGGGCACGGAGCGGGGTCGGCGCCGCTGCCGCAACCCCCGCCCGCCGCGTCCCGCAGAGCGGCACCGGAGCGGCCGCGCCCCGCCGAGACCGGCCCCGGGCCGGGGTGCGGGGAGCCGCTGACCCGAGGCCCGGGAGCTGTCATCGGCCTGGGCGCCGCGGAGCCGCTCCCGCAGCAGCCCCGGCACGGACACGGTCGGGAGGGGAGGACCAAAGCCCCTCCGGCCGCTCCCCTCCCGTTACCCCCGGTCCCGGTCGGGACTCACCGGCGTGGCGGGGCTGGAGGCCGGTGCCGCGCTGCGCTCCGCGGGCTTTGGAGTTTGGCGCGGAAAAGCCCCGTGCGCCGCGGGCGCCCGCCCATTGGCTGCCCCTGGCGGGAACGAGCGAGAGGGGCGGGGCCGCCGCCACCGCCTCCCGGGAGCCGGGATCGAGGTTCGGGGTGGGGGTTCATGGACACCCGGTGGGACCGGCGCTCCCCGGGGGCTGCACCGGGGATCCGAGAGGCGCAGAACCCCCCCGGTTCCCAAAGCACGGGGTCCGGTACCGGGAAACCCCCGCGGGCACCGGGAGCCAGTATTGAGCCATAAACAGGGCCACGGAGACCCGAGTGACCCCCTCCCACAGCCACCCGGTGCCGCTCCTCCGCAGGGGTCCCCAGCCCCTGGGGACGGAATAATCCGAATAACCGGAATAATCCGAATAACCGGAATAATCCACACAATCCGCAAGAGGCCTCTAACCCTTCCCGGGCCGTTAGATCCAGGTTGCTCCAGGGGCCCGTGTGCTGACCCCATGGCCTGGGTGACCCGGCAGAGTGGGGCCGATGGGATGCGCTGCTCCGGGAGGATGTTTTCCCCCCAAAGTACAAAACTGCACACGGGAAATGTGCCGCGGGAGGGGGGAAACCGCGAGCAGGGGGGGGACCGAGAGGTTTCCGAGGAAAGTCAGCTTCAAAATGAGTCTAAAACCATGGAAATTGGTGGCTGGGGAGGGGGAAGGGGGGAAGACACCGGGGCTGGAAAAGCGGGAATGGCGGCGGGTTGGGCGCTGCCGGAACAGCTCCGCTGACCCCGCAACCTGCGGACAAAGGGAACGCGAGGCGCGCCAAGGGAAAGGCAACGCGGCCTCTCCCAGTTCCCCCAGCCCCGGCCCCTCCAAACAGGGATCGGGGGGATCCGCAGCCCCCAGCGCGGTGCCGGCTGCACACGGAGCACAGCGCGGGAACCTCAGCGTTGCTCCTGCCCTGTCGTGGCTCCACGGGGATCCCTCGGTTAAGCCGGAGGTCACGGGCTGGGAGCCGCTGGCCTGGACTCGGTGAGCCCCATGCGTGCGGGGTGTGTCAGGGCAGGCAGCACTCGGCTCCGTTCCGCCCAGAGCCTTCCCTGTGTGCCTGCACTGGAGCCTCAGCCTTGCCCTCGGGCAGCCCCAGGCCCTGCAGCCTGAGGGGCCCCGGGTGCTGCAGACCTGGTCGGGAGGAGGAGGAAAAGCTGAGCATCGGAAAGCACGTTTTCACCCTTCTGAGGCCCAGCTCCAGTCTGAACGCCCCAGGACTGGATGTCCTGGCCTGAAGTTCCAACTGGTGTTGCTGAGCAGCCCATCCGGATCCACATCCCACCACCCACGTACATCCATTGCCAGAGGAGGGCAGAATCCACATCCCTCATGGTTTTGAGATGCAGGACAGTTCTATGACAGACTTTTACTACCCTCCTTCAGGTATTGCCCCCCCCCATTAGGGTACCATCTCACATCCATTTAGGAAGCACCATACAGGTACCCAAGCATGGGACACACACACACGTCCTTTGACCCTCAGCAGCTCCCCCCACAGCGCAGGGAGCTTCCTGTAGGACACGGATTGCTCAAGGGAAAGGCTTCAGGCAGCAGCGGGGAGACCGGCAGCATCCCCAGAGCTGAGTCAGAACAAGCAGCCCCCTCCTAGAGAAACCCCACTCATTCAGAGAATCCACGCAGGGCAAAACCCACGCTGCAGCCTACGCGCTGCTCTGCTCGCCTGCGCCTACTCAAGGCTCAGTTCCACATCATTCCAGTAATGGGACATTGCTTTCATTAGAGTTGAGTGATACCTGCTCTCCTTCCCGTTCATTAGGGGATAGGACGTGAGGGAATGGTGATGGGACAAAGGGAATGGCTTGAACCTGCCCAAGGGGAGACTGAGATGAGCTCTTAGGCAGAAGCTCTTCCTGTGAGGGTGCTGAGGCGCTGGCACAGGGTGCCCAGAGAAGCTGTGGCTGCCCCATCCCTGGCAGTGCTCAAGGCCAGGTTGGACACAGGGGCTTGGAGCAAGCTGCTCCAGTGGAAGGGGTCCCTGCCCTGGCAGGGGTTGGAGCTGGAGGAGCTTTAAGGTCCCTTCAAGCTCCCAGAGAACTTGGTGCTGCAGAGACAAAGCCTCAGGCTTCCATTGACTGCCAGAAGGAGCAGACCACGAGTTGGTCACAGCGCAGTCACCCCAGGGCTGCGCGGTTTGGTCGCCTCCCTTTCGCATTGTTTTGGGCAGCTGGGATGGAAAACGCTGCTCTGCCATCTGGTAATGCCCCCTGCTGGGAGGAAACAATATCCCGCTCGTGTGCCAGCAGCCATGGCCACTGCAGCCTGGGAGAGCCTACAGCACGGGTGAATTGACTGGCACAGAGACGCAGGCGCTCTCCAGGCCATGGGAATATTGTTCCCTGTGAGTCTGGGCACGGCGTCTGAGGAGAACAAGAGTCCCGGCGTGGACATAAGAACCGGCAGCTGATGAACACCCTTAAACCAAGGCCTGGGCAAAGAACCACTGAGAGCTGCTCCGAGCAGTCCCAACGGGGGCAAAGGTATCCTTGGGTGGCTGTTGGAGCCCCGCGATTCCCAGTCCGTCCCTTCCAATGCCCTTACAGCACTTGGAAGGAAAAGCAGCAGGGCGCTGGTCCCATGAAGCCACAGGAAGCATCACGCGAGATCCCAGCGCCCTCCATGGTTAACAGGGTTCAGCTCACAGGAAACCATCTGGATTCAGGAATTCTTTGCACCTTTGGCTTCTTCTGCAACCCCCCTGGCTCCCACCAGCTCAAGAGGCCACATCTGTGGTGCTGGGATCACCCCAGCCATGGGGAAGCTGCAGAGGAGCAGCTATAGGGGAAGATCCTTTGCCAGGCAAGGCCTCCCCTCCTCAGCGTCCCCATGGAATGTCACTGCCTGACGTGCCAGTAACTTCATTCTGGCTTCCACCTTCCCAAAGAGAAATCATTCGGAGCTTGGAAATCACTGCTCAGATGTGGAAATCAGTGCAGGAAAAGAGGTCCCAAAGCAAAACCATTGGAGCTGAGGACACAGAGGCCTCCCGTTGCCATTCAGATCCTTCACTTTCTGCTTCTCGACATCCATGAACTTCCCACTGCCGAACCTTCCTGCTCCCAGTGTTCAAGCAACGCCTTATCCCACTTGTAACCTCTTGGTTTTGGGGGCAGCCTTCCTCGCGGGCATTCCCAGTTGTGCCCCTATGGCACCAAACAGGTATTTCCTCCAATTCCCCAACTGCTTGGCAGGGGGGCGGCCAAACTCCACGGCTGGGGAGTGCAATGGTTACTGGGGAAGCAAGAGCAGGGGTCTCAGCAACGGCCTGAGCTGGCACCCACCCGCCCTGACCCGAGGGGTGCGGTAAAGCCCCGCAGGAGCAGACGGGTGCCAGAAACCAGCCTGGGAAGCAGCGGAAGGGGGAACTGGGCGCCGGGGAGAGCAGCCAAGGAGCCACGAGGCTGCAGCGAGGGCAAAGCCGGCGCCAGGCGCTGCCTGCCCCCAAGCGGGGCGGAGGTGCCCGAAGGGCAGCGGGGGCTGGGGAAGGCTCCCGGGATGCGCGGCCGGAGAGGGCCGAGCCCCGCGTGTGCTGAGGGCGGCCGAGAGCGGCAGCACGCGGGGGGCCGGGGGCCGAGGGCTCGGCAGGGCCGGGGAGCAGGGAGCGGAGCCGCGCGTTCCTCAGCCTGGCATCACCCGTGCCCGCGGCCCCACGCAGTGAGCGCCGCGGGAGACGAGGAGGCCGCTTCCGCTGCAGCGGAAACGGGGCGCTGCGGCACCACGTGTGGTCCCCGAAGGGACGGCGCTGAGCTGTGACCCACAACAGAGCAGGGAAGGAGTCGCACCTGACGGCGGGGAGCCAACAGCCCCACATCGGTGTGGGTCCGCACGCCTCCTAACAAACCCAGCCAGCACCGGCGCCGAAACAAGGGCAGGGAGCTGGCAGCAGGGGGGTCCTGGCTGCCCACGGGCACAGGAGATGGGGTTCAGGCCTGGGGACCACCAGGAGGACTCTGCCCCACGTCCTGCTGCTGCTGATGTAGGGTTCGCACAAAGGCTGGGGTTACTGATGGGATGCTGCCTCTTGTAGGACGCGCTCAACTCCCCTACCCCAAACGTGTTTCTCTGCTTCCTCCCACGTCCTTCCCACACCCTCCCGGCTCCTTAGAACTGAGTTTATCTTGGCCTGCAGTGTATGCTGCTTACACACAGCTCATGTATATAATGTACCTTGTTCTGCTTACACACAGCTCATGTATATAATGTACCTTGTTCTTACACACAGCTCATGTATATAATGTACCTTGTTCTTACACACAGCTCATGTATATAATGTACCTTGTTCTTACACACAGCTCATGTATATAATGTACCTTGTTCTTACACACAGCTCATGTATATAATGTACCTTGTTCTTACACACAGCTCATGTATATAATGTACCTTGTTCTGCTTACACACAGCTCATGTATATAATGTACCTTGTTCTCCTTACACACAGCTCATGTATATAATGTACCTTGTTCTTACACACAGCTCATGTATATAATGTACCTTGTTCTTACACACAGCTCATGTATATAATGTACCTTGTTCTCCTTACACACAGCTCATGTATATAATGTACCTTGTTCTTACACACAGCTCATGTATATAATGTACCTTGTTCTTACACACAGCTCATGTATATAATGTACCTTGTTCTCCTTACACACAGCTCATGTATATAATGTACCTTGTTCTGCTTACACACAGCTCATGTATATAATGTACCTTGTTCTTACACACAGCTCATGTATATAATGTACCTTGTTCTTACACACAGCTCATGTATATAATGTACCTTGTTCTGCTTACACACAGCTCATGTATATAATGTACCTTGTTCTCCTTACACACAGCTCATGTATATAATGTACCTTGTTCTTACACACAGCTCATGTATATAATGTACCTTGTTCTTACACACAGCTCATGTATATAATGTACCTTGTTCTCCTTACACACAGCTCATGTATATAATGTACCTTGTTCTTACACACAGCTCATGTATATAATGTACCTTGTTCTTACACACAGCTCATGTATATAATGTACCTTGTTCTCCTTACACACAGCTCATGTATATAATGTACCTTGTTCTGCTTACACACAGCTCATGTATATAATGTACCTTGTTCTTACACACAGCTCATGTATATAATGTACCTCGTTCTCCTTACACACAGCTCATGTATATAATGTACCTTGTTCTTACACACAGCTCATGTATATAATGTACCTTGTTCTGCTTACACATAGCTCATGTATATAATGTACCTTGTTCTCCTTACACACAGCTCATGTATATAATGTACCTTGTTCTTACACACAGCTCATGTATATAATGTACCTTGTTCTTACACACAGCTCATGTATATAATGTACCTTGTTCTTACACACAGCTCATGTATATAATGTACCTTGTTCTCCTTACACATACAAGAACCACAGGACTGAGCATGCAAACCTTTGCTCTGGAACTGCAAGCTCCAGGTTTTCGGTGTCCTGGCACGGAGCAGGAGCTCCAAGCGTTGCTCTTTTGACCTAGTAGCTAAAGCCCCACTTCAGATACCAAACAACATTACCTCATTAATGCTAATTACTGCTTATCTCACGCGAACCATTTGCCACTGGTGCTCACCTTCGCCTCTGCCTCCTTACCAGCCACATGAAGGGGATCCATGCCGACAGCACCGGTTTCCCCACTCAGGTGATGAAACAGAACCTGCCTCAGGAGACTTTCACCATCCCCACCACAACTGCCCTACTCAGGCAGTTTGCATCATTGACACCTTACCTGAGGATGCAGCTGCTCTCCTCAGACAGGCCAACATTCAGACAACACAGGAGTGATCCTGATTCCTACCCCCCCAATCCATCAGATCTTCCAAGGACGGACAAGAACACCCATTCTTTCCCCTAAACTCATCCCAGCCTCTAAAAGCCAGCGTGCCACATCTCCTAACCAGCCTCACAAACACTTCCCAAGCACTGCTCCCCCTTGAGGGGAAGCGGATCCCAGGAGGGACCATGCCCTGGGAACTGCTCCTTCCTCAGGAGCATCCTCAGTGCTGGATCCCCATCCCTGGGAGTTTTCAGGACTCAGCAAGACAAAGCCCTCAGCAGAGCTGGGCCGGCGTTGCCAATGGTCCTGTCTTAAGCAGCAGGATGGATTGCCTGACCTCCAGAGTCTTTCCAGCCAACAGCTCCATGCCTCAAAGCTGAGCACTGGGAATTGTCTACATTTCTGTCACCAACAGCACTGACAGCTCCTGCTCTGCCTTCATGGGTCACAGACATGAGACCCGAGGTCTCCTGCATTCACTGGCCAAAACCAAGGTGACTCAATCGCTTTAATGGCTCTAGAAGACTTCAGATCGTTCTTCCCCGTGCCTCAGATTCCTCCCCCGCCGATCTTGTGAACAGACAACAGGAAGCTTAATTGATGGCTTCCAACCAGATTTTGAGATCGGGAGATGGAAAAGCACAAATGGAAAAGCAAAACATTGACTAAACTGTGAATTATGTGTTATTGCTCAGAGCCCTGCATTGCTGGGGCTCCTATCTTCAAAATCACAGCAAAGCAGCAGCATCTTTCCCCATCGCTTATCTGCTGGAGCCAGGCGAGGGCTGAGAGCGGGAGCGCACGCCCTGCTCCTCGGGTAGTTACAGCACCCGTGCTGCAGGGTAGGAGAGCTCTGCCAAGAGCACACCAGAGCCAAGTGAGGTTTCCACACCACGGAGCCCACGTCCCGCTTCTCTGGCACTTGTTGATGCTCCCTGCGATGCCAGCGAGGAGCAGCCACTGTCCTGATGAGCTCCAGCACCCGCGCACGGGCTTCCCAACCACACCACTCACGAGCCAGTCCTGACAAGTGCCCTGGGCTCAGCTCGCTCTCTGGCCAAGCCTTTCTCAGTGTCCTGAAGAAGGCAGCAGCATTGGGGCTGCCATGGTGGCAAGCAGCATCACCAGCTCAGAGCATGGGACCAGGAGCGGTGCCTGCAGGGCCATGGGCTGAGCCCACCTCACAACACAACTCACATCCCCATAGACCACCTCCCTGTCCATGGTTGCTGTGGGGCAGCAGGACCCCATTGCATAGCCCTGCAGTGCCTGGGGATGGACACCCCGGCAGTGATGTCCTCTTTGGGGGGACCAACCACCCCCACCATCACCATCACTTTCCTGGGGGGGCCCTCATCTGCCTCCCACACCCACAGCTCCCGCCCCTCTCTCTGCCCTGCCCTCCCCATTGGCCGGGGCAGCACCTGCAGCGTCTCCATTGGCTCCCTCGGCTGCCCATCAGCCCCCGGGGGTATTTATGCGGGCGAGGTCCAGCACTCCCTGTGCTGTCAGTGCTGGGAGCCAAGGAGCCAGGTAAGGCTGGGCTGTGGGGCTGTGGTTGTGGGGCTGGGGCTGGGGCTTGGGTCAGGGCTGGGGGAACCCCTCAGGTCTGCCCCTTGTTTACCCAGGGGCTCTGCAGCCTCTTGCCCCGCGTGGCTCTTTGCGGCCCCCCCAGGGATGGAGGGTGCGGACAGGGCTTGGAGCTGGCTCCATCCTAGAGCCCTTGGCTCCTGGCTGCACTAAAGCTGATGTGCCCCTGCTGAGGGGCTGCTCCAGCTCCCTGGGGAAGCACAGGGCTGTGTGCTGTGTTTCTGCTGCTTTCCCCATCTGGGGGTGGGGGGTCTTGGCTTTCTGAGGCCAAAGGTGACATCTTACGGTGTCATGCTGTATCTGCTGTGCCTGGAAGGCATCAGAGCCTTCTCTAAAGGCTTCCTAGACTCTTCAATAAGGCCATGTGGCTGTGATCGAGCAGCTTTGGGCCTGAAAGCTCTTTTCTGCTTCTTAAACAAGAGGACCAAAGCTGTGTGAGGGTGCACTGGAGACAGCTCTCCCCCCCAGCCAGTGCAGGATGCATACCCTGGCCATCAGCAGTGGTGATGCTGTGGTATGTGCTGCAGGAGGCAGCTGATCACTTGGGCATCCCCTTCCTGTTGACAATGCTTCCAGCCCTGCCTGGAGCTATTTCACATGATCCTTAGGTGTAGGCATGATAATGGTGCTCACCAAGGGGGTGGCTGGAGTGACAAGGTGACTCTTGCTCTGCAGATGGAGGCTCTGCTCCCTGCTGAAGGGAGCCCTTGGCAAAGTGCCTTTGTGCTCCTCAAGACTAACCAGGTTTGCAGTGTGGCTTGGTGACTGCCTGAAACCTGCATGGCTCCAAAGGGCTTCAATTACTGACGCTGGCCCTGCTGAAAGGGCAGATGGCAGTGGGTGTTGGAGCAGCGTGCTGCTTGCTCTGCAGGTTACAGCCTCTGTCTGAAGCCGAGGTGTGTTCTGTGGAAAGATGGGGAATGGGAAGTACTGAGGAGCTGTTTTAATGAAACCCCCTTTCCTCTTTCCTGAAGTATCTCCAAATTCTAGCAGCTTGGATAGCTGATGGTAACTGCCCCCAGGAGTTACTGACCTGCAGCCACTGGCTGCGGTGCTTGATTTCTCTTGGAAGCGTGGCTTTAATCTTTGAGGTTCCCTAATGCCGATGGCTTTCCAGACAGGTCAGATGAGCACCTCCGCCAGCAATTCCCAAAGGGATGTCCTAAGGTGAAGGCTGAAGATCATCTGATCCTCTTCCTAAAGCAAGCTCTGCCCTCAGAGCATCTCCAGAGGGCTCCCCGGGCTGTGGGCAGTGCCATCCTCACTGTTCCGCAGCTCTAGGAACTGGGGTATCAGTGGCAAATCTCGAGAAGAATGTAAATAAGTGCTTTCACCACCAATGGGCCCTGATTAGCCCTCCCTGCTCATAGCCAAAGCACTCCTTCAGCTTTGTTTTCCTAAAGGATCATTAAGGAATTGCCAGTTAAGCTATTGAGCAGGCATGCAGCCGTGGCCAGTCTGTTTTCCCAAGGTAAAACACTTCTGGAAGGAAGAAAAGCTTCCTAAACAACAAGAGCCCACCCTCACATCTGATCTTCATGGAAAAGCAAAGCCTTGCCCCAGCTAAAGGAGTAGTTTTGTGCGCGATGGTCATTGTCAGGGTGACAGGAACCAAGCCCCAGCAGGAAGGGACTTGTCCTGCTGCCAGGCTAACGCGCGGCACTGGCTGTGACAGTCGGACCTGCTGCTCTTGCTGGTTCACCCAGTTCAGACTGGTGCCAAACTGGGCAAGGACCAGCAGCTGAGCTATTCTGCCGTGCCAGAAATGGGTGCTGAAGTTTCATCTCGCTGAAACTGCCTGTTTCAGCTTTCTCCAGTAGTGACCTAGTATTTCTCACGTAGCAATGGTATGAAACCATCTGCTTGTCATTTATATCCAAAGCAAACAGCGATGCTGTTTGTGCTCTCTGGCCTGGTGGTTCCCCCCACACTTGGGGGGGTCTCTCTGTTGGGATTCCCCCTTGAAACTGGCTTGAAATCGTGCCTTCCTTCAACGGATCCTGAAGCAGCTCACCCAGAAGTGCCCAGCACTGTGCTTTCCTACAGGCTCAGAGGGAAAATGAGGTCTGCTCAGCACTTCTGCAGGGAAAAGAGAAACTAAAACCATGCTGTGGGCTCAGGAAGATTTGCCTGCCCCACAGATACTGGCATTGCAACACACCTCATCCCTCCTACGTGGAGGAGAGCAAACCATGCCCTAACATGACTGTGCTGCAAGGATTATCAGACACGGCTGCATCCATAATTAAGATAGGCTCCTAGTACTTCAGAGGTTGGTTCTAACCTCAAACTGGTTTTTCCATCAGATGAGGAGTTCCTTCTGACTTACGCTGCAGCCAGAGTCCTCTCCTTTCTTGGCTGTGGTGTGCCTGACACCAAGGCCAGTAAGATGCTCTGCAGCTGAGTTTCTCCCACCCTTCTAGAAGTGTTTTACTCAGCAAAGGGGCTGTTTGCAGTGCTGTGGAAATAGCTGTGCTTTGCCCCGTGACAGGGCTGCAGGCTGATTCAGCCTTCTCAGCTTCCCAAACACCAAGCAGCTTGCCCTAAAGCAGAGCAGGAGGAATAAGCAGTGAGTGAGCAAAGCCTGTGGACTTTGGGACTCTGTTCAAGCCCTGCTTTGCTTTGGAGCCAGGCTGCTGGAGTTCAAGCTGTGCTTCTGCAGGGCTGTTAAAGCCTCTCCCTTGGGATGCTGGAGGTCCCAGTGCCTGGGACCCCTTTGCTGCAGACACGGAGCACTCGGTGCCCCATTAAAACACTGATGAATTGCATGCTTCACGCAGCAGCAGCAAGATTTGCCCTCCTGAGAAGGCTCCAGCCAAGGGCCAGGCCTGAAAAGTGCTTGTGTCACTACTTCTTGCCCGGCTCTCTGTTCCTGTTTGCACAGGAAAATAAAACCCTTACACAAGGCAAAGAGCACAAGAAGCAAGACAATGGCCTCCTCCTGAACCAGATGGCAAGTTTTGGGGGGCAGAGCCTGGAGCAGTGCTTGGCTTGGGAATCCAGTTTGTGAGGAATTTTGGTTTGGGGGCTTTCCATTGGAAAATGCCACAGCGGTTCTAAGAATAGGGCTTCACTGGCACGGGAGAGAAAAGCACTGCAGAGCAAATATGCTGAAATCCCTTCTGTGCCTGGCTAAGGATGAGAAGCAATCCTGGATTATCACCCGATACTGGAGTGTCCAGATACCAGCCTAAATCTGTGCTGGGGAAGCCAATACCCACTGAAGATATTGCATCATTTTTATACTTGATGTTCTTTATGGCATGATGTAATGAGAGCACTGCTGAGGCTTGGTTTCACAGGAAGTGAGGAGAGATTCCCTGCTTCACTGGGCAGCAGGAGGAGAACACCAGGAAAGCTTCAAAGGATCTTCATGTCCTTCCCCGCGCTGCATCTGCCCCTCTGGCTGGAGCTGGTAGTGGTAGGGAAGGTGCCAGAGGGTCCCCACCATGAACACAGGCAGAGTGGGGTCACCAAATGACTCTTGGTTCAGTGCCCTTTGCAAGGGATACTCCAGAGGAGAGGGGCTATCAACATCAAAGGTGAAATAAGGTGAAAGAAGCCCACTGCTGTTTCAGCATCTCCAGTCAGTCTCTCGTAGAAGGACAGTAATCGAGTGAGACAACCTCCAGTGGTTCCTCACTTACATTTGCTCTCCAAGGAGCAGCTTGGTGGGCATCCAGACAGGGTGAATCCACCACACACAAAATGCAAGACAGATAAGAGTTCTCGCCCACTTCTAACCTGCTGCTTTGAAGCCAGATAAATGTTATCAGCAGTTAAATAAGTGGGATGGTTATTGAAAGTATTTGGCTGTTTGGGGATTGAGGGAGGTGGCAGAGCACAGTCCTTGTCCTACATGAATATGCTGTCCTACTCTTGTTTCTCCTTTCAGCTGCAGCTGTGTTCACTATGGCATCACAGAAGACCACAAAAAAGGACCTGCTGAAGGCTGAGGAACAGCAGCAAGGGGTAGGTGCCAGGGCAGACAGAACTCTAACATGCAACAGTTAAACTCCCTGCTGAGGCCCACTGGTGAGCTAATGCCTGTCAGCACCTCAAAACAAAGATTAACCCTATGGAGCTGTGGCTAAATCTAAACTCGGTTGGCTCAGAAGCTCAAGAGAGCTTCAGGGCCTGCTCAAGTAATTCTGACACATGAGCTGTTACAGGCCCTATTTCCACATCTGGGTTTGGTGCTGAAACTCGGAGTGACTCAGAATTCATGAGCCCAGAGCTCACGAACTTTTAACCCTGGCTTGTCACTGCCTTGCTATCAGGTTTTGGATGAGTCTCTTCAACTCCGAGTTTAAGAAGGATGAGGAGATGAATTGGATATCTCCTTAGGACCTTTCTGCATAGACCCATGGCTTGTATTCACTCCCAGCTTGAGGCTGGGTCTCTAATGTCATTTATTTCTCTTGGGGTTTAGAGTGCTGTCAATCGAGTCACCAGCTTGCCCTTGCTCAACTCTGCTTTTAACCTGGTCTCATCTGCCTACAACTATACCAAGGAGACCCATCCTTGCCTCAGCGGTGTCTGCAGTGTGGCTGAGACCGTGGCTGCTGTCGCAGTAGGTAGCGTGGTTGGGGGGGCACAGCCCATCCTGAACCAACTGGAGCCGCAGAGTAAGTGAGGAGTGACCCTCTCTACACAGATGAGGAGGTGGGGAGGGGAACTTCATGTGTCTGTTGGGTGGTGTCTACCTCCTATAGCACCTTGTTCTAGTTGATTGTAGCACCGAGTCTTCCACTCGGCAGCTGCCAGCTGCTCAGTGGTCACAACAAAGACTGGCCTCTTGTCTGTGGTTCCTTTAGTTCACCAGCCAAAACCTCCCTGCTCTTCATCTCTCTAAGCTAGGAGCATCCCAACTGGTAGTAGCAGTGTCTGCCTTGGATATAGTTCAGTCTGTCTCATCCCAACCCTTTAGGCTGATAATCCCACCTGCCAGGGCAAGTATTGCACTCCAACTGGAGCAATGTGCCGCCAATAGCGACAAAGCTGAGAAGGCAAAATGGAGACTACTTAAAGCTGCCTAACTGTAGGGTTTGTTCACTCTTCCAACAAGCCACCCACCTCAGAAAGATTATCTGGGGAGGAACTTGCTTTCATGAGTATCCTGGATTGGCCATTGTAGGGTAAAAAGGCCCTCTCCCAACTGAAGAATAAACTAATACCTGTTGTATTTTCTAGTTGCACTTGTAAATGAATATGCCTGTAAAGGACTGGATCAGCTGGAGGAGAACTTGCCTTTTCTTCAACAGCCAGCAGATAAGGTAAAGGAAAGGCTTTTCCTTATGGGAAGCTGTGACTTGTCTCTTGCTTGATGGAACTGTTATGGATACAGAAAGAAACTTCAGCAGCACTGCTTTGTCAGCTCGGGCCCTGGGATGGGCTAGAGGAGGCACTGTGAGCTCATGAAAGCTGGAGAGATGCCTTCAGCATGTCCATGTAAATACAGTGTACAGACTTCCTGCTCTCCCCCAAGGCTACAAGCACAACTTAGCCATATGGGAAAGCTACTTCAGGGAGGGAAAACCTATTTCAGGGAAAAACAAAGTCACTTTCTCTGCCTCTCACTGTTGCAGGTAATCTCAGACACCAAGCAGCTGGTTTCC
Source organism: Pezoporus flaviventris (assembly GCF_033815535.1). Taxonomy (NCBI): domain Eukaryota; kingdom Metazoa; phylum Chordata; class Aves; order Psittaciformes; family Psittacidae; genus Pezoporus; species Pezoporus flaviventris. Next base: position 2,796,603 of record NW_026892591.1, read on the forward strand.
ACCAAAGTGACATCTGCTATGGATGCTGCCTGCGAGGCAAGAGAAGCAATGGCCAATAAAGTGACTGAAGCTGTGGACCTCACTAAAAATGCTGTTGGGGACAGTGTCAAGCTGACCAGGTCAGTGGTCACTTCCACTATTAACAGTGCGGTGGAGGCTGCTCATGGTGCCAAGGACCTTGTAACCACCAAGGTGACCGAAGCAGTGGACCTCACAAAACACGTGGTGGAGGACAGCATTGAACAGACCAAGTCTGCTGTGGCTTCCACTATTGTCAATGCTGTGGAGGCTGCCCAGGGTGCCAAGGACCTAGTGACCAGCAAGGTGACCACTAAGGTGACCGAAGCAGTGGAGGCTGCCCAGGGTGCCAAGGACTTAGTGACCAACAAGGTGACCACCAAGGTGACTGAAGCAGTGGAAGCTGCCCAGGGTGCCAAGGACCTGGTGACCACCAAGGTGACTGAAGCAGTGGACCTCAGTAAACACATGGTGGAGGACAGCATTGAACAGACCAAGTCTGCTGTAACTTCTACTATTGTCAATGCTGTGGAGGCTGCCCAGGGTGCCAAGGACCTAGTGACCAGCAAGGTGACCACCAAGGTAACAGAAGCAGTGGAGGCTGCCCAGGGTGCCAAGGACCTAGTGACCACCAAGGTGACTGAAGCAGTGGACCTCAGTAAACACATGGTGGAGGACAGCATTGAACAGACCAAGTCTGCTGTAGCTTCTACTATTGTCAGTGCTGTGGAGGCTGCCCAGGGTGCTAAGGACCTAGTGACGAACAAGGTGACAGAAGCAGTGGAGGGTGCCAAGGACCTTGTGACTAATAAGGTGACAGAGGCAGTGGACTTCAGTAAGCATATTGTGGAAGACAGTGTTGTACGGACCAAGTCTGCTGTAGCTTCTACTATTGTCAATGCTGTGGAGGCTGCCCAGGGTGCCAAGGACCTAGTGACCAACAAGGTGACCGAAGCAGTGGACCTCAGTAAGCACATGGTAGAAGACAGTGTTGGACGGACCAAGTCTGCTGTTGCTTCTACTATTAGTGCTGCTGTAGAGGCTGCCCAGGGTGCCAAGGACCTAGTGACCAATAAGGTGACTGAAGCCATGGACCTGACCAAAGGGGCTGTTCAAGACAGTGTTGAGAAGACCAAATCAGCGGTCACTTCCACAGTCAGTACAGCTCTGGATGCTGCATATGGCACCATTACCAGCAAAATCAACACAGCCCTGGAGCAGGGCAAAGAGGCCCTCCAGGAGGGTGTGGAAATGACCAACTCGGTGGTGACCAACAGCATAAGCAAAGCCAAGGCAGTGAGCCAAGCAGTGGGAGGTGGTGTGGAAGCTGTCCTGGGTATGTCAGAAGACCTGGTGGATAACTACCTCCCCATGACAGAGGAGGAACTAGGTGAGAAAACGCTTGCTTGGCGCCTGTAAATGCAAGTCCTTGAGCAGCTGACTAGAGAGCACCTGACACTGCAGGGCTCATCTTCTGAAGCAGCCAGGTAGCTCCATGTGGCATGGGACAGAGCAAGCATTTGCTTCGCTGGTCCTTGCCCATCAGCCTCAAGGCAAATAAACCCGTGGGTACATGCTTCAACCTATCTAAAGTCTGCTTATCTGAAGAGAGCATGTTGAGCAGGGACCAACATATACCTTTAACATCTGAGCAACAACAGACCTCGCCTGTTTGCACAGCACGCTTCAGCCTCAATTCTGATTCTCAATGGGTGATCTTACCTCTTCCCCTCCAGCTGGGCAAGTGGAGCACAGCTACACCTCTCTTCTTGTTTCCTCCAGGTAAACTGGCCACGTCTGAGGGACCCGGGATGGCTCCTGTGGAGGAGCAGAGGCAGAACAAGAGTTACTTTGTGCGCCTGGGTTCCCTGTCGACCAAAGTGCGGCGCCGAGCCTACCACCTCTCCCTGCACAAACTGCAGCGCCTCAGGCAAAGCACCCAGGAGACTCTCTCCCAGCTCCAGCTGGCAATAAAACTGGTACAAACCTGCCTTTCCCTCTTTCCTCCTGTCTGTAGCCTTCCTGCCCTGCTGGCCAGATGGAAGCTCTTCCTACATGCTCCACCAGCTGCATGTCACCTCGGCTCCCTCCCTGGGAGGGAAGCACTGGTGCTGCTCTGTGTGTGCTTGCAGTCCAGCTCTTCCTCTCATTTTTCCTATCAGATTGAGTCTGTGAAAGGGGAGGTTGGCCAGAAGCTTCTGGATGGGCAGGAGAAGCTCTGTCAGCTGTGGCTGGACTGGAGCCTCACCCAACCCAAAGGAAACCAAGTCAGAACTGCCTCCCAAGTAGAGGTATCCCTACAGGGGGCATTTAATCAGGCCTCTTGGTGCATCTCACCTGCTCTAGTAACTGAGCTCTATCTCTTTCCCATCAGGTAGAGTCACGGACTCTAACTATGCTGCATATCATCACCCAGCAGCTCCAACCCATTTATGAGAACCTGAAAGCCAGCATCCAAGGCCTGCCCAGCAACATCCAAGCAGCTGTGCATCAGGCCACTCGAAATATCCACAAGCTCCACAGATCTTTTGCCAGTGCTGTGTCTTTCCAGGACCTCTCCAGCACCACCCTGACCCGGAGCCAGGACCGGGTGGCAGAAGCCCGAAGGTCCCTAGATGTGCTCTTTGAGTATGTAACCCAGAACACTCCTCTCAACTGGGTTGTGGGGCCCTTCAGGGCAGTAGCTACCATGTCACAGGGGAGCAGAAAGCAGCAGAAGAAAGATTCGGTGCCTCCAATAAAATCACCTGTGCTGGAAAAGGCCACATCATCAAAGGAGGGGGCTGAGACCCCGGAAGAACCAAAGGGAGCACACGAGATCCTAGGGGAAGAGGGTGAAGTGCTGGAGAAGCTGGAAGAGAAGGCAGAGGAAGATGCAGAGGTGGCACTGGCTGCAAAGGAGGTAAAAACTAAAGCACCAGAGGAGGATCTCTGAAGAACTCCAGCTCCTGTGGCCATGGCTCCCTGGCTAGAACATCACTTGGTCTTTTAATCATGTGCCAGAAGTGCCTCCTGCTCCCTCGCTGAGCCTCCAGTGAGATGTAGTTTGGAAGGAGACTCAAACCCAAGTGGGCTGATTCCATACCTTGATCTGCTATTCCTTGTAAACCCTGCTGCTGCCCTGAAAGGGAAGATGGGGCCCTCCCTGTCCTTTTGGCTTCTGAAGTCAGCCCAGGTGCGTGGGAAGGGGTGGCTCTTGCTGAAACAAGCTGTGGGAGAGAAGCAGTGATTTCCACTTAGTTTTAATGCTGGATTTGGGTTTTATTCAGGCAAGCTGCTCTAGAGGAGGCTGGGCCTGACCTCCTCTGGCAAGTTTTAAACATCCACGTTCCAGGTTACCTTCCTTTCTGCCTCTTGTGCTTCCAGAGAGGCTCAGCCCCGGATGGCAGAAGAGGCCACCTCAAAAAGGGACTTTTCCTTATGGATCCAACCCTTTCTTTCATAGAGAACCACTGAGCGAGGTGGGATTTTCCTTCAAGCATGCCAATGTGCAAGGGACTATCTTGCCTTCAGGGATGAGCTGTTTGTGAGTAACTCCATGCAGGTTTTGCAGCCATAAAGAAGTCTCTCTGCCACAATGCCAGGATATCCTGCTATTAAAACAGGGCTGATAAGTGCTGGATATTTTCCCAGTGAACAATGCTTTGTAATCATTTCTAATGTAACTTATTTGGGTAATGCCTGTCCCAAGGCTGGAATAAGGGCAAGCAGACATCAGAATAAAGCATGACCTGTGTCCAAAGAACTACCCACGTCTGTGTGTGTGTGTCTAAAGGGGCATTGCTGTGTTCTCCCTTAGCCTGAGTTGGGAGCGAGCTTGCATTTAATGAATCACTTCATAGGGATGTAGGGACAGGCCAAGGGGAATGGCTTGAACCTGCCCGAGGGGAGACTGAGATGAGCTCTGAGGCAGAAGCTCTTCCCTGTGAGGGTGCTGAGGCGCTGGCACAGGGTGCCCAGAGAAGCTGCGGCTGCCCCATCCCTGCAGGGCTCGAGGCCGGGTTGGACCCTGGGGCTCGGTCGGTAACGCCTCAGCCCAGCGCTAGAGGCCAGAGCCGCTTCTCCGGATGCAAAGCTTCCGGGGGGGGAGGAGGTGGCAGCTCCCCGCTTCCTCGTGTTCCTGCCGGCTCCGGCCGCCCGCATCGCTCCCGGCCCGGGCACCGGGGCGAGCCGGCCCCGCCGCACAGGGCACCCCCGGAGCCGGGCCGGGGGCGCGGACGGAGCGAGGGGCGAGGACCGGGACCCGGCTCCGCGGTGAGTCAAGGGGCGGAAGCGCAGCCCCGAGGTGCCGGGGGCGGGGGGTTCCCGGGGCCGCCCTCGCCTCGTGCGGCCGTTTCAGGGCTCGGGAGGTTTCCATGGGAAGAGCCCCCGGGTTCCTCACGCGCGGCCTGAGCTCCCGCATTGGGCAATGGGAGGATTTCTGTGAGAAAAGCGCCCTTTGGAACGGGAAACTTCCCCGTCCGCAGCGGTTCTGGGGCGGCTGCTGCGCTCCCCTTTAAATAGGGAAGACTCGGCCGGGCGCAGGGAGCGCCTGCGAGCGGGGACCCTCCAGGCACCCGCGGCCCCGCTCCGGACGAGTCCTGCCGGTCCGTTCCGCCCTGGGCAGAGGCCAGGTGAGTGCGAGGGTTCAACAGGGCTCGGGGACAGAGGGAGAGGCAGAGTCCACAGTGACGTGAGGCTGCCAGGAGGAGGATGCACGTGGGTTACAGCCCTCGTGGCAGGAGGAGTCTGAATGGGCTTCCTCTAGGCGTGCTTCATTCCTCACTGCCCATCGCAAGGAGTCTGGAGCCGGCTGCCTGGAGGAGAACAGACGCTTGGATTTACCCCAGCGCGTTATTAGTGCAGCAATTAGTTCAAAGCGGTTGTAATTAATGTGACTGGAACGCAGAGAACGTGCTCATGGCTTAGTAACAGGCTTGGGATAACGTGTGGAGCTCCGGCAGACCTGCAAGCGCTGGAGAGATGCAAAAGTACTTTAAAGCTGCGAGGGGGAGCTGGAGCATCCCCCCAGCTCCCCACATCACCAGTTCTGGACGTTGTCCTGTGTTCTCCTCACAGGTTCCTCAAGACAGAGACGCCCAGTTCTGGGATGAGCTCCTGAGCAGCACAGAGCCATTGCTCGTGCAGTACGTGCCGTGTGGCCAGAGCATCGGAGAGAAACGACCCTTCAGGTGCTGGGAAACCCCTATTCCATCCATGCTGCCTTGGTCGCTGGTCCAGGCCACCAGCTGAGGAGATGGCGCAGAGCACCCCGCTCCAGCCCAGCTTTGAGGACGTTCTTTGTATTCTATCCCGTGTCCCTCCAGAAAAACTCCTGAGCCTCAAACATAAACTGAACTTGGTATTCAGGCCCAGCAGCAAATTGTTGCAAGCCATGATTCTGCTTGCTCTGGGGCAAGAAACGAAGGCAAGGATTTGTCTGGATGTCTTGAGGGATAACCGGGCAGCCCAGTATGTCCACCAGACCACACTGGGTGCTGCAGGAGCACAGAAAGATGGGGAGGATTTGCAGCCTCCCAAGCTAGATGCAGGTGCCATGGAGCTTCTGGCACAGATCTACACGGCGCTGGGGAAGGAGAAACTGTGCAGCCCTGAAGCCATGGAGAAGGCCTGCCAGGCTGCCAGAGAAGCCCGCAACGCCAGCAAGGAAGTGCCGGGAGCACTCCACAGCATTCCACCCAGGGACAAGGGAGAACACGGCCCTGCTGCCAGCGTGGGCTCAGGTGACAAAGAGCAGATGCTGAGTTCTGATGCAGCCGGATTTCTCCTTCCAGCCACCCCAAAGTACATGGTGAGGAGTTCTCCGGTGCAGATAGGAATCCACTCAGACCTCTCACGCCTCTCAAGCCCAAAGAGTCTGCACTCTGTGGAAAGCTCCTTGGAGAACCTCTCTTTCCCCAGCCACTTGGAGATCAGCGCATCACCAACAGCTGCTCTGCACAGCCGGGCCTCCTGCCCAGAGTGGGCACAACAGCCTGACGGGGACAGGCAGAGCCATGGCCTGCAGGAAGCCTCCGGCCCCGGCCCCAGCTCTCAGCCTGCCCAAGTCTTCCGAGCAATGAATGCTCCACAGGCCCGTTCGTGCCATCCGACAGTCCCAGTTCCTGACATGGAGCTGCCCACGATGGGTGCTGTGAACCAACCTGGGGAAAGCAGCGATGTCTCCAACACAGTGGCAGCAAAACCTCAGGCACCGAAAGAAAACACAGACAAAAAGCAAGGTGAAAAGCAACCATCTACAGGGCTTCCTGCCTCAAGGGCTGCCGTGGACACTGGTCCTGCCCACGTGTCCATGGAGGAGCCCCACGTTTCAGGAGGCATTCCTCCTAACTCTGCATCTGCTTCCATTTCAACCCGTTCACTTCCTCCTCCTCCTACCTATTCCTTCGCCTCAACTCTTCCCCCTCCTGAGGGACCTCGTTCCAGCTCACCATATCCCCTGCGCTCCCATTCATCCCCGTCTCCTGCCTGGCCTCCTCCTCTCCAAACTGCGGAACCAGCTCCCACACCGGGGCTGGATGGTGGGAAGTTCTTCACTTTCGTTGTCCTGCATGCCAGTGAAGATGAGCTTGTTGCCCGTCGGGTCAAGGACCTGCTGGAGAACATGGGGGTGCCCAATGGTGCCACGCTCTGTGAGAACTTTGCCATTGCTGGACGCAGCCATATGACTTGCTTCCAGGATGCTATGGAAAACTCTGCTTTCATCATCCTTCTGCTGACCAAGAACTTCCCGTGCGACCTCTGCATGTTTCAGACAAACACTGTTCTGATGGAGTCCATCATGAATCCATCCAAGGGCGACTCAGTCATCCCTTTTATACCCCAGGAGAACCCCTTGGAGTGGGGTCAGATTCCTGCTGTGCTTGGAGGGCTGACACCCTTGGATGAGAAATCTCCTGGCTTCTCCAAGACGGTGCAGAACACCTTCACCACCAGCAGGATCAATGAGAAGAAAGACTCGTGGGACATGCTGCAGAGAAAGAAGCTCCAGCTGCGAGAGGAGCGGCACCGAATGCTGCAGAACGTGGCCGCCCTCAACCTTGGCTCCATCCCTCCCTCAGCAACACAGCCCCCGCTGCTGGAGCAACCACCCCGACAGTGGTGGTCCCCGGCTGGAGGTGGCCTCGGGCCTGCTCGCATGGGGTCTCCTCCTGACCAGCCCCCATCAGGCCACTACAACGTGCTGCCAGGTCCAGGAGGGATCCCACCCCTCATCATCCAGAACGCCCGAATGGTTCAGATCGGGAACCACAACGTGATGCAGGTGGAAACCCTCACACCAGGTGCAGAGGGCCCTGAGGAAGGCTCCAGGCAGAGCGTTTGAGGAGAGCAGCAGCAGCTCAGCCACGGCTGGAGCTGCTCACGCGTGGTTTTAAACCCCAGATGTGTGATTGTGCTGGGACTGGGACTACTCTTACTTCCCTGTGGGTTAAAAGTGCCACTTCCTGGAGCCCAGGAGAAAATGACCTGCTTTTGTGTTGGACAAAAGAGGCTGCAGCCTCCTGCGACACTTTTCCTTGTGCTTCTTTATGAGTAAATGAGAAAACACTTTTAACTGAGAAAACTCTTGATTTTGAGGCCACTGGATGGGTTTAGAAATAAATTTTAATTGATTGATTTGCATTTCTCCACTTCTGTCCTGTAGAACTCCCCAAGGGGCAGCCAGGGATAGCTGGGAAACCAGGGGATGTGTCTGTACCTCGGGGGTGGAGGGAGCTGGGCCATGGCACACGCTCCCATCAGACCCAGGGAGGTTCAGGAAAGCAGCTTCTGACATCTGAGGGGCAGCAGGAATCACTTCCCAGTTCCCCTTGGGAACTACAGCGAGAGCAGTTTGGGTGGTGAAAGACAGAATTCCCCAGTGCCCCCTCAGCATGGCCTGAAATGGGTTTGTATTGAAGGAAACTGTTAAAGAAGTGGGATTGCACACCAGGCCCAAGGGGAAAGAAGGATCTGCCCAGTAGAGCTTGGAAGGGGCGGGGAGGAAAACTACTTCATGAAGATGGAATGAGATGGGGAAATGTGGAGGAGGTTTGAGGAGGCAGAAGCTACGTGTCCATCCCTCCATTCTCGCCTGCTTGTACAAGTCCGAGGTGGGAGCAGGAGTGAGCCAGGGGCAGCACAGAGGAGCGCTCTGTGCACATTCCCCACCTCTGTGTAACCTCCTTTGAGGGGAAGCTCTGGGGGGGAAATGAACAGATTGAGCAGAAAATGAAAAGTGCTGAGCAGAAAATGAAAGTGCTGAGCGGAGCAATAGGGAAGGGGTGGAGAAAGGCAGGAATGGGCAAGGTATCCCGCAGGCTACACCTGGGAGGTATCTCCTGAGCTTTCAACACCAGGAGGCAGCTGCAGCAAGGCCCCAGACCCCGCACTCCTCCTCCAACAGCTTCTGCTGCAGCCGTTTGCCTGCTCCGTCAGTAGAGGTCAGCCCCAAGCCACCACTGGAAGAGCTCTGGAGTCAGCTCACCCTGGCAGGAAGGACCAAGTCCTTCCCCAGGGGGGACACCTCAAAGGCCAGCGTGATGGATACAGGGAGGTGACTCCATGCAGGTCACTCTGAAAGCCTGTCCCAGGTGGGTTCAGATGGAGAGGAGCCACCATGGTCTGGCAGCCAAAGCACAGGGCTCCTACAGCAAGCGAGTAGCAGCCTCCTGAATACAGCTCCCAAGACATGGGAGGAGAGAACAGAAGGGGAGCCCTGGCTCCTCAGAGGAGAGCAAGTAACTGTAAGGGGCCAGTCCCCTCCACCCGCTCTGGGGAGAGCTGCAATTGCTGCCTTGGTGCCTTCCAGTACCTTGTGCCCCTCAGAAGGGGCTGAGGGTGCCTGCAGGGTGATGGGGGAGAAGCCCAGGCACCGAGCAAACCTGAGTGCAAGCTCCTGGGCACCGCCAGATGGAGGAGCTCAGAGCTGGTTGTCCCTGCTCTTAAACTGCAACAGGGAAGTAGCTGGCAAGTCTGGGTTTCAATCCCCCAGCATTTCCTCTTAAAGAGGCCACAGGTCCTTCCTCATGGGTCTGTCCACAGGTTTCTCGGCTTCCCTCAAGGAGGCTGAACTCCTGGACGTCCCTGGGCGAGAACAAAAGCCCAGGCTTGGACAAATCAAAGCCCGCTCTGTCCTGAGCAGAACAAGAACGCCACGAATACAATATTGCTATTTAAAACCTGCCATCGGTTGTTGGCTTCCAGCTTTGAAACAGTTCAGCTTTGAACTTGGAAGGACCCAGTGACAATGGATTAACCCATTTACTCTTTATAGAGAGCCTGCTGGAGTCCTCCAAGTGCCTGGATTCTTTCTCCATCCCTATTTAGCCTCCTCTACGTCACCCCTGTTCTCTAGGTGTTGTGTTACCGCACTCCTGTCACACTGCAGTTGCTGCGCTCCTCCCCTGGGGAGAAGCCATGAAGACATACCCATCACTCCTTCCCAGCTCCTCAGCTTTCTATAAATACAGCCTCATGCAAAAGCAGGCATCTGGAAGCTGTTCCAGCTTGTAAACAACCTCAACAGAGCCACATCCAGTCTGCTTGGAGTGGAGACAGGCTTGGGGTACTGCAGGGTTGGGGGATTTTAGTGTGTGTGGAGCTCAACAAGACCAAAGGTTGTTGGGAGCAAACTCCACTGAGGAGCCGCAGCCCTGGTTTAACCGCAGCAGCAGGTTCACTCTTCCCCCGTTTTCAGGGCCCTCTTTGCCGTTGCTCACCCTGGAAGGGAGCTTTGGCACCAGGGCCTTGTGTTCACCAGGAGAGTGCACGTGGGCCTGTGGACCCCCTCGTTCTTCCCCGGTTTCTCTGGGAAATGGGAAGTGCTGGCATGGCACCTCCAGCTTTGGCCTCTAGGCCACTTTGTCAACAGTGAGCTTACGGCATTAGGAGGCTCCAAAGACATCCACGGAAGAGCACCAGCAACTGCCCGCAGGAAAAGCCCAGTGAATTCCTCACCACTTTGGCATTCCTAAAGAAATCTGCACGAATGAGAGGCTTTATTCTCCAGAGGGACAATCACCAGGATCCAAGAGGGAAAAAGCACATCGGAGGTTTTAAGAAAGGAGGAAAAAGCAGATGGTTTGCTCATGGCAGTGGATGGAAGGGCTCCTGGTGTGCTACAGGAGGGCGTGCAGCCACCCCAGTGCAAAACCACCCTCCACTCTCTGCCCAAGAGTTACTCAGCTAAAACCACCCCCAGAATGTTTCCCTGCTCCCCACAACCCTCTGGTTTGCCCCATGCACTGGAGCTGGCCCAGACAACACCCATAATAAGTATGGACTGTTCACTGTAATTACTCCTGAATTCATGCAGGGATTTCTCCCACCATCAGCACTGTATTGCTGGGTCCTCACTATGTCATTACACATTCTGTCTGTGTTAAAGAGAACAAAATGCCATTTTCCATCACACAAAGTATTCTCGCCTCCATGAGGCTCTTACACACGACTGAGTTCTGGAAATGCAAATCCTTGTGTGGAACTAACTCCAGCACCTTTGCCAGGAGAGAGGTTTGCAATTGCAGTACAGCTCGGCTTCTCCCAGGAGGGTGACACAAACCAACCATGTCTGTTGACTGCACACACCCAGTATTTCCACAGCCACAAGTGTAGCATCCTCAGGACACAAGGTGAAAAGGGAGGCTCCCCACCAAGAACTCCAAGGCACTTGCATTCTAGCAGCCATTTGTTGGTTTATTATTTAAAGTTAAGGGCGCTCATCAGCTCACAAATGAACAATTTCCATTCCTGCAGTTGAGTTCAGGTTTCAGCCAAAAGGAAACTAGAAGGCAGCTCAACTAACTCTGCACTTTACAGCTCCAGACAAGTGAAACCTCCGAGCTTTATAAATACATGTTATAGCTAACACTGCAAAACTGGAACGGCAGATCTACAACAGCTCGAAGGGGCAGAGCGTTGGGTTATTGAGGCATGTGGATACGCTGGCTTATAAATACAAGTAGAGAAGCTTCAGTAGCATCTAGTGCATGGTTGGTTGCCAGGGTGCTGCTCTCCCAGTTCTTGACCTTTCCCAGAGCTCAGAGGCAGCTGCTTCACCCCCACCTGTGTTTTCCAGCCTGCCCAGGGCCAAGCACTGAGCCAAGGCTGCCCAAGCCCAGTCCCTCCCCCTGCAAGATCAACTGCGGCAGCAGCATCATGTTCACCAACACCGAGTGCTTACCAGCAAGGAGGGCTCTGCTAAGGGAGGCAAACACCACCTGTGTGCAGGCCCTAACCCAGGGAGTTTGCCCCACCAGTAGCCAAGGGAGATTCCCAATTCAATCGCTGAAGTAGCACCATCCTCCGGGAAGTTGCAAAAAGAATCACAAGCCAAAAGCAGAAGCTAACAACCCACTCCAGGGAGGGATATTCCAGAGGGGGATAATGAAGAGCCCAACTGATTGATACCAACAGATCTCAGCAGAACAAGGAGGCACCTTTAACTTTCATTTCTTGCTTGCTTCTCCCTTCAGACCCCCCACCCCCCCATACAAACGTGCCACCAACACTCACCTGCTTTACCAACCGTGCAAGCACCAGCCCACCACAGGTACCTCCCACCCTGGAGGGTTTGCCAAAGCCCATCCTCAGAGATGGCTCAAAGTGCACTGGTTTGGCTCTGCAACCTGGCCATATCCACCTCGATCCCTTGGAGCTAAAGGGCCCTGGTGCAGGGAAGGGAGTGGACGCTGGAAGAATGGGCAAGCTAAGAGCCTAAATACCACATTAATGTTTTGGGTTGAAGGTAGCAGTTTTCCCTCCCCATTCATAAAACCCAACATCTATTGATGAAACTATATAACCAGAACTGACCTTACTATATCTTACGGGACTGAAGAAGTCTTGCAGCATAGATAGGGCCTGGCTCTAAAAGAGAAAAAATAACCCAGCTTTATGCACAATCATTGAAATCTCAGGCCTTTACCACCACTTGCTACCTGGCCAACCAAGGGAGAAACAAAAACCATCCTCAGCATACCCAGCCCTACTGCCAGGCAAGGCAACTACCTCAGCAGAGCACAAGGCACCCGGCTCTTCCACTCGCACTGTCCCAAATCTGAGAAAGGGGGGGGAAAGAATTAGTTGGAAGATGCTTTATTCCTCACTTGCATTCCTATCTGCTCGGTATGTGGGATGGGAAGCACTAGATCACATGTGTGAGGTGTAGCTGCTCCAAAGCTTAATGCTCAGTTAATCCAGCACTTAGGGGAGAGGCAGCAGGTCCCAGGGGATCTCCATGGTCCATCCTTTTCAGGGCAAGACGGTTGGCATGGGAAAGGGCAGGGGCCGCAGCCTTCTCTGGATACAGTGCACTGGAGCTGTCTGGTACCTGAAGGTGACAACACTGAGGGGCAGCCATGGGCTCTCGAGCCTCCTCTTCCCCTAGTCCTGCACACGCCAGCTTCATGGTGACAGATGAGGACGAAGCTCACATCCCATCTCAGCACAGCAACAGCCTTCAGCATCTAGGCAAGGATGGGCCAAGATCCCAGGCTGCACGACCTCTGTGGGGTGGAAGAAGCGACGGGAGAGGCTGGAGGCTTCAGCTCTCCCACCCTAATGCAGTTCAATGAAGGCTTCCAGCTCCTCGGGGATGAAACCCTTGTAGGGAATCTTGTGCTTGTCCAGGGCGCGAGCAGCAAGGCACTGGAGGGTGATGTAATTGAAGGGCTGCATCATGCTCTTGGTGAGCAGCTTCTCATCCAGCAGCTCATAAGCAGTCTGCTTGAAGGCATTGGTGGCATCCATATGGGCTCCAGCCTCCATCAGGGCACTCATGATGAGCGGGCAGTTGTTGCGGGCGGCAATGTGCAGCGGGGTGTTGTTGTCGTAGTCACGGCTGTCCGGGTCAGCCCCACACTCCAGCAGCAAGTTCACAACGTGGAGCGATGGGAATTTGCCCACGGGATAACGTCCCACTGTTGTGGTATCTTTGTCCACAGCCATATGCAAGGGAGTGAAGCCGTTCTTGGCCCGGGGGCTGCACTTGAGCAGGCGGTAGATGGCCTGGCGCTTCTGGTGCTCCTGCTCCGGGGTGCACTCCACCTTCTCCAGCAAGAAGACCAGGTGCAGGATAATGGCCAGCGTCTTGGTGAACTGTGCTGAGTCAACTACAGGGTCCTTGCCATGCACAAGAGCTCTCTCCACCTCCCGGACCCCTTTGCTCAGTACTCCCATGAGGTCTGAGAAGCCCAGGTGAGTTGCTAAAGTGCCTTTGGAGCGGTCCTGAAGCACATAAGAGAAAAGCTCAGCAAAGGAAAGGAAGCTGCTGGCAGTCATGGGGCTGAGAGGCTCCAGGTTGCCTTGCTGCATGTCCAGGGCGTACTTCCACAGGTTAATGCAGCGCTCAAAGTTGCCGGAGTCAGCGTAGACGGCTCCTCGGTAACGGATGTAATAGGAAGTGTCCGGGTGGGAAGGCCCCAGGATGCGCTCTCTGATCAGCAGCGCCTGCATGCGCATCTCATCCGGATCAGTGATCAAGGCTTCCAGCTCCTCCAGCGAACTCACTTCCCGGGAATAGTCATAGGCCAGCACCAGCTGCCGGGGCTCAGGTTTAGGCAGGTATTGTCCCCCCTCGCACCGAAGCTCCATCGCCCTTCGCCAGTACTTGTGGGCTCCCAAAAGGTCTCGTTTCTTATCCACAAACGTGGCACCCAGCAACTCCAGCGCTTCCACAGCAGCCTCTCGAGTGCAGAACACGTTAGGGACCTGCTGCTCATCCTGGCTGGAAGCTGAGGCACAACATCTCTCACACGCCTCTTCATCACTGCCCTGAGGAGCCTGCTTGCCAGCGCCACAGCACCTCTGATGGCTCCCACCTGAGGCACAGGTCCCGTTTTGGCTCCCTGCAACCTCCTCCTCCTCCTGCTGCAGCCCCCCTTGGATGAGGTACTCCACAATGTTGGTGTGCCCGGTGACGCTGGCAGCCAGCAGAGGAGTCATGCCATAGCCATCCTTCTCCATGCGGGCTTTGGAGCGGAGCAGGAGCTGCAGGATCTCCAGGCTGCCGGACTCAGCGCAGTCATGCAGGGCTGTGTTCCCCTTCACACTCCGGCGGTTGACATCAGCCCCTTTCTCTAACAAGTAACGTGCAATCTCCCGGTGCCCTTTGTAGCAGGAGATCATCAAACACGTGTGTCCGTGCCGGTTGGCTACTTCCAGGTCTGCCCCGCGCTCCCCGACCAAGTAACGCACGATCTCCAGGTGCCCATCGAAGCAGGCGGCCCGCAGCGGCGTGGAGTTGGTCAGCGTGGTCTGGTTCACCGAGGCCCCGTGATCCAGGAGGCTGCGCACCACCCCCAGGTGCCCGGCGGCAGACGCTGCCCACAGCGGCGGGGCCCCCTCGATGGTCTCCCCGTCGAAGTTGACGGATCCGCCCTCCTCCACGCGGGCTCCGCAGTGATCCAGCAGATACTCCACCACCTCCAGGTGCCCGTGCCGGGCGGCGATCAGCAGCGGGGTGCTCCCTCCGCCGGGGCCATCGCCGCCGCCCGGCCCTGCCGTCAGCGCCTCCAGCTCCTCCCGGCTCCGGCTGCCCAGCAGCTTCTGCAGCAGCTTCAGCTTCCCATCGCGGGCCGCGTTGTACACAGCCGTGCGCAGGTCCATGGCGACGGGGGCCGCGGCGACCGCACCGGGCACCTCCTGGCCATGGACCAGCGGCTCCTCCGCGCCCACGGCTCGGCCCGGGGCGAGGGACGGCGGCGGGCGGGCCTCGGGGGGGGCGGGAAGGAGCCCCGCGGGGCCGGGGGCGCCCGGCCGGACCCCGCTCACCTCAGCGCAGCAAACCCCGTTCCCTCCGCCCGGCCGCCATCTTAGGTTTGGAGCCTGAAACAAAATGGCGCCCGCCCGGGCAGGGGCGGGGCGGGAGGAGGATGATGGGAAATGGAGTCCCGCGCCCCGCGCGGCTCCGCAGGCGCCGCCCCCCCGGAACTCAGCTTCCCGGCATGCAGCGGGGAGGAGGCGGGGCCGGTGGGCGGGGAGGTGCCGCGGGGCCGCGCGGGGCACCATGGGAAGTGTAGTCCCGGGGCGGGGGTAGCGGGGGCCCGGGCTGCCCCTGCCCCTGCCCCTGCCCCTGCAGTGCGCGGCCGGGCCGGGCCGGGCTGCGGCCTCCAGGGCCCGTGGGCAGGGTAGGAACGGGACTGAAGCGGTTCCAAGCTTTCCGTGGGGCCCGGGCGCCGCGTTCCTCCTGCTGGGCTCTATTTATAGGTGTTCTCTTCCCCGTTCCAGGAAAACAAGGCCAGCCCGGTTATTCCCGTTATTATTATCCCGTCTGTCATTATCATTATTCAGTGCGTTCACCCGTTTAGGTCCTGTCTGGAATTACCTTGGATTATCCTGCTAACGCGTGTTGCCTTGACATGGAATAGCATTTCTGTTGCTAAGAAACTGCTTTCTGCATCACGGACTCGTTTTCCCGTCAGCAGCTGCTGAAGTCCAGGAGCAGCTCCCGAGAGCCGCGATGTCCATGGCAGAGTTCCACGCAAGCTGCGCGGAGGTGTGCGGTGTGCGCAGGGATGCAGCAGGTCCATGCGGGGAAAGGAGCACCTCTGGTGTGTCCGTGCGGTGTGAGCGTGGTTTCCTGTGTGCTGCAGTGCGTGGGAGCAGCCCCATATCCCCTCCGCACATGGATGTGTGAATGCACGCACATGGATGTGTGAATGCACGCACAGGGATGTGCACACGGATGTGTGAATGCACGCACATGGATGTGTGAATGCACGCACAGGGATGTGTGAATGCACGCACACGGATGTGTGAATGCACGCACAGGGATGTGCACACAGATGTGTGAATGCACGCACATGGATGTGTGAATGCACGCACAGGGATGTGTGAATGCACACACATGGATGTGTGAATGCACGCACATGGATGTGTGAATGCACGCACAGGGATGTGTGAATGCACGCACAGGGATGTGTGAATGCACACACACGGATGTGTGAATGCACACACACGGATGTGCACACGGGTGTGTGAATGCACGCACACGGATGTGTGAATGCACACACACGGATGTGCACACGGGTGTGTGAATGCACGCACACAGATGTGTGAATGCACACACGGATGTGTGAATGCACGCACATGGATGTGCACACGGATGTGTGAATGCACGCACACGGATGTGTGAATGCACACACACGGATGTGCACACGGATGCGTGAATGCACGCACACAGATGTGTGAATGCACACACGGATGTGTGAATGCACGCACATGGATGTGCACATGGATGTGTGAATGCACGCACACGGATGTGTGAATGCACGCACACAGATGTGCACACGGGTGTGTGAATGCACGCACACGGATGTGTGAATGCACGCACATGGATGTGCACACGGATGTGTGAATGCACGCACACGGATGTGTGAATGCACGCACACAGATGTGCACACGGGTGTGTGAATGCACACACACGGATGTGTGAATACACACACACGGATGTGCACACGGGTGTGTGAATGCACGCACACGGATGTGTGAATACACACACACGGATGTGCACACGGGTGTGTGAATTCACGCACACGGTCACAAGACAACAGCTGTGTTCTCTTCAGCTGATGGCACCGAGCGGTGCGGTGATGCTGCAGGGAAGGGATGGGATCCGGAGGAACCTGGACAGGCGGAGAGGTGGGACCATGGGAACCTCATGGAGGTGAACAGGGGCCAGGTCCAGCCCGTGTGTTAGGGCAGTCCCAGCACAGCCACAGGCTGGGGGGTACAGGATGGAGCAGCCTGAGGGGAAGCTCCCCGTGACCCAGCCCAGACCCCTCCGTGTGCTGGGAGCACCCCAGAGCAGGAGCTCAGGGAGGGGATCCTGCCCCTCTGCTGCGCTCTGGGGAGAACCCCCCGCAGCCCTGACCCAGCTCTGGGGCAGCAACACAAGAGGGACGTGGAGCTGCTGGAGCGAGGCCAGAGGAGGCCATGGAGATGCTGCGAGGGCTGGAGCAGCTCTGCTCTGGAGCCAGGCTGAGAGAGCTGGGCTGGGGCAGCCTGGAGAAGAGAAGGCTCCTGAAGGGGAGACCTGAGAGCAGCTCCAGTGCCTGAAGGGGCTGCAGGAAACCTGGAGAGGGGCTTTAGACCAGGGCCTGGCAGGGGTTGGAGCTGGATGAGCTTTGAGGCCTTTTCAACCCAAACCAGGCTGGGATCCTGGGGTTCCAAGTAAAGAGCTGCCGGCAATGAGCTGGGGCAGACGTGGTCCGGTTTAACCTGTGCCTGTTGGTGTGCACGGGGGGCTGTGTCTCCGTCCCTGCTTGTGAACCCGCAGCACTCGGGCTGCTCAGGTGGATGCACGGCGACATCTCCCCTCCCTGCTGGCTCGCTGGTGTTGCCATGGTGATGAGATGCACTCGCACTCTTAGTGAGGTATCTGTTAACGAAAGCTTCCTATGAATTTCCCCTCCGTAGAACGCGGATGGAATTCACCGGAACACCAGGGAGGGTTTTTAGGTCCCAGTTTACTCCAGAGCCTGCCCGCGCTCTCGGCTGGGCTCTCAGAACCATCACAGGGTAGAAACGCAGGCGAGGAAAATGGCTTTTTCCATGGGTAAAGAGCAATGAGAGAGCGAAGAGCACGAGGAGGAGCCAGAGCAGCCTCTCCCTGCAGGGCCGGGACTCACATCCCTCATCTGCGCAGTATCCCCCACAAGCCCCGGAGGCTCCCGGGCAGGGTGATGCAGATAAAGCCTCGGGCGGTATTCCCAGGGTATAGAGGGGAATGGAATCCCCGCCAGAGGGAAGAGCAACTAAAGCATGAGCCGCTGCGACAGGGCTGCCGGGTTGTGTGGCAGGAGGGTTCATTGTGTCTGCAGCTGCCCTTTCAGAGCCCCTTTCAGCCAGGCTGGATCACGCAGTGCTGCAGGAGCAGCAGCATCTTCCTCCCAGGGTACTTAAAAAGCAAGTGAGTGGATGACCGGAAGTATTGGACAGGGACTTTAGAGGTCCAGGCTGAGACCTCACCCTTGCTAGAGACTCCTTGGGCCGGTCCTCTCATCTTCAGGCTTATTTCCCTGCCAATAACATGGGAATAACGCCTGCTCTTTACCTGGCTGCTTATTGAGACTGTGAACTCGGAATGTACAGCCCGGGTTTGCTGGGCTTGTAGGGCAGCCAAAGCCACAGAGCTTCAATTCAAAACCATAGCGTACAGCGCTGACAATGATACAGTGACATGGTTTGGGACGTTTTTAGCATGAAAGGCTCAGGAGTTCCTCATCCGTTGCTCCACACTGGAGGCCTTCCCTCCGACTGGGGGAACGTTTGGATCCGTGCTAAGGGTTCCAGAAGGAGATGGAGAAGTTAGGATCCGAGGCCATGCTCACAGCCCCGAAAGCCAACGTCAAGGGCAGTGCTCCTGCTGCTCTGCTCGGTGGGACCCCACTTGCAGCACTGGGGTCCTCAGCATGAGGACAAATGGGAGCTTTGCAGGCAGCTCCGTACCAGGCTTTTCTCAACCTTTTAGGGCTTTGCCTGATCTCCACACCCGGAGGGTGATGGCTTCAGGCTGCCGGGCCCAGTGAAGCCAGAGCCATCTCCTCAAGCAGCTCCATGAGGAATGTGCTGTACAAAGGGAACAAGCCTAAAACCAGTGCAAAAGGGCACCGTGGCATCAGGAGGAGCAACGAGCCCGTGCCCAACTTGCTGCAGGGGCTTCTGTCCTGTAACCACCTTCCTCACGAGGGCTCGGGATGACGTGTCCTGTGCTCGTACAGGGCACGAGGCCGCGGCTAGCTGGGAGGAGGGATTCTGATCAGACTGCACAAGAGGCAGGCTGGGTTCACACTCAGGCAATGGGCTTTCATTTACGTTAGGCACCAGGCTGGCAATTCCAACGTTAATGGTGGCACTGCTGCCCTCTGAGGTTTTGTGGATTTAATAGATCAGTGGGGGAGAGGGGGAGCCTGGCTCCTTCCTGCTGAGGATACAGGGATCTTTCCTTTCAGCCAGCATCAAAGGGCAGGGATCTGTCCGTCAGAGTCCGTCAGCTCTTTCAGCAGTAGGTTTCCTGGGAGAAGCATTGCTCTGCTCCTGCCTCTGCATTAGCCAAGGTGATAAAGAGTAGCTTTGGATCCCTCCCTCTCCCAGACGGAGGGGACAAAAGACTGCCTCTGAGGTGAACAGGAAGAGAGAGGAGCATCAGATTTGGACCTAAACCTTAGGCTCAGTTTGCTTTTGTGTGTTGCCTTTGTGTGCATTGGCAAGTGATCACCTCTGTCCCTGACCACAGCTCTCCGGAGTAACTGTGGCTGACTCACAGGAGTCGTGATGGAATAAGGAGCTCCAGTAGAAAAGGATGAGGGAGGAACAAACTTCCAGCTAGAAGAGGACCAAGCGAGCCATCCTCCTCAAGGGCAAGAGTCACCGTTTCCTTTTACAGAGGCACCCAGTAAGGCAGACACTGGGACGAGAAGCTGCGACAGGTCAGTGGCAGAGAATAGAACCTGGGAGCCCAGTTGCTGTTCAACAAGGAAGTATTAGGACCCACTGAGAACCTGGATGTTACTGACTGGCTCCAAGGACTGTAAAGTCCTTGTTAAGCATGAAGCACAGAGGTCTGGGGGGCAGGGGGCTCCCTTTGCCATGGAGACATCTGCACCCGCTCCGCACAGAGGGTTCTGCTTTCAACCCAAGTGACCTAGCTGAAGGTCAAGCCAAAAGGACTTAGGCTCCATATGCCATCATAACAATGACGTGGGTGATGCTGAGCATCTCCTGTTTAGGAGAAAACTAAGAAAGAAAGAAAATACTCGACAGCACCGACAACCCAAATTGTTCTAAAGACATTTTGGCACTCACATTTACCACTGGCCTCAGTGCACTTCAGCAGTTCCATTTTCACCCCTAAGCACCTTTGAGAATAGAGGCTCCGGGTGGTGTGGAACGTTGGCTCTTGCCACGTTTAAAAACCCTGTTGGAAGCAAAGGGCCTGACTTTCAATGCAGTCCCCTCCAGGCATCAAGGTATGAGCAGAGCCAGTGCGCTCGGTAGCTGGTGTGTGCGTCCTGACCCTGCCACACGTCTGCTGTGGTGTTGAGACACAATCCACACCACGACAGTGGGTTTCAGGTGGGTGCTGTGCTTCGGGAGGGCCGCTCAGGGCTGCTGCAGCAGCCCCACAGCCTGGCTTCTTCACAGACACTTCCGCTGCTCCGCTCAGAGCCCACGTGTGGGATCCCTTCGAGGGGAAGGGAACTGAGGAGCAGAAGTCAGGATACGGCCTCCAGGGTACCAAAGTGCTTAAATACATACACAGCCTCCAGGTTTGCGTCGCAGGCAGGGCTCTCTGCGGGCAGCAGGGCCGCTGCCCCACGGCACAGCGAGGGTGCAGGTCTGTGCTGGATGGCAGGCTATGATTTGTTGTCACCTTTATCAATCAGAACAACAAAATCATTAGTCTTCCACACAGAGGCAGACCACGAGAGCAGCGCTTCCTCCTCCGGGACACCCTCCTCTTATCCTTCCTCAGTTGCTCTCACGCTTTCAGTGCTGTTTCTCGTTTCAGGGCTGGACGCTGCCTCTTGCAGTGCAAAAGAAAGCAGTGTTCTTTGTGAGACGGTGTCAAACCGCCCTGTAATCATCCGTGCAATCTGGTGACTGTACCTGGGAGTTTCTGCTCCATTGTCTCGCTCAGGAGGCTAGATATGCGTGTGAAGCATCAGGCAATGCTGTTTGCAGGGATAGCAGGGCTCAGCAGGGTCTCCTTTTCCCTTCCGCTGTGATGAACTCCTCCAGGAGTGCTCTGTCAACCTGTCTATCAGTTGTATTTTGGTCTAAAATAAGCAAATGTAATAGAGGCTCGGGAACGCTGGAGAAAAGGAATCAGCAAAGAAGAGGATAATGATGGTGCCGAGTTTCCGGGAATCCCACTGAGAGACTGAGTCAAGTGAGAAAAACAAAACCTGACTGCAGTTGCCTTTTCTCGGAGGTTTTTGATGAGCAATCTTTCTTTCATCCCAGCTTTAGCTTTGCTTCCACTGCCCGGCTCTTCCCTCTTAATACCTTGCATATGGCATGAATAAGGTGGGAAAGGACAATGCTGCCTCGCATCCGTGGAAAGGATCTTCCATTATTCCTCCCGACTGCCATTGTCCGAGGGAGCCTGATGGACCTCAGCCACTGAAGTCAGACAAGGGGCAGCATCCTCCCCGTCTCCAAACCCAAAGGAAAGGAACAAAAGCCTCCTTGAGCAGCCCCAGCTCTGGGAGTTGCTGTGCTGAAAGGCTCCTTTCAGAGGAGGAGAAAGCGCGTTCAGCCGAAGGAGCAGGTTTGCTGCTGCTGCTGCTGCTGCTGCTGCTGCTGTTCCTGCTGCTGCTGCTGCTGCTGCCCCACGGCAGCTCCGCCGGAGCAGCGCAGTCCCCCCGCCCTCCCTCTTCCTCTCTTTGCCCTTTTCAACCTGGGCGCTTTCTCCGGGCGCTTCAATCAGACTCCAGATGGGCTGTTCCAGCCCGGGGATTTGTGCTGCTCAGGAGATAACAGCGCTCGGTGCCGGCCGAGGCAGCGCCGGCGTTTGTGATAGCTGGAGCTGATAGCCGGGGATGTCCAGGTGCTCTTGTTTGACAGGGGTATTAGCGCTGCTGCCTTTGTGCAGGAAATCAGATAAAGCCGAGCTCCAGGTGCTGCCCTGCACCCTGTTTGCCTAACGCCATCGCCAACTGCTGCTTGCCACCTACAGCAGAGCAGAGCCCAGGCGCCGCAGAGGGTGGTGTTTGCTTGTACGAGGTTGTCGTCACCCCCAAACCATCCTTTACAGGGCAAAACTGAACCTGAACATAGCAGTGAGTGTGCACCCCTTGCTCACACTTTACAAACTAAGGAATTTCCTCTAAACCATCGTGTATCTTCCCGTCTGCCCCAGTGCAGAGTGTTCTCAAATGAAAGCGGGTTGGGGGGCAAGAAAGAAGTGTTTAGAAATAAGCTGCCCACATCCATTCAATATTCTGCCATTAGAAGAGAGAATGAATTGTAAAGATGGATAAACTTGGGAGGGAGAGAAGCTGCTTTGGGAAGTGCTAACCTGGAGTTTCAGGTGACAGGAACACATCCCACTCCTTGTTCTGGCGCTGCCCAGCACGGCGATCCACCGGGTCCAGGAATTGCCATGGATTATTGCTGGACACTCATGGCACGGTCAAGGCAGAAGGAACTGCTCAGGGTGAGCAGGGGATGAGCTCCTCATCCTCAGCTGGAGCAATGTGTTTAGCAGAAGACACATCCCAGGCTCGGGGCGTGCGAGGCTCTTGTCTAGGCTGCACACAGAGGATCAGTCTCCATAGGGCCGTATTTCCCACTGATGTTTTTCAGGATGGGATCTGCCACTTTGAGCTTGTCCCGTCCTTTTCAGCCATCGGAAGCCGATGGCTGCTGGTAACCCCGTGGTGCTGAGAGGCTGCTGTAGTTCCTCTGTAATTGTTTGGATAGACAGGATCTAAACTTAGCTACAGAACATAGGGGAAAATAACCTAGGTAGGAAGAGTGGGGCCTCAAGGGCTTGGCCTCCAGCTATGTTAGACGAGGCTGAACATCCCGGAGTGATCCCCAGCTGCACTTCCAGGCTGTAAATTAGACAAACACTATTTCCTCTATAGCAGACCACAGGGATGGGAGAAAGAACAGTGCAGCCTTATTGCTGTTATTTCCTTTGGTTTCAATCTCCGTCCTCTGCCCTCCACCTCCTCCTCAGAGCAGTGCTGCCCACTTTGCCCGATTGGTTATTTATTGCAATGGTTTAAAGGGAGGCAGGGGGAAAAATGCTCAGTGCAAATTATATTTTGAGCTGTTGTGCTTTGCCTCTTTGGCGGATAATAAATCTCTCGGGCAATGCTCCTCTGTATGGGATTTGTCATTAAATGCAATTAAACAAACCCTGCAGGTGTCCATGATCAGGCCTGCAGCAGCCCATTCACAACTGCAATGTTATTACCATCCTGACAACAAAACACCAGATAGTTCCTGAGCTCCTCTGATCGATGAGCTTGCCTGACTTGGAAGTGGAGGGAGGAGAGAAGGGGGAGCAGAGTGGTACAAATGCTCTTTAGACTTATTGATGGCAAAGTCACAAAGCTGCTCGGCAATCAGAGGGAAGGTGGGAAGAGAAAAAGGCAGAGGAACAGGAGGGCTGAGAGGGGAAAATGAGAGAGGAGTGTTTGGGAGCAAAGCGATAGAAGTGAGGCATTATGGTATCCATCTACCCAGTGATCTTGCTAATGCACAAGGCTAGAATTTAGGAGGTATTTTAGGTCTAAATCTTCTCCTGTAACTTCAGCCTATTAACACTTCATGCTCCCAGTGTCAGAGTCATGGAGGCTCCCTTTGCTGTCAGCGCAGAAGTCCGTCTCGCCCTAAGACAGGACCTGACTGGTAGGCTGACCTGTTGTCCAGGGCTCTCTGCTTCTGTTAACTGGAGCTAAATGGTTGGATCAGACACCAAACGAACTGCAAATCCCACCTGTACCAGCCAAAGGAACTGGCTTTTCCTTAATGCGTGCTCCTTTCTATCTTCATTCACAGGGAGGCATTTCCTGGCACAGCGCTGGGGACACGCTGCAGAGGCATTGCTAACAGTATTTGTAGGAAGCAGATGCAACATTAACACCAGAGCTGCTGTGGGCTCTGACAATGGGGCAGCAGGGCTCACATCACCCCCCCAGGCAGCCTGCAGTCTGAGGACAGGGGTTCAGAGGAAGAACAAGCTGCAAACACCAGGCAAATCATTCTGGCTGATGCTTTTGCTGAGCTCAGCCTTGGGGTGCTCTCAGGATGAACCTCTTTCCTCCCTCTGCTCACCCCAGGAGTCCTAGCTCAGGCCAGTTGATTGCTGGGGCACAGAGAGAATTGCAGTGACGAGGGATTGCTTGTATTACTGCAGTGCCTTTGCAAGTGCACAGCACCACAGAAGGCAAAGCTGGGCTTAGGTTGGATAAAGGGAATTCAGTGAGGAGGCTTCAGCAGTGCAGGTGCACATGGAGAGCGTAAGGGATGGTTATTTACTTCTACAAAGAAAAAGCTATTGTCAGGGTCTTTGACTAAGTTTTCGTAGCCCCATCTGGGATGCTCAGCAGGGCAAACAGCAGGATTCCCTGTTTACTGGCCTCAGAGGTGAAACTGGGATTGTGGCAGCAGGAGCCAGGACTTCTGCTCTCAGTCCATGATCTCAGGCTGACAACTTCCCTGGCTCATGCATCCAGAGCTCCACGCAGCGCTGCTCTCTGGCCCTCAGGTTGCTAGGCCAGGCCAGGTTTCTGTACCAAAGAATGTCCTCTTTTACTCCCCTACTCCAACACTGGAGGATTTCCCTCTACCACTTTGCGTGTCCTTTCTGCACTGTGTTACCACTTCACCTGCTGCTCTGTGCCGTCAGCAAAGCAATGGGCAGCACAAAGTCAGCGCTGCTCCACTGAAGCCCCATCCCTGGCCGTGCTCAAGGCATTGCATCTCTCTGCTCCCTCCCATTGCCCCTGGTTCCTGCCTGGGCTCTGCTCTCAGACACGTCTGCCTCCTGCGGGGTTTGCGCTGGGGTGACAAAGCCAACACAAAGGGATGAGCTCTCTTCTAGAGGAAAAGAGACAAGAGCTGGCATGTCCTGGCCGCCCCCGCGGGGCCCGGTGGCTGCACATGAAATGAGTGTCACTGGGGCAGACCTGCAGCTGGTGGAAATGGTGCGAAGTCCACAGGAGCTGAGGGGAACTCTGCTGATTTACACCAGGAGAGCCGGCGGGGGGAACCCCTGGGGTTTCCATCAGTGGGTGTGAGAGTGGGGTAGGAGCGGCTGCGTGTGTGAAGGGGTGCGGAAAGCAAGGGAAGGGGAGCACGGGAAACGCGCATCCATTGGCTTGGCTTCTCCAACAAACACTATTTTTGCTCCCTTCTTTCCACTTCCCTCCTTCCCCACCTCCCTCCCCGTGCTGCTCATCTCCCTTTGTGCACCTCTTCCCTGCACTCCTCTCTAAACAGGTGCAGTTGCCACTCAATAGACTTTAATTACCACTTCAAGGGCTCTCACCAGGCTCTGTTGGGAGGCTGGAGATGAATTTTGCCGAGGATTATGCGGATGTCTGAGTTCTTTTCAGCGCGATGGCAATATTGCTGTCAGGCTGCATCCTTCGAGAGACTGTTGCTTCGTGTTCTCTCTGCTTGTGTTAACAAAAACTGCTTCTGAAGGATAAAAAACCCTCCAGCCATTAGGCAGATTAACTGTCAGGACAGCAGATAGGTCTAAAGAAAAGTATTATGGGCACTCTAAAAAACGCAGGGGTCTCAGTCTCTTCTCAAACATCATTTCTGCTCGCAAATAAGAAGTGGAGAGCTCAGCATTCCAAAGCTTTCTATGGGAGACTGGGGTCTAAAAATACAAGTTGTTTTTAAGCACTTTACCTCCTTTGTTGCTCCATGCGCTTCCCATCACAGCTCACTGGAGAAATGCTCAGTAAATGCAGCCTGCTGGTACCCCGGGGGATTCCTCCAGTGCAAACGTCTCCGTTGATTCCTGCCTTCAGCAGAGTTTGCCTACGATGGAGAGTTATTCCCAATGTTTAACTAGTAACATAGCATTAGTTTTATTAGTAAGATCCTCTTCAGGAGGCAATCCTGGGTAACGCAGAGCAGAAGCTGCTGGATCTACTTGAAACTGCACAGCGTGTGAGCATGCACTTGTGTAGAGATGGAGATGCACACAGAGATGGATATACACCCTGATACCCCCACCGCAGGAAAAGGCAGGAGCTGCAAACGGAATGGGGTCTTTTGGGGAAGATGTCCAAATATTCACAAAGGAATTTTGCTTTAGCTGAACAGTAACATTTTGAATTTCCCTTCCTAAAATGACAAGCAGGAAGGAGATTGGTTTAGACCAAATTAAGCAACATTTTCTTCTGCTAAAATAAGTCTGTTTTCCTAAACAAGCAATTCAGCAAACAGGGGGAACAGTGTAACCAAATCTGCATTTTTGCATAGGAAACATTTTGCCTAGCTCCAAAACATCTGGGCACTGCAACATCTGGCTGCTGTCTGCCATCGCTTCTGCCCTGCTCCTGCTGCACGCACCAGTGCCCATGGCAGAGGGCTCTGCCCCTCCTGCCCACGCAGCGCAGCCCGTGCTGAGCATTCACACCACTGAGCCAGTCTGTACCTGTGGGTTACAGGTATCCAGGCTCCTCGTGTCCCACGGGCATTAGTAACCATGGGACTCACACACCAGCCCCAGGTTCTTCTGTGTAGTCATGTCTCTGCACCCGAATGGCCTTCGCATCCCATCGGATGCAGTCCACCTCTGTGTGCTGCTGCCTGCTCCCAGCTCTGGGCTTTTGGTGCTACCTGCAGCACAAAGAAGAGAGGAGGGAAGGACAGATGGACAACATTGATGGGAATACGCTATTAAAACCCAGAGTAGTCATAATTGCACTCCTGCCCTAAGTCTCTGCTTTAGGCTCTATGTGGGATGTGTTGTTCTTCCTCCCTTAGGCTCAGAGTGCAACTGTGACCCGATGAAGCAACAAGGTGCAGGACACCACGGGCTCAGCCTGGGATGACGCTGCTCACTGGCACGACGCTGCTCACTGGCACAGGATCCATGATGGGAAAAGGCAGAGGCATGGTGATGTGCCCTATGGAGACTTCTCCATGTGCAAGCACAGCACACCGGCCCTCCTGACATCCCCACTCTCATTGCTCAGGTTCCATCCTACTTCTCACTGTAGCTTTCTTTCCCCTTGTAGGAGTTAAAAATCCTCCTACCTTCATCACCTCCTCCACCACCCCCTTCCTCCTCTTTGCCTTTTGCTTTCCAGGCCCATGTTCTCCTGCCATTTCTGTAGGACCGGGATGAACATTGATCACAGCCATCTCAAACCCATCGCTCTTCCCCAAAGAGCCAATGAAAATGTCACCCATGAGATAATCATCATGTTGCTCACGTCCCTTAATTGCTCTCAAAAGTACACGTAGGGGCTGCAGAGCCTCTTTGAAAGGCAGGTTCTGGCCTTTGGCACGTTATTGACAGGCTTTTGATAGGCCCCTTTGTTGAGGAGCAATTTTGTCCCTTTTGCTGTGCAGTTTTCTGTTGGGTTTGTTGGTTTTTTTAAAGACAGCCCTTTTAGAGAGAGGAGGTTTTAAAAACAGAGCTGAGCTGGGAATGAGCAGGCACCAGGCTCACGCCCCTGGGCAGCAGCAGCAGCAGCAGCACACGGCTGAGGTGGGAGCTACCAGCGCGGTCCATGCAAGACCCCATACAAGAAATCAAAGCTATGCCGATGGATGGCTTCATCCCAGTTGGTTTTCATTCCTTCCCCTCTTAGACCTGGTAATTAGGTGTTCCCTTGCAGTGCATTGCTAAGCCATTAGATGTCTTGTGTGTTCCAGTGCGTCCTCCCTGGTAAACAAGGAAGAGGAAGTTGACACTCAAGCTGTGCCGCAGCCCGTTGGTATCTATTAGTGATAACTCTTCTGTTTGCTTCATACCTGCTGATCAAAATGGACCGAGATTCCCCCATCACCATCACAGGTCTTTGCTGCTGGGCCTGCTTGCAAGGGGAGATTGAGAGCAGAGCCAAGCACGCTTGCTCTGCCATTGTCATGGGCACAGATCCTCCAGCAGCAGTGTGAGGCCTGTGACACCTCCCTGAGCAATTCCCTGCACACACATGTGCTTTAAAGCCACCTCTTTAATACCACTTCCTTTTAACATGCCCCCGGTGTAAGCTGGGGTCCCACTGCAGTAGATGCTGTACGTGTATCTGAAGTTAACCCTTTGCTAAAGCCTCCAACATGGCACAGGGCAGCGCAAGCAAGCTCCAGCCCTCGCCCGAGTCGACTTCCAACACAATCCTTAGCAAAATCTCCAGCCTCTGTGCAACCAAATCCCAATTCTTTCCTCTCTGAAACAATGTCCCTTGGAATGATTTGGCTGTTAATGAACCCTGACTGAGCTGCTGTATTTTGGAGCCACTGGTGTGCATTTTAACAAGGAGCTCTCTGTGGATGTGCATCAACAGAGCCAGCCCCATAATGGAAGTCTGTTCAGCATTGTAAGTCCTGCATTAGGCTGTGCCTGTAGGAACCCTGGGATGTTCCACTGAGACTGCCTGTAGGTAATCATCTCTGTCCCTAACCAAGTGCTCTGCTTGCATCTATTCCAGGAAGCAGCTCCAGAGATTCTGAAGTTTAGACCCTAATGCATTCCCTAACAACAAGGGGGGAAAGTGCTGCTTGATTATAGATGAGAAGGAAAGATGCAAGGGTATTGAGAATGCATTGGTATTGAGAAAAGCCTCCAGCACGCTGTGACTTGGCTGTTGAACCCTGTCAGGGACTGGAAGCCCTTGAACTTCATTGTTTTCTCTGAGCCAGTTCAGCCACATCACAAGCAGTACTTGAACAAACATCATTCACCTTGAATTCACCGTAGAATCCAGCATGATTCAAATGATGCATCCCAGTGCTTCCCACCACAGAAACCTATTTCATACGTTACATCCACTTCGGTACAGGCTCTGTGTGTGTGTGTGCATCACACACACCCGGCACAGGGTGCACAACATCCATGCGTTATTGAGGTGTGTTACACAGGATGGAGTCTGTTCTGTCAAAATCCAGGAAGAGGAGCTCCTTCCAACCCATTCCTCATGGGTAAGGCAGCAGAAAAACAGAATCCCTGTCTTTTCGAGAAAAAGAAATCAGCTGATTTATTGGGAACTCAGTAGTTGGCACCTACTGTGCTCCCTACCTGTGTGGTACCCTGCCAGGCTGTGTGAAACTGCCTGCGCCTCTGTTGCCGAACACACCTTCAGCAGCGCGCAGTGAGACCTGCGCTGAGTGAGATGGATTGGAAAGATCGCCAAAGATAAAGGAGGAGAGAATCAGATGATAAAGAGGTCTGGTAAGACAGATGGATAATCTTCCTCCTGGGCCAAACGTGACAACATAATAACCTTTTCCTTTTCTCTAGTCCCACCTGCTCTTAGAACTCCAGGGCTTGATGGATATCACCTCATTTGGTCTTCTGGTCCCCCTGGGAAATGGCTATCACAATGCCCATCTTTACAGAAAAGGGATCTGAGGCTATTACTTAGGTTTCATCTTAACATGAGGAGCGCAAAACTCAACCCAAGTGTTCTCCTGTCAGGCTGCTCTTAGCTACCCCCCGTGCCTTGAGCACACTGAACACCAGCTGGAGAAACCAGAGAGCTGCAGCCACCTTTCACAGCCTTGTCCTCTCCTTCGCAGCGTGTCCCTGTTCCCATCCCCAGCTCCTGGCACAGCAGCAGGTACTGCCTATTGCTGCTGGCCTGGGGGGGCTTCAGTCCATGCTGGGATCTTGTAGGTGGACTGCTCATCCTGGCTCTAGAGCTTCGAAACAAGTAAGCAATTTTGGATACCTTCCTTTCAGAAGGCTCCTGAAAATCAGGCCTAAGGGGAATACATTGTGCTGGGCACCCGAAAACATGAAATGCTTTGGAAAATGAAGGGGGAGGTTCTGCTTCTGAACATGACTTGGGAAGACTGCACAGCCTCAAGTAACACAGGATAAAAAGAAGACCTTTGCATAACATCCTTTAATCCTCAGTTCAGGCAAGGGTTTAACGTCAGGCGTGTGTTTGATTCCTGTGGGAGGGAAGTGCATTCGTGTTCTCCTCCAGTGGGGCCTGATGTGGGGGGTGCTGTAGGTTTGTTGATGAACATTTGGGAGCCAGACTCAAAAGTCTCCCGCCTGTCACAGAATCACGGAACGGTTTGGGTTGGAAAGGGCCTTAGAGAGCATCTAAGTTCCAAGCCCTCTCCTGAAGTGTGATGCTGAGTAAGACACCCGAGGCTTTGCCACCCTCCTGCACATCCATGCATTCACACGCAGAGCCCCACGCTGGGCCACGAAAAGTCCATTCCATGCCAAGCCCGAGCCACAGCCTGTGCCAGGCGCTGGACCAGCAGCACTCACACGGCCGGGCTGCTCCCCGCGGGGAGGTAACTGCGGGGCTTGCAGGGGGAAGAGGCTGCAAGGCTGCAGAGGCGCGCAGGGCAAGCAGACAAGTCCCGGTGCAAACAAGCCCAGGCGGGAGGAAACCCCGGCGGGGAGCAGAGCCTCCCCTTCCAGCCCCGAGCTGCCGAGGGCCGAGCGCGGCGCTGCCCCTTCCCTGCGCTGCCACCCCCGGAGCGGGGCCGCCTCGGAGCTCCGCGCTCGTCACCCACCGGGCAGGGGCCGCGCATCCCGACCGGACCTCGCCGGAGCCATCTGCTCGCTGTAAATACGAGCTCCTGGAGGCAGGGGGGAGCGGGCTCCCTCTGGAACGGGTGAACAGCCCTATTGAGGAGCAGGAGCTGCCGATCAAACAAAACCCGGCAGGGAGGGCTTCTCCCCTGTTGCAGGGGCAAACCCGGAGCTGCAGGGCTGAGCATGGGTTGGGCGCTTTCTGAGCACAGCGCACATCAAGCGCTCCTTTGGCAGCAGTGAGCTAGGATTTTCAAAGCTGAAGACTCCAGATATCCTGCGCGGCCTTAGGATACTAAATAGCAATACTGAGTATTGCATTAACTGTTCCTTAGCCGTTTCTTGTTTCTTTGTCTATTTTGGCTCTAGGCTTAAATTTAGGAGGTTTTATTCAATTTCTATCCCAGCATCTCTTTCCCTAAGGACATGATTTGCGAAGATATTTCAGCGTCTAAAGACAGATCATTTTACCAGGATTTACCAAGGAATCCGGATCCCCACTCCTGCTTATTTTCCAGTGAGGCGCATGTGCCTTGTTTCCTTACAACTCCCTCAGTTTTAAAGAGCCATTAAACAATGACACACTTGAGGCCACACAACTCTCAGCAGAGTCTTGGAGGGAAGGCCCTGCCTATACAGAATGTTTACATCAACTCCATCACCTGCTTTTCATCTCCTCCGGGCTTTGGGTCCTTATCAGGAGTTTAAGAGACAACTCCCGTTGATTTGAACCAGCAGAAAGGCAAATTCCTTGCTCAGAGTTGTGCCTTAGGATCTCATTCCGGCCCCGGTTCAGTTGTGTCCCCAAGCCCTGTGGGGTGTTTGCTGAGCTGAGATGGCTGCAGGTGCTCAAATACCCGGCTGAGGCAGGGCAGCCCCTGCGCCCCCGTTGTCCAGCAGAGGATGGGGTTACCAGAACCGCGCTGGTGTCGCAGTGCAGTGCCGGGCCACGGCGCACACAGACACGCACACATTCCATGGGCATGAACGCAGGTGTTGGGAAGGAGCTGAATGTAAACTGCATGTGAGTGCAGGTGCCTGGAGCAGGCAGAGAGAGCCCAGGGCTGCTGCCAAGCTCAGGTGTCTGGGGTGGAACAAATCTCTGCCCAAGAGAGAAGAACCTCAACGTGTTTATCCAAGCTCAAACGCAGATCTCGCAGCTGAAATCCACTCTTTCTTCCTGCTGAGATTCCCAAGCACCTCCCAGTCTCCCAGCTACTCCCAGCCCAAACCCCTACCAGATGCCACGATTGCAGTGGAAAAGCAGCTCATTACTGGAGTGGCAGGCACCGCACAGACAAATATTTGTGCAAGGCATAGAGAGCCCAGGGACTGGAGCACATTGTCTCTGATGGGAGGGGGAAAGGGAAGGAGGATCTTGCCTTTAGCAGAATTAAATAGCAAAAATCTATTATGGAGTGTTTCTTTCTAGCCACACATGGGCTGTTCCCTTGTAGCGGGCAGTGTGGTTACCTCCTGCCACATCGATCTCCAGTTTATGCACTTTGCTAAATACTTTAAGGGTCAGGAATTAAAGTCGGTTTGGTTCAAATCCCCTGCTCTTCAGAGTCCTCTCTGTTAGGATTTCTCAGAAGAGGGACAGGGTTGTGTCCTTCTATGACATGGGGTTTGGTTGAGAGCTACAGAAAACTGCCAGTAAAAACCAAGGTAACCAAACACCCCCTAACAAATTGAAATGACTTTGATTAAGCGATACATGCTGCACAATGCAAAACACGATTAGTGGAGGATCTGATATCCTCTCCCAGCCTCTTTTTTATATTAAATCTGAATAGACAGTGTCACGGAATACGGACACAACCCCATATAAACAGGAATAGGATTTGGTGCAATATCGTTTCCTGGCTTCTCCTCAAGTTCTTTTGTGTGTCTCTTTGGGGACAGGAGCTAAAGACCAGCATTTCTTGCCCTTACGTTACAGCTGAACTTCAAAGGGAAAAGCCCTTCTATTGATGGGAGAGAGGAGGCATTGCACAAACTAAGCCTCCGTGTTCTGTTGCACTAAGAACGATCACAGTCACTGTGCAGCTACCCAGCTGATGGAAGATGTGAAAGGATTTACAGGTAGATAACACAAAGCTATCTCTTATCTCTCCCCTCCAATTCCACAGGCAAGCACTTCCACCGTTAGCATGTTCAGCAGATAGAACGTGTATCTCTGAAGGCTGTGGTATATTCAAGGCCTTAAATGAAATATCTACTTTCTTTTCAGGTGTTTTTCTTTTTTCTTCCCAAATATTTAAGCCTGAAACAGCAAATAGGAATTTCCTTCAAATGGAAACCATTGGGTTTCCTTTTCCTCTCGGAGATCCGTGTTACTGAAGAGAAATGTGGGTGAGAAGGCAGGAGACGGGGCCAGTCTGAGCCCTGGATTACCTCTCCTCGCTGAGCCTCTGCTTAGCAAAGTGTTTAAACATAGGTGTAACAGAGCTGGGGGAGGATCTCCAGTGAACAGGGAAAGGTCTCACCTTCCAAAACCGGAGATAAAGCCAAGGCAGCAAATCACTTCAGCTGAAACA
This sequence comes from Pezoporus flaviventris, assembly GCF_033815535.1. Lineage (NCBI taxonomy): Eukaryota > Metazoa > Chordata > Aves > Psittaciformes > Psittacidae > Pezoporus > Pezoporus flaviventris. The sequence goes on from NW_026892591.1 coordinate 2,829,348, forward strand.
GAGCTGGGAAAATGCCTTATTTCTGAAGGGCTTAAAGACTTTTAATATTTAACATTAACTTAACATTAAGACCTTTCACATTTTATCTTTTCTTTCCTGAACTACATTGTATTGCTCAAATGTCTGCCCTGAGGCAGGGTTCAAGACTTTGCTCTTTTATTTCGGTCAAAATTAGAAAAGAAAAACTTGGTTTCATTTGATTCCATTCAATTATCTTTTGGGGGGAGGGGGGGGGGTGGTGGAGGGGGTCAGCATTTTGGGAAAATGATATAGCCATTGAGTACTGGAAGATGTCTGTTGAGGGACCCTAAAAGTCCCACTGAAGCAAGACCAATTCTGAGTGCTCAGATAGAAGAAACTACTGAGGAAAAATAGATGTCAAAGAAGAATTTACCCCCAACAGCACCGTGGTGAAAGATCCCATTTCTCCTAGAAACTAGAGAATTTTAAGAGCAACTTTACAGACGAGCTATCAGTCAGGCACATTTTCAAAGCGGTGATTTTGGGTTTTCCAGCACAAAGCTTTGACACTGGAGCACGTGGGCAGATCTAGAGTCATTCTTTGCTTCCCGAAGTGTTTTGGCCCCTGCCCTACCCCAGACCTGCATCAGGGCTTGTGTCTCACCGGGGGCGCTCAGGGCTGCTCGGGGAGGCGCAGGTAAATCTGTTCCCATCTCTCTTCCCACCACGCTCAGCCCTTGGCTCTCACCAGACCCCAGCTTTGCCGGCTGCAGCAGAGGTCCTGGAGCGCTGTTTGTACCTGCCCCGGCGCAGCCGGACCGCCAACCCACACCGGCGTTCCTGGCCCGCCACCGGGCACCGCGCGGGCTGACCGGGGCCGTGTCTGCCCCGCGTTCCCCGCTCCAGCTCCTTCCCTCTCCGGCCAGAAGCCCCTTGCCACTGACCCCTGCGGGGCTGGACTCACCCCGGCCCCCTCCGGCCCCGGTGAACCGCCCAGCGCCGCTCCCCAGGCTCGGGGTGGGGACCTGGCGGCGCTTCCCCCCGGGGGAAGACCTGCCCCGACCCGTCGGGCCGGGTGCCCATGCCCGGTACCCGCTCCCGGTGCCCGGTGCCCATGCCCGGTGCCCGGTGCCCATGCCCGGTACCCGCTCCCGGTGCCCATGCCCGGTACCCCGGCCCCGGCGGGACGCGCGGTTCGGGCCCTGTCCGTGGTGCTGATCCGCGGCTCCGGCTGCCCCCGCCGCCCTTCCCCGCTGCCCCGGGGCTCTTCCCCCGGGCACCTGCAGCCCCCGGGGTCCCTCTGTCGCTGGAGGGGCTCCCCGGCAGAGGCGGGACCGGCTCCACAGGTACCCGGGGTGCCCCTCGCCTTCCCCCGGGCACCTGCAGCATCCCCGACTCCGCTCAGCCCGCTCCGCCCTCGGCCGAGCCGCTTCCGCACCCGCGGAGCTCACCTGTCCCGGGTCACCTCTGGAAGCAGAGGGGCTGGCAGAGCTGCCCGGCCTCTGCCTCGGGGCTTTTATCAGCCCCGGGGGGGCGGCGGGAGGAGCACCCGGGCGGGGACTCGCCGCTTCGGCCAACGGGAAGCTGCTTTTCCTTGCAAATGCCGAGATTGCACAGATTACATCATGGAGAGCTGCCTGCGTTTCAGTGTAAGAGTCTCCTCCCGGGTAAAGGCGGGTCGGAGGAGCGGTGGCAGACAGCAACAGGTCCGTCCCTTGGGCGGGCAGCGCCCGGATCCCTTGGAAATAGGGCAGTGGGCTGGGGAGGTATCCCCAGGGGGGCACGTGTACCCGTGGGGAACCCAGGCGCTGCCTCTGTGCCCAAAGAGCTACTGAGATTCTTCCGGTGCTTCCATGGGAGCAAGGAGCTGCATGTTTTCACTGGTTTGGGTTGGAAGGGACCTTAAAGATCATCCAGTTCCAACCCTCCTGCCATGGGCAGGGGCATTTGCTGTGTGGATGTAAGGTGCTCAGTGCCTCCCAGGACCAACCCCAGAACATACAGCAAAAGGACAGTGAGACTTGGTACCCAACTCCCTTCAAGGAGCCTACTCAAAAGGAAATCCAGAGTATGGGACTGAGCTCAGGGCTTGTGGCTGTTATTACCCCAGCTGGATCCCTTTACCTCATTTGCTCACCAGGATTCTCCCAATCTGCTCTCAGCTTAGCCTTAACTGCTGCTACCTCCTGGTACAGAGCTGCAGCTACATCATCTCTGATTTCCCTCCAGCCTTTGTGTCTGCTCCTAAGTCAAGTGGAGGAAGGTCCCACTGAGGTTAGAGAAATGGCCCACAAGGGGTGATGAAGAAGAAACTCTCCAGCTGTGTATCAGTGAAGAACAGCCATTCTACAGTTGTTCAGAAGGGGTGAGAAATGCACAGGCACTGCCTGTTCTCCTGGCAGCTGTAGGCTCTTGTATGAGGCAGGACTCTGGATTCAATTCCTCTCCATGCCGCCTAACCAGTCATTTCAGGCAGCAATTTCAGTTGAGACTTCAGAAACCTGATTTTCAAAGGGCTCTCAGTTGTGAACATGAGGTGTACCTGCCAAGATCAAACTGTCTGAAGCCTGAGCTACTCATTCAGAAGATGCATTTGAAATGCAGGGCTTATTGCAAGAAGAGACCTGGAAGCTCACTGTGTGTGGGGCAGCCTCCTTCCCTCTGGCTTTTCCACCTTGGGAGACTCCTGTGCCTCACTCATTTGCATTCTCGCGTGGAAGAAGGGGGTTGGACGGATTTTTCCCGTGGAGAAAGTCTGGGATGAACTTAGAAGCCACAACAGGAAAAAGGTCACCGTTTGATTTAATGATTTCAAGTTGTTTTCCACCCCGTACTCGGAGCAGCCCTCACGGACGGGTAATTAACCACGGAGTGAAGGGGGAGCGAGGTGGACTTTGGCCCCGGCTGACCCGATTCATGCACCATGTCTGATTAATTCACCTGGTCACATGGCAGCTGCCAGCGACTTGTTGCTGGGCATCCAGAGGTTTCCAAGGGAACCGCTCCTTCTCCCGCCGATGCTCCTCAACGAGTGCCGGCTCCGGAGGGCCCGATGCGCTGCCGGGAGCAAAGGTGTGCGGAGAAACACCCCTGCCGGGCAGCCGCGCTGAATTCAGCGATGCTCTGCCTCTGGGCAGAGCCCTGCCGTGCTGCTCGGAGCCCGCGCCACAGCCCTGCCTCTGCTCACCCCGCTGAGCTCAACCCCAGCCCACACGCGCATCGCCTGTGCCCAATCCCCCCCGTCCAGCCAGAGGCACCTCGCAAACCACACGACAGCTACGTGCTCACCGAGACACGCTCCCGGGGGGCTCCTCTTTACAGCGCAGCTCAGCTGAGGGCGCGCGTCCACGACCCCTTTCCTGAGGGGTGCTAAAAAACTCTTTCATGTTACAGGCACCTTTACGGATGGAAAGCCAGGCCCGTGAGAGGAAGCTTCCCACCACGGCACGCACAGACCCAGCCTGACCTTTGCAGAGCTCCCACACAGACCAATCTTCTCTGCCCCCTCAAATCCCAGCCACAATGCTGCCTACACACAGGCGTGGTGGCTTCCACATCCGCAGCCGCTCCTCTCACCTCCGTCGCACACACGTCCTTACACAGGCTCTGCACTATGGGCACTCCATCCCCTGTGCACACGCTCTGCAGACTGACACTCGCACCCTTGCTTGTAGCTGTGCCTGCTTGTTTGCACACAGGGCACAGAATCAGAGAATCATTAGGTTGGAAAAGACCTAAAAGAGCATCCAACTGTTAACCTAACACTGCAAAGTCCACCACTAAACCAGGTTTCAGCGCAAAGGGAAACTGAGGCACAGACAAGCCCTGCAGAGCTCTCTGCTTTGCAACGCACCAAACCACAGCTTTGAGCATGGCAGGAGGAGGCCACAAGGTGTAGAATCAGAGTAATAGGATTTGGGTTGGAAGGGACATTTAAATCTCATCCAGTTCCAACGCCCTGCTGTAAGCAGGGACACCTTCAACTAGAGCAGTTGCTCAGACCCCTGTCCAACTTTGGCAGCAGAAAGTCAGCTTCATTCAGCTGAGTTTCGTAGAGCCGATTTATCCCTGCTGCCACAGTGGTTTGCATTGCTGCAGGACATGAACACTCAGGAAAACAGGTCTCAAACATAGTTTTGTAGAATAACAGATTGAAAAAGACCTTTAAGATCATCAAGTCCAACTATTGACCCAGCACCGACAAGTCCACCACTAACCCATGTCCCTAAGCACATCTTCACATCTGCTAAACCCCCTAGGGGTGGTGTCTCGGACTGAGAAGAAATGGTACTTGGACTCAGCTCAAAGGCTTAGGCAAGAAGTGGCACATTCAAAACCGCATCTAAGTGTGAATTAACGCCGTGACCAGGAAGACACAACTCCGTGGAGGGCACAAAGGCTACGAATGAACAACCGCTTCTCAGAGCCAAGGTCTCCGTAGAGTGAGGAATGAGACGAGTTTGTGCCAGGCTGAGCTGTCCCTCAGGGTGTGCACACGGGGGGTGGGAGCCCGTCTGCCTGAGCAAGCACAGGGCTGCGGTGATGGGTAATGAACACACTTTTAATGAGCTGTCTGCAAAAGGCACAGTCAAGTAGCAGCAGAGTACGTTCACGCCTCAAGGGAGAGCGGGGAAGTCTATCTCCCTGCCTCTATCTCTGTGTTGTATTAAACCCCGTGTGCATGCACTTGAACTTGCGACATTGAGACCATCACAAATATAATGAGGAGAGGGAGGTCACTCAGAGAAACGTGCCTGGCCTCGGCTGAGTTTGTGTTCGCGTCTCCAGCAATAGACTCTCAGCTGCTGAAGCAGTTAAAAGGGGAATATTGTAAAGAGAAAGCCCCTGCTAACTGAGTAAACAAGAACTTGACAAGTGGCTCTGTCAGGGATCAGCAGGCTGTGGAAGCAGAGGTGAAAGGAAAAAAGGGAACAAATAAAACCAAGCTGAAGAGCCAACGGCGGCTCTGGAGCAGGACTGTCATCAGCACTACAAGCAGAAGCTCTGCTGCGCTCTCAGAAGTGGTTTTAGCGCTTAGAAGACAAAATCAGACGACCTCTCACTAAAATCTGGGGTTCTCTGTCCCTTTGACATCTCAGATGCTGTTTCACACAATACAAGGAGCTGGTGCCCTGGTGAAATCACCAGGGAAGCTGAAAGCAGACAAAGAGCAGTGCTTTTTCGCACAGCACATCATTACATTTTGGAGCTTGTTTGCCACAGGTTATTGTGAAGACCGAAAGCATAAGGAGGCTCAAAGGGGCTTAGACAAGTTTATGGAGATTTGGCCTATCAGCAGCGAGTAAACTTAATAACATGGATGCAGCATCCAGGCAGTCCTCGTGGATTGCTGGAAGCTAAGGACTACAGGTAGGAGAAGCCTCTTCCCTTACATTCCCTCGCACACTGTCCCAAGTATCTGCCTCTACTGACCACAGGGTATAGGTACAATGTCCCAGTGCACACGGTCTGCCCTGGATGAGCCAGACCCTGTTTATACTCCTAAACATACCACGGATCACCAATCTGGGCTGCTGCTTCTGGTCAGTGAGCAAACCCCCAGCCCCCACCTGCCTCCCGGATGTGCACAGCTCTGTCCCACTGCCAAAGCCCCCCCAAGGCCCCTGGCGTGCACGTGTTGCTTTATTTGAGGCGGCTCAGTGAAAACCGAAGCAGGGAAATGGGGCTCAGAGGCTTGAAGCGGTTTCTGCCCTTGGATGAGGACATGCGTGAAAGCAGAAGTGAGGGCTAAAGGGCTGCTCCTGGAGGCAGAATTCCTGCCTGGCTGTGCCGTTGGCTCTGCTAGGGAGAGCCTACAGGCACCACTGCGCGGGAGAGCGGGGCAGGTAACATCCCTGTCGCCAGAAGGGAATGTGATGCCAGGCCTGCTCGTGTGCTCAATGCCTCCATGTGTGCAGAACGGCTCACGGGGAGCGCAAAGCTGAGAGGCACTTACAGAGGCATTTAGCCTCACGCAAAACATTCTCCTGGGACACCAGGGGGATGGAGCAGGGCTGGGCAGGCTCCTCTCCATTGAGCTCCACTTCACTGAAATCAATATGTGATTAGGAAGCGGCTCCAGCCCTTAACAGCCTACCCCTGAAGAGCATCGGGTTTGTGTTGAATGAGGACGCCTTAGGCTAGACGTGAGGGAAAATTCCTTGCAGTGATAAGGACAATTTAGCCCTGGAACGGAGCCCTGGGAAAGGGCTGTGCACAAGGCTTTGGAAAGCAATTCAGAGCAAATCCTGCCAGAGGGGATGTGAGGCAGGAGCGAGCCTCGGGGCAGCAGGATGGGAATCCTGCTCATTCGGGTCTCCCGAGTGGGAGCGGGGTTTCCAGAGCTGTCTGATCTCCTGACAGCAGTGCCAACAACAGAGGTGATGGACCCCAGCTGCGGGCTGCCTCTGCCCCTCCTTCCCTCCTCCGGTCCTTAGCTGAAGCTTACTTGCTAACAGACGTGTAAAGCAAAGCTGCAAACCCCTCTGCCCCTCCTCTTGCGCGTCTCCCGCTGCCCGACCCGAGGCCTGTTTTCTCTTTCAATGCTTCTAATGAAACTAAGTGGCTGCAACCAGAAAGTTTCCACTTTCTGCCTCTGGGCTGATTACTGCAGAGCTGAGAGGCAGCATCCTGCGCCGGAGCCGCTGCGGATGGGAACCCTCAGGGGAGGGGATAAAGTAATGCTCCGTGCCCTCTGCTCACCAAGCACCATTAGAGCTCTGCCTGCCTCACCTGGCAGCCTGGGAGAGCAGGACCTCAGCAGCCCGACTGCTGGGGCCAAGGGCTCTGGAAAACATGTGCTAGTGCATGATCTCTGCGGTGCTTGATGCTGGGCTTCAGCACCACAACCGACCAAGGAAGTGAAGTTCTTTTATCAGCCGTGCTGCAGCAATCTTTGGTGCTGCTAAAGGGGAGCTGCTCTCACTTGCTATTTTTGTGTGTGTTTAATCGTGTCTAGAGACACTTCACGTCCCCAGTGGATGGAGACTGCTTGTGCCCAAGTGGGGACAGAAGGGGCAGCTCTAAGGTACTGGGTCCATCTCTCCAGCCCCTTCTGCCTCATCTCTGAGAGCTGGGGAGGGGAGAGCCCAGCACAAGGCCCACTTCAGGCCCTGGCTTGCTTTCCTGCTCAAAGGATTTCTACCAGAGATTTCCCATCGTTCAGGCTCAATTTCTGCAGAGCAGCCACGAGCTCCCTGCCTGCGGGTCCGTACCGGAGCTCACCAGGATTCCAGGGCACCCTGCAAATCACACTGATGTGGGTCTCAGATGGCAGACTGCTGCCTTGTCATTCCCCCTCCCTCAGCTCAGGAGCTGAATGCTCAGGACTTGGCTCAGTAATCTCAGTGTGTTTCTCAGTAGTCCAGGCGCTAACCAGTCCCTCACGGATGAGGCTCACGTGCCTCTTGCTCCTGGCACCTCCCTTGTGCAGCTTTACTCCACGTTTCTCCTTTAGGCCACATGCTTTCTTCCTGCACTTGAATGAAGGGTTCCCCATCAACATCCTGACCTCTTGCACCTCTGCTCAGGCTAGACTCTGACTCACACCAGGGCTGGCTGATGCCACGGTGCCTGTCCCTCTCTTGGGCTACACCTTCGAGTTCCGGCTGCATCCTGGAAAGCTGGGATGTAACAGCAGGCCTGAGTTCCACCTTGCTGACACGAGGGGAAAGCAAACAAGATCCTGCTCAGCACCGCAGAGCCCAACTGCTCCAGTGTTGCCTGGCAGATGGGGCCCAAGAGGAGACCATCTGTTCCTCAGCGAGGCCCTAAATTCCTCCCTGTGAGATCCTGGGATGGAGATATCCAACTGAGTGCAGTGGGCGCAGGGAGCAGCCGTGACCTTCAGCCCTTGGTGACCGGCACCTTCCAGAGCTGAGACCTCAGTTCCATGGGCTGCTGGATTCCTGCAGCGTTCCTATTCCCTGCATTTGTTTGTTTCTCTCCACATCTCCGGCCTCCTTTCCTCCCCACACACGTGCAGCGCTTTGGTAAGGTGTGTAATGCCTGTAGCAGGGGCTGTTTAGCTCCCACTAAGCCTGCCCTCTCCCCACCCTGCTCTCCTTGTCCCAGCACCCTGAGCAGGTTGCCCAATACCATCCGGAGATGAACCGGATCTTCTGCACGTTCCAGAGACACCGGAGGGGCTCAAAAGAGGTTCTTCCACTGGGGAGGTTGCAGAAATGCTGTTAGAACTGAGGGACAGGGGCTGGCATCTCCAAGGAGAGAGGGATAACATCCAGGGAAGGCTGGAGAAGGAGGAAAGAGCAATCTTGCTGATAGTCAGCCTGTCTGAGAAGCTGGGGACATACCGCATTAAAGCGACAATAACGCCTCGAGCAGCGGGGTGGCAGTTTCCATCTGGCCTTGCCTGAGCTCGGCCTCTCTCATTTCCTCCCCCTGCAGCCAGGGAATCTGAGGAGGGCTGCCCACAGGTCACCCAGCAAGGCTGAAACAGAAGAGCCTTGCAGAGAGAGCAGGATGCTGAGGAGCCGCAGCACAGCCTCCCCACTCCCCTTCGGGCCCGAGCAGAGCCTCCTCAGGCCCGGGAGGTGGGAAGGCACAAGAGCTCTTTGCTTAATTAGCACAACAGCTGAAGCACTTGAGCAACAAAAGCTCCTCTCGTGGCTGCCCCACTTTCCCCCGAGCAGGGGCTGGGGAGCAAACCGCCTGGAAGGCAGCAGGCGCCCCGGCTCCTGTCACCATGGCTGCACACACACAGCCTCCTGTTATCTCCAGAGGAACAAAACCCTCCTCCCACCTCTCCCGTCTCAGCTGGAGCCGATAAAGGAAGAAGAAATAAACAAAAGCAAGAATAAGACCAATAAATAGACGTTAAAAACTGATCAGAATACCCCCAAGCCAAACAGCAAATAAACCTCCAGGGAACGAAGCAGCCTTCTGGCAAACCCGTTTGTTTCTGCGGGGCTTTGGGGGCTGCTGGAGAGCTGAGGCACTCAGATGAGTGTTTGGGGTTACAGAGTCCATCTCAGTAATACTGGCATGTACAAAATCACCACTCGGGAACATCCCAAATTGTGCTATTTGCTTGAGAACGCTGATCTCTAGCTGCATCTACCTAATTGTATAGTTGTGATTTATTTATAGACATGGATGTGTGTACTACTAACATGATTATATGTAATTTTTATGTCTTCTTGTTTGGAACCCACAGTGCTCACATCTGTGAGGTGCTTGTAAGAGCTGGCATCCTGCCGTGTACAGGGAGAGGCACCAGAGGCAGCCGCAAGGGAGCAAAGGAACAGAACAAACCAGGTAACAGATTTCTGTGCTACCACAACGTGCTTTTGGAATCGGGCACCTCCAGTCTTCCCTGCAGTGTGGACGAGGGCTTTAGAGAGCAAACCAAACTGAAAGGCCCAGTGTGACTTTGTTGTTGTGTCGGTTTAGTCGTGTTCTCACAACTAAAAGGCTAAAAATAAGCATAGCAGTAAAGCAGGGAAAACTAGCAGCCATCTATTTGTATTTGGAGAGGCATTAGGGCTCTTATGGTTGCTCCAGACGGGCTCCCGACATAAACTGGGGAGATAATTTCACTAGGAGCTTCCTGCATGAAAGCTCTCACCATCTGGCTGAACATGAACATACCTTTTAGCAAGATGCCTCCCGTTGGCTGGGTGCCTTCAGGGCCACCTCCCTGCAACAGGCCCTATTTCAGCGCTTAATTACACTTGCTGTTAAAAAGGGACAACTTATTTTTAGTGTGGATCTCTCCAACAGCAGCTTCTGGCTGCAGACGTGGAGGAAGCGGTGCCTTTAAATCAACCTGGGAACTGCACGTGCCATTGAGGATGGCCACAGAGTGACTCTAGGCTGTCTTGGACTTGAAAAAAGCCATCTGTGTGGGAAGAACCAACTGAAGGAGAATAACTGATAATTGGGTGTTTAACCTCGTTTTCTCCTTTTGGCACTGGCTGGCACATGCAGATTCTGTGGCTCACCCACTTTTGTACTATCAGTAGTTGAAAACTGTAATAATAGTTATTCCAGCAAGAAACTGAAGACTTGGGAATAGGATAAACCTTTGGCTCAAATTAGAAGTATTATCTTTACAATTCTTTCTTGCAGCTGCCAAAGAGCATTAGGCTGTCCTTTGATTTGACGCAGCTGAAGAATGCCATATTAAATGGCTGATCATGGCTTTCAACGTTTCCACAGCCACAGTTTCTCTCATCAGCGGTTCTTAGCTGTAGAAGTCCAGTCTTGGTCACAAAAGACCATTCAGTGTGAGAGATTTCTGCCTGGGAGACTTGCAGGGGTGAACTCTTGCTTTTAAACTTACCTGCCCTTCCTTTGCATACGGACTTAACTGCATAAACCCATTTAGACCACGACAGCAGCTTGCTCAGCCTGGCCTGAAAACGTCTGGCTCTTGTTGATAGCTCTGAGCAGAGTGTTACTGCTAAAGAAAGCTCTTGTGTTCTCCCAGTGCGGATACACACAGATCTGCATAACTACTGTAATAACAGCAACAGGAATATTAATATTAACGGGAACTGGGACTAGCCTCCAGTGCTCATACTCCCCTGGGCAACTCTCACTGAAGGACCTCTCACTGAAGAGGTCTTTGAGAACCCGGGTTAAGAGATCATTTAGAGGCAAAAAGGCTGGTTTTTCCCCCCAAACCCACCAATGCATAAAGACCTGAGCATAGGATTCCACGGTACATCAGGGGTTCGGGTTAGGTGTGGGCTTTTGATGAACTTCTGAGGGGAAAGAAACTGCAAACCCTGGTGATAGCGCTGAGGACTGCAACCAGCCCAGCCCCCAGGGCTGAGGGGGCATGGCTGTGCTGTTGTACCCCTCGGTGGGGCAGAACTAGCTGATAGCTTTGGCTTAGCAGAGGCAATATTTGACCTCTGTGTCCCGCGCTGACCATATCTGCCCTTTTATGCATTAGCATCACGTGCTGGATGGAGTGCCTGCCCCTCTGCTATCACTCCTGTGCATACACCCCTCATCTCCCAGCACCCACTGACTCCCAGCATCTGTGCCACTTGCTTGGCCTCTTTTCCTTTATGCTGCTCCCCTCCGCAGTCGTGTGACTGCTATTGTGTGGTCCCTGCCACACAAAAGCTAGCCTGACCTAATTTAAATCAGTGCTATTGAAGCCGTTCTTGTTTTATCTCCCAGCACAAGGGCCGTGCTCCCCATTTCAGAGGGAGCAGAAATGAATGGCTAATTGGGGGGGTATTGTGCGAGGCAGCGCTGTCTCCCAGCCCTGATTGTCAGCTCTCCTGCGCGGCACTGCTCCGAGCTCCCCTCTCCTGGAACAGCCACGCAGGCTGCTTCGGGAGCAGAGGGAGGGGAAGGGGAGATGGGACTCCACAACCATCGCAGCGTGTCAGGCAAACAAAGCCCGGCATGGCTGCCTCCAGCGCGCTGCTCAAAGGACTGGCAGGGGGAGGGTTCCCTGCTTCAGAAAGGGCAGATGCTGGTGATAACAGCAGAGAGGAGCCATCGTCCACCTCCAAATGAGCCCCTGCTTTCTTTTCCTTGGGGGTTTATGTGGCAGCCCTTCCTAGCTCTCCAAAGACTGTCATTGAGGAGGGGGGTGAGGTGGAAAGAGCTCTCACACCGAGCAGCACCGCAGGGGTTGTAAGTCTTGGGAGCAGAGGAAGTGGGATAGGTCAGGGGCTGGAGGGGAGGCTAAAATGCTGCCAAGTCTCTTTGTCCTGTAGGTGAAGTCTGAGCAGTCACTGCCAATGGAGCTCTGTAAGAGCAAGAACATCCCCAGGAGCCATTCCAGCAGGATGCAGCCCGCACCGAGAGGGAGCTTTGTGACCTCAGAGTTGCCCATAGGAGGAGGACCTACAGCCTGCACGCCACCCACACGGTAGGTTTCAAGGCTACCAAAGCCCAGCGCTGTCTTAATGACCACCAGATACACCTGAGCTCTGCAGGTCTGGGAGTTAACACTGGCAGCACAACAGCTTTCATCCCATTCCTGCCTCCCACAGGTACCTTCCAAGAGCTTCCTGCCTGAGGCTGTCTGCTCTGCAGCTCTCCTTTCTCCACGGCTTGCCAGCCTGAAAGGGGTCTGGGGACGAAAACAAACCCAGAAGCCTTTGAATCTTTCCATTGATGGCCCTGGCTCAGTTTACAGACCCACTTCCTCCTGCTCTAGGGAGAGGACTTTGCCCTCAGCTATCGATGAGGTTTGCCCTCAGGGCACTCCACTGTGCACAGTGCAAAGGTTGCTGCCAGAGTCCTCCCCTGCAGGCACGGGGAGCCCAACACAGGCTGCTCAATAGCAGCACGAAGCAAACAAGCCCCAAGGCTTCAGGTTTGCCATGGACTTTAATGCCGTGTTCTAATCCTCATCGCGAGGCAGATCAGGATAAGTTACTGGAGGTAAAAGACGTGGTACAACCTCCTCTGAGCTCCAAACCAAGAGATCAGCTACAAAACTGTAAAATTAAAAGTGGATTTTGTTAAAAGTTTTATTAAAAGCGAGGTTCTTTTCCATCTGGGTTGATGGGACATTCCCCCCTTCGAAGCTCTCCTCTGCAGCCAGCGGAGCATTAAACACTTGGACAAACAAAACAGAGCAGGAAAAACGCGCCCGACTCCAAGCGCCGAGGTTTTACTCCGAAGAGCGACTGCCGTGGGTGCGTTACCATGAAGTGGGGCTGACCCCAACCCTCAGCTCACCGCAGGGTGATGCCGGCACCACGGCCCCCTGCTCGGCCCCGTCCTCTTGCCCAGGGACGAGAGCAGAGCCCTGCGCGCGTGGGAGAAGCCCCATTTGCAGGGAGGCCCCCGCTCCCCGCCGGCTCTGTTCTACCGACATCTGCTGGCAGCAGCGGCAGGAGGAGCGGCTCCTCCGGGCGAGGAGCGTCCCGAGCGCTCCGCCGTGCAGCCCAGCACGGCGCGAGGAGCCGCTTCAGCCCCCCCCCCGGGGCGGGTGGACCTCCGGAAGCACTAATTAGTCATTAGCACTAATTAATGCTATTCTGCCGCCCCGCTTTTCTGGGCGTTTGGAGCAGGCTGGGTACGAGGCTGCCGCGGGGGGAGCGGTGAGCTCCGGAGGGCACCAACATCAGCGCCGCCCAGAGCACCCATACACAGCGGGTTTCCGTAGTGTAGCGGTTATCACGTTCGCCTCACACGCGAAAGGTCCCCGGTTCGATCCCGGGCGGAAACACCTCCTTTTTCATTGTCGTTTGCTTTTTTTTCTGTCTTTTCCTTTTTTCCCCCTTTCGTTTTCTTTCTTCCCCCGCCGCCTCTCGACGGTTCGCAGGCCCCGCTGCGACACAAGTAACGGCACCATGTGCCCCCCACCGACCTCCCCCCTGTCCCGCCGCGCCCCGGTGGCCAGCGCCGCGGCTGAGGTTTGTAACGCGCCCGGGCGGGACGCGGCCCCTCGGGTGCAGCCGCGTTCGGAATCCGCTTTGGAATCGGTGCAAAGAGGGATAAAAAAAGTGAAGTGCGAAAAGAGGAGCGCTGCGTTGGCCGGGAATCGAACCCGGGTCAACTGCTTGGAAGGCAGCTATGCTAACCACTATACCACCAACGCCCGGCGAGAAAGCGCTCCCCGGCCTCCCTCTGCAAGCTCACCCACTTGGACCCAACCATCCTCTCGACGAGGGGGGCCTGGCGAGGCGATGGATAAGAATATCACCACAGTTTGCTCACGGCGGCAATACATGCTGCATCAGGGATCCACTTCCGAGGCTCGGCGGTGAAATAAGAGTGTCTTTGTGCTTTGTTTTACCCTCTGTCACCCTCGATTCTCTCTGTACCCCCCTCACTAAGGAGAATAGTTCCGTCTTCCCCAATCGTTCCCCCCCTTTCACGCAGTGGTTCCTCCCACCCCCCCTCTCTACCGCGAGTTGGTGCTCCCCTCTCTCCGCGCGCTCCCGCCATCCCGCCCTGCGCGCTCCCGCCACTTCCGCCGCCGGGTGAAAGGTCCCGCTGTGGCAGGGCCGCCGCGCCCCCTCCCTGAGACCCCCGTCCCCTCCGGTCCCCGTCCCCAGCCCCGGGCCATGGAGCGGGACTGACGGAGCCGCCGCCGCCCCCCTCCTCCCGCCGGCCCCCAGGGGGAGGCCGCCGCGCCCCGCGGTGAGTGAGGAGGGCGCGGGGACCGGCGGGGAGGGAGGGGGGGGCGGCTTGTGGGGCAGGAGCGTGTGCCCCTGCATAGGCCGCGCTCCCGCCCTCCGGGGCCGGGGGTGCCTCGGGGGGGGGGGTTCGCTGCCGCCCCCTTCCCATGGGCTGTATTCCCCCCCCCCCCATGGGCTGTATTCCCCCCCCCCCATGGGCTGTATCTCCCCCCCCCCATGGGCTGTATCTCCCCCCCCATGGGCTGTATCCCCCCCCCCCATGGGCTGTATTCCCCCCCCCCCATGGGCTGTATCCCCCCCCCATGGGCTGTATTTCCCCCCCCCATAACTTGTATTCGTCCCCCGGGATGTGGGGGGCGGCCGCACCTCAGCATTACAGGGGGGTGTTCGCGCTTCCCCCTGTCCCCAGGGATGGGGGTACCCGGAGTTGGGGTGCCCCCCCCTCAGCCCGTGCTCTGCCCAGGTAGGGGGGGAGCTGCTGCTCCCCTTTCGGCACAGGCAGAGCCTTCCCCGGCAGTGAGGGGGGGGCCAGGGTGCTCCGTCCCTCGCCTCCTGCCAAGCCATGGCCCGGCCTTGCCCCTGCAGCGCGGGCAGGGGATGGCCATGGGCTGCGGGCGCCTTTGCCAAAGCTCGTCCCTCTGTGGAGCGATCCCCGCTGGTTTATTGCACCCTCCGTGCCTTTTGTTTTTGGAGAAAGGAGACCTGAAAAGCTCCCAGCCTTGCGAGGGCCGCCTCTGTAAGGGCTCCTCTAGGTGACTGTGTTGCTTTGGCTCTTCCTGAATGCAGCAGCAGGCCCCTCGGGGTCTGCTGACAAATGGCTATCATGATTCATGCGAGGTTCTGATCCTTTGTATCTGTTTTGTTCAGTTGCTTTTGCTCTGGGTTCAGCGTCAGAGGACGTTATTGTTCCTTTGCTGGGTGAAACGTGTGAGCTGTGGCGGGCGGGATGAGGGTAAGATGTTTCTCTGAATCATTAAAAGCACACAATAACTGAGACTGCAAGGGACCTCAGGAAGTCTCTGGTCCCAACCCCCTGCTCGAAGCAGGGTCAGCTCCGAGATCAGACCAGGTTACTCAGCATTCCTGAGCATCGCTTCTCTTGCCCTTTGTGCTGGCAGAGAAAATTGCCCTTAAATTACTGGATGCTGCTACTTCATTCCCTCTCTGTTCTCCTCTGCAGCCTCAGAGCTTCACTGCTGGGGCTTCTTTGTGATGTTTTGTCTCTCCTGATCCTCTGTGAGTGCAGTTGTGGTGGAGAAATGGCTGTTTGGTCAGAGCAGGGGCCTCCTCAAAGGCAGTGGCAGGTCTCGGGTGTGTCTGTGATTCAGAGCTCTCTTGAAGAGGAGACAAAGATCTTTGTACTTTTGTGTACTTGGGTAGAGAGGACGATAGTGATGGTGGGGCTTGCTTTTGCTCATGGAAAATGGGCTTGTGTGTGGAGCTGGGGCTCCTCTGTGGCCTCAGGCTGAGGCAGAGGGAAGCAGCAGCCTGGCTTGGAAGACAAATGTGGGGTTTATGTCCCAGGTGGGACTGTGACGCTGTTGGTACTGGGGCTGCTGACCCTCTGGCTGGCTCCTTATGGTGTCCTTTGTTTGACTCCTGCCTGTGCATGTATGGACCAGACCTCTGCTTTCTCAACTCTTTGTACTTGGAAATCCCGAGAATTCCAGGATTTGGGGAGGGGAATGAAAGGAAAGTTCAGCACTGAGGATGCTGAGGCTTTAATGAGTATTTTTTTAGGCAAGAAAGAGGCAGTCTGCAGTGCCCTGCATCGCGTTGTTCAGGTGAAGAAGTCTCTCAGCTCTCTGTGAGCCACTGATACCCAGCATGTGCTGGCAGAGCAGATCTGGACTGCGAGGTGCAAACCAAGGGGTTTGTTTGCACTTCCCTGCTCGGTTGGAAATGTGACCTGGGGAGAATGCTTTCTGCAGCTGTGTTCCCATGACAAGAGAAACTGCAGCTAAATGAAATCTGCTTTTTTTTCCCTCTTCCTTCCCAGTTTCCTGTCCTGCCCAGCTCGCTGAGTAGTTAATGCAGAAGATAAAGAGGGTTCGTCTGGAAAACGAGACTGCAGGAAGTTGGAGGAGGTATGTGTCCTGGTTACTCCCAGGGCCTTTACTGACCCTTAGGCTGTGTGGGACAGAGCAGTAATCACCTCTTGGAGTGAAGGAGTGTTCTGAAAAATCCCAAGTATCTCATTCTTCCCCGGGAGCTCGGGGTCAGGATCTGTGGGTCAGGAAGTGACTCAGGCAGGTAACTTGTGTCACTGACTTCCAGTTCCTGTGCTGATGGATGTCCCACCTGTACTTGCTTGTTGTCTTCAGACTCCCCCTGAAGCAGGGCTCAGGGGATGTACTCCTGCCCTGTCTAACGTGGCCAGGCAGGGTAGAAGAGGCATTAAAAAGACCTCCAAGAGAGAGCTGGATGCTTTTGGGAGTGGGGTTAGCAGCGCTTCTGCAGCAGCTCTGAATCATCTCAGTCAGTGCCTTGGCATGAGGACTGTAAAGGATCATGTTTTCTCCAGTGAGGTGTGGATCTCGGATATGCTATATTGACGTCAAAGTGTCAAGACCATCTAAGAGAGAGATGGTTAAAACTGGTGTCTTGATCCCACTCACCTTTGAACTATTTAATCCCTGAACTTACTCTGCAATTTCAGTTAGATGTTACTCCCTATACTTGTTTACTTCCATAGATAGTGTTGCCAAATACATCCTGTGCTTTGTCCAAGAGATGGCTGTGGTGATGGATGGAGCAATTGGATTTTCTTTTTACTCTCTATTGTGTCAGGACTGAAGTTTATGAGACTCCACCACACAGGGTGTGATGGTGGCATTTCCCAGTGCTTTCACTGTTGGCTACTTTGCTTATTCCACTCTGTTGTAGTGTCAGAATCACCAGGATGAGAACAGTACCAAGCTAAAAGTTGTGGTGTTCCCTTCCCTAGTGAATCATAAACCCATGGCAATAGGGTTTGGAAGGGGCTGCAGCCTGCAGTTCACTGTGGGACAGTAAGCACTATTACATTTGTGGATTTCTTAAGCCCTTAAAGGTGCAGCTTTCCCCTGTGAAGAGTCAAGCTGGCTGAGTAAGGTGGTTTCACCACCTGGGTGAGAGTAACCCAAGGTCAGGCACCTCGAGCCAAAGGCAGATCATTTGAATTGACTGACTTGACTTGCAGTGGGGTTGGGTTGAGAGAACTGCAGCCAGTTCCTGGGCGTGTGTGGGCTTCCTGTCATGTGTTTCTCATAGGCAACACTTTTGCCTTCAGATGCGATCAGAGACGCTGTCATGGAGACCCTGGCTATAGACAGCAGAGGCCACAGCCACACTCACAGCTTTAGAACATCCCGTCACGTTCTCTTTTGTGGTTTTATTTGGGCTTCCTGCCTGGCTTTGATTGGGAAGTGCTCTTCTCTGTTTTCAGGATGTGGATTTACTGCTGGGCTGTAGGTACAGGGAGTACCTAGAGCTTCAGTTCAGGATCTTGTTCTTGTGGTGGTAATCACACATTTTGCACGATTTAGGGACTTAGCAGCTTGAAGACATGGTTTTAGTTCCAGCCCTTGTACCATGTGCCTGTAGTTTGAGGAAGTCCAGATGTGCTTTGGTTTAGGTTTGCTCATCTCCTGCCATAGTTTCATAAGATGTCAAACTAGGTGAGGGCTCCTTTTTAGAGAGTTTGGTAGAAGCTGCAAGCAAGGGGAATCCTTAGGGAACAGTTAGGGTAGAAAATGGGCAGAGGTGAGTGTTTTGTGGTGGTGCAAACAATAATCTTCCCCCTCTCCCCTGGTTCTCTTTGCTGGGAAAGAATTCACTGTGCACCTTCCTGAGGCCCAAGTCTTAATGTTTTTGCTTAACCCTGCAGTATGACAGCTGCATCCAAGAAGTCTTTCTCCTCTCAGAATGCAGGTCACTGTCCCAAATGACAGGCAGGATTCAAGAAACAGCTCATTTGAAAATGTAAATCTTGGGTCTGCTGAGGACAGGTCCTTTTTGGTGTAATGTTAGTCAGTGCTTTGCCACCTTGATGCTGTGTCAAAGGTAACAATTCTGTCCCCATGCAGCAGACTTCTCCAGCCTGATCTCTGCAGAAAACTGAACTCCTCCTGAGATGCTTTGCAGCAAGGTATCCCCAAAAAGAACTAAAATGTCCTCATGGAAGGATACCCAGCTTCCCAAATGGGCTGATACAAACTGGTTTCCCTAGTCCTAGGCTCACTCCTGCTTTGCAATAGATGACGTCATTGACCTTGGGCAAGTCTGTTGGCCCACCTCTCCTCAAATTAACATGTACTGTAGTTGTTGTGGAGGCGGTTTCTGGGAGACTCTCATTCAATAAGTGCCAGCTTGGAAATGCGTGAGGAATGCATGCCACATTTTCCAGGATACAGCCAGAGTCTGTTGCTGCTCCCTTCTTTCTGTTGGTTTCTTCCTGTTTTACTGTCTCCCCCGCTTCATTTCTGCCTGCAAGGGCTCTTCAGGTAAGTGAGGTGCTGTGCTTGGGCTTTAAACCTCTCTCTCAGCATTGAACAGGCTTTGCTTTAGGACGGGGAAGGGACTTCACTTCTGTGGTCTTCCAGAGCAGAAGTTTATGTGCCTTTACGATAGGTCATAGCTTTTATGACCCATCCATCCAAATTCCTGGGCTGGTTTTCCTTTGAGTCAAGCTGGTTGTTTTCTGCACCGGAATCTGCTGCTTGTATTTTCTCTAACAGCTTATTTCTAGAATCAGTCCTGGGAGAGCGAGTTTGCTGAGGTTAATACCTTCATTTACAGCACTTGACATGGGATGGGAAATGGACTTTTCCCTTCAATACATCGGTGTATGTTTAAAATGTAATCTTTGAGTGCAGAGAAGCCTGGGAGCTGTAGTTTAAGGCGTGCCTGTTCTCCTGAGCTTGATGCATGCTTAGGGCTTTCTTTGCTTGATTTTTAAGGCTTAATTCTCTCCCTCAACTCCTCCCTCAGTTTTTTATCTAGTTCTGAAGGGGAAGAGAAGATGACTGCAGTGGACACGCTATCAGACAGCTCTGAAGTGGTCGAGATGGAGGATGTGCCTTCCCAATTCCAGGTGCAAAAGCATTCTTGGGATGGGCTGCGTGACATTATTCACAGCAGCAGGAAGTATTCGGGCATGATAGTGAACAAAGCTCCCCATGATTTCCAGTTTGTCCGGAAAACAGAAGAGTCCAGCCCGCACTCTCATCGCCTCTATTACCTGGGTAAGCCAGTGTGAATGTCTGACAGGAGAGCTTCCAGTCAAAACGGGCAAGGAAAAGGCTGGGAAGTCTCTCCATTTATGAGATGGGAGAAGTGAGTTAAGCAGCATTGCCCTGGGTTTGCACGCTCGCTCTCTAGCAAAGCCTGGCACTGGGCAGATTGCTCTGCAGCCCCAGACAAGTGCTTTAACCACGCTGCTTAGTGACAGGGGGAAGTGTTTGTACCTCATGACAGTGTCAGTGCAGTGTCCTTTGGCAACCCAGGTGATGGAGCTGTTCCTCAAACTCGGAACTGTCTTGTGCCTCTGTAGCTTAGGAGAAATGGATTTACTTGGTTGATAAACCAGACTGACTTTCCAAGGAATTTGCTGTCAGTAAAGACTCTTATGTTGCAAGTTTTAGGTATTAATGCAAGGTGGTGGTGTCTCCCTGCTTTATTAAGTGCTGTGTAGGTAGAATGCTTTTAGGAGCAGAGGATTAAAAAAAAAGAGATTAGGTGGGAATGAACTGTTAATGGTATTCACAGGGAAATATCCTCTTCCTTACAGCAGGATTGAAAAGCAGCAGAATGCTGTGCTGTACAGGTCCCTCATTAGTTGGAGCCACATTGTAATTAGTGACAGAGTGGTTGGATTTTAGTAACTGGATAATTCTGTGGTTGGTAGCATGGGAAGCTTTATAGACTATAAAGAGTTTGTTATGCTCTGGGGCATGAGCTGATCCTTACTGGGCCAGTAAAGAAATTGCCTGATGTGCAACTCCACACAGCAACTGTTTCCTGAAGTGACCCTGCTTTGCTTTCTTCTGGTTTGAGTTGAGTGGAGGTCACTGTAGGACACAGGGTGCTGGGGTTGAGGGGCTGATTTGTTTTATCATTAAGCAGCTCCTGTGTGCCACTGACTTGATTTCTTCCTCATATATTCTTATGACACAAGTGCTACGATAAAGGGCAGTATGCAGAGTTAGCATATTTTTCTTGTCAAGTCTGAACAGTGAGGTTTGATTTAAAGCTGTGAATGTATTTCAAGGCCAAGTTGACTTTGATACAGTGTTTGATGTAGAGGACTAAAGAACTAAGGATCCAGGTTGCCTATTTAAAAGTATTTTCATGTTCTGTTGCATGAAATGGCAGCCAGAGCAGCTCCTGCTTGTTGGTGTTCAGCACAGGGGTGACTGTTACAGGAGCCAGAATCAGGAGTGAAGATGCACAAGTGTCTTTTCAGTGTTCTCTCCCTTAGGGAAATGTACAGGGCATAGAGCAGATTGACCCATCATTTAAGGGCAATATCTGCCAGGGTACTTCTTCTCAGGCATTCCTGACACAGGGTAAACCCTGATTCCTTCACCATAAGGAGCATCTTTTGAGCTGAATGCTCTTTGCTATTAAATCCTCAGACCCATTTCAGCAGTTTATGAGGGTTTAACATCAGAGTGCTGTTCCTGTCCCGACGTCAAATAACATGCCAAGGAGGAGGATGAAGACTCTCAAAGAACTTTACTGTAGGGGTTGAATACATTTCCTCACTTGGGAGCAAAACATAATGTCTTTTGGGGAGGCAGGCACTATTTTTCTTGTGAATGCTGATGGATTGTAGTCAGTGTGAGGTCGTTGTAGAAAGTAGGAACACAAGGAGAGAGGAGGTGCAGAGCACACTCACATGAGTGTCAGCTGTGTGGATATATAGTCATTTGTTCCTGTCTGCATTTTTTCTTCCTGCTTGGACATCTTAAATCATTCCTGGGCTGTCCCCATAGAATTTGATGTTGTATCATGGCAGATGCTGCTTATGTTAAACACCACATGCTCAGCACTTTGGTGGTTCTGTCTCTGAGGATTACATGCTCACATATTGCTTTGCTTCTTGAGGACTTATTAATATTTCAGGTTTAATTTTCAGTAACTGGAGTGCTGGGTTAACTGGCTTCAGAATCTTTCTGTTCTGCCCAGAGTGTGTGCAGAGTAGACAATATCAGGGCCCATTTCCCTGTGCAGCATTCTGATCTAGGCACTAGTCTCTGCAGCATATGTAGAGGGCAAGTTCATGGTCTTTGATTTTGTTAGAGCTGCCAGAATCATGTGTGAGGGTGGTTTATTTTTCGTGGTGGTTTTGGAAGCTGGAGGGTGGCCAGTAGCTTGTTTGATAACCACAGTCAAAGGCTTATGTAAAATGACAAAGTCTCTTGACTGGATGAAAGAGTAGTGTACTGTTTCACATGTGAATGGGCTCTCTGGAGCTTCCCAGCTTTTCCTTCCCCTCGCAGGCTGCTGCCTTGGCCTCAGTGAGGTTCCTGTAGCCAGTTTCTGGCTGGGAAATGTGGAGAGTAATGTTGAGTCACCCACCCAGGGAGTGGCTTTCTTAGAGTGGATCGAGGGCATGGCTTGAACCGTCCACGGTGCGGGAGGTTGGATGTAACCAGTTGTGAAGAGGTTGGCTGCTGTGAAATCTTTCTTAGGGAGATTTACAAGTAAATAAATATCTAAAGAATTTAGAGATTATTCTGTGATTGAACTGAGAGCTGCTGGGAAAGCCTCTGGACAGCCCCAAGCCCTCTATTAACACTTTCCTTTTCAATTTGCTCTTGGTCCTCTTTGTCCTGGCTAACTAATCTTAAGTAGGATGACGCTTTTGTCCTCCCAATAGGAATGCCATATGGTAGCCGAGAGAATTCCCTTCTTTATTCAGAGATTCCCAAAAAGGTACGGAAAGAGGCCTTGCTTCTCTTGTCATGGAAACAGATGCTGGATCACTTTCAGGTAAGCTGAAGTGCGAAGAGCTTGGGCTGAGGGTGATGTTGTGGGCTGGTGTGGTGGGTACAGTAAACAGTGAAGATCATAATGTGGCAGAGTATAACACACGGGGAATAACAGTGGTGGGAATGTTGTATCAGGAATCGCTTTGCTTCCTAATACAAGATGGTCACTTGTGTGTGCAGTGAAGCAGCAGTGAAACAGCAGCTGATGTGGCAAGCAAAGGGCTGACCCAGCAGAGAGGACTCTGTAAAGTAGCGCGTAGCCTGCCTCAGATTACAAGCTATCAGCACAGTGCACCTTTCTTCTGGGTGTCTTGGCTGGGCTCTTGCTGTGCTCATTGCTGTGCTCAGTGGAATGCCTGCCTGTCATCTCTCCTGCTTTTAAGGAAGTTAAGAAAGTGGAATTTCCACTGCTGCTTCTGCCCTACACGCTTGTAAGCAAACCAGAAAGGGGGTGAATTTTCCCCTCCCTGATACCAGTATCCTAATGCCCTTTGTCACTCACAGCATTGATGAAGAAGAGGGGGAGGGTATTGGTCTTCCTTCCCTACTAAAAGGGTTCCTGGTGGAAAAGAATGTAGCTGTCGTGACCCCATGTGGATCACTAGTTCTCCTCAGGGTAATTCAAGATCCCCAGAAGAGCTTTTGTTTGCAGTGTCTGACATGGAAACTGTTTGTGAAGGCTGGAGATAATGTCATTAAGTTAATTGTAACATCTGATTTGCATAAGCAGAGCAAGTGCAGCTCTCCTCAGCTCATGCTCAAGTGCCAACTGCAGAAGGGACACGTTCACAAGTCACCTCTCCTGTAGAGGGAACTTCGGGGCGTGCTGGCTGGTTTGGGCTGGGATGTTGTGTTTTGGGCACTCACAGACTCACTGGTGCCAGGCTTGGAGCATCCCTGGTCTGTGAAAGTGTCTCTCCTTGCAGATGCTTTGAGATTTTCCTTTCCTTCAATACCAGGCAACCCCTCATCATGGGATGTATTCTAGAGAAGAGGAACTCTTGAGGGAGCGCAAGAGGCTCGGTGTCTTCGGTATAACGTCTTACGATTTCCACAGTGAGAGTGGCCTATTCCTCTTCCAGGCCAGCAACAGCCTCTTTCATTGTCGAGATGGGGGCAAGAATGGCTTCATGGTGAGTCTGATAGTGATTCTTATGAATATCACCTGAAATAGACTTAATGGTTTTGTTTGGAGATGGCTGCACATCTGCATCTGTTTGGTGATGGTCAGTTATCTTGTCAGGGTTGTGTTTGCCATCATTTCATGTGCTGTATTGTTTCTGTGGTCTAGGCCTTTTAAACATGACAATGGAAGCTGTTTTGGTACAGAGCTCTTTGTGTGCCTCTTGCTGTAGGTGTCTCCAATGAAGCCTCTGGAAATCAAGACTCAGTGCACAGGACCACGAATGGATCCCAAGATCTGCCCTGCTGACCCTGCCTTCTTCTCATTCATTAATAACAACGACCTGTGGATAGCAAATATTGAGACAGGAGAGGAGAAGCGAATGACATATTGCCATAAAGGTAACTGGTGCTCCTTGCCAGATTGGAAAGGAAATTCCTTCTGACAGATCTGGGCTAGAAGGGCTCATGTTTTCATGGCTTATTACAAGTGCCTCCTTCTGGATCAGCTTTTGCCAAGGAGATATAAATGCAGTCTCATCTTTGTTCCTCTCCAGGCTTATCCAATGTTCTTGATGACCCCAAGTCTGCTGGTGTAGCCACTTTTGTCATTCAGGAGGAGTTTGATCGCTTCACGGGCTATTGGTGGTGTCCCACAGCTTCCACAGAAGGTCAGTCACTGTTCTTCTTGTCAAAGTCTGACACTACCTGCTGCCAGCCCTGCTATGAATGATTCCTTGAGCAAGATTTCCCCCTTGGCCTGTGTTTGCTCTGTTTCTGAAGGACCAGAACACTGGGGGAATAGAACCGTGCTCTGAGGAGTATTTGCAGGTGGTCACTAGGGGCTGTGGCTATACAGGAGATGCACACTCTGCACCAGAGTATTGCTGCAGTGCTCCAGGCAAGCCTGAGGCAGCTGGAAAACTGTAGCAAACGATGCTGTCTGTCCTAGGTTCAGAGGATTTAAAAACACTGAGGATCTTGTATGAGGAAGTGGATGAGTCAGAGGTGGAGATAATTCATGTTCCTTCACCTGCCTTGGAGGAGAGAAAAACCGACTCCTATCGGTACCCCAGGACAGGTAAGTGAAGTACCATGGGGCTGCTAATGCAGCTCTTGACTCCTGCTGGCAGCAGCAGTGGAATCTGTGCTGTAAACTTTGCATGATTAATCTGGGTACTTACTAGAATGTAGAAGCTGTGAATATCAAGGCCTAATTGGGTCTCTGAGCCCAGAATCTACTGCAAGAAAGGAATGGGATTTCAAGTTGAGCTTACATGAAAGGATTGCTGAGAAAATGGAGTCTGTCTGGTGGCATATTGTGGAATACATTTTGAATCCCGTCTTTCCGTTCCCTTCTGAGAACATACAGCAACTAGACAAGGCAAAAGCAAACTTTTCCCATACCCAGAATGACTCTGGTGATTACAGCGGGGTTTGCTCACATCCATAATTTGGTATTTGTACATTCACACACAGCCATTTCAGTAGGAGCGAGGTTGGTTCTTCTCTAGAAGCTGTATGGAGTGTTCAAGTTGGTCATTTTGGTATTCCTTTACTTCTCTGCAGGCAGCAAAAACCCCAAGATTACATTAAAACTGGCAGAATTCAAGACAGACAGCAAGGGGAAGGTAAGTGCTAACAACTCAGAATGGGACGTTACACAGGAGGGTTGACAGCTTCTGGAGCTCCCAAGAGTTAAGGTCACTAAGAAGCCCTAGATAGTGTTAGTGGTTGTTTTCACCCTCTTGTAACACCTGGTTCTCTCGTGTGTTTATCCAAGAAAGAGAAGAACTTGGAAATGCTGGGAAGGATTGTGCTGGCAGAGCAGCTGGGAGAGGGGAGGGAAGCGAGAGGTAGGGCTAGCCTGGGGTATAGCACGCTGTCAATAGCAGAGCAGGAGGGTTGAAGCCCACTCTCATCCTGGGCTTCAGTCCCTGGCTGTAGCCATTTCTGTGGCTGAATGCCAAAATCATTTTGCTTTGAAGCTTGTTTTTTCCCTTCTCTTCCTGCTGTTTGCAGAAGGGCTTTTGCTTCTTCTGGCCTGACCCTTTGCTGATGCCAGTAGTTAAACTTCCTTATTCTCCTGTTTCACTGAGCTTCCATAGGAGGAGGTGAGGAGGCCTGGTAGCACTCTGATTTGATATTGGACCTTCCTTTTGCTGCAGATCCTGTGTGCTCAGGACAAGGAGCTGGTGCAACCATTTGCTGTGTTGTTTCCCACTGTGGAGTACATTGCCCGTGCCGGATGGACCCGAGATGGCAAATAGTACATAAGTTTTTCTTCCAAATCAATGCTCCCAAGGGCTGAACTATTGCAGGCCCTCGATATGCTCTCGATTGTGGTCAAAACCTGGTTTTAAAGCCATGAGTGCCAGAAATGGCACATGAGTATTTGGCTTCTTCACTTTTAAATCATCCTAAAAGTAGCATCCAGTGTAGACCGGAGTGACAAGCTGTGGGGTTTAAGTCACAACCACAGATTTAAATGACATTGATGTATTAAGCAGGCAGTCTTAGGGAATTCCTTTGAGTTGGAGCTATTTAACACAAGTGCAGTCTGCTTCCTGCTGCAAATGAGAATGTACTGAAGCCGGTTTAGCATTCTTCATTGGTCCAGTTTGTGATCCATGCCAAATGTGCTAGGGGAAGGTGGGCAGGTTGCATGGTGCCAAGTCCTTCATGCAGTGGGGAAAGGCTGCCCTGGAACGGGTGTGCTCCCATAGCTTGCTAGATTTTAAAGGTCTTAATTTTTCCCCTAAAAAGCTTGCGTGAGTGTTACCTGGTTTGTGTGCACATCGAGTTAAGGTGATTTCACTGTCTTTGAAGACTGTGTTCTCTAAGTCATTAATTTTCTGCTCTGGAAGTGAAATTCATTGAGCTTTACAGAAGGTAATCCCATTGGTGATTCTTCTGTTCTGCACCGGAGCTTACCTAAATGTGCTGAATCTATGAGTTCAGGAAACCCACAGTCACTGAGATGCTAGGGGAGAACTGGCTCTTTTCAAAGTCTGTCTTAATGATGAAACTTCCCTTGATGCACTTCCAGGCCTTGGGGTAGGCGCACTATGCAGCGGTGGCTTGCCATCTGTCATGTTGAGAGGCCTGCAGTGCAGCACCACTTCAAATGACTCTCCTTGGAGAGGAACAAGGCTGAGACTGAAGCGACTCCTTCACTTGGCAGTTGTCTTAGGTCTGTGCCTTTCCCTGCTAGTGCAGTGTGCGATGAGGAAGCAAATGGATCGCTTTAAGAGTGATCACTTCAGCTCATCAGGAGCTTGCTAGAAAACAAACAGTGCTTCCTGATGGAGGGGCTGTCCAAGGAAGAGTTATGTTCTGGAGACAGGGTTCTGTTAACAGTGCTCCCTTGGAAGAGACACTCTGGCAGATCTGTCAGACACCTCGTCTGAGCGAGCTCCCTGTGAAATACCAGAGCTGTCTGGCAATACGTGTGTGTTGGCAAAGCTTCCAGGGGATTAGAAAGCAGCAATGATGAGAAAAGCTTTGCATTGAGATGCCTGAATCCTTTCTGCCAGCGGGGGGGAAAAGGGTTGCATGTTCTGAGTGTTAGAAAGGGACAGCTACATTGCAGTACTGACATTCACCTCTAACTTCTTTCCCCAGTGCTTGGGCTATGTTCCTAGACAGACCTCAGCAGCGGCTGCAGCTAATCCTTTTGCCTCCAGCACTCTTTATTCCAGTCCCAGAAAACGAGGAACAGCGTGCTGAATTTGCCAAAACTGTGCCAGAAAATGTCCAGCCATTTGTGATCTATGAAGAAACCACTGATGTGTGGATAAATGTAAGGGGCTCGGGGCTGGGAGGAGAACACAGGCTGCCTCTTCTTCCCACACAGTTAAGCATCACGGTACTGAAGTGATAAAGGGGCCTGAAGTTCACACCAGGGTGTTGGAATAGCAGCCACTTAGCGGGACTCTCATAGGTGAAATGTCCAGCTTGGTCATGATGGTAGCAATGGAAAGCCCAGAGCATGTGGTTTTCTGTGTGGGTCCAGAGCTTCTTTGTGGGAACAGGAAAGTAGGGAATGGCTTTTTTCCATTCACCTGGGAAATTTCCTCCCCCTCTCCTTTCCTTTGGAAGCCCGGTAGTTGAGCACCGCCTCCCTTGGCTTTGGCTCTGCTGTCTCCATACCAATCACTCATCAGTCTCTTGCCTTGTGGGACAGGTTCATGATATCTTCTACCCTTTCATCCAACCGGAGGGAGAGGAGGAAGAACTCTGCTTTATCCGAGCCAACGAATGCAAAACAGGTTTCTGCCACCTGTACAGAGTCACAGCGGTTCTGAAGCAGGGCAGCTATGACTGGGTGCAGCCATACGTCCATAGCGAGGGTAAGAGCTGCACCTTGTTGGCGTTTCAGCTTCGGGTGCTCCCTCTCTGGTTTGCTCGTGTTGCCTTTTGGAGAAGGCAGGGACTGATTCTCCTCTCCTTTCTTCCAGATGATTTCAAATGTCCCATCAAAGAGGAGGTCGCGCTGACTGGTGGGGAATGGGAGGTGTTGGCGAGGCATGGATCGAAGGTAGTGGTCACTTTTGTTCTCTCTTGCAGTGTTACAGCTCTGCATTGTCTGCCCACAGGCCTGGCCTATGCCCTCTGTTACACCTGGGACCAGCTAAAACTAAGCTTCATTTTGTTTCTCTTTTTATGGCTGCCTGTGCTTTCCCCACAAGGGCTGTAGTCCAGTGCACATTGAACTCATTGCCTTTTTAATCAGCCTTCACATTGCTCCTTAGGTAAACCCCATGAGTGAATCAGGCCATAAAAAAGGACATAAGTCTGAGGTTCAAGAGCAGCAAAGAACTGTTTGATGGAGAAGCTTGGGCTTGCTCCCTTTGCTGAAGCATTTTAACCCCCATGAGTACTTGTGAGTTGGAAGGATGTCCTAGTGCCTGGTCTCCAGCTGATCCCTCAGTGGAGCCTGTAGGAAGAAGGCAGCTGGGGAGTAGAAAGCAATTTAGAATATGGAGAAACTGGATCTCTTCTTGCTTGCAGAACAGCCAGCAATGAATTGGTGTTAATCTTGTAGAAACAGAGCTCTACTTCTGCTTCAGGAATTGAGTCTGATCTTTAATGCTCCCGGGTGATTCCTGTCCAGATAAAGACCTTGTCTGGTCATTGCCAATTAATCTGGATTTTCACTTTCTGCTTTTAAAAGGCCTCCAGCTCCATGTGTTTGGTGTCTGCTGCTTTTCCTCAATCTGCAATTAACCTGCTGTCCCTCCCCGTGTGGCTTCTCACTGTACATGCTGTTGATTTTGGCCTGCATGTCTTATGGCTAAAATTGTGTTAGCAGCAATTATTTGGATGCATCTGTTGCTCCGCAGGGCTCTGCCTGCTTTTCCTGCCCAACTGAGTTCCCTTTGCTGTTCACAGTGGTCTTCAAACTGTGGGTTAGTCAGAAATAGCATTTGGGCTTCAGCATTTGGAACCTGGAGGGTGGAAAACAGCTCAGTTGGTGTTGCTGGATCAATGCAGTGTTTAAAAGCTGTAGTCTCTGTTCCTGGCTGGCCGGGGGTGTTCAGAAGCAGCTTTATCTGGACATTAAAACCATGCTTGAATTTGGCTTGATGTTTGGTGCTGTTAGAGCTGTTGGACCAATCCTTCCACAGATGGGAATTTGCTATGATGATGGCTGGAAAAAATACACGTCTACCCTTACAATCCAGAGATATTTAAGCACAGAATCTACCTGATTTCACCTAGGACAGAGCCCAACTCTTGGTGCTTATTAGTAAGCAAATGCTTGGAGTGTGTTAGAAAAGCTGAGTGGCTGCTTTTTGTTACTTTGCTGGACTGTGCACACTTCTCTATGGGTGCTGGGAACGTGTTCTCTAGCCTGTCACTCCAACAGGCATTGTGCATGGTCCCTAATGCCAGGAGCAGTCTGTCATGGTCTATTTCTGTTTTAAGCTGCCAGGGGACAGACTGTTTGAACTGGCAGAGGAGCAGTTCCTTGTCATCCTTCTCTTCTCCATAGATCTGGGTCAATGAGACCACGAAGCTGGTGTATTTCCAAGGCACAAAGGACACCCCGTTGGAGCACCACCTCTACGTTGTCAGCTACGAGTCTCCTGGAGAGATCGTGCGACTCACGACTCCAGGCTTCTCCCACAGCTGCTCAATGAGCCAGGTCTGTTGTTTCTTAGACCCAAGATGCCCTCATCTCCTGACTGACAGGGCTCCTAACTAGGGACGGTGATGAATCGTGACCAGTAGCGAGTCCTGAGGGCTTCTTTGTCTTGGTTGCTTGAGATGTGGGAGCTCTTGTCTGAGCTGAGATGTGGGAAATGAAAGACCTTCTTCCCCTAACTCTCCTCTCTCCCATCTGCAGAACTTTGACATGTTCATCAGCCACTACAGCAGCGTGAGCAGTCCACCTTGTGTGCACGTCTACAAGCTCAGCGGCCCCGATGATGACCCGCTCCACAAGCAGCCCAAGTTTTGGGCTAGCATGATGGAGGCAGCCAGTAAGTTCTGGAGATCATGGTTATGTCTGTGTGAGTCATCCTTAACCTTCCACATTTGCTGTTGTGGTATAGAGAATACCCAGCTGATGATGTTTTCTTGTGTGATCCCTTCACTGTCTATGGCCTGGTGCCCTATGCAGGCAGTTAGAGGCTGCGTGCTTCCCAGTGAGAGGCTTCTCTGCTGTGGTTTGGTGTTGAAAGAGCCCCGACTAAGTCAAGTTTGAACAGAAGGAGCTTGTCTGGGAGGCAGAGCTTGCTGCCAGTTACTGCACTGCCAGTGTCTGACCTTCCTTCTGCAGGTTGCCCCCCAGATTACATCCCACCTGAGATCTTCCACTTCCGCACCCACTCAGATGTTGAGCTCTATGGGATGGTCTACAAACCTCACGATGTCCAGCCTGGGAAGAAGCATCCCACAGTGCTCTTTGTGTACGGAGGCCCTCAGGTAAGAATCCACTGCTGGTGTCAGGCATGGGATTGCTGCCCAGGGCAGAGCTCTGTGTAGCTTGGTCATGCACTAAGACTTACACTTTGGCTAGCGATGAGCACTGGAGCTCTGCTCTGACCTCTGCTTCAAACCTCAGATGGTTTTAACAGCATGTAGTGTGATTTGCGTGGCTCTGATAGCTCCATCAGTGGCTGCCCGCTGGCTCGGGATCCTACCCAGTGGGACAGGAGAGGAAGGGGCTGGAAGGCAGCTGCTCAGCTTTCATGCTTTGCTTCTCTCCTCGTGCAGGTGCAGCTTGTGAATAATTCCTTCAAAGGAATCAAGTACCTGCGGCTGAACACGCTGGCGTCCCTGGGCTACGCTGTGGTCGTGATCGATGGAAGGGGATCGTGCCAGCGAGGACTCAAGTTTGAGGGGGCCCTGAAAAACCAAATGGTAACGATCTGCTTGCGTCGGTGCCTCTGCTCATTGCTCTTCCTAAGCTTGCACTTTGCCTGTGTGAGCGTTGCTCTTGTCCTTTCTGTCTGGAGCTTCTAGATGTAGAAAGCCACTAACTTGAGCTGCTTCTGTTGCCTTTTAGGGTCAGGTGGAGATAGAGGACCAGGTGGAAGGTTTACATTATGTAGCAGAGAAATACGGGTTCATCGACCTGAGTCGGGTGGCCATCCATGGCTGGTCCTACGGGGGCTTCCTCTCCCTCATGGGGCTTATCTGTAAACCCAATGTCTTCAAGGTGAGTCTGGGCGTGGGGCTGTTATCCTGGGACACTTGGTTCCCTCAGCTTCTGTCACTCTTGGCATCTGGAATTGGGTTTTTTGCTTGATGCTTCTGCCAGAGGTGAACATGTCCCTCAGTCCTGCCCGCCCCTAGCTCCTGGCAGCAGCCCTGCGTTCTGCTTACAGGTTATACCTGTCTGACACTGGGGTGCTGTTATACCCCAGCGGCTGCTCAGGGTGGATTTAGCCTAGCATTCAATGACATAATTGATGTGCTGTTCCTAATCCCTTCCCAAGTCCCCAGCAGTGTTTCTGGATCATTCCACAAGTCCCCCTAGAAAAGGGGAAGCCTTTAGTGCGCAGGAATTTACCGCATTGTGACTCTTAAGAGGAACAGCAGGGGGAGGAATCTGGGTTTTATGTGGGTTTGCTGAAGAGCCACCCTGGTCTGAGTGACGGAACAGAGCAGAACCTGGTTTTCCTTCCCCTTCAGGAAAACAGGGAACGCTTGACCTCTTTAGCACTTGATAATTGAGGCTGTCTCCTGCC
This sequence comes from Pezoporus flaviventris, assembly GCF_033815535.1. Classification (NCBI taxonomy): domain Eukaryota; kingdom Metazoa; phylum Chordata; class Aves; order Psittaciformes; family Psittacidae; genus Pezoporus; species Pezoporus flaviventris. Next base: position 2,860,692 of record NW_026892591.1, read on the forward strand.
CCCCATTTGTTTGACAGATTGCTATAGCAGGTGCTCCTGTCACAGTTTGGATGGCCTATGACACGGGCTACACTGAGCGGTACATGGATATCCCAGAAAACAACCAGCAAGGTTATGAGGCTGGCTCTGTGGCATTACACGTAGAAAAGCTTCCCAACGAGTGAGTACCATGGGCTTGAGTGATCTGCTCCAAACCTGCTCCCAGCTCCACTTGTATCTCTGTTGAATCCTAAAAGGATGGATGGATTCTCATCCCGATCTGTTTCAACTCCTGGTTGGTCGCTGCCTTCTGCAGCAAGCTGGGGCATTGCACCTCCTTTGCCAGGGATGGGTTGAGGGCCATATCTGGGGCCTTATTCTACTGCCTGCCTGGCTGTTGCTGGTTTGGCTTGCCAGCTGGCAGCTCTTTGCTTAGACCCTCTGCAGAGCTTTTTATGTGGCTTCACATCCTTTCTCTGATCCCGTCCTCAGGCCAAATCGTTTGCTGATCCTCCATGGCTTTTTGGATGAGAATGTGCACTTTTTTCATACCAACTTCCTGGTATCACAGCTAATCCGGGCTGGAAAACCTTACCAGCTGCAGGTAGGAGGAACAAGAGAGAAGTGGGAAGGTCCCTTAAGGCTGGAAAGAGGAAAACGTTTCTGCCGTGTGTTCTGGGGGCGGGTGAAGGTGGAGGCAGCCGCTTCCACGTCTTGTTGCGGTGTAGGTGCCAAGTTTGACTCCAAGAGGTGGCCGGGAGGTGGCACTGTGGCTGTTCCATCCCTGGCACATGTGCCCTGTGTCTGAGAGCATGCACAGGCAGGGCTGCTGCCCTCAGGCCTGGAACTTTCCTTCTCTGTTGAACTCTCTCGCTGTCTGGGTTGGCTGGTGGCAACAGAGGTGCCAGCCTGCCCCAGCAGAGCAGGGCAGTGCGGGAGGGGGCTGGTGCTCTCACCCTTCCCTTTGTGCCCACCAGAGACTGGCTGGAGGGAGAAGGGCCGATGTGAGGGGGAATGTGCGTGCTGCAGGAGCTGCTGCTGGCTAACCACCCGCTCTCTCTGCTCCTGCACAGATCTACCCCAACGAGAGACACAGTATTCGGTGCCCCGAGTCAGGGGAGCACTATGAAATCACGCTGCTGCACTTTCTACAGGAATACCTCTGAGAGCACAAGCCTCTGCAAGCTGGACACTGAGAGCTCCCCCTCCCCTGCGCCGCCGCCTCCCTCCGCAGCCATCACCCAGAGCACACATGGCTGAGTGCCCACCTGGGCTGGGTGTCCCCCCGAGCCAGGGGGGAGGCTGGAGGGCACCTTCCCTTTGGACAGTGCCACCTTCTCTCACTTCCCAAGCTGGAGGTCTGCCCCTGCTCGGCTGCTCATCCTCTTCCTCTCCTCCAGCCTGGCTGTTCATGCTTTTTTTGCTGCTACTCCCTCTCTCCTGGGAAGCAATGGACAGTGGTCTGTCTCCCGAGGCTGAGGTTTGTGCCCATCTTTCTCTTCCCCCATCCTTTTCCCCGTCCCACTGCACCTCTGCAGTCCCCATACTCCTACCTGCAAGAACTCAGTGCCTGTGTTGGAAACGGAAGAGCTGAATCAGCAAGTTCCCTTAAGCCAGGAGCGGGAGGAGGGAAGAGAGAGCTACCTGTTGTTAAGCCCCAGGGGAGCTGATCACTGCTGCTGTGTCCTGGCCCAGCGTGGAGCCCTGGGCTGTGGCGGGAGCTCGACAGAAGCATGGCAACACTAAGTCTTTTCTATTTTGCAGTGGAATTTTGCAGAGCAGATGGAGGAAGTGGCTGGGGTCGGTAACAGCGTCCTCCGATACCTTTCTCTAATGGCCGCTCCCAAGCAGAGTTGTGCCAACAGGCAGCTGAAGCAGCTGGCTCCCAGCACAGATCATCCCTGCGGAGCTCGCAGCAGCACTTGGGTGTTTTGCAACACAAGATGGATGATATTTATGCAAACCCCTCCTCCCCCCATTCTCTGTGCTGCCTCTTGGGCCCACCGTCCCCGACACCCCGAGCTTTCAGATGTGCACTGAAATTGGCTGTGCTTCAGTTCTCTGCGGGTCAGTGACTGGTCCCCTTTGCCCATCTCCTCAGCAAACGCTCTCTTCTGGTTTCTGTTGTACCTGCTCCACAGGAACTGCCGTTCTGGGGAGGGGGGATTGAGCAATCGCACCTCAGGGGAGCACGTCCCCCCCTCAAGCCAAGGGTTCTGCCAGGGGGCAAAAGGATAACCACACAAAACCCACCCAAATGAACCACGTTGACTTGCCCTGGAGTATTTTAAGTGCGTATTATGAAAAGAAAATATTTTTATGGATTCTTATTCTTTTATAATTATGAGTGTAAGATGTAGCGACTCATTAAACTATTGCAAAGATTCCTGCTGGCGCTCCGGGCCTGCCTCTGGGGCGCAGGAGCGGGCGCGCGAGGAGACGGAGCCGCCTCCCCATAGGCAGAGCTGGGTCTGTGGGGAAAGCAAAGAGCTCTGTTCGGTGCCTGCACCGAGCAGCGCAGGGCCTCGTAAATGCCTGGGGGGCAGCAGGATCCAGGCAATGGAAGCTGCAGGGTGGAGGGTTGGGAATCCTGGGCTGTGCGACCTTGGGCTGACACCAGCCCTGGGTACCTGCGGTGACTTGCGGGGATGGAGCTGATCCCGCACTTGGAGCTGCCTCGTGCTCATCCTCCCTGCAGCCCGAAGCTCACAAGCCCTGGCCTGGCCGCCCCTTTCTGCTATGGGAATCAGCAGTGATGAATCCACCCTGCCGTGCCCTGAGGGGGCGAGCTGGAGGCTTCTGCTCCGAATGCCAAGTGTCTTAGAGCTGGGGCCGCTGGCTCTCGGAGCGTGGCTCTGAGTGGGGCTGTTGCCTCCTCCTTGTCCCCACGTAACTGCCCTGCACCGTTGTGGTTGAGCTTCTGCCCCCCGGGGAGCCCCGCGTGCAGCTCCTGAGGTCGGAAGGGGATGCAATGAAGGAAGTTGCACATCTCTGAGCCACAGAAGCTGCTCCCTTTCTGCCCCCTCTTTAGAGCTGGCTGGGGGCTGGGGTAAGCAGCTTTTATTGCAGGCTTTGTTTCTTCCCAGTCTTAATTTAAACTGCTTCTTCCTGCCCCAAAAGAGCAAGTGTTGCTTAAACCGCCTGCACCGCCGTCAGAACGCTCCCGTCTGCAGCAGTTTACAAACGTGGCAGCTCCTTTGATCGTCTGAGCTCGCTTCTGAAGCCGGGACTGTTTGATGCTGTAGGAAGAGGTTGGTTTTCTTCTTTGGGGGATTGAGGATCCTGAGAGGCGTTAACTGGAAAATCACCTCCCGCGCGCTGGAGCTTTTCCATATGGAACAGGCTCTGTCGGGGATTGAAACACAAACACTGGGGGAGGTGTCCTGTGGGAAAGGTAATGGGAGCGTGGAGCTGGGCTTGGGGTATCTGGTCCTCACAGGGGCTCTGCAGCTGGAGCCTGACATTGTTCATTTACTGAGCAAGTGGGAATGGCCGGAGCGGGAAGACCGGCTCCTCCTTAGGAACGGGGACCAGAGGGGCTCGGGAGGCTTTTCTCCCACCACAACCCAGCATGTGGGGCTTCATTCAGAGGTGGAGGATGCGGAATGGGAACAGATGTTCCTGATGGCTTGTTTTAACAGCAACCCCGCTCCTCAAGCTATGGAATTCACTCAGGGAAGCCACCGCTTGCCCCGGAGGATGCTCAGGGGGAATAGCTCCCGGCATCTCCATTCCCAGAGCGTGTGGAACAAAGGGGTGCCGATGGCTCTCGCTCTTGGACAGCCCTGTCAGTAGAAACTCGTGTGTCTGGGGGTGTCTCAGGCATTTATCTCCCTCCCCTTGGCAGGGAATAACTGAACTTGCTCTGGAATACCAGGGTGCACTGGGGAGGTGCGGGAGGAAGGCGAAGGGCTGCAGTGGAGTGGGCTGGTGGTGTCGGGAGCCGAGGCAGGGCTCCGGGTGCTCGCTGGCACGAAGGAAGGGTGGAAACCGATCCTGGAAAGGCCTCCCGGAGGGAGCCGGGGGCACGTGCGAGGCTTCAGTGGGCACCGTGCAGCGGCTCCACCTCTGCACCAAGCCCCTGATCGCTGCTTCCGGCCCCGTGCTCGGGCCTGGGGCAGGTTTCTGCCGGGCACTTTGCTGCCGGCAGCTTCATCCCGGCCCAGCGGCTGCGGCTCTCGCTCCATGGGGCTCTTCCTTGGTGGCGCGGATGGGGATGGGGAAGGGAGGGCTGGGCCGGCTCCGTCCCTGCTGCTCCCCCTGCCCTGTGTCAGCTGCCTCCTGCCAGCCAGGCTCTGCTCTCTGCGGAGCTGCTTGTTCCTGCAGAGCACAGCTCAGTGCCACCCAAAGGGTGGTGAACGCCTGTCTGTGGCTGGACGTGGATGAGCTTTAGAGGTCCCTTCCCACCCAAACCATCCCATGGTTCCTGGAGCTCCCATCGCAGCGGCAGCGTGGCTGCACAGGCCAACGTGTGCCTTTCCTCTGCCTCTGCTTGCATTTCTCTGGCTCCACGCTCACCTCTAACCTGGGCTTGGAAGGACTCATCCTGCTCCCAGCCCTGGCCCCCCCCGACCCTGCTCTCACCATTCCCCCCAGTTCAGCACCATGGCTGTGCTGCTGGGGCTGCTGCTGGCCCTGCTGGGCTGCACCACGGCGCTGGATCCCGCCCTGGATGAGGCCTGGGAAGGGTGGAAGAGCCTCCATGGCAAGGAGTACCCAGGGGTAGGTCCTGCTTCCCTATGGGGGGCTCACCCAGAGGTACCCGAGTGCCCCCATCCCGTGTGCCCCTGCTCCTGGGGGCTGGCTCTGATCCTGCTGCCCCACGGCAGGAGGCTGAGCCCATCCGCAGGGAGGTCTGGGAGAAGAACCTGCGCTGCATCCAGCAGCACAACTGGGAGCAGTTGCAGGGGCAGCACGGCTTCCGCCTGGCCATGAACCACCACGGGGACCTGGTACCGCAGCCCCCCCGGGGACACCTCCTGCACCAGGGCCTGCACCCCCCAGGGCAACGGGGCTGGAGATGGGGACCGGGGACCTCCTGATGCACCCAGGGTTGGAGATGGGGACTGGGAACCTCCTGATGCACCCAGGGTTGGAGATGGGGACCGGGGACCTCCTGATGCACCCAGGGCTGGAGATGGGGACCGGGGACCTCCTGATGCACCCAGGGCTGGAGATGGGGACCGGGGACCTCCTGATGAACCCAGGGTTGGAGATGGGGACCTCCTGATGAACCCAGGGCTGGAAATGGGGACCGGGGACCTCCTGATGCACCCAGGGCTGGAAATGGGGACCGGGGACCTCCTGATGCACCCAGGGTTGGAGATGGGGACCGGGGACCTCCTGATGCTCCCAGGGCTGGAGATGGGCACTGGGAGCTGCAGGTGCTTCCCCAGGGGCCGGTGGGGCTGTGGTGCTGCTCCTGGCATCACCCAGGTTTTCCCTGCAGACAGAGGAGGAGTTTAACCAGCTCCTGAACGGCTTCACCCCAGCATGGCCGGAGGAGCCAGCGCTGCTCTTCCAGCCATCAAAGACCCTGAAGCCCCCGCTGGAGGTGGACTGGAGGGCAAAGGGCTACGTGACACCCGTGAAGAACCAGGTGGGCTCGGGATGCGGTCAGGGCTGTGTGATGGCTGCCGGGGCCTGGGCGGCAGAAACCACCAGCAGCACCCTCCCAGCCGCCACGAAACCCCTGGTCACCATAAAGCAGCAGCTTTGTGAGGGCTGAGGAGCTGCAGAGCACACGGGGGGGGTCACAGCATCTCTCTGCAGCGGGTTTTGGGGCGACGCCGTGACCGTCCCTGCCGTCCCCATCTCACCCAGGGGCACTGCGGGTCCTGCTGGGCCTTCAGCGCCACGGGGGCCTTGGAGGGGCTCGTCTTCAACCGCACGGGGAAGCTGGTGGTGCTGAGCGAGCAGAACCTCATCGACTGCTCCCGGCCGCTGGGCAACGCCGGCTGCCGCGGCGGGTACATGACCCGCGCCTTCCAGTACGTGCGCGACAACGGCGGCTTGAACTCGGAGTGCGTCTACCCCTACACGGGCACGGTGAGGGGCAGCGCCGGGGGGCGCCGGGGCGCGAGGGTGCCAGCACCGCGCTCAGCCCATGCCTCCCGCCAGGACACCTCCGGCTGCCGGTACAGCCCCCGGGACAGGGCCGCCGCCTGCTCCGGCCTGCGCATGGTGGCCCAGGGCAATGAGGCGGCGCTGGAGCAGGCGGTGGCCACCGTGGGCCCCGTGTCGGTGGCGGTGGACGCCAGCAGCTTCCAGTTCCACTTCTACAAGTCCGGTACCGTCTCGCGCATCCTAGGGAGGGGTGAAGGGGGGGCTGAGTCCTGATGGAGGCCCTGAGGGGTGGGAGCCACCCCCGGAGGAGGATGGATGAGGGCTGCCCCCGGCTCAGCCCGGCTCTGCTCTTCGCAGGCATCTTCAGCAGCGCGCTCTGCAGCCAGCGGGTGAACCACGGGATGCTGGCCGTGGGCTACGGCACGAGCCAGGACCGCGGGCACAACGTGAGCTACTGGATCTTAAAGAACAGGTAGGGGCTGAGGATGTCCCACAAACGGGTTGGAGACAAGGCACAAGCTCTTCCTGTGCGGGTGCTGAGGCGCTGGCACAGGGTGCCCAGAGAAGCTGTGGCTGCCCCATCCCTGGCAGTGCTCAAGGCCAGGTTGGACACAGGGCTTGGAGCAAGCTGCTCCAGTGGAAGGGGTCCCTGCCCGTGGCAGGGGTTGGAGCTGGAGGAGCTTTAAGGTCCCTTCAACCCAAACCAGGCTGGGATTCCATGACCCTGCTGCCCCCTTCACCCCCACACACACCTGGCCCCACTGGGGCTGCATGGCAGGAACGTCCCTGTCCCTGTCTCCTCATCCTCCCAGGCAGGGCTGGTTCTCTGTGTGCAGGCACACGGCTGTGCCCATGGATGTGTTCATGGATGTGCTCAGGGATGTGCTCATGGATGTGTTCATGGATGTGTTCATGGATGTGCCCATGGATGTGCCCATGGATGTGTTCATGGATGTGCTCATGGATGTGTTCATGGATGTGTTCATGGATGTGTTCATGGATGTGCTCATGGATGCGCTCATGGCTGTGCCCACGGATGCGCCCATGGATGTGTTCATGGATGTGCTCATGGATGTGTTCATGGATGTGTTCATGGATGTGTTCATGGATGTGCCCATGGATGTGCCCATGGATGTGCCCATGGATGTGTTCATGGATGTGTTCATGGATGTGCCCATGGATGTGCCCATGGATGTGTTCATGGATGTGCTCATGGATGTGTTCATGGATGTGTTCATGGATGTGTTCATGGATGTGCTCATGGATGCGCTCATGGCTGTGCCCACGGATGCGCCCATGGCTGCTCTCTTTCTCCCCCTCCTGCAGCTGGTCGGAGCTCTGGGGTGAGCAGGGCTACATCCGCCTGCTGAAGGGCGCCCACAACCAGTGCGGGGTGGCCGCACAGGCCAGCTTCCCGGTGCCGTGAGCGGCCACGGCTCCCCGCGGCTGGACCCGACCCCGCTTCCCGGTGCCCCGAGCCCAGCGCCTCCCGAGGACCCGCTGATGGCGCCGCCTGCCCCTGCCTCTGCTCCCACGCTCCTCCCCTTCCCCCTGCGGCCCCGGCTCCACCCCAAAGGCCGGGGCCGGGGCTGGGGCTCCTCCGCCGGACCCACGGCTCTGTATTTACCCCTGCGGAGGAGGCAGAAATGAAGGAGCCGCCCCCATCCCCGTCCTGCTCTCTCTGTCCTCAATGGCGCCGGATTCAGTGCCGGGGCCCGGCTGGGCTGAGGGGCCCCGGGGGCACCGCCTGGGGGCCGACTTCTGCCCCCACGGCTCCTCGCCCCCCTGCCCACGGCTCTTTGTCCCCCATGCCCACGGCTCCTCGTGCCGCTGTCCCCACCGCGGCCCCCATAGGGTTAACCCTCCTGCCCGCACCCAAGATGGCCGCCGGAGCGCCCGCTGCCCGCGCTGACCCCTCCCGCCCGCCGTAGCGCAGGCTTCCTTTCCAAGATGGCGGCGCCCAGCGGGAGGAGCGGCCGGGGGCTGTGGGCCGCGCTGGTGCCCGCCGCGCTGCTGTGCCTGGCGGCGGGGGCCGCGGAGGAGCCGAGCGCGGCCCGGTTCGACGTGCGGCCCGGCGGGGGGGTGCACTCCTTCTCCCGGAGCCTGGTGAGCGGCGGAGGCACGGGGCGAAGGCCGCGGGCGCGACGGGCGCTGATTAGCGGTGGGCCACGTCACTCCCGGGCCCCGCCACGCGGATTGGCTGGCAGCGGGGGGGGGGGCGGGACCAGCTGCGGGGTTAACGGGGGGGGGGGGTCCGTGCTGGTTGCTAAGGGGCGGGGGAGGGGGGACCCCATCGGGAGAGGGGTCCCTGAGGGGGGTCTGCGGAGGGGGGGGAGCCCAGGGAGAGGGGGGTCCCCAAGGAAAAGGGGGGGGTCCCCAAGGAGAAGGGGGTCCCCAAGGAAAACGGGAGGGTCCCGGAGGAAAACGGGAGAGCCCCTGTGTGAGGAGACCTCCGTGGAACGGAGCGTGCCATGGGCAGTGCCCCCGAGGAGAAAGGGGCGGCTGCGGGAGGAGGGCACCCGCGGGGTGCAGGGGTCCCCGGCGGGAAGGAGCAGCCTCCCCATGGAGAAGGGGCTGTGGGTCCTTGGTCCCCCGGCACCACGGGGCCCCGCTGACCCCCGGGGGTCACCCCCTGAGGTGCCCGCAGATGTCCCCTCGTTGCCGCACGGGGGCCCAAGGGGCGGCCATGGGCCCCTCACCCTTTGTGCCGTGGCTCATCCCCTCCTCCCCTTCCAGGAGGAGCGCACCTGCACCTTCACGTACTCGGCCCAGGGCGGAACGAACGAGGTGAGGCGGGGAAACCCTCGGGTTCCACTTGCGCCCGTGGGCGGCTGCGGGCAGCGGCGCTTGCACCGGTCCCGACGCTCTCTGCTTGCTGAAGCAGCTCCCTGCCCGCGGCGCCTTGTGCCGCGCTCCTGCGGCCCTGGTGCTTGGGGTGCTGAGCGCATCCTGGGCTGGATGCGTCTGGAGAGCAGGGAGAGCCCTTTCCGTACCCCGCTGGGCCGGAAGGGCCGCGTAGGAGCCGCTTCTGCTTCTTGGGGAGCCTTCCTGCAGCTCGTGGTGCTGCTGCTGTAGGTGCAGTGCAGGTGCAGGAGGTGCAGTGTGGATGCAGTAGGCGCTGTGCAGGTGCAGTAGGCGCTGTGCAGGTGCAGTAGGCGCCATTCAGATGCAGTAGGTGCAGTGCAGATGCAGTAGGTGCAGTGCAGGTGCAGTAGGTGCCGTGCGGATGCAGTAGGTGCCCTGCAGATGCAGTAGGTGCCGTGCAGATGCAGTAGGTGCAGTGCGGGTGCAGTAGGTGCCATGCAGGTGCAGTAGGCGCCGTTCAGATGCAGTAGGCGCCGTGCAGATGCAGTCGGCGCCGTGCGGATGCAGTCGGCGCCGTGCGGATGCAGTAGGCGCCGTGCGGATGCAGTAGGCGCAGTGCGGATGCAGTAGGCGCTGTGCGGATGCAGTAGGCGCAGTGCAGATGCAGTAGGCGCAGTGCAGGTGCAGTAGGTGAAGTGCAGGTGCAGTAGGTGAAGTGCAGGTGCAGTAGGTGCCGTGCCGGTGCAGTAGGCGCCGTACAGGTGCAGTAGGTGCCGTGCGGATGCTGTAGGTGCTGTGCAGATGCAGTTTGTGCTGTCTCCTCTGCAAGTCCTGTTCCAGTCAGGTCCCTTTGTGTGAGCAGAAGGAGAAATGAGGCTTTCACTCACTCCCTTCTGTGGCTGTACCAACAGAACTGGGGATGGGGATGGCAGCCGGGCTTGGACCCCTGTGCCACACGCAGCAGAAGGGGCTGTCAGGAGCATGTGTATTCCCTTGTGTTACTGTGGGATGGCTCAAACCTGCCATGGCCGCAGCTGGAGGGGACGTGCCTGGTCTCTGGGGCAAGGGAGATGTACAAGGGTTAGGGTTAGGGTCACCCACAGTGACTGTATGGACCTTTCCCCTCTGCAGCAGTGGCAGATGAACGTTGGAGTCAGTGAAGACAAGCAGCTCTTCTCCTGCTCCGTCTGGAGGTGTGTTCCTTAACCCCAACCAACAGTGAGGCCACTGGGGTCTGGGCCAGGGGGGCTGGGTTTGCCTCTGCAGGGTGGTTCATGGGTGCTGTGGCCCCCGCTCCACCCTCCTCATTAGATGGAGCCACAGGAGAGCCAGAGGTGCTTGTGGAGGGAGGGAGCTGTGAGCCCTGAGCTCAGCTGCGCCTCCAGCCTCTCTGCCCGTGTCAAAGACTCTGCTTTCTCATTTCAGGCCCCAGGGGAAGTCTTATCTCTTCTTTACCCAGTTTAAAGCCGAAGTGAAAGGAGCCAAGATAGAGTATGCCATGGCTTACGTAAGTCCCAGCTGATCGCTTGGAAGCAGGCGTGTGGGAGGCTGCTATAAAACATGAATTTGACATGGAAAACATTTATTAGACATCTGTGCAATAAAACGTCCTCCATCACGTCCCTAATTAGAGAGCGGTGGCAGCGGGAGAGCAGCTGCAGGTACAGCCTCCTGCACCGCTGCCTTGGTGCTCCCTCAACACCCTGGGTCTGCTGGTGGCTCCGCAGACTCCCCCCTGGCAGGCTGCAGTGCACGGGAGGCTTGCTTTGCCTCAGCAAACCCCATGTGGCAGTGTAAATAACCCCTCTGCTGGTGCTGTGGCTGGTGCAGTCTCCCGTTTCCCGGCCTTCCGAGGTGAGGCTTTCAGGCACGAGTTCATGGTTCAGTAAGGGATGGAAAACTAGCCAGAGGTTTTCCGTCAGGTTTCCTTTGAGGGTGGCATCCTGTCGCCCCGCGTGATGAAAACACAAATTCATTCCCTTTCAACACGTGCTGCTGCTTTGTTTCCTTTAAAGCGAGCAGCTTCTTGCATTGCCTCAACTGCCTAAACCCCTTCCTTCCCATTTCAGTCTCAGGCTGCGGCGGGTGGACAAAGCGACATCCCCTTAAAACAGGAAGAGTTTGAGGTCACCGAAACAACAGGTCTGTGACTGAGAGCTCTGTGAGAAAGGGGCTGGGAGACAAGCGGGGGCCGAGTACAGCTCCATGCAGAGAGGTGCCAGTGTGTGCTATGGAGGCAGGGGCATCCGGGGCTGGGTTTTGCAGTGTAAGTGTTAAATTACCACGGGGGAAGAATGGGTTTATCCCAGCGCGCCTGTTGTGTGCAGCAGAAGGAAGTGCAGTGCCCGACCTGCTGGCTTTATGGTCCTGGAAAGGACCCAGCAGGGCTGGTTTGTGCATGCCCTCCCATCTGCTTTATGCTGGCCTTGTTTTCTCTCTTTCCAGTGGCTCACAGGGAAGGCAAGTTCCGTTTTGAACTCTCCAAGCTCATGATTGTAGCAAGAACACCCCGTGAGGAGCTGTGACCCCGGGGCCGGCGCTGGGCAGGGTGTTCTGGTCGGAAGAGCACGGCAGATAAAGAGGATCACTGCTTAACGGCAGGGGGTTGGGTTTGGGGGTTGGCCAAACCTTTTGATGTTTTCCATATTGAAATGTGCTAGGGTCCAACACAAGCGGGGCTTGGGGGTGTTAAGGCAGATGCATTCTGGCTTGTGTCAGAGTAACGATGTGCTTTGCAGCTGAAACCTCCTCTGAGACTCCTGATCTGCAGCCAGCCATTCTGTCACCCGCTTTCTGCTTGGTTGATCTGCTGAATATGGTGAAGCTCCCCTCAGACGGGGGCTCCTTATCTCCCTTGCTAGGAAGAGAAGCACAGAAAGATAAGTGGCTGGATTGAACCAAGGTTTGCTAAAGGGGAGCTCTTAACTCTGTAGTCTCCAGAGGGAAGGATGGGATTTCTCTCTCTGCAAGCCTGACAGGAGGAATCAGAATCAACTGGGTTGGAAAAGACCTTTAAGATCATCAAGTCCAACCATTCCCCCAGGACTGCCAACAATCCAGTTGGGTGGGAGGGGGAAGGAAGGGATAGAGTTGGCCAAAGCTGTCGGGCTCCTTGTTGAGTATGGCTGCGCTGGGGAGGATGTTCCTGCCCTGCCCTAGTGCAGAGCAGGGCTTGGGAGGTAACTGGACATGGGGAAGGCAGAGCTGCTTATTCTGACACAACCCAGGAACCAACCCGAGCACCACTTCCATGCCTCAGTACAACTGCAGGACTATTTTCTACGTACGGAAGGGATCTTTTTCTTATCTCGAGTCGTAACAGCGAGGGAAAGTGGAATTCCTTCCCTGTGTAAATGCACCACCAATAAAGGAATAAAGCATCAAGCTCTGGCCCCAGTTTGCTCCGTTCGGAGTTCTGGGAACAAGGTGGGTGTTCACCATGGGGTGTGAGGGAGAAGTTCCAGATGAGGCACCTGCATGCGAAGGCAAAGGCAGGCACTGGTGGGTTAACTGTGGTCCTGGGGTGTACGAAACCCTGGGGACGGGGTCGGGGCTCATCTGCGCTGGGATGTTCCATGCAATTAAGGAGCCTCTTGCAGCTGATGCTGGTGTGCACCGTGAGAGCAGAACAGGGAAGTGCCTGTGTCAGCGCAGCCGCCGCATCCATCAGCCCCGTTCTGCCCTGCCTGCTCCCCGCATCCGCTGGCAACTCCGGGAGCTGCTTCCAGCTCTGGCTCCTCTCCTGCACGTCCCTGGCAGCTGCCGTGAGCTGGAAAGAACCAGGAACGTCTGCTCCCAAACACCGTGGGCCAAAGGGCGACTTCACCCTGCCCTCCCCAAGGGCCCAGCGCCTCGGTGGAGCTCGGCCGCGTTCTCCTCCATGGACACCCCTAAAGGTGCTTTACCCCCCACCCCGCGCTCTGTCACACAACTGCATTGGCTGTGACATCCGGAGCCAGGCCTGTGGAATGACCCAGATGGGGGGGATTCCTTTTATTTAATCTTAAAGGCTGGAAGTTCTCAGTGCCTCGAGCCAGCGGTGGAAAGGTAGCAGCGAACGGGAAGCACAATGCTCTGCCCATCAGCACTGCCGTCCTCCTGTGCCTGGAGACATCCCATGGAACAGGAGGCACGAGGAGGCTGTGGAGATAAGGCCGGATGAGATTGTGCCGTGTCCTGATTGCTGAAAGGGCAATTTCCCGTGTTCAAAGCCAAGCTCAGCGTGCTGGGAACAGGCTCCGGTTGGGGCATTCATGCTCCGAGAGCCCAACTCACCTGCACCGAATCCCTGAATCCTGCAAAGCTGCTTCCCGCTGCAGGGAGCAGGGGCAGCAGCGATGCTGGGGCTGGAGAGCACAAAGCCCGGGTCACAGGGAGCCATCTCCATTTAAGGATGAGTTTGGTTTATTTCCGTCACTCATCAGAGCTACAGTCGGCTAAAAAACCACAGCCAGAACTCAGCGGAGGACACGTGAAATGTATGGAATCCATGGGAGGGCTTTGGACACCACCAAAGGCACCGGAGCCACCGCAGTGGTACCACCGCAGCAGCCGGGGGGGGGAATTGTGTCTCTGATGTAGCTGGGATGCGGGGAAGGAGCAGCTCCCTCCCTGCTCCCGCGGACAGGTGGGGTGGGATCCTTCTGGTCCCCAGGCCTTGTCTTTGAAGAGCCTGCAAGGTGCAGAAACGCCTTCCCCCCCGTGCGGTGCCAGTGTGGGCCACGATTTGCTCCCAGCACATCGTGGAGCTGCAGAAAGGAAACCATGGGGCTCCCCAGCCCTCACCAGTGTCCATCCAAACAACCGCCCCCCGCTCAGAGAGCCCCGAGAGGCGTCACACACCAAGAGCCTTTGGTCTGGGTCTCCCCCAGGAGAGTTACAACAGAGATCAAGGGGAGGAGTCCGGTTCCTTGGACCCGGAGCTAAGAGCACTTAGTGGACAAAGGAAATGAAACTGTACAGCAGGAGCCCAGAGGCCCAGGGTCACCCGGGAAGGGCTCAGCCCAGCACAGGGAGGGGTTTGCAGACCCTGGGCAAGGGTTAGACACAGTCGAGAGGTTCAGTTTGGTGGAGACACAAGGAGCAAATGGGGTTGTGCTGCAGAGAAGAGGACACCGAGCCCGGTGCTGCTCAAACCAGGCGCCCGCGCTGCCTCGGCCACCTTCATATGTTGTCCTCCTCCAGCATCTTGTTAACCCCCTCGCAGATCCGCTGCAGGTGGGTGCGGTAGGGCTCGGATGGCCCATAGAGAGCCGAGAGGAACTCGTAGTCCGCAAAGTGATTGAAGACGTGGTTGATGCGGGAGTGGGACTTGGCGGTGAGGTGGCCGTTGACAGCCTGGTGCAGCAGGTCCCGGCACTCGGTGAGCACGCCCGACATGACCCTGCGGTCGAAGGTGAAGTCTATCTGGTGGAAGCTGACGGCCGTCATGGCCAAGGTGTGGACCTTCTTGCGGAAGCGCTCCATCACCAGCAGCTCCTCGGCGCTGAACTGCCCGTTGCGGTAGAGAACGCCCAACTTCATCACGATCTTGATGAGGTTTTTGATGATCTTCTGCGCCTCTTTGCGGTTGTGGGTGTACTCCTTGGTGGCCCGGTAGAGCTCATCCAAGATCTCGCTGCTGGTGTCATCAATGAAGACGTTGGCTATGGTCTTGGTAGCCATCTTGCTCAAGAGCTTCTTCTGGGCCTGCAGGGCCAGGTTCTTGGTGCTGAAGGTGTCCATCTCTGCAAGGGGAAGAGGCACACACACAGTTCATGTCCTGCATCAGCCCCCATCTCTTATCCTACCCCCTCAGCCTTTTGGGAGGAGGAAGAGCATCTCCAACCAACAGCAGGACAAAGAAGAGCTCCTGGGTGCAAGGCAGGAGCTGAGCTGGATGAGTTACAGGGTGCTCCCACCTTCCTGCCCCAAACCCTGGGGGAAAGCTGCAGTGCAATGGGCAGTGCCAGCGGCGACTGAGGTCTCCCTACCTGAGCATCGCCTGTGACCCTCCATCCCCGTCCTGGTCCTGCCCGGCGCCGCCTGCTCCGGGTGCAGGAAGGGCTCTTGCCCCATCACTTCAACCTTTTTGTCTTCCTGAAACCCTGACTCATTTCCTGCAGGGTGAGCTGGGGACGACCCAGGTGCTGGTTGAGTCACCCGCAGCCACGTGGCACAGCCGGTTTGCAGCACCCACCAGCATGGATGGAGGCCCTTGCCCTGGTACACCCATGGCGCTGGAGCCCGGACTCGTTCTGCTTCCTCCTGAGCGTTGCATGGAGGTGAATAATTCAAGCAGCCACAAACCTCACCCCTTGCTCAGCCGCAGCCCAGCTCCCCGCACCCCGGCGGGGCCAGATCCACTTTGAAAAGTGCTGTGAATGAATCAAAAGCCACCGAGCCTGGAGCTGCATCCCTGGCCCAGGAAATCACGGAGCCACAAAGCACGGGGAGGCAAGAACAGCGTGAGAACAAGCAGCTCCCACGCCAGGACGGATGGGCAGGGATGGGGGCTGCTTATGCAAGAACCTGCACGTGGCACGGTCAGCCTGGCGCAGAGGCAGCAGGAGGGGACGGGATCAGGCTGTAAAAACATCACCAGGGAGGGGAGAGGAGCTATTGAAGCTAAAGGATGCTGCTGGTGTGACAATGGATGGGGATAAACTGGCCATGGGTATGGAGAGCCTCTTGTCTGCAGCCCCAATTCTGAGTCTGCCCTCAGCATGGGCAGCACCAGGGCCCCCTTGGCTGAGACCCTACAGGGATCCTCAATCCTGCTCCTACCACCATGGAGCATGGGAGCAGACCCCAGCAGGGCTCAGATACCCGGCTGTGGCCATGGGTCCACCTCACTGCAGCCAGTTGTGCAAGGGGAACAGTGCACAGGCGATGGAGCATGGGTGATGGAGCACAGGTGATGGTGCATGGGTGATGGAGCACAGGTGATGGTGCATGGGTGATGGAGCACGGGTGATGGTGCATGGGTGATGGAGCACAGGTGATGGTGCATGGGTGATGGAGCACGGGTGATGGAGCATGGGTGATGGAGCACAGGTGATGGTGCATGGGTGATGGAGCACGGGTGATGGAGCACGGGTGATGGATCACAGGTGATGGTGCATGGGTGATGGAGCACAGCTGATGGTGCATGGGTGATGGAGCACAGGTGATGGACCACGGGTGATGGAGCATGGGTGATGGTGCATGGGTGATGGAGCACAGGTGATGGAGCACGGGTGATGGTGCATGGGTGATGGAGCACGGGTGATGGTGCATGGGTGATGGAGCATGGGTGATGGAGCACGGGTGATGGTTCATGGGTGATGGTGCACGGGTGATGGAGCACAGGTGATGGAGCACGGGTGATGGTGCGTGGGTGATGGTGCACGGGTGATGGAGCACAGGTGATGGAGCACGGGTGATGGTGCATGGGTGATGGTGCATGGGTGATGGTGCATGGGTGATGGTGCATGGGTGATGGTGCGTGGGTGATGGTGCACGGGTGATGGAGCACAGGTGATGGAGCACGGGTGATGGAGCATGGGTGATGGAGCACGGGTGATGGTGCATGGGTGATGGTGCACGGGTGATGGAGCACAGGTGATGGAGCACGGGTGATGGTGCATGGGTGATGGTGCATGGGTGATGGTGCATGGGTGATGGAGCACAGCTGATGGTGCATGGGTGATGGTGCAAACTGAGCCCTGGCTTCCTGAGCATCTCCCAGCCACCGGCTCCCTGAGGCCAAGGCTCCGTGAGGGCATGAGCTGAGCATGCAGTAACGGAGCTGCCGCCTGCAGCGTTATTTACAGCCCTGAGGAACAACACGGACGTTTGTGAGTGCTTCCTTCCATGTGAAGACATCGATTGCTGCCAGCGTGAGCCTCGAGCTCCGGCTCCTGAGGCACAAATGACAAAGCAGAGGCAGCTCCCGGGATCACTTTAATGCCAATGGCTCCATGCGGGAGGTGCTGCTGGAGCTGAGCCCGGAGGGATGGGCAGGATGGGCTCCATCTCTGCTCCCTTTGGCTCTATGGGGGATCGGCTCTGCCCGCAGCAGGCAGCCTCTTCCAGAAGGACCACGGCTTTGCCAAGGTGTGGGCACCACGGAGGTCCCTTCCCCTGCATTGCGCGGCGGTTGTGGGTGCCCTGTGCTCCCCACTGGGAGCAATGCCTTGTAAACAGGGATTCCCGCACCTGAGCTCTCTGCAGAGCGGCTGCAGCCACAAAGGGAGCGCAGATCCCACCTACGGAGCCCTTACAAAATAGGAAGCCCCAGCTCCTTCTGCCCCACACACCCACGGCTCCCAATCAGCACCTGCAAAAACAGAGCAGCCTCCGCTCCAGCACTGAACAAGAGCTGGCTGCCCACAGCCCCCTCCTGCAGGGAACCAGTCCTCACTTGTGGGGGGAAACCGAGGCACGAAGCGGCCTCGAGGGGTCTCTTTGGGCCCCCCAAGCACACCCTGCCCCGTCCCAGCACCCCGCTGCGCTGCTCTGAGGTCGCTCCTGCAAAGGCCAAGGGAACCCCGCTCACCTCCCCGCACGTCGGCTCCCGCTGGCCCCGGGGCCGTGCGCCCGGCTCCGTCTGCCCCGCCAGGACCTGCTGACTCAGCAGCACGCAGGAGCTGTCACCGGAACGCGCTGTTTTCCTGGCGGGAAGGGCCCCGCAGCCCCATTGTTCGCCCAGGGGCTGCTGTCGGCGCACGGAAGAGGCAAAGCTTTGCCCCGCGGAGCAGACTCGAGACCGAAATAAACCGCTCGGTTTCCTTCCTGCTGCTGAACTCCGCAGCCCTGCTCGGGGTCTGTTTGTTTCCTCCCCCCCCTTCTTCTTCTTTTTAACGAAAACGCCCTCAAAACCCAGCTTCTTGTCCCAAGCCAAGCAGCCGGGCGCTGCTCACGCCGAGTCCCTCCCTGCTCCGGAAGAGCTGCGGTCCCAGCGGTGGCTCTGGGGAGTCACAGCCCTTTTTTGGGGGGGTTTCCACCCGTTTGGCAGGTTTCAGTGGGGAGGTTGCAGCCGCGGGGGTGGGCGTCCCGGGTGAGGTGGGCATGCAGTGACACAGCCATGGGGTCCCCTGGGGACAGCCACGAGCATCGCATCCAACACCCGGCCGCAGCCTCGGCCCCCGTCTAAATGGGGACAGCCCAGAAACCATCTCCTGCACCAGTGAGGGCACGGCCATGAGCAGAGCGTGGCCCGCTCCTTACAGAGCATCAATGAAAGCTCCTGGCTGCAGGGGGGAGCACGAGACCCCATCACCCTGCCAGTCCCAAGGCGATTCCTACCTGCCCCAAAGACCCCTCGCCCCTGACCAACCCCAGCCCTCTTTCCCCTCCGAACCCCCCATCTCACTCAGCATCGGGCTCCATATCTCATGCAGGGAAGCAAAAGCACTTCAATAATTCATGGGCACGGAGCAGGCATGCGGAGCAAGGGGAGGCATCCACAAAGCTCCATCTGAGAGCAGGGGCACCTCTGCCTCCTCCTCCTCCTTCCTCCTCTTCCTCCTCACCAGGGCCATATTAACCTGCTACAAGTTTCCTCCCAGCCAAAGTAAACATTTCATGGTTTCCCTTCCATCCCATGCACGCTGCTCTGGAAATCACCCCTTCTCCGCACCCCAGCATCCCCGGTGCCTCCCAGTCCTTGGCCACACGCCCGTGTGACGGATGTGATCCCGCTGCTCCGCTCTGCACCCCCTGGCATCGCTTTCCACCAGCTCCCTGCACCTCCAAGCCCTCTTCATTAATTAAACCCCGCACCGGGCTGGATTACAGGAGCCGGGTCAGAGCGCAGCGATGTAACCGGAGAGCCCAACCACCCATCCCTCCCCATCCCTGAGCCTTCCCAGCTTCCAGACCCCCGTTTACCAGCGCCGGGGCAGCAGAGGAGGAGGAAGAGGAAGGACAAACGCCGCCTCTCACAACCACCGGCACTCGCACGTTGCCATGGGCGCAAACAGCACCAAAAGGCGCCGGGTCCGGCGCGTGTATGCCCAGCGGGGTGAGGCCAGGGAGGAAGCCACTGGGTAAACACCTCGCCTGAGGAAAAACTCCTCTTGGCACGGCCACCACGGCTCCCTGGAGCAGGGGATAGGGATGCGGTGGGAAGTGCTGGCATCGCCTCAGCCGGGCGCCACACGCTGCATCGCGCTCCGCTCGCTCCTGGTGCTCACACCACGCACTTGGACACGTCCCCGTCATCATCCTCACCATCCCTGGCGCTGGGATCTGAATGCCCCAATCCCATCATCTTCCTCCTGCAGGTGCCCCGGAATGCAGCCCCAGCGAGGGCACCCACAGGAAGGAACAGAAGGGTTCTGGTTTCTCCTTTGCACCAATGCCTGGGAATGTCGATCTGCCCCAGCAGCTCCAACGTGTCTGTGCAAGGAGCTGGGCGCTGCATCCAAGGGGGCTCCAACCCCGGGCGTAGGTGGTAAATCCCGCCGGCGCTTCCCGTTCACTGGCACTGCGTGGGAATGGGATCCTGGCACCTGAAGGGGCACCGACTGCGGGTGCTCCATCACTGGGTGGGGGTGATACCCCCACAGTGCCGATTCGGGATGGGGGAGCTGATCTGGTGCCATATCAAGGAATCCCTCTGGGATTACTGTGCCCTGGGGGGGGAGGGGGAGGCAGCTGCAGGGAGGAGAGGAGGAGGGTGAGGAGGAAGGGGGGGTTATTTTGGAGCATCTGTGTCGCCTTCCATTTCCTCCTTTTCTTTATCGAGCTGCCATCAAGCCGCCCTCTCGGGCTGCAACTTCCTTTCTCCTTTGCTCGGAGCAGACGGAGACTGATGGGGAAGTGGAAAACGGAGGATGGGGAGGGGGGGAAGAGGCCAAACCGACCGTCTGCCCATCCATCCGTCCCGTGGTGAGGGCCTCGGTGCATCACATGCTTCCTGCCCCGGGATCAGCGAGGACAAAGCAGCTCCAGGAGGGAAGAAAAGCTCCACGGGACAATTTGGATCCCGTGGTGGGCTTGGGGTTGGCAAAGAATGTTTATGGCCCAACTCCTTCCCTGCTCCGGAGCTGATACAGCTTTGGCTGGTGGGAGCTGGGAAGTTTTACATCCAACTCCGTGGCTCCAGGCAGGATCCGGCCTCACCAAAGGGAATGAGGGAGTTTCATTCCTTAGAGCCCGGGGCATAGCCAGTGGCTGGGTGCAGAGGAAGGCCAGGGTGATGCCATGGGGCACCCATCCTTGCCCTCGCTCCAGAGATGACCCCAGGGGGGCCTCCTCCGCCTTCTCCGAGTTCCCGTCAGCCGTAACCCACCGGACGCTTCCAGCCCCCCTCGGTTTTCCCACCGGTTTTGGGGGCGATCTCCCCGTACCGGGAAAACTGAGGCACGGCCAAAGGCTCCTGGGGACACCCCCGGGCTCTGCCCACCCGGCAGCTCCCGCCCCTCGGGACTCCCCAAACCTTCGGTCCCCGGGGGCACCCCGGTGCCCGGTGACACGGGGAGGGAGGGAGGCACGGCGGGTACCCGGGAAGGATGCGTTCACCCTCCAGACGCAAGCCGGTACCGGGGCGAGAAGCACGAACCGGGCAGGTACCACGCACCGCCACCCCCGCGGAGCGCGGGGACCGGGGGGAACCGGGGAGAGGGCCCGATCCCGGCAGCGCTGCACCCGCGGGCAGCAGAGCCCGGCCGGCCCTTACCTGCTCCTGCCTCGGGGGAGCGCGGCGCCGGGACCGGGGCTGCTCCGGTGCCCCCGGTGTGGACGGGGCGGAACGGAACGGGACGGGGCGGGGCCGGGCGGGGCCGGGCGGGGGGGGGGTCGCTGCCCCCGGTGCCTCTCGCTGCCCCCGGTGCCCCCGGTGCCGGTGCCGGGTCCGGGCCTCCCGCCCGCGGCTGCTGCGAGGTCCCGAGCGGGGCCCGGAGGGGCGGTGGCCGCGGGGTGGTGGGGCGGAGCCTACGGGCGGTGCCAGCCAATGGCAGCGCGGGGCTTGCTACAAAGCAGCCAATAGGAACCCGCGGCTGGGGATCCCCCGGGACCGGGACCGGGACCGGGACCGGGACCGGGACCGGGACCGGGACCGGGACCGGGACCGGGACCGGGACCGGGACCGGGACCGGAGCCGGAGCCGGAGCCGGAGCCGGAGCCCCGGCTCCGATGGTCCCGGCGTGCGGGGACCGGTGCCGTTATGGCGGCGTGGAACGGGCACGGGTCTGTACGGAGCCGAGGGGCGCCGGGAGCGGAGCGGGCCGGGTGCTGAGGAGGGCTCCGGTAAACCGGGCTGAGCACGAGCAGCACCGGGGGGGTCCCACAAAGTCCCCTCTCTACCCCCGTACCGGGGGTGTGGGCGGCTTCTGCTCTGGGGGGGCTGCCCCAGACCCTAGACCCCCACCCGGCCCCAAACCACCCCCCACGGCCGGTGCAAACCGGGAGCGGGCATCCCCTCCGCTCGGCCGGGGCAGTGTCACGGGCGGGGCGGTAGCCGGAGCCCCCGCGGTGGGCGCAGGGCCGGTGTCTCACCGGGACCCCCCCGCTGCCCGCCCGCGGAGGCGGGTGCAGGAGTTTCCAGGTCGGGAAGCAGCAATCGGGGAGTCGCGGCCTGTGCTGGGGACCCCCAAGCCCTGCGGTCCCGCCGAGCCGTGCATCCCCATCCCAGCACCCCAGCACTGGGAGCATCCTCCTCTTCCTCCTCCTCCTCCTCTTCCTCCACCTCCTCCTCCTCCCGGCTCGGTGGGAAGGAGCCATCGCTCAGGATCCCAGTTCCCGAAGGTGGCATTAAACAGATTAAAGGTGGGATTTAGAGCGGATTAAATCTGGGTGAGCCGGAGCCTTGACTTGAATCTTGGTCTCACGCAGTGGCTTTGAAGCAGAACTCAGCCCCCCCTTCGTCCCCATTCCCCTTCAGCCCTACCACCCCCCTCCATGACACCCCCAGGACATGTCCTGCCCCGAGCCCCACCTCCTGCTGCCCCCCTTGTGCTGGAGCAGCCGGAGCAGCTGCTGCCGCCCTCCCAGACAGTTGCAGCATCAACCTGCCCGCATAAATCACCCTCCACAGCTCATCTGTGCCTGGTGGCCACCCGCAGCAATGAGACACAAGCCATGAGCCAGGAACAGAGAGCACGGCCCTGTGGGCTGAGGAGATGGGGACGGAGCAGGGGGAGGTGGTGAATGGAGCTGGGGAAGCCTCAGCAGAATGTGGCAGTGTCCCGAGTGTTCCCATCACTGCCTGCTTCTGCAGCCCCATTGCTGGCCTGTGTCCCCATTCCTGCTCTGTCACGTGTCCCCATTGCTGCCTTGTTCTGCATCCCCATTTCTGTCCTGTCCCATGTCCCCATTCCTGTCCTGTTCTGCAGCCCCATCCCTGTCTCATCCTATGTTCCCGTTGCTGTGGCATCCCTGCTGTGCTCACCCCACTCAGCCCATTACTGAAGGTGCTGTGAGGGGTGGCAGGCTGGGGTGGGCATGTGGGGTGCAGCCTGCTCCCCGGTGCTCCCCGGTACACCCCAGTGTGCCCAGCACACAAACCCTCACTTCCTGCCTCTGAGAAGCATCTCGGGGATGATCCCTGCATCGCACAGTTCTCCACCTCACTCTCAACCCCAGAGCTGGATCCCGAACCCTCGTGGGGTCGCAGCAGCCACTGGGGGCCACGTCAGGGCTCATGTCAGCACAGCCACATCTCTGCCAGTGTGGATGGAGCAGCCGTCACGGATCAGTGGGAATAGGAGCTGGCACTGCACGGATACAGAATGAAAAAGAGCTGAAACAGGATCTGGGCCAGCTCATGTGCTGCCGCTCCCCCTTCCCTCCTCCTCGCCTTTCAATGAAATGAAATGGTGCTTTGCAGAGGCTCCTCTCCCGCACGCTGAGCATCACCCCACGCTTGGGGAGGTTTCACATCTCCTCCCGCTCCCTCTCCCACTGCTCATCCCACCTCAGCGGCCGGCACATCCATATCCCCATCCGCGGCCGGTGCAGGGGGCTCCGCTCCAGGCGAGGGGGAGCATCCTCAGAGAGGCAGAGCCTGAATAATTCACTAGGGCTCGGCAAGAGAAACAGGAGCCGCTGCCGCCAGGTCACAGAGGAGAGCTGGGAAGGGCACGGACACATCCCCAGTGTCACTTTGTCACCGCTTCCAGCACCCGTCTCCATCAGCCTCGAGAGGAGCCCAAGTTCCCCAGGGAGCAGGTCCTCGGAGCACCCCGCACCACCACCCTGCTTTGCTGAGTGGGGCTGTGCAGGGGGACATGGGACAGGGCAGGAACGGGGGTCATGGGATGGGAAAGCGATGGGGACACCGGACAGGACCCACATGGCCCCATCGGGGCAGCTGCTGGGCCCCAGCAGCTCCTGGGACGTGGCAGCGGTGCTCCCCATAAAGCCCGTATTGTCACCGGGGGGTGGTGAATCCCCCGAGCAATTCCCATCCACTGGCATTTGGCATTCCCGCTGCTCCCGGCACCGTGCAGCTGTGCCTCACCACAATGGCCCCTTCTTGCCGCGTTACCGGCACCGGCTGCGCTGCCTCGGCCCCTTCCCCAGCACCAATCTGCCCTGCTGCAACCGAGCTGGAAAACCTCATCCCAGCTCCAGAGCAGAACCATGAGCAGGGAATGCTCCCCCTGCATTCGGTTATCCCGGAGGTGGATGGAAGGAAAGGGAGTGAGAAGGTGTTGCTTAGGGGTGCAGCATCCAAAGGGTGGCTGAAGCTGTCCTAAAGCCATGGGGAAAGGCTGTAGCTGGGGCAGGACCATCCAGTGCCTGCATCCTGGGGTGGATGATGCTGGGACAGGGGTGAGGCTCATCCCCTCCTCATCCAAGGGGAGAGCAACCACCATGGGAATACGCATCCCTTGTCCCCACGGAGGCGTTTTCTCCCCACCACAACCCCGCACCCAGCTCCAGCAGCCTCCAGAGGGGACTTTGCAGCAGGCGCTTGCCTCGCTTCTTCCGTCCTCGCTGCACAAAGCCGGGGCGGCACCGGCAGGTCCCATCCGGGGCTGTTAAAGCTGCTGGGGATGGAAGCGACCCAAGCAACTTCATCAAGGAGATAAAAATAGGCAGAGCTCAGCACTGCCGCAAGCACCCTGGTGGCATCCGTGTCACCAGCCACCGCGCTGGCAGGGTGATGTTAGCCCTTGGGAGTGATAATTAGTGATAATTAGCCCTCAGCACCGTTCGTTACAGCTGTATCACCATCCCACGGGTCCTTTCCCAGGGGGTTGCAGCCAGCAGATCCCCTTCCTAGGCTCGCAGCGTCCCTGTGACTCCCCCCAAAGGGCTTGTGCTGTGCAAGGGGAGGGTGCAGCCCCCCAGAGATGGGGCTTAAAGAGGGACCCAGGCCCCAGGGGTGACACTGAGGGAACTCATTGGCATCTTTTAGGGTCGTGGGAGGGAAAGGGCGATGAGTGTCCCTGGGGGTGCAGCAGGGCACGTGTGAGCTGCACCCCAACACCACCCATCAGCATGCAGCGGGGGAACACTGGGATTGAATCCCTTTGCTTCTGATGCTCAGAGGCACGGCAGTGCTAGGTGGGATGCTGAGCCACGTCGAGCCACGCTGTGCTGAGCTGAACACGGAGCCCCGGGCATGCTCCAGCCGGGACAAAAGCAAATGTAGGTTAAGCACAAAGCGATGTGGCTGCAGCACACGGAGCTCAGCGAGGAAGAGGATGGCCCCGTGGAGCAATGTCCCCGGCTGCTGTCCTTGTGCTGGTGACATATTGACTGGTAATTCCTAATCAAGTGGATTATTAATTAGCAGGAGAAGCTGATGGTTTAACCCTGGCCGGGCTGGGAGCCGGTGGTCAATGCTGATGGAGCCAGGAGAGCACCGCGGCAGCGGGAGCTGTGATCCCACATCCAACCGGATGGAGCTGATTAATCCCAGGTTTAATCAGATGAGGTGACTGCATCCCACACCTCCGCCCCCCCAGCGTGCCCCCTTTTGCTCTCCAACCCCCTCCTCCCGGTGCCGGCCTCGTGGCATCACCAGCATGGGAGCGTTTTGCTCCCCGATGATTCCATGCCGGTGCTAATCCCTCGCAGCGCCGGTCCCGCGCGGCTGTCGGCCGAGGTTTTCCATCCCTAATTAAAGCTGGGCGCGTGTGGCGGCGATTCCCAAGGGATGCTTCCCTTGCCTCCCGCTTCCTGTCAGGATCAAGGGGATAAACCAACGTTACCAGGAAAGTTAATGCCGGCAGCAGCTGAGGGAAGTGGTGACAAGCCTCAAGCCGGCAGCAGCCGTAGCTCCGGAGGTGAATCCCCCTTGGAACGCTGCCTTGGGTCCTGGTGGGATGGCAGCAGGGGCTTGGGGCTCGTGACACGAGTTGGGCAGGTCTCAGCCCAGCACCAAGCCCTGTCTGTGGCAGCTTCTCGTGGTGGTGTCACCCAGGGCAGTGACCCAAATGGCCCCAGATCCTAATGCTGGCAGGACGAGAGGTTTTGGGGTGCTGCAGCCCTTGATGTGAAGCACCCTCCATTGGGGTGCCGCTGCCATCCCACTCCTGCTCCCCAAAATCCCAGAATCCCGGAGTGGTTTGGGTTGAAGGGACCTTAAAGCTCCTCCAGCTCCAACCCCTCCCACGGGCAGGGACCCCTTCCACTGGAGCAGCTTGCTCCAAGCCCCTGTGTCCAACCTGGCCTTGAGCACTGCCAGGGATGGGGCAGCCACAGCTTCTCTGGGCACCCTGTGCCAGCGCCTCAGCACCCTCACAGGGAAGAGCTTCTGCCTTGTCTCTAACCCGAACTTCCCCTGTTTCAGTTTGAACCCATCCCCCCTTGTCCTATTGAAGAGCCCCTCTCCAGCATCCTTGTAGCCCCCTTCAGACACTGGAAGCTGCTCTGAGGTCTCCTGAGCCCCTCATATCCTGGAGCACTGGTGAGTGTCTCTGGGACTGGCACTCAGCTTGGTGAGCCGGGGGAGCTGAGCTCCATCCATAAATCCATCCATCCATCCACCCATAAATCCATAAATCCATCCATAAATCCATCCATAAATCCATCCATAAATCCATCCATCCATCCATCCATCCATCCATCCATCCATCCATCCATCCATCCATCCATCCATCCATCCAAGCTCCAACCAATCAAACCCCAGCATCACTCTGGCTCCTTCAGGCAGCTTCCTGAGCACCATGTCCTCAGCCAGGGTCTGCCAGGGGGGACCACAGCACCCGCCCCCCCCCTCCCTCCCCGCAGGGTTATTCCCGAGGCCTGGCACGGGGCTGACGTTGCAGGCAGGATGCTTCTTGCCTGGCACGGCTGCTGCCTGCTTAATTGCGCTGTAAGCACAACAGATGGCAGAATGGCTTCAAGATGTTCTTTTGCAACGTTTTGGTGCTGCCGGGCTCCTTCCTTCACCTTCCTCCATAGCAGCTCCAAGGAGGGAAGAGGCTGGGAAGAGCCCCGTGTGCATGGAGGGGGATGCTGACCCCAGCTGCAGCCGGGGAGTTAAAGGGAATTAAACCATTTGCTGGCCTCACACTGCAGCGCTTTCTCCCCGCTGTAATCCCTGCGCTTCCCGCTGCACCTCCATCACCTGCCTGCCGGGCCCGGCGGACAAAAGCCCCTTTGCCAGCGCTGCCATGTGCCCGGGCAGCTGGTGGCAGCAGCAGCCGGGTGCTGGGGTCACCTCGGTCCCATCAGGGGTGGCCCCACACGGGGGTTGTGCCATGGAGGGGGGGGGCTGTTAAGAGACCTCGTGGCTTCTTCCAGCACATCAGGTCCTCCCATACGGGAAGGATCCGGCTCCCCTCGCCATGATCCCCATGGTATTGCCATGGCTCCGGCAGTGCCGTGGCATCGGGAGCAGCACCAGGACACAGCACACACACACCACACCCCCCCAGCACCCCAGGACCGGGTGTTACCAGCACCCCGAGCCTTGCGGGTGCTGCACCCCATCCTGCGTGGCTGTGCTGTACCAGCACCAGTTACCAGCACCCAGCCCCGGCTCCCAGCCCCAGCCCCAGCCCCGCCGCAGCTCCTCCACCTTCCGCCGCCGAGCGGAGCATTAACACCGGTTGGGATGAATTATTTATGAGGCAGGTGACCTCATTCATTCAGATTGATTTTCCTCCCTGTCACTCCAATCCCACCGTGCCCTGGAACCGGCGGCACGGCAGGTACCGAGCCCTGGCCTCGGCTCTGCGCCAGGCACCAGCCAAAGGCCCTTTGCCAGCTCAGGGATCAGCATCAGCATCATTATTATTATTATTATTGCCACCAGCATCAGCGTTATTACAATAAGGGCTAGAAAATAAATATAAGCACACTATGATAATCCTGTAACTACAGAATGTACATCTATTAATAAGCACAATATTATTAATATCAATAATTTTAGTATCAATGTTATTCTCTACATTTCTGTTGAAGCTGTTACCTCCCTCCTGTCCCCCCCCAGGGGCCTGCACCACCCCGTGCTGTGCCCACCCCACCTCCCCCAGTGCAGACAGACCCAGGTGGGTGCTGACACATGGGTGGCCCCAGGGCCACGTTGTCACCCCAGCAGGGAGGGATTTGGGCCTTAGTTTCCCTCCCGGATAGGCAGGAGGGAGGCTGTGCCTTGCAGGAGGAAGGCTCCTGCAGCCAGATCTGTCAGTGGGGAAAGGCTGAGCTCAGGGATGTGACAGAGCCACCCGCTGCAGGAGGGGACGCATCCATGGTGGGGGTACCGCTGGTGGTGTGGCCTGCGCTGTGGTGCGATGGTGGGAGAGCATCAGCCCTGGGGCCACCTCGTGCACCCTGCCACCGCCAGCATCCCTCTGGATGAGCATCCCACCAGCTGAGCATCCCTCTGGCCAAGTATCCCTCCGGCTGAACATCCATCTGCCAGAGCATCCCTCCAGCTGAGCATCCCTCTGCCAAGCACCCAGCACTGGCTGATGGCCAATTCCCATAACGAGCCTGCCCATATCCCAGATTCCCCCCTGCACCAACCATGTCTAATGAAGCCGGGCCACCGCGGTGGCTGCCCATCGCTATTGTCACCTGACAATGGGAAGCGCCTGGTCCCGCTCCCCGGGAGCGCTATTAGCCCAAATATTTGCTTCCCGTCTCCAGGGTGACGGGGTTGCCAGCGCTCACCCACATCCCGCCTTTGATCATTTTCCTCTTGATCTTCAGCGCTCCAGTTCCCTGCGCTCCAATCCAGCTCCATCCCTCACGGGGATGCGGGAGCTGGGGGCAGCCGCAGCAGCGGGTGCGGGGATGCTGCGGTGGGGATGGAGGCAGGGCTGGGGATGATGGAGATGAAGGATAGAGAAGGAAGGCAGGGCTCGAGGTGATGGAGATGCTCCTTAGACAGGGCTGGTTGGGAGCACATCCTCTGGCAAAGGGACAACGGGCAAGCAGCTTCCCTTTGCTCACCTCAGACTTTCCCCCTTTGTGTCCCAGTTTCACTCTGCCTCACCTATGGATGCTGCAAAGCAGGAGGTGGGGCCGTGATCCTTCCCCAGGGACAGGTCTGCTGGTTGCAGATTCAAGCACCTGATTGCAAACCCCATCACCACCACCTCCCCATGGCCATCACCACCATCTCCCCACATACAGACACTGCAGTGCAGTGGCCATGGATGGGGGATAGACGCTTATCAAGGGGACCACACTCCCTCTACCATGCTGGGACAGTGATACCCAGCTCAGCATCGTGGCAGAAGCTCTTTGGAGTATGGATCCAGCTTCTCCCACTCCTTCCCTCTCTCCTACACACCCTTCCTGGAATAGGGAGCCAAGCAGAGCCGTCAGCAGCCCTTGCTCCCATCCCTCCCAGAACCCACCCGGGGCCAACACCGGCCCTCGGGGTGCGAACTGGAGCTGGGAAATTTCCCCCAGAAAAAGGGGACTCTTGGAGCCAAAGAGGATCAGCTCCAGGATCCGCGGGGATGTGGCGGTCGCAGGGGAGGGACTGGGAGCGCTGAGCCAGCTCTCAGCTGTGTTTAAAAAAACACAAAGCGGAATCTCCGCCAGAAAATGTTATTTCCATCACTTCGGCAACCGCCAGCGCTGCTTTGTGCTGGGAAGTGGACCCAGGATAAAGGAGATGGGGAAAGAAAGGGGCCTGGTCCCAGCTCCCCGCTGCTTCCCAGCCCGGGAATTTGGCCGGGTGGGATGGGCAGGGGCCTGAGGGTGCTGAGGCACTGGCACAGGGTGCCCAGAGAAGCTGTGGCTGCCCCATCCCTAGCAGTGCTCAAGGCCAGGTTGGACACAGGGGTTTGGAGCAACTGGAAGGGGTCCCTGCCCGTGGCAGGGGTTGGAATGGATGAGCTTTAAGGTCCCTTCCAACCCAAAGTCTGTGCTGCTGCGCGGAGCAGGAGGGACCATCAATGAGGACCTGGAAAGACCAAGAGGGGCATCATTGCTCAGGCCAGGAGGGACATCACTGCAGGGTCAGAGTGGAGGGACCATGAGGGACACTGTCACCAGGTGGGAGCACCCGAGGACACCTCGGCCCCAAGGGAGCAGCACCACGGGTGGTGGAATCAGACGTGGCCGGGCCCAGCAGAGACGCGCTCGCCTGCACTTTGCTGCATGATGGTGATTAAGTTGCTTCCCTTCATTATGGTCCCTCGGGGAGGTGTTAAACAGCTGCTGATAGAGATGGATACTTCTGAAGTGGAGTCTCCAGAGCCTCCACATCCCTGGATTTCGGGAAAAGCCACCGAGGTGCCCGGAGCAGCTCCACAGCGAACCCCTCGCACTGGTGGTTGTGCCTTCGGGGTGAGATCCCCATTGCAGGGGCAGCAAAGGGGAAACTGGGGAAGGTTTTTGGGGAGCTCTGAGGATGCCAAGTGCTGGCTGGGAGCCTGGGCATGCCCTGAGAGGAGGAGCAGGGTGACCTGAAGGGCTGGGGAGGGGGTGGGAGCTATGGGAAAAGGAGAAACCCGGCAGCAACTGGCCATTAAAATTCATGAAAGCTGTTAAAAAGCAGCAGGCAGCGCGAGCTCCTGGCTGCTGCTGACAAAGCTGGTGAAGGAGGTGTTGGTGGCATCTCCACATCTGCAAACTTGGGCTTTAAATCCCCATTCCCAAGCCGGGAATGGTCTGGGTGATGCAGTAACGAAGGGCGCTCCGGTAGCATCCGGTGATGGATGGAGGTACCAAACCTCGACCTCCAGGCACATCCCACACCTTAGTCGCCCCTCACAGGGGTCCCCCAGGTCCCCACCACTCCCTGGGCTGCGATTGGCAGCTTGGAGCTCGTTTATTTTCCTTTTTCCCATATATTTTTAGCCCCCCACCCCCCCCCCCCCGCACAGAAGCCTCCTCCCCGCTGCCTGCGAATGGGTTTAAACAAGCCACAGCGCATTTCCCTCGCTGTAATTAGCACCGTTTCTGCAGGCAAATGGCAGTCGGGAGTGGAGGTGGCATTTCCTTAATTAAAACAATTAATTAGGGTGGGGTGAGAGGGAAAAGAAAACATCTTCCCTATAGAGCCGGCTCTGAGCGCAGCCGGTCCCCCACGGCGGTGCTGCGGCTTCCTCCGGGTGACAAAGCCACGTGTGTCCCTGTGGGCGCACACCTTAGGGTGCTCCCCTGGGCATGGAGCACCCCAGGGTGCCCCTCAGAGCTGAGCTCAGCTCCCCTACCCTCAAGAGCTGGCTGCTGCTCCCAAAGCGCCACGATCCCTGCGCTGGCCGGGCTCCAGCCGGAGGATCCCGGTGCCGCCGGTCCCGGTGCCTCGCCAGGGTATAAATATCTGCGTGTTACTTAGCGACTAATTGCACAAAGCGCAACAGCGGGGGGTGCCGGCCCCTAATGAGGATCTGGAACCGCAAGCTGCTAATTGCCCCTGCGCTGAGCTGTTGCTTCACTCCTGTTGGGGCCCGGCCCGGCCGCACCGCTCTCACCGGCATCCCTTACGGCATCCCAAAGGCCAAGACTCCCTGCTCAGGGTTTTGGGGCAGGTGGGAGGCCAAATCCAAGGGTCTTTCCGTACAGATGTCCTCTCTGCGGGCAGGTGCATTCAGGCATCTACATCCTGGGATGCTCCTGGTTCTGCTGTGGATCTGGCCACTTCCCTTTGGGTGAATGGCCACAGCCAGGCTGGAGTTTACAGACCAAAGGATGCCCATCCAGCATTCCCTTGGGATGAGCTCCATACCAACGTGGCCATGGCCTCAGTGAGCATGGTGAAGATGGCTCCATGGCCAGGGAGACGCAGCACATTGGCTCCTCAGGATCTCATCCACGTGTCTGGCTGTGGTACCCACATCCTGCAGGGACTGGTTTGAATCAAGGGCTTTCCACATGCTGGAGGAGCAGCTCCAGCCAGGCCAGCGGAGCCCACTGGAGATGCCGAGCCTTTCCCAACGTGTGTCCCTTTGGCTGAGCTCATCCATCCCCTGGTTTGAGCCTTTTACTACTCTGCTCTGGTGAGACCCCCCCTGCAGCCCTGGGTGCAGCTCTGGTGACCCAGCATCAGGACATGGAGCTGCTGGAGCAAGGCCAGAGGAGGCCATGAGGATGAGCAGGCACTGGAGCACCTCCTGTATAGAGCCAGAATGAGAACACTGGGGCTGTTCAGTCTGGAGAAGAGAACCTGCCTGGAGACCTCAGAGCAGCTTCCAGTGTCTGAAGGGGGCTACAAGGATGCTGGAGAGGGGCTCTGCATCAGGGACTGCAGTGATAGGACAAGGGGTGATGGGTTCACACTGAAACAGGGGAAGTTCAGGTTGGGTATGAGGAAGAAGTTATTCCTGTGAGGGTGCTGAGGCACTGGCACAGGGTGCCCAGAGAAGCTGTGGCTGCCCCATCCCTGGCAGTGTTCAGGCCAGGTTGGACGGGGTTTGCAGCAGCCTGCTCTAGTGGAAGGTGTCCCTGCCAGTGGCAGAGGTTGGAGCTGGATGATCTTAAGGTCCTTTCCAGCCCAAACCAGTCTGCGGTTCTATGATTCATCCCAGAAGCTCCAGCATTTGTTGGTTCCCGCTGGCTCCCTGCAGGACAGGGCTCTGGCATTCCCTGGCACAGGCAGCCCTGTTTGTGACACTGGATTCGTCTCCGGCCGTACCACCACAATGTCGCGATTCCTGGTACAGGGGTTACCGTTCCCCAGAGCACTACACACAGAATTCAGGGTACCACGAAACATCCCTCCAGGCTCAGCATCTCCCCTCGGCTCTGGCCATGATGTGGATGGGGGAGAAGCAGCTCCTGGGTAAATATCTCCCTGCGGGTGCGTGCGGGGATGCTGCTTTCACAGGATTTCCAGCTTCAAAGCCTCGGCCTCAAAGCCTGCAGATCTCTTTTCATCATTTCAGCCGTGGTCTAATTACCCTGCTGGCCGCCGGCGCCGGCCGCCTCTCCCAGGTACAGCCTCCACTTAATAGCTGGGATTTATTATTTAAATGTCATTTTTCAGCTCCTGTTTCCCATCTGCGCTCGGAGGGTGCCTGTGGGATGCGGGGTACCCTACCCCCAAAACCTGCGCACCCTCAACCCCTTGCGACGCGGTGCTCACGCTCCCAGCCTGCTCTGAGCGGTGCTGAGATATTAATTAAAGGCAAGGAGCGTTCCCTGCTTCATCTTGGGTGTAATTAGATCGCGGGGATGCCGGGAAGCGGCGCTGGGTAACATTTGCCAGGGGGAATCATCCAAACCCAAGCGGAGCATCCCTGTCACCATGGATGCTCCCCAGTTACATTCGGGGGGGGGGGGGGGTTGCTTCACCAAAGGAGCAGCTCACGCTGGGGGCTGGCGAGCGGCGGTGCCGGCTTTGGCACAGAGCCCCCGTGCTGGTGACTGAGAGCGGGGAGCAGCCCCGCGGTGATGGATGCGGGCAGCAGCCCTGCGGTGATGGATGCGGGGAGCAGCCCCGGCTGCCCGCGCCTGTTAATTATTCCCTTTGGATTGATGAGAAATCGCAGCTCCCGCGGCCGCCGGGAGCCGCTCACCTCGATTCAGCCCCTGCCGGGGTCAGCGCCGGCCGTGCCGCGTCCCCCGCTCCCCGCAGGGGCTGCCGTTCCCCGCAGCCGGCTCAGCCTCGAGGATAATTTATGGTTTCGTATCCGTGCCGCTGATCTTGGAGCTTTTCCAGCCTCCTCTTCCCTCTCCCCGAGCCGCTTTTCCTCGAAAGCCGATTTCCCAGGACGGGATCCAGCTCCTCGCCGGGCTGCCGCCGTCCCCGGCATCCCTGTGTCGTGACACCCCTCAGAGACGTGGAGCTCGCTTGGGATGAACTCAGGCATGTGCTGAGCTGTGACAGGGCTCTGCAGGGCTCTGGCATCAGCTGAGCTGGTTCTTGCTCCCGTTTAAGGATGCTCCGGCCGCGTGGGAAGTGCAGCATCCCTGCAGCCTGGGAGCCCTTTCCCTATCCCCACCGGGGAGATGCACCCACCCGGGAGCCCTGTGCGATCATGGACACCCCAGCACCCCTTTGCAGAGCGTGGGTTTAAGGTGTCAAATTGCCTTTTAGTGATTAAAATGCTTTGTGGAAGTGCGGCGTGGGGATCCCGCAGGGATCTGGCAAGGGAAAGTCAGCGGCAGGCGGTGGTGTCCCTGCACCCAGGGAAATGGCCCCTGAGCCACCAGCAAGCTCAGAATTTGGGGAGAATTTGGCTGATTTTGGTGCCTTCTCGGTGGCTGTTGGAACTCTTTGCAGCTCAAGGAGAAGAGAAGCAGAGGAGGGAGCAGGCAGCTAAAGTAGGGAGAGCCCTGGGGATGCAGCGCTGCGTGGGTACCCAGAGGCCATGGTGATGGGCACCAGACTTTTGGCACTGACAAAGAGCCACGGCACGGGAAGGGTTAAAGCGAGTGGCCGCAAGCAGAGCCCTGCCAGGGGGATTAGCCATATCCCTCCAGTGCAGGCAATTCCCTGCCTTGTCCATCGATCCCTGCGAGGTGTTAAGAGAGGCTGGGGCATCGATCGGAGCAAAGCCCTGGGCGGCAGCGAGGCCGAAGGCTTCCCTGGGAAGCGGGATGCAGGATCTGGAAGCCAAAAGGGGGGGCAATATTCCCGGTGCGGCGCTGGACCCCCTCCCACCCTGGCACATCCACACCCTCTGGGGACAAAGCGTGCTGGGGGTAGGGACATGGGAAACGCCGCTGGAACCGCTCGGCGCCTGCCAGGCGCCCGCTGCGTGCCGGCTTGGCACTTCCCTGCCACAAACCTCTCCCTGGACCGCGTCCCGGTGCTCGCGGTGACAGACGGCGACGTTAAACACACCACGGGCTGATGCCCAACGCAACCGGCCCCGCTGCTCCCGTGGTATGGCTTCATCTCCCACCCTGGGATGTGGTGGGTACCGGAGCATCCCCCGGAGCATCCCCCCCACCTCCTGGCGTTCCTCGCCCCATCGGCGTGTACATAACACACGAATAAAAAAGAGTGCGATTCGATTTTCCTGAGGAGAAAGGAAGGGCTAAAGACAAAAGAGGCCGGTTACCAATTGGCGGCAGCGCAGGGAAAATTGCTATCAAGGTAAAAAATCAGAAATTAAGGCAAGGAAAGAGCTGACCTTAACTGCGGTGCTTACCCAGGGAGGAAGGGCAGGATTCTCACCATTTAATTGGAGGTTTTTAGCCGGTTTTGATGCTGGGAACGCATCATTTTTTACCAGCTCGCTGGAAGAATCGCGTAAATAAATCATGCTTTTTAAAAAGCAGCTTCTTCAACTCTGCTTGTCCTTGAATTTACTGTGTTTGGTCGTTAGGGAGCAGAGCCCCGTGTGTGCTGTGGGGTTTATCCTCTTGGAGAGGGGGCATCGGAGCTTCAGAATTGGGCTGAAAGGTGGAAAATACTGATGCGGGGTGGGGGGAACTCGACAAATAAACCTCAGGACGGGACCAGCAGCCCGCTCCCGTCCTATGGGGTGGAATTCTTTGTGGCTTCCATTCCCTCCTGGCTGTGGGAGGCGATCCCCCCTCCAGGTCTTGTCTCTGCAGCGGGTGTTGCCTGAGCTACCCCGGGGTGGGGGAAAAATGCTTCTGGCTTCGGCTGTGCCGCCGGCGAGCGCGGCGTTAGCCACGCTTGAGGAGAAAACCACAATCGCTGCCGGGGCCCCGAGCCAGGAGCCGGCCCCGGCTCTTCCCTGGCAAGAGCCCCTCTCCCAAAGGGAATCGTATGGGGGGGTGGTGGCATCCCCACGGCTGCCTGCCATGGGGACAGCCTGGTGCCGATGCTTGGGTCTGGGGGGGGGCTTTGGGCGTACTGCATTGAGCCACTGGGGAAACTGAGGCACGAGGGGCCATGGGGAAGGAGCAGTAGGGTGCAGTGGTATTGGAGGGGGGATGTGGGGATGTGCTTCATCACCCCATCACCACGCTATGAGCCCAGTGGGCAAATCCCACCATGCCTACCCCAAAAGCCTTTGATTTGCTCTTCTTCCTCACCAGGATATGGAAACCCAAAGGAGAAGGGAAAAGCTGAGGAGGAGCGAGAACAGGCGGGAGCTCTGCCAAGGGAAAGGTGAGTGTGGCAAAGCCCCCCAGCAGGGACCTGAGGGGACGGGCACGTCCTCAGGCCCCCTCGCCATTGTTACACCACCAGAGGAAGGGAAGGGAGAGTCTCCAGGTTGGAAAAAGGAGGTTGCAAAAGTCAGTGACTCCGGATGAAACGGAGCTGGAGAGAGATGATGGGGAGACCGGAGGTGACATGGGGACAGGCTGGGGTGAACAGCTGGAATGGGGCCATGGGGGCACATCTGCGTGGAAGAGCCCTGGGATCATGGGGAGAGCAGCCAGAGGGGCTGTGCAGTGGGAACAGCTGGGTGGGAGAGCCCAGTGCTGGTGATGGCCATGGCAGGGTAACACTCGTGGGGGACAAGGGGCTGTCCATGGGGCTCAGGGGGGACGGTTCCTTCCCGGCCACCCCCAGCACAGCCACGGAGAGGTTTTCTCTTCCTGGATGAACTTGATGAAGTTACTGTTCATCTCCCAGAGCAGAGAGATGGGAGCGGGGCGACAGGAACGAGGTCATGAAAGCAGAAAGGAAAATACATTAGAAACGCTCAGCTGCTCAGTCTAGCCTGAAATGTGCTTAAATCAGCCCCGAGTAAACAATGAGACGCGATTAATTGCAATTAGTCCTCATGAGAAAGGTGGCATCCGCCTCCCCTGGCTCCCCAGGGGCCGCTCCCTGCCCCGTTGGGATCACCCGGCCGGATCCAGCCCCGGGCAGGATCGGTGACGCCGTCCTTCCGAGCGCGGTGGCTGCGGGGAACCGCGTTATCTCCGCCGAGGC
Organism: Pezoporus flaviventris; assembly: GCF_033815535.1. Lineage (NCBI taxonomy): Eukaryota > Metazoa > Chordata > Aves > Psittaciformes > Psittacidae > Pezoporus > Pezoporus flaviventris. Next base: position 2,896,672 of record NW_026892591.1, read on the forward strand.
AGAGGCGAGAGCCCGGCAGCTGCCGGAGCTTCAAAGGAACCTGCAAATCCGGCGTATGCAAAAGCCCGGCCGGCTCCGCAGATAAACAGGGACGTGCCAGCTCCTGCGGCACCGGCAGAGCCCGGCCCCGGGGGGATGCTCAGCCCCCGGTGATGCTCAGCCCTGGGATGATGTTCAGCACCAAGGTTATGTTCAGCCTTGGGGTGATGCTCAGCACCAAGGTAATGCTTAGCCTTGGAGTAATGCTCAGCCCTGGGGTGATGCTCAGCACCAAGGTAATGGTCAGCCCCGGGGTGTTGCTCAGCCAGAGGGTGATGCTTAGCCTCGGGGCAATGCTTGACCTTGGGGTGATGCTCAGCCTCGGCACACGGCTTTTGCAGCCCCCCTCTTGGGGCAGGACTTTCGGCAGCTCTCAGGGATGCATTGGGAAGGGATGAGGACCCCGTGTCCCCTCTGTATCCTGCATTCGAGGTGCTGACGGCTGGTGCTGGACTCCCCAGGGAGCTGCTGTGGATGCCACCAGAGCCCCACAGCGCAGGGACACCCCAGTGGCCAGCGCTCCCTCCTTCCCTCCCTGCCTCCCCTGGCTGCTGACACGAGCTGCCAGGTCTCAGCTCACCACCACCAAAACACCTCCCTGGCAACAGGGATGGGAAGAGCCCGCGCTGCCTCCGGAACGGGGCACATCGCCCCCGGCTCCCTCCCTCGCACCGTGCCCGCAGCTCCGCACCTTCCCCCTGCAGCACAGCCCCGGCGGCCGGCAGGGATTTGTGCGTGTCTAAACCCCACTCAAACCGCTGGGCTGCGGCTCGGCCGAGCCGGGGGAAAGCTGCGGGGTGAGCCCCTTCCCCCGGCCCCCCCCAGCACCCCCATGGCAGGGAGCACCCGTCACCGCTGGGGATTAACCGGTGGCTGCTGCCATCAGCAGCGCCCGGGTGCCCGAGGGGTGCGCGTCCCCCAGCCCCGGAGCACGGCCCCCGTCATTAGCACCCAGAAAATGTTGGGTTTCTGGCGGGGAAAACAGAGCGGCGATGAGCATTAAACATCGAATTATAAAATTAACAGATTCCAACCGCGGATGATTTGCATGTGCAAATTAACTTAATTACCGCTCATCCTCCCCAGCGCCACGGCGCAGCCACGGCCGCGGCAGGTGCCGGGGACCCCGCGGCGCGTTTTGGGGGGGCCGGAGCCAGCTGGGGATGGACGGGGAGGGGGGGGGGTGATGGCAGCCCAGCGCATGCAGGGACACGCGTGTGCACACACGGACATGTATGTACACGTGTGTGCATGTGTCCGTGTCCACTCGGCCGGCAGCACAACGGCGGCTCTGTGGTGAGGGCCCAGGTGGGTGCTGTTGGCAGGGGGAGGGTGCTGTTGGGTGCGTTGCCCACCCAGTACCGCCAGCGTGGCTTTGCCAATGGCACCCAGCGCTGCAGGGACGAGGGGCACCCAGCGCCATAGAGACCAAGGGCACCCAGCACTGCAGGGACCAAGGCACCCGGCACCCAGTGCCACAGGGACCACGGGCACCTGGCACCCAGCATCATAGAGATCAAGGGCACCCAGCACCATAAAGACCAAAGGCATGCGGCACCCAGCGCCGCAGGTCATGGATGCATGCATACACACATGTGCGCATGCACATGAACAGGCACATGCACACACATACACAGGAATGCACACACATACATCACCATGAGCACCCCCCACCCAATGCTGGGTGCTGCTGGCACCCACCGAGGGGAGGACGGGCTCAGCCTGAGAGGATGCTGCAGGATTCCCAGTTCATCCCATGACTCCAGGCTCCTGCAGGGCCTTCCCACAGGAGCAGCAGCTGACTGGGAGCAAGGCAATCAGCCGGGTCAAGCCCACTGCTCTGACCAGAGGTGGGTGCCCTGCCTGGTGTGCCCCCCCCCGGGGAGGGTGAAGGGGTGTCCCTAAAGAACCAATGCTGAGGGTGGTTCCTACCCATGGAGGGGACATGGGGAGCAGAGGAACCCCTCCCAGCTGTGGTCCCTGTCCCCAGGGGCCACCGTGCCCCATGCCATGACACCCCCCCCTTCCCCCCCCCACTGGTGCCTGTCCTGGGGGGCTGCTGCAAAGGCACCACTCCCCAAAACCCCTGCTTGGGCCCCAGCAGGGCTGGGGGGCCGGGAGAGGGGAATGCCATGCTGGACGTGCTGGGACAGGCCTGGGGGGCTGTGGATCACACCCCACATGCTCAGCATGCATGAGGCCTGTGGGACACACGCACACGGACCCCCCTGCACCCCGTGGCAGAGAACGGCACCGCTCATCACACGGGTGGCAGCAAGATTTATGGCAAACTGCTTCACTCCTCTGCTCCTCGCTCAATTCCCAAAAGGTCAAATAAACCCCAAAGCCCGGGAATAAATCTCAGCACGGAGGCCGAGGACAAGAATAACCCTTCCCAAGCTGCCGTTTTCCAGACTGCTGGCCAAAATTCCCACCCGGGAGGATTCCTGTGTCAGGGTTCTGTGGGATATGAGGTTGCTGTGGGATTTGAGGATGCTGTGGGATGTCGGGGTGCTGTGGATATCGGGGTGCTGTGGGATGTTGGTGATGCTCATGCCATGTAGGAGGACATGTGGGAACTGGGCAGGAATTAAGAGGAGCTTTGATTGGCCTTAATTAGCCCCAGCTTGGCCGGCGAGGCTGGGGCTGTGTGAACAGGTCAAGGGGCTCCCTGGGGTCCCGTCGGTGTTCCCCTTGGGGAAGGTGAGTCAGGCGCTGAGTCACAGCCGTGGTTTCCTTCCCCTGGAGACCCCCCCCTTCCGGCATGGGCAGCCCAGTGTCCCCCCCCGGGTGGCTGTCCCCATCCCTGCCCCTGGGACGGGAGGGACCGGACAGGAGGCAGGAAGAGGTGAATCACTGGTGGCAATGGAAACCCAGGGCGGGCTGAGCACTGGGCACAGCTCAGTGCAGCGATGACACTGATGCAGGCAGGGGGCACGCTGCTCCAGCAATGGCAGCCCTGTGGGATTTGGGGATCCAAGCGGCTCCAGGGCCATGATCCCAGTGCGAGAGGCCGGTGGCATCGCCCATGGCGCACCCCAGCACCTCGGGGGGCTGAGCCAAGGTTTCCTGCGCCGATTCAGCTGAACCAGGCTGGGGAGAGACAGGAGGGTGGCAAAGCCACTCTGCCCACCCCTGCACCCAACGGTGGGCAGGCCTGGGCTCCCCCCGCTGCAGGGGGCATGGGGCAGCTCTGAGCCCTTGGTGCGAGGGGAAACTGAGGCAGACGGGGGATGGCAGAGCAGGGAGGGAGCCCCTTGTGCGAGGGGGAGCTGAGGAAGCGGGGTCCAAGGGGGGAAAAGTCAATGGGGGGGGGAGTGCCAAGGGGGGGCTCCCATTGCCGGGCTTTCGGGGGCTGGGGCCCTTCCGCCTCCCCATGCCCGGAAACGGGAAACTGAGGCAGGGCCGGGGGGGGTCGGTCCCGTTCCCTCCCGTTAAGGGGGGGATGGGGGGGATGCCCTTGTGCGCGGGGGGAGAGGCGGGCGGGGACGGCTCCCCCTCCTCCCCCTCCTCGCGAGGCCGGGCCGGGCCGAGCCGCCTCCCCGGGGCGGGGGCAGGGCGGGGGGCGCAGCCGCTCCGGGAGCGGCGGCAGCGGCGGCTCCTCCAGCGCCGCGGGTACCGGAACGGCCCCGGTGCAGCCGCAGCCACCGGGCGGGCCCGGCCCCGGCTCCCACCGCCCCCCCCCCCCCCCCGCGGCCCCGCCCCGCCCGGGCTCCGGTGCCCCGGCGCCTCCCGCCGCGGCGGCGCGGAGCGGAGCGGGGCCGGGCCGTGCTGCGCTGCCGGTGGGCGCAGGTGCCCCGGGCCCCCCCGGATCCCCCCGGGACGGCGAGGTAAGAGCGCGGCGGGTGCCCCCCCCCCCCCCCCCTTCGAGCCATGCGGGGCGGTCCCGTCCCCCCCGGTGTCCCCTTCCCATCCCCATCGGTTTTTCCCTGCCCGGGGGGGGGGGAGCAGCGATGGAGGAGGGGGAAATGGGAGGAAAAGGGGGTGCCCCCCCCCCCCCCCCCAGCCCTCCCCCCTCCCGCCGCCGCCGGCTGCTGCATTGGGAACGGCGCTTTTGTTAGCGGCTCTCCGGGCGGAGCGGGCGGAACCTTGAAGGGTCACGGGCTGGAGGGGCCCCCCCGACCCCTCCGGCACCCGCAGCACCCCCAGCCCGCACCCCTCTGCCCCCCATACCTGCACCCTGCGGTTCCCCTGCACCGGCCCCCCCCCAGCACCTCCATCCTACATCCCCATCCCCACCCCAGCGCTCCTGGCCTCCCCCCCCCGATACCCCAATCCTCCCCTCCCCCCTCCTCCGGCCCCCCCCGCACACCCGGCCCACCCCATCACCCTCATCCTGCACCCTGGTCCCCCCCTCAGCACCCTGATGTCCCCCCCCAGCAGCCTGCTCCTTCCCAGCATCCTGATCCCGCACCCCATCCCTGATCCCGCACCCCCATCTTCCCCCCAGGACGCCGATCCCGAACCCTTCTCCTCACCCCAGCACCCCGACAACCCCCCCAGCACCTTTCAACCCCCCCCCCCAGCACCTCAATCCCGCACTCGCCCCCTCCCCGTTCCCTCCACACCTCCATCCCACCCATCAGCATCCCGGGCCGGCACCCTGACAGCCCCCCCCGCCGCGGGACACGGTGATGGACGCGGGGTGTTGAGGGGCCGGGGGGGCCCCTTCGAGCTGGGAGGATGGAGATGGAAAGGGGGGGGGGGGGTCTGCTTCATTGAGCTCCGTTTTGCCTCCACTGCTCCTTCGGGAAGCAGCCAAAGCCTGTTGTTTTTTGGGGGGGGGAGGAGCAGGAAAAGGGGAGAGCTGGTGTGTGCCCCCCCAGCCAGTGCAGCCTCTGCTGGGATGGGGGGGGCGGATGGGTTGAAATGGGGGGCCCGGGCAATACAGCCCCCAAAAGGGCAGTGGGGAGCAGCAAGGGCTCAGTTTGGGATGATCAGTGGTAGGGCCCCCCCATAACCCTGTAGGGCTGGGGGGGACAAAGAGCCCCCCCAGATCACAGGAGTGCCTGTCTCCGTCTTGATGGAGCTGACACTTGTGGGGACAAGGTATGGGGGGGCACCTGGCAGAAGTGGGGCACCCCCATCCTTGGGGGGGTGCTGGCTGGCAGCCCCCATGTCAGGACAAAGCTGGGGAGCCCTGTGCAGGCAGCATCTGTGGGGTAGGGGGGCCCCGTCCTCCCTTTTGGGGCTCAGCACCATTGCGCCGTCTGCAGACTTGGGGGGGGGGTAACCCTCAAATAACATGGGGGGGGGGCGCTGAGCCTGATCCACATCCTCCCCCGTCGCCCTCACTCGGGATCCCCCCCCCAGGCTTGGTCTCCATCGGTCCCATATAACACAGAGCAATCGGGGTGCTGGACCCCCCTGAGCCCCAGCCGCCCCCCCCCCCCATGGGGCAGGAGGGAGGGGGGAGCCCCATCCCTGTGCAGGGGAGCCCAGCACCCCCAGAAGACCGGGGGGGGGACACGACACTGGGCTGTGCCATCGGCTCGGGATGACCTTGGGTGAGCGCTGCCTCCCGCCGTGCCTCAGTTTCCCCTCTGCCGGATGAGGCCGTGAGCCGGGGGGGGTGTGCAGATGGGAGCCCCCCCCCCGTGTTGGGTGCTGCACCCACCCTGGGGAGCACGGGGGGGTGGGAAATGGGGACACACAACTGCTGCCAGTGACCCCCCTGCGGGGACACCCGGGTCTGCCTGTGCCCAGTGCCTGGGAAAGGTGGGGGCAACGGTGGCACATTGGCACCGCTGTCCTCCTCCCCCCCGGATCCCCCCATCGCAGTCCCTTCAGGTACCAGCTTGGCCCCAATGAGGCCAGATCCTGCTCCGGGGCTGCCCTGGGAAGGTGAGGGCTGAGGTGGAATACGGCTGAGACCCCCCCATCCCACCCCCCTGCATTGGGGAAGGGGGGCATTGGCTTGGGGGCCCCCTCTGTGCGTCCCTCCCCGGCGATTTTAGCCAGGCTTTGGGGCCTGATCTGGTGGCAGCAGAGGGCAGCTCCCGGCTCCCCGCCCCGCCGGAGGGCGCAGGATCCGTCCCGGGGTTCCTGGGCCCTGGAGGCGCCGTGTCCGTGTGTCCGCCCGTGGGTGCTGTTGGGAGGTGGGAGCCCCGCTGGGTGCTGGAGGGGGGCTCAGAGCCGGGGGTGCTGAGCAGCGATGCCCCTTTTGCAGCATCCCGGGGTGACACGGAACTGGGTCACCGCTGTCACCGGGGCACGTGGCTGCGCTGGGGGGGTTGTGCGTGGGGGCGGCGGGTTCAGGCTTGGAGGGTGCTGGGGGGCAGCGCCCCCCCCCCAGGGTCACTTCCCGCTGCCATTCCCATTAACAAAGAGAAATCACCAGCCCCAAACCCCGGCTCCGGGCAGGAGGTGGTGGCCGTGCACGCGTGTGCATGGCTGTACATGTGTGTGCATGGCTGTACATGTGTGCATGGCTGTACACGTGTGTGCATGGCTGTACATGTGTGTGCATGGCTGTACATGTGTGTGCATGGCTGTACATGTGTGTGCATGGCTGTACACGTGTGTGCATGGCTGTACATGTGTGTGCATGGCTGTACATGTGTGTGCATGGCTGTACATGTGTGTGCACGGCTGTACATGTGTGTGCACGGCTGTACGTGTGTGCATGGCTGTACATGTGTGTGCATGGCTGTACACGTGTGTGCATGGCTGTACACGTGTGTGCATGGCTGTACACGTGTGTGCATGGCTGTACATGTGTGCATGGCTGTACATGTGTGCATGGCTGTACATGTGTGTGCATGGCTGTACATGTGTGCATGGCTGTACATGTGTGTGCATGGCTGTACATGTGTGCATGGCTGTACATGTGTGTGCATGGCTGTACATGTGTGCATGGCTGTACATGTGTGTGCACGGCTGTACATGTGTGCATGGCTGTACATGTGTGTGCACGGCTGTACATGTGTGTGCATGGCTGTACACGTGTGTGCACGGCTGTACATGTGTGTGCACGGCTGTACATGTGTGTGCACGGCTGTGCATGTGTGCACGGCTGTGCATGTGTGCACGGCTGTACATGTGTGTGCATGGCTGTACATGTGTGCATGGCTGTACATGTGTGTGCATGGCTGTACATGTGTGCATGGCTGTACATGTGTGTGCATGGCTGTACACGTGTGCACGGCTGTACATGTGTGTGCACGGCTGTACATGTGTGTGCATGGCTGTACATGTGTGTGCATGGCTGTGCATGTGTGCATGGCTGTACACGTGTGCATGGCTGTACACGTGTGCACGGCTGTACGTGTGTGTGCACGGCTGTACACGTGTGCAGATGTGTGCACGGCTGTACACGTGTGCGCGGCTGTACACATGTGCACGGCTGTACATGTCTGCATGGCTGTACATGTGTGTGCATGGCTGTACACGTCTGCATGGCTGTATATGTGTGCACGGCTGTATATGTGTGCACGGCTGTATATGTGTGCATGGCTGTATATGTGTGCATGGCTGTATATGTGTGCACGGCTGTATATGTGTGCATGGCTGTATATGTGTGCATGGCTGTACACGTGTGCACGGCTGTACACATCTGCATGGCCGTACATGTCTGCACGGCTGTACATGTGTGTGCATGGCTGTACGTGTCTGCACGGCTGTACGTGTCTGCATGGCTGTACATGTGTGTGCATGGCTGTACATGTCTGCACGGCTGTACATGTGTGTGCATGGCTGTACGTGTCTGCACGGCTGTACATGTCTGCATGGCTGTACATGTGTGTCTATGTGTGTGGCTGTGCCGCATGCTGTGGCACCACTACCCTCAGCTTCTGGAGGGGGGTGGCTTTGGAGACCCCAAGTTCCCCAGTCCAGGTTTTCGGCACGTTTGCCACCCTCCGAGAGCACGAAGCCATGGGGCAGGGTGGTGATGCCAGGGGGCAGGGTGGTGATGCCATGGGGCAGGGTGGTGATGCCATGGGGCAGGGTGGTGATGACAGGCTCGGGGTCACCATCCCCCTCGGCTTCCCTTGCTTGCTCCGCACATGCACCAGCGCTGCCTTGGTTCCCAGTTAAACCAGTGGCTCCTGGGAGGGCTCTTCCCACCGGCTCTGCCGTGGTGGTGGTGCTCAGCCTGGCCACAAGGCCCAGCGCCGCCGCGCTGCTCGCCGGGTACCGGAGCTGGATGCGGATCCCTGCTGCAGTGCCGGATGCAGTTTGTATCCTTAGACCGGCTCAAATAGTTTTAATTAAACCTGCCAGTTTGGATGCGATTGGATTTTGCAGTGGGCTGAGCTGCGCCGGCCCCTTGGAGCATCTCCCGCACCGTATCCGTTCCCTGGCATTGCCTTTGGCGAGGTTTTCCTACCCGGCACAGAGCGTGGTGTTGGCCAGGGTGGCTTTCCCTGTGCTGGCATCTCTGGCTGTGTCAGGCAAGCTCATTGCCATGGGCCCGGGTGAGATGGCTCCATGGTGGTGCCGGTGCGGTGGCATCCAGCGTGTGTTCGGCAGCATAAACAGTAGTAAAGAAACCCAAGAGTGAGCCCAGCTCCATCTGGGCTGTGCCGTGGCACCCACTTAACCCATTGGCACCCGATCACCATCAGCATTCCAAGCGCCGCATCCTGGAGGGATCTGAGATCCCTTCCTCCCGTCACTCCATCCCCAGCGTGGTGATGGAGGTGGCTGCCGGAGCGTAGTACCCAAAAGGATGCTGCTGTATCCCCAGCAGCCCTCAGCTCCAATGCAGAGGGGACCCTATGGCGCTGGGGACCCCCCGCTCATCCCAAGGGTCCTTTGGGCTTCGGTTGCATCCCATGCAAGGGGTGCTGGAGGTTTCGATTCCCTTTGGAAGGCGGGAGGAGCGGAGGAGCAGTCGTCTGGCGCGGGGGAGCTCCCAGTGGGGCCGCCTTGTGCTAACAGGATTTTCCTCCCTATTTAATTACAATTTTGTTAAATTAAAACAAAAATAAAGAGGGGGAAAAGCTCCCTCTCGTCTCCTTGTGCCGGGGGATTAAACAGCGCTTGGTGAAGTCACTGCTCCCCAGAGGAGGTCCCAGGGGACCCCAGCCCTGGGGCTTGGTTTCACACCTCTGGCCCAGTCCTGCCCAGTTCAGCCCAGTTCAGCCTTCTGGCAGCCCGGCTGTGGCCGTGGCAGCGCCGTGCCGATGCGCCGTGGCTAATCCCCGGCTCTTCCCTGTGTAATCCTGCCTGCTGGGATAATCCCATCAAACCTGGCAGCGCCGCGGCACAGCTCAGCGCCGGGCTTGGTGCTGGATGGATCCAAAGGGGGGAATGTGGTTGTGGATGCACTTGGGCATCGAGTGGAGAAACTGAGGCACAGATCGTGTGGCTTCGCAGTAGCTGGGGACCAGGACAGAGGGCTGGCAGCCACCCTCATTCCTGTGCCCGAATCCAGGGTGATGGAGCTGGGTGCCATGGGAAGGGGCAGCAGTGGCAGCGCCCACGTGCGCCCCGGGGAGACGGGATGCAGCCCTGGGTTGGGCGGTGGGAACAGAAGTGGCTTTTGTGACCAGCCCCATCCATCATCTCCCGCCGGGGACATCGACATAAAGCGCCAGGAAATTGGGAAGCGTTTAGCAGCTGATATGGGAGGCTGGGAGAGGGGATCCATCCGGGATCCATCCTTGCCCTGTGCAGGGTCAGGTCCTGCCCGGCGAGGTGGGGTGTGCACAGCACAGCCTAGCTCACATGCACCACACGTGTACATGGCAGCCTCACGCACACGCGTGCACGCATGCACCAACCCCATGCGCAGGCGCGTGTGTACTCACACGTGTGCACAACACCCCCCTCCCGTGTGCACAGACACCTGTACACGTGTGATGTCCTATGCACACAGGGCACGGTGCACACTGACACCTGCACACACAGGGCATGTGGTGCACACCCACGTGCCAGATGGTGCACACACACACACACACACACACACACACCAGCTACACACGCATGACACATGGTGCACACATACCTACACACACGACACCCCATGCACACGCACCAGCACACGTGACACCTGATGCCCACACACGTAACACGCGTTTCACACGTGCCTGCACGCACATGACACCCGACACGTCTGTTGGGGCCCTCAGGGGATGGGGACATCATCACCCATCCTGCAGCAGCTTTGTGGTGCTGGTGGCCGGGAGCACGTGATGGCGGTGCCGGTGGCAGTGGTGGATGGTGGCAGTGCTGGTGCCAGTGGCAATGGTGCCAGTGACAGTGGTGGATGGTGGCAGTGCTGGTACCGGTGCTGGTGGCAATGGTGACGGTGGCAGTGGTGGATGGTGGCAGTGCTGGTGCCGGTGACAGTGGTGGATGGTGGCAGTGCTGGTACCGGTGCCGGTGGCAATGGTGACGGTGGCAGTGGTGGATGGTGGCAGTGCTGGTGCCGGTGCCGGTGGCAATGGTGACGGTGGCAGTGGTGGATGGTGGCAGTGCTGGTGCTGGTGACAGTGGTGGATGGTGGCAGTGCTGGTACCGGTGCTAGTGTCAGTGGCTGTGCTGGTGGTGGTGCTGCTGCTGCTGCCGGTGGCAATGGCGGTGTGGCCTGGCGGCACAGCGGCCGCTCGGGCTGTGCCGGCGCTGGTGGGAGAACAAGGAGCCGTTTGGAGGGCAGCGAGGAAGCACCTGACCTTCGGAGAGCGGGAGGCGGCGTTGGGAGCGCCGGGAACAATGGCCCTTTGTTCCACACCGCCACTGGCATCCCGCATCCCAGCCTGCATCCTGCGTTCTGCATCCCAGCCTGCATCCTGCATCCCAGCCTGCAGCCTGCATCCCTCATCCCAGCCCTCATCCTGCATCCCGCATCCATTATCCCACCCTGCATCCTGTAGCTCATCCTGCATCCCAGCCTGCATCCCGTATCCCACCTTACATCCTGCCTCCTGTATCCTATTCTGCATCCCACATAGCATCCCAACCCACAGCCTGCATCTCACATCCCACCTTGCAGCCTGCATCCCATCCCACATCCAGCAGCACCAACCTGGCCCTAGTGCATCCAGCAGCTCAGTTGGGCTCCGGATGCTGCTGGCTCCCGGTGGCTGGAAAACCACGGCATGGAGCCGGATCGCACCGGTGACCCCACCGGGAGGAGGAGGAGGAGGATGCAGCCGGGTGAAGCTCACGTGCTGTGCCCCACGCTCCAGCATCACCTCCTGGCACCCTGGAGCCCTGTCCCTGGTGTCCCCAGGAGCTGGGTGGCAGCTCCAGGACCAGCGGCACCCGGGGGCAGCGAGATGCTGGGGACAGCGACAGAACGGGGACCGCAGGCAATGACCCCACAACCCCATCACCTGAGCTTAAACCACGGTGAGGGGCTGAGCGCTCCTTCCCGGCATTCCCGGCCCCTCCTCCGGCTCCCGCCTGGTTTGCTGTTGTAGGGTCGCTTTCCCAGCGTTGGGGTTGGGTTGGGTGTTGTTTGGGAGCGGTGCGGGTGCGTGCGGCTCAGGCTGGGGCTCCGTGTCCCCGTTTGTTATTGTGGGGCTGCCCGTGTGGGGCTGGATTTGGCTCTTGGGACTGAGGCAGGAGCTGCATCCCTCTGCCCGCTCGGGGACAGGGCGCCCCGGGGACATGGGGTCCCTGAGGACACGGGGGATGTGCGACTTTGGGGACAAGGGGGACAAGGCTGTGTTGGAGGGGCACAGGGGGATGTGTCCCATCGGGGACAAGGAGGTGACAGTCTTTGGGGGGACAAGAGGGACACGGGCGGATGTGTGCAGGGACGAGTGCTTTGGGGGGACCAGCAGGACAGGAGGGGGGGACAGGGGACAAGGGCTGTGAACTGGGGGGACAGCACCCCCTCACCACCCCCCTGTCCCCTCCATGGCATGAAGCGATATCTCCATAGGAAACCTGTGCAGATGGCGTGTATCTAACATGCAGGTGACATGTATTTAGCATGCAAATCACATGCAGCACCGCCCTGGCCTGGTGGAAGGGACCAGCACCCATGGGTGCCACCCGGCGGGCACTAGCTCCGTATCTCCAGTCACCCCTGGGCACCCACTGTGGGGACAAACCCGCCCCAAATGACCGCGGGGGGGTCCTCACCATCCCCACGTCGGGGCTCAGACCCCGTTTGGGTGCTGGGGGACCCGGACGCCTGCGGGGGGGGCGTTACGGTGGTGGGGAGGGGACGGGCGCTATAAACGGCAGCTGTAAGCGGAGCCGGTAACCGGAGCGGGAGGCCCGGGGGGGGACATTTGAGCCGCTGTCGGGCCCTGAAGCACCAAGGTAAATGGGGGGTGCTGTGTTGTGTGTCCCCCCCCTCCACGCTGCTGGCACCGCATCGCTGTCACCTGCATGGGGACCTCACCCTCCCGCGGTCCCCCCCATCCTCTTGGCCCAGCTCTGGGGGTGCTGCCCCCGTACCCCCCCCTTGGGGGTGCTGTGTGGTGGTGCGGGGGGGGGACACCCATGGCAGGGGCCAGGTGGCCGGGGTGACATTTGCTCCGTCCCCGCCATGGGGACAGCTGCTTCCTGGCTCTGCCATCTGAACCGGCCCCACAACGGAAACTGGGGGGGGGGCTGAGCCCCCCCAGCCCCGGCGGTGGTGGCAGCTGGAATGGGGGGGTCCCCATGGCAAGTTTTGGGGGGGGGGGATACTGCTGGTGACCACCAAACCCCCCTCTGTGGTCCCTCCCATTGGGATGCTCTGGGGACAGAGTGACGCATGGGGGGGGGAACACTGGTGAGGGGATGGGGGGGCTTTCTAATTAATTAGTTAATGCTGCTTATAAGGACTTCATTAGCATAATTAATTGCTTATTGGTGCTGGGGGTTTCTAAAGGAAATGAGCCCAAACAAGGGGTAAAATCCAGCATGATCCCTATGGAAAGGGGTGGGATTTGGATAGGAGATAATATGGGGGGGGGCGGCGGGGGGGCGAATAAAGCACCCTCTTAACGAGCCTTGGTTCATTAAGGGCCAGGACTGGTCGTGCTGGGCCCCTGCTGCTGCAATTCCCAAAGCAGTTGTGTTCTTAGGGATTTTGGGGCTCGTGTCCCCTCCATTTCCCAGTGAGTGTCCCCTTGTCAATGCTCCCCCCTCCTCCTTTCCCATTGTCCCCCCGCTTTCCCGGTGCCTTTCTAAGGGGTTCCTGTTCTGCCTGTCCCGGCACTGCTGGAATCCGGGAATGCGGGGAGCTGGGATCAGCTTGGGGTGCAGGTGAGGTGTGGGGGGGACACCCCGGTGCCTGCGTCCCCCCCCATGGCCATGGGGGCATCTCCGGGCTGGGTTCATGGCTCCATGGTGGGAGGGGACATCGCGGCGGTGCCGCTCGGGAGGTCCCATGGGTGCCCCCCCCTCTCCCCGGCTGCGGTGACAGCTGCTGGGGGGGGGGTGTCGGTGGTGGCTCCGGTTACGGTGACATCAGCTCTACCTTCCCAAGGGGGGGGCCATGGGGGGGCCGTGACAGCTGAGCCACTCGTGGGACACCGGAGCCCCCAGCGCCGTCGGGGCACCCCCAGGATGGGACTGAGGCATCCGGGACCCCCTCTCCAAGCCGGGGGGGGACACTGGGGACACCCTGCAGTGGGGACAGCAGGAAGTGGCCGGAGGAGCTCAGGTGGGCAGAGTGGGGTGTTGGGGGGGGGGGGGACAGGAGCCGTGCCCTGATGCCACGGGGAAGGGCTCCCATCCGGGGAAGGGCACAGCGTCCCCCCACAAGTAGCGGGGGGCTCACGGCTCCCTCTGGAATTGCAGCATGAAGGGGGGCAGAACCGGGGAGACTTCCCCCCATCCCTGTGTTGGGGGGTCAGGGAGATGCTGTGGAGGGGGAGGACAAGGCTTCATCCCCCCCTCCAGCTCCAAAGCTTTGTGTGCGTGGGGGGGCTGTGTGTGCTTCCATAAACCCATTAGAAAGGAACCGGGAATGCAGGGGGATACTGGGAAATAAGGCGGGGGAGACACTGGGAAACTGAGGCAGGGAGCAGGGCGCTGCGGCGGGGACAAGGACAAGGGACATGCCCGAGGCTGTGCAGAGGCACCCAGGCCGGAACCCCCCCATTCTCCCCGGAGCACCCTTCCCATGCCCGCACCCTGCCCCGTCCTCAGCCCTGCCTCAGTTTCCCCGCTGGGGACGCGCACGGGGACCGTCCCCTGCCCTCCGCCACCACCATGAATGGGTCCCTGTGTGCCACCCGTCCCCCTCCGTGTCCCCCTCCCCTCCAGCCCCCCCCCCCCCCAACCTCCCCTTTTTCCCTTTTCTTTGCCCGCACAATCGGCGGCATTTATGGTGCCGGAGGCTCCGGTTACCCCGCGCCCGCTCCCTGTCACCGTACGGGCTTAGTGGGGGGACACAGTGACACCGGCCCCCCCCACCTTGGGCTTACAGGCACCGGAGGCAACAAGACCTCCCTGCACCCCAAATGGTGGTGGAGTCTCAAGTGGCTGATATGCGCCGAGCCCTTCCCTTAAGGCTGCTTTATGGGGTGTCCCTCCTCACTCCGGCACCTGGGAATTCCACAGCATGCTTAAATCTGATGGGTTTGGGATAGGGACATTGATACCAAGGAGGGGGGTGGCTTGTTCGGGTAATGAGGCTGGGTGCGGAGCACCCACAAGGGGAAGCTGGGGGGGACACACTCTGGGGGAGCCCCGAGTTCAGCTCAGGTGGTAAAAGCCCCCTAGGCTTTAATGACCTCAATTCACTTGTTAATGGCTTTCCTGGAGCAGCTCAGGCACAACAAATGCGCTAAAACCCAGGAATTCCCAGCCCGGTGCCCAGGGGATGGGGCTCCTGCTGACTTGGCGCCCATGCCGATGGGTGCCGAACGGGTGCTCGCTGTGCCAGAAACGGCTCCTTTCCTCTTCTGGGGGACGAATCCCCCCCGTACCCCACTCCTTGGCACGGACTCAGCGGCAGCACCAAACCTCTGGGTTGGTTGATGCGGTTGTGTCACGGTTTTGCTCAGCTGCGCTGGGTTTGAGGCTCGGTTTGCTCTTCCATGGACCCGTTCCACCCTGGTTAGCCCGTTCCACCCCGGTTATCCCGTTCCACGCTGGTTATCCCGTTCCACCCCGGTTATCCCGTTCCACCCCGGTTATCCCGTTCCACTCTGGTTATCCTGTTCCACCCTGGTTATCCCGTTCCATGCCGGTTATCCCGTTCCACCCTGGTTAGCCCGTTCCACCCCGGTTATCCCGTTCCACTCTGGTTATCCTGTTCCACCCTGGTTATCCCGTTCCATGCCGGTTATCCCGTTCCACCCTGGTTATCCCGTTCCACCCCGGTTATCCCGTTCCACCCTGGTTAGCCCGTTCCACCCCGGTTATCCCGTTCTATCCTGGTTATCCCATTCCACCCTGGTTATCCCGTTCCGTGCTGGTTATCCCGTTCCACCCTGGTTATCCCGTTCCACCCCGGTTATCCCATTCCACCCCGGTTATCCCGTTCCACCCCGGTTATCCCGTTCCACCCCGGTTATCCCATTCCACCCCGGTTATCCCGTTCCACCCCGGTTATCCCATTCCACCCCGGTTATCCCGTTCCACCCCGGTTATCCCATTCCACCCTGGTTATCCCGGCCCAGCGTGGTCCTTGGGAGGCCACCAAGGGATAGGGTCGGTTGTCCCCAGGGGCTGTGACACAGCCGGCTCAGGGTCAGACGTCCCCGGAGGCTGGGTCAGTGTTGGCTGGCACCGGGGCTGGTGGCACCGCGCTGGGGCTGGGGCTGAGCCTCCCCACCGGGCACCGTGACCCCCAGCCCCACACAATGTCACCGTCCTCGGTCCCCACAGGGACGCGGTGGCGGGAGGGGGACGGTTCGATCGCACCCGCTCTCATGGAGCTGGCGATCAATGGAATTCCTGCCTGGCTGCTCATTGCTGAGCCCTATTCCCACAGGGATGGGTGGCGGGGGCGCAGTGGCGGCGGCACTGGGGCTGTCATCCGTGTCCCCATGTCCCTGCGGCCCCATGTCCCCAGCCCCACCATGCTTCCTGGCACTGGGTATGTTCTAAAGGAAATTGTGCCAAAGAGCAGGTAAAATCCAGCATGAGCCTATGGAAAGGGATGGGATTTGGATATAAGATAATGTAAGATAATATGGGGGGGTGGGGGGCAGAATAATCCTCCCTCCTAACAAACCCTGATTCGTTAGGGGCCAGGACTGGTCGTGCTGAGCCCCTGCCGCTGTTATTCCCAAACAAGTTTTAGGGATGTCAGGGCTGGCGTCCCGCCCGTTTCCCGGTGGGTGACCCTTTGTCAATGTCCCCCCCTTTCCCAGCGTCCCCCCTCTTTCCCGGTGCCTATCTAATGGGTTTACGTTCTGTGGCTGGGCCGGCACGGGTGCACCCCGGGATGCCATGGGAATGCTGGGATCAGCCTGGGGTGCAGGGGGGTGTGTGTGGGGGACACCCCGGTGCCGGTGCACAGCGCCCACCTTTCCCAGCCTATTTCAAATTCCTCCATCGGGAAAAGCTCCGCTTCCCTATGGCCAATCCCAGCCCCATCCTGCGCCAGCCCCTCAGCGCCGGCCCCAGCCCAGCACCCAGCCCTGGGACCGCGGTGATGGGCTTGGGGTGCGGGTGCCGCTCTGGGTGCTGCCCTCTCACCTCTGCCCATTCCCACAGCAGCGGTGGGTGCCCGCCCGCGCCGGGGGACACCATGAGGCCACCGCCCCCCCGCGCCCCCCTGCTGCTGCTGCTGCTGCTCTGGGTGCAGGGGGCGGCCCGAGGCACCTTCCCCGAGGAGCCCGGTCCCATCGCTGTGGCCCCCCAGGACTGTGAGTGCACATCCGGGGTGGGGGTCAGGGCGCAAGGGGGGGCATGGAGACTTGGGGTGGTTTGGGGTGAGGGCAGGAGGGGGCACCCACGGGCAGGGCTGGGTGCAGGGGCCACCCTGGCTCCCCAGGGGCACGGTGATGCGTGGGTGCCCCTGCAGCGTGTGCCCCCCTGTGCCCCCCCAGACGTGAAGCACTACCCCGTGTTCGTGGGTCACGGCACGAGCCGCTCGCCCGGCCCCGAGGTGGGGGGCCCCCCGCGCCTCAACATCCAGCGCATCCTCAAGGTCAACAGGACCCTCTTCATCGGGGACAGGTCTGACCACGGCACCCCAAAGCCTCTCCCCACTGCGGGGGGGCACCCAACACCCACCCACCCCTCTTTGCTGGGGAGGGACCCAAAATGGGGCCTTGGGGCTCCCCAGTATCTGCTCTGGGGCACCCTGGGGGGTGCTGCTGGGGTTGTCCATGCCCTGGTGATGCTCAGTGCCCACCCCAGCATCCCAAATCCTGCACCCCCCCAACATGCCTGGCTGGGGGGCACATCAGCATCACAGCAGGGTGGTGACACCCGTGTCCCCCTCCCCAGGGACAACATCTACCGCGTCAGCCTGGAGCCCACTGGAGCCACTGAGATGCGCTACCACCGGGTGAGTGCCCCTGGGGACATGGGGGGATACTGGGGTGTCTGGGGGGCTTCCAGCTTCTCCCCAGCCCCACACTGTGTTCTCTGCCCCCCCAGAAGCTGACATGGCACTCGAACCAGCACGACATCAGCATCTGCAGGATGAAGGGGAAACACGAGGTATGCGGTGAGGGGGCCTGCACCCCATAAGACACCCCCTGGCTGGGGACCTAGCACCCTCCATGCCCCACATCACGCAGACAAGGCCACCCCCTATGCGTGTCCCCCCCGATGTCACCTCCCTGCCCCCTGCCAGTGGCTGTGATTTACTGGCGACAAATCCAACGTTAGGTCCCATAAGCAGCATTTTGGGGTGAAAACACCCCCCCAGCCAGCCCCTCGCCATGGGGGGCACCCAGGGGTGTCTCTGGGCGCTGGGGGTGACGGTGCCCTCCCGCCGGTGCAGGCAGAGTGCCGCAACTTCATCAAGGTGCTGCTGGTGCGGAGCAAGAACCTGCTCTTCGTCTGCGGCACCAACGCCTTCAACCCGGTCTGCGCCAACTACAGCGTGAGTCGATGGTGGCCCCCAGGAGGGCCCCCCCGTGTGACCCCCCCGTGTCTGGGCGCGCAGGGGTGCTCACGGCCCCGTCTCACCCGCTATAGATGGACACGCTGGAGCCCGTCGGGGACAACATCAGCGGCATGGCGCGCTGCCCCTATGACCCCAAGCACGCCAACGTGGCCCTCTTCACAGGTCGGTGCTGGCGCCACGGTGGGTGCTGCGCGCTCTGCCCCCTGCCCGCACCCCCTGACCCCCCTCTCCGCGCAGGGGGGATGCTCTTCACCGCCACCGTCACCGATTTCCTGGCCATTGACGCCGTCATCTACCGCAGCCTTGGGGACAGCCCGACCCTGCGCACCGTCAAACATGACTCCAAGTGGTTCAAAGGTGCCTCCCGCCAGTGCCATGCCGAGACGTGGCACACGGTCCCCTCACGCCATCCCGGCACATCCCTCACCCTGCCACTGTCCCCACAGAGCCCTACTTTGTGCACGCCGTGGAATGGAGGAGCCACGTCTACTTCTTCTTCCGGGAGATCGCCATGGAGTTCAACTACCTGGAGAAGGTGGGAGAAGGTGGCATCCATCTGGGTGGATGCTGGCGAGGGGCTCTTCACTGGGGACTGTGGCAATAGGACAAGGGGTGGTGGGTTCAAACTGACACAGGGGAAGTTCAGCTTGGAGACGAGGCAGAAGCTCTTCCTGTGAGGGTGCTGAGGCGCTGGCACAGGGTGCCCAGAGAAGCTGTGGCTGCCCCATCCCTGGCAGTGCTCAAGGCCAGGTTGGACACAGGGGCTTGGAGCAAGCTGCTCCAGTGGAAGGGGTCCCTGTCCGTGGCAGGGGTTGGGGCTGGATGATCTTAAGGTCCTTTCCAACCCCAACCACTCTATGATTCCATTATTCTATATCCCCATGGTGGCCTGAGACATCCGTGCTGGGAACAGGGATAAAGGGACAATCTGAGGGCTGGGTTCCGGGTGACGATGATTTCCACCCCGTAGGTGGTGGTGTCCCGGGTGGCCCGGGTGTGCAAGAACGACATGGGGGGCTCGCAGCGGGTGCTGGAGAAGCAGTGGACGTCCTTCCTCAAGGCCCGGCTCAACTGCTCCGTGCCGGGAGACTCCCATTTCTACTTCAACGTCATCCAGGCCGTGACCGACATCCTGGAGCTGGACGGGCGCCCCGTGGTGCTCGCTGTCTTCTCCACGCCTGCCAACAGGTTGGACACCCTCGTACCCTGCCGAGACCGCCAGGGCTGGGCTGGGGAGCAGGCGGGGACATGGGGAGGCGTTGAGGTGCTCAGCCCGTGCCCGTGTCCCTGCAGCATTCCCGGTTCGGCCGTTTGTGCCTTTGACATGACCCAAGTGGCCGCTGTCTTCGAGGGACGTTTCCGGGAGCAGAAGTCGCCCGAGTCCATCTGGACGCCCGTGCCCGAGGACATGGTGCCAAAACCCCGGTGAGTGGGGACAGGGACGGGGGCAACAAGGCTGGGATGGGCAGGAAGGGGCATGGGAACAGGGATGGGGACAGAGGGAGCCAGGGTTGGTACCCACAGGGAGAGTGATGGGAGTGAGCGTAATATCAGGGATGGGGCCAGTGACAGAGGTGGGGACAGGAGTGATCAGGGCTGGGACCCGCAGGAAGGGTGGTGGGGATGGGGATGAGCATGATTCTAAGACAATTGGGATAGGGATGGTGATGGGGACAGGGGCAGGGATGGGAACAGGAGGGATCAGGGGATGGGCATGGGCATGATGATGAGGACAGGGATGATGATGGGGCCAGGGCTCCATCATGGCACTGGGGACACTGAGCCGTGCCCGGCCGCAGCCCCGGGTGCTGCGCGTCCCCCGGGATGCGCTACAACTCCTCCAGCTCCTTCCCGGATGAGATCCTCAACTTCGTCAAGACGCATCCGCTGATGGACGAGGCGGTGCCGGCGCTGGGCAGCGCTCCCTGGATCCTGCGCACCATGAGCCGGTGGGTGCTGGGTGCTGGTGAGTGCTGGTGGGTGCTAATGGGTGCTAAGGGGTGCTGCTGGGTGCTGTTGGAGCCTGGCACGTGCCAGCACTGGATAAATCCCGTAAGCTTTGCAGTCAAGGTTGTCTCATCCTAATGAAACCTGCCTTAATTCCTGCTGATGGGAATGGATCCAGTCACTGCCTCCAGCAAGGGCTGGGACAAGGATATGGGGCTAATAATAGGGATGTGGGGATGAGAACCAGGACACAGGGCTGGGCTTGGGCACCAGTTGGGGTCCTGCTGACGGATCAGGGGAGTCTGGGCTGGTTCTTTAGTGGGATCTGAGCAGGATCCCAGTTGAAATCCAGATGGATACAGGTGGGATGTGGTCAGGATCCTGAGTGGGATTTGGGATGAGTCATGGGTGGGATCCAAGATGGGTCTGTTTCCTGGCCAGGATCTGGAGTAGTTTCCATGTGGGATCTGCACGCCCCATCCCGCTCCTTGGGCCCACCCTGCCTCAGGTTTCCCTGCCCACCCTGACGCCGACTCCATTTACACCACGCAGGTACCAGCTCCGCAAGATCGTGGTGGACACCGCGGCGGGGCCGTGGGGCAACCACACCGTGGTGTTCCTGGGCGCCAGCACCGGCACCGTCCTCAAGTTCCTCATCCAGCCCAACGCCAGCTCCAGCCCCGCACCCGCCATCCCCGGCAGCCAGAGCATCTTCCTGGAGGAGTTCGAGACCTACCAGCCTGGGAGGTGGGTGCTGGAGACGGACACAGGGGGGACGGGAGGAGGGATGGATGGATGGATGGATGGATGGATGGATGGATGGATGATGGATGGATGGATGGATGGATGGATGGGTGGATGGATGGATGGATGGATGGATGGATGAAAGGATGGATGGATGGAGGGATGGGTGGATGGAAGGATGGAGGGATGGGTGGATGGAAGGATGGAGGGATGGGTGGATGGAGGGATGGGTGGATGGATGAAAGGATGGATGGATGGAGGGATGGGTGGATGGAGGGATGGAGGGATGGGTGGATGGAAGGATGGAGGGATGGGTGGATGGAGGGATGGGTGGATGGATGAAAGGATGGATGGATGGAGAGATGGGTGGATGGAGGGATGGGTGGGTGGGTGGATGATGGATGGATGGAAGGAAGGAAGGGATGCGTCAGAGGGATGCAAGGGGTGTGTGGGTCAAAGCAGGGGTGTGTGAGATGCCCCCCTCTGGCCCTGCCTCTGGGGCGCAGCAGGACCGGGGCCACGCTGAGCTCTGTCTCCAGGTGTGGCCGGGACACGGCAGACGAGCGGCGGCTGCTGGGGCTGGAGCTGGACAAGGCAGCGGGGTCCCTGCTCTTGGCCTTCCCGCCCTGCGTGGCCAGGGTGCCAGTGGCACGCTGCCAGCAGCACTCAGGCTGCATGAAGTGAGTGTCCCGGTGGGCAGGGATCCATGGGGGGGGCATGGGAGGAGCCGGGGATCACATTCCGGTGCTGGGATCTGCCTGGGAATGGCTCGGCACGGCTGGGAGCACCAACAGGGGAAACTGAGGCACGGTGCAGGGCCAGGGGGCTTGTCCCCCTCATGGTGGGGATCCTGACTTCCCTGCTTCCTGCCAGGAACTGCCTCGGGAGCCAGGATCCCTACTGTGGATGGACACCGGAGGGCTCCTGCGTCTTCCTGGAGCCCACTCCCAGGTAACAAACGCTTCCAGGCCCATGACGGGGGGGGACACTGGGGGACATGGTGTGTGGGGGGACAACAGGAGCGCCTGCACCCCTCTACTGCTGACACCCAGCCAATTCATCACTGGCTGAAGCAATCTGGGACCCCGTCACCTATCGGGGCCAGCTGACACCTTCCCCCCTCAATTTGTACCCCCCAGGGTGGCCTTCGAGCAGGACATCACCGGCGGCAGCACATCCCATCTGGGCGAGTGCGAGGGTGAGCGCACGAGGGACGGGGCACGGGGCCGTGGTGACTCCACCAGATCCCCACCACGACCGTCCCCTGATTGTGTCCCCCCCATTGCCTCCCCCCCAGGGCTGGTGACAGAGAGCTTCGTGGACGAGCCGGACGGGCTGGTGTCGGTGAACCTGTTGGTGATCTCCTCCGTGGCCGCCTTCGTCATCGGCGCCGTCATCTCCGGCTTCAGCGTGTGCTGGTTCATCGGGCACCGGGACCGCAAGGAGCTGGCGCGGCGCAAGGACAAGGAGACCATCCTGGCACACAGCGAGTCCGTGGTGAGCGTCAGCCGCCTGGGCGAGCGCCGGGCGCGCAGCGGCCAACCCGGCGCCCTGCTGGCCCCGCTCATGCCCAACGGGTGGCCCAAGGACTTGGGGAAGGTCGCCCAGCACGACCTGGACTCGGGGGTGCTGCCCACGCCGGAGCAGACCCCGCTGCAGCAGAAACGCTGCCCCGGAGCGCTCCAGAACTGCACCTGGGAGCAGAGTCACAACATCATCAACGCCGCGCTGCGGGACCCCGCTGGCTCCGGTACCGCCGGCGCCGGTCGGCTCCACGCCGGCTCCGCCCGCCCGCCCCGCGGCATCCCCCTCTCCTGCCACGCCATCCTGGTGGATCAGGAGCTGGAGGCTGAACTCAGCGACTCCTCGGGGGATGGACATTGGGGTCGGGAGCCTCAGGAGGGGCCCCGCACCCGGCAGCACCCCCCCGCCGGCGCCCGCCGTGCCCCCCGCAGCTCGTACGGTGACTTCTCCGGCACCCCGCACCCCAGCCCCGAGCGCCGCAGGGTGGTTTCGGCACCCGGTGGGGAAGGGGGTGACTTTACCAAGGGGCCGCCTTGGCACCCTGACCAGCTGAACTTCAACGCCAACAACGGCACTGGCCGCGCCGGCGCCCACCTCAAGAGGAACCACACGTTCAACAGCGGCGAGGGTGCTTACGGGAGACACGGCACAGGGGCACGGGCCCCCGGCACCGGGCCCCCGCGGGCGCTGACGGACCTGCAGCACCTCCTGCGCTACGGCGTGGAGCGGACTCCCTCGGGGAAATAGGGTCCCAGCGTGTGTGTGTGTGTGTGAGTGTCCCCCCGCGCTCCCTGGGGACAAGGAGGGGTGGCCAGGGCAGAGCTGCGGGCATGGGGTGAGATGCTGCATGGGTTGGGGGGGGACACAGGTACCCCTTGGGTAGGGTTTGGGGGTGTCCCCGGCTGGCAGTGGGGCAGTGCCCCACGTTCCGGCTGCTTTGCCCTGGGTCCCAGGGGGGTTCCGTCCATCCCGTCCCCTCCCCAGGCTGGACCCAGGGGTGCGGCACCCTGGGAGGGGGATCCCTGGGGGGCAGCAGGATGGACACACGGACACAGCCGAGGAAGAGCGGGGCTGTGCCCCTCACCCTGCAGCCCCTCGGCTCCATCAGCTGCACCCAGGCACCCCAAGAAGGGGGCTTAGGGGTGCTGCCAGCGCCCTGGGGACACCCGGCCCGCGGTGCGTTGGTTGTGGGGATGGGACACGGTGAACTTGTGAGGTGCAGTGGGGCGGGGAAGCCCCCAAATGTGTGATATCTTCGGATGGGGCACACTCACACCCCTAACCTGGGGTCAGCCCCTGCCCAGAGCCAGTCTGGGCGGGACCTCATCCATCAACCCCTCCTGGAGAGCACAGCCGGGGGGTGGGGGCACCGCTGGGGCTGGGGGGTCCCCACCGAACCCACTCTCTGCTGGCAAAGGGGCCCTTTTGGTGCCACACTGGGTTGGCGGGTCCCTGGGGGGGGTGGCAGGCTGTAAATAGGGTGGGGGGCGGCGGGCGCCCCCCCCCCACCCGCGGCCATGCATGCGGCCGCCCGCGGTCTGTACCCCGCGGCCCCAATAAACGCCCGTTTACCGGAGGCAACTCCCCCCGGCGCCGCCTCGGAACCGTCTGATCCCCCCCGGGAGCTCCCCCCGGCTTCGGGGGGGCAGCACCAGTCTTGAGGGGGGGCTGCTATGCGGTGGGGGAAGGGGTTGGAGGGGGACATGGGGGACAAAGCCCCTGAACCACACTTACCCCCCTCCACACCATGCACCCCATTGCCATGACAACACCCCCCAGCCCCCCCCAAACCCACCCCCAGCCCCTCTCTCATGCAACGAGCTCCTCAGTGCTCAGCCTGCAGCAGCCACCAGCCATGGACGCACTCATGGGGTTTTGCCATGGGGCTCCCCAGCACCCATCGCAAGCTGTGCCTCAGTTTCACCCATCTGGGTGTGCAGCACCATGGGTGATGGGTGCTGGGGTACCTGGGAGGCCCGAGGGTGTAAGAAGGGGGTGGCAGTGCTGCAAGAGCCATGGGGCTCAGTGGGGACACGGGGATGCCACCGCCCTGGCCCTACCCCGGATGCCAGCACCCTGCGGGCTGGCAGCGAAGGCAGCGATTTCCCAACCGGTACCAGCAGCCCCCCCGGGTCACAGCCACCGAGGAGTCCGGACGGTCCGCAGGGAGCTCCACCGGATGGCTGCGAAGGTGCGGGTAGGGCTGGGGGTCTCGGTGTGGGGTCCAGGGTGGGGGACATGGGGCTCGGGGCACCTTCCTGCCCGCGCCGTGGGGTGAGCTGGCGACGGCAGGGCTTGCACAATCCCCGGCTGACGGGGGCCGCTGCCCGCAGCGCGGCACCGCGATGCCACCGGGACCCATCCTGCTGCTGGTGCTGGCTCTGCTGCCGCCGGGCCCCGCCGCGCCCTGCTCCCCGCAGCCCAACGCCACCCGGTTCGTCTGCACGGAGCCCACGCTGCGCTCCCTCCCCGCGGGGCTGCCCCGCACCACGCTCGCCATCTCGGTGGAGTTCACGGCGCTCTCCGCGCTCCCTCCCTCCGCGCTGCTGCCGGTGCCGCGCCTGCAGGAGCTGCACCTCTCCTCCAACCGCCCGGCCTCGCTGCCCGCGGCCCTGCTGCGCCCCGCGCCCGCCCTGCGCGTCCTCGACCTGACCAACAACCTCCTGCGCGACCTCCCCGCCGACACCTTCAGCAGCAGCCATTGCCTCCAGCACCTGGTGCTGCGCGAGAACCGGCTGCGGGCGCTGCGCCCCGCATGGTTCCAGCATCTCCCCCGCCTGCTCTGGCTCGACCTGGGCTCCAACGCGCTGGCGGAGCTGCCGCCGGGGGCTTTCCGCCCGCTGCGCTCCCTGCGGAGCCTGGACCTGGCCCGCAACCTCCTCGCGGCGCTGCCGCCGGGGGCGCTGGCCGGGCTGGGGGCTCTGGAGCGGCTCGACCTGGAGGGGAACCGTTTGCTCACGCTGCCCCCCGCAGCCTTCGCCCCCGCGCCCGCCCTGCGCCTCCTGTTCCTGCAGGAGAACGGGCTCCGGGAGCTGCCCCCCCGCATCTTCCTGCCCCTGCGCCACCTCCGCGTCCTCGACCTGGCGCGGAACCGGCTGCGGGCGCTGGAGCTGCCCCCTCCCGGCCCCGGCCCCGCGCTGGAGCTGCACCTTGCGGGCAACCCCTGGCACTGCGGGTGCGCGCTGCGGGCGCTGCTGCGGAGCGCGGCCCCGCCGCTCAGCGCCGCCGCCGACACCCGCTGCGCCAGCCCCGCGCACCGCCGGGGGCAGGAGGTGGCTGCGCCGAGCGGGGCCGGGGGCTGCGAGGACAACGGGGACGGGCAGCAGCCGCCGGGCCCATAGGTGAGGGGCTTGGCGGCACCGCAGGGGCTCGGGGGTGCCACCTCCCTCCCCGCCGCGTTGTCCCCGGCCCATAGGAGCTCTCCTGGGGAAACCGAGGCGGGGAGCGCCGGGCTTCAGCTCTGCCCTGTCCCCGTGCTGCGGTGCCTGTCCCAGTGCCCCCCAGCCCCACCGTGCCTCAGGCTGTCCCACGTCCCTGGCCCCATCCTGCGTGCGTCACGCCCCTGTCCCCACCGCACAGAAGCACATTAAATGCCATCGCTTGGAGCCACCGCGTTTTCTCCTGCGTTTCATCCGATGAAGCCCCCAGTGAGGGGCACCACATCCCCCAGCCGGGCTGGCCCCTTCTCTCCGTGCTCCCTGCCTGTCCCTGTCCCTGTCCCCATCCAGGCACCGCTCTCCCCCCGGGGATCACCCAGCACGCCCAGGCGCTGCTGTCCCATGCCCTGAGCACCCACAGGGGCCAGGGCAGACCTGGAGCCCTGAGCGGCTCTGCTTGGCATGGGGACACCGGGCTTGGGGACATTGGCACGGAGATGTTTGGCACGGGGACACCGGGCGCTGGGTCACTTGGTGCGGGGACACCTGGGGGGTGTGAGGAGACACTTGGCATGGAGATGCTTGGCAAGGGGACAGCGGGCACGGGGACGCACGTCAAGGGGACGCATGGCATGGGGGGGCTTGGCACGGGGGCGCCTGGCATGGGGACACTGGGCGGTGGCTCGGTGCCCCTGGCCACCTCCCCGGGACGGGGTGACCCCGTCATGTCTCCCCCCGTGCTCCCTGCCGTGTCCCCCCGTGCCCCCCATGTCCCCGTGTCCCCCACTGTGACTTCCCCCGTGCCCCCCATGTCCCCTCCCGTGTCCTCTCCGTGTCCCCCCATGCTTCCCCCTGCACCCCCCCCGTGTCCCCCCTTTTCTTCCCCCCCCCCCTCCCCCATTTCTCCCCCCTTAGGGCCCGGGCCCAGATCGTGTCCCGCGCACGTGGCGACCACCCCCCAACTCCCGCCCCTTGGTCCCGCCCCTCCATCCTAATTGGTGGAGACGAGTCCCACCCCTTCTCTGATTGGCTCCCGCCGCTGACTGGGAATCCGGGTCTGGGCGGGAGTCGGGAATCGCGACCGGGAATCGCGACCGGCCCCGCGCCCCCAGGGTGAGGAGCGCTCCGGGACTTGGCGGTACTCGAGGGGGGAAGCGGGGCCGGGGAGGAGCTCCGGGGGGGTTCGGGTGTTTCCGGGCCCGGGGGTCTGCGGGGGCTGGAGGGGGGCAGAGCCTGTGCGGCCGCAGGGGCAGGGGAAGGGGGGTCCCCGGTGCCCCCCTCGGTGATGGGACCCGGGGAGCATCAGGAGGACACCGCAAAGCTCGGAGATGCTGCGGGGGGGGGGGGGGGTCTGGGGGGAGCCACCGGTGGCTGCGCTCCCTGCAGCGGGTCCCGGGGCTGCCCCGGCCGAGGCGGCGGTGACCGGAGGCACGTCCACACTCGGGGCTTGCGAAAGGAGGACCCAGCCCCGCTTCCGGCTGAGTCACCCGAAAACCCCTCCCCGGCCCCAAACCCGGGTGGGGGGACCCAGGAGGGGCTGGGGAAACCCCCCCGATAGGGCAGGGGACCACCCCCATCCCCAAACCCTTCCCGCTCCCCCGTGACACCCCCTTGAGTAGCTCCGAGGCCTCTCACTCATGTAACGGGGTCCATGGGTCTCAGCCCTCTGAGGAGTAAGGGTTGGCTGGGGGCACACGGAGGGACTCAGCCCCACCGTGTGCTGCTTCCCTTGGCATGGAGAGGGGTGGCTCTGGGGCTGGGGGTCCCCACTGGGCTCAGCCCCCCCCATTGGCACCCCATGATCTTGCTCTTCCTCCCATTGCAGCCACCGCTGCCATGTCCTCCGACGGCTCCGTGACACGCGAGGATGGGCAGGAGCTGAAGGTAGGGGTGCAGGGAGCGCTGAGGGGGGGCTGCGGGTACCACCGGTGCCCCCAGCTCACCCCCAGCACCCCCGGCAGAGCGTGGTGAGCCGGGTGGCCAGCCTGGCCCTGGTGAGCTGCGCCTGCGGCGCCGTGTCCACGGCGTACAGCTCCACCAAGGAGAGCCACCCCTACGTGCGCTCCGTCTGCGATGCTGCCGAGAAGGGGGTGAAGACGCTGACAGCGGCGGCGGTCAGTGGGGCACAGCCCATCCTCACCAAGCTGGAGCCGCAGCGTGAGTGGGGCTGGGGGGGGACACCCCAAAACCGGCCCCTGCAGAGCCCTGGGAAGGCAGCAAGGGAGGAATAATCTGGTTCCATGTCTCTAGATTGCCATAAACATGGATGTAAAGGGCTGGAGGAGGGAGAGGAGAAGCTGGGGAAGGGAGGAGGGGCAGCAACCCACAAGTTTTGGGGTGCCACCAAAACTATTCCTATAGCAGCACTCTGGAGGGGCAGCAGGGCAGGGAAAAGCTGGTTTCTCATCTGTAGTTTCCACCTCTAATAAATATACTTGCAAAAGGCTGGAGAAAGCTGGGGGGGGGGGGGGCAGATAGTGGGGCACCCCATGAGCTTTGGGGTGCCCCAAGGCCTGTCCCTATCAGCGCTCCGGCACCCAGCAGGGTGTTAAACCCGTCTGTGCTCCCGTCTCCAGTGTCCACCGCCAACGAATACGCCTGCAAGGGGCTGGACAAGCTGGAGGAGAAGCTGCCCATCCTGCAGCAGCCCCCGCAGCGGGTAACGTCTCCCCCGGGTGAGGCGGGGGGGTCCGGCGCTGGGCTCGGGGCTGGCGCATGGCGTCCCTGTGCTGTCCCCTCCCAGGTGGTGGCAGGGACGCGGGCGCTGGTGTCCTGCACCGTGGGCCTGGCGCGCGGCGCGGTGCAGGGCGGCGTGGCCAGGACGTGCTCGGCGCTCAGCACCGTGGCGGGGTCCCGCGTGGGCCAGATCCTGGCCACGGGGGTGGACTCGGTGCTGGGCAAGTCGGAGGAGCTGGTGGAGCGATACCTGCCCGGGACGGACGAGGAGCTGGGTGAGTGTCAACAGGGCTCTGAGCCATCTCCTCAATCCAGGGGTGCTGGAGCCCCCTCACTGCTCAGCACCACCCCGGCACCGCTTGCACTCAGCGGTCCCTCTGCAGTGCCAAGCCCCATGGGATGCCCGTGGCCACGGCGCAGGGGATGATTCCCACCATGGGGAATGCTAAGGCGGGGAAGACAGCACTGCACAGGGTGACCTCTCACCTGGAAACCAGAAAGCAAATATAGCCCCATGCTGGGTATTTATAGCCTGGCACGGGGCAGTGGTGGGCAGAGATGGCCCCGTGTCATGGCAGAGGTGACCGGAGACACCGCCTGGCTCCTGGTGGCACCTCCACATGCACCCAGTGCCCGAGCATCTTGGGGGTGGCACCTCCATGGGGCGCAGAGCGCCAGGGATGCTCCGGTGTCGGGCTCTTTGGTCCAGGCAGCGCTGGGGGAGCGGTTGGACCTGATCCTCCTCAAGCTCTTTCCCAACCCTGTTTATGCTGTGGCTCCCTGTGGGTTCCCCCCCTTGTCCCTGCAGTGGTGGCGACGGCAGCGGGCACGGAGGTGGCAGCGCTGGGGCACCAGAGGCGGTGGCAGAGCTACTTTGTCCGCGTGGGCTCGCTCTCGGCCAAGCTGCGGCACCGGGCGCTGCGGCGCTCGCTGGGGGAGCTGCAGCGGGCACGGCACAGAGCCCAGCACGTCCTGGCCCAGCTCCACCGCACCTTCGAGCTGGTAAGGATGCGGTGTGGACCGCGCCAGCATCGGGGGGTGCTGGTACCCGCTGGGGTGCTCCCGCCTCGCTGCCCCGTCCCGCAGATCGAGCAGATGCGGCAGGGCACGGACGGGCCCCTGTACGGCACCCGGCAGCGGCTGCACCGCATGTGGCTGGAGTGGAGCCAGCAGGAGGCTGTGCCCATGGAGGAGAGTGAGGTACGGGGCTGGATGCCCATGGAGGACACTGAGGGGTTGGGAGGGGGGGTGCCCGTGGGGAAGACAACAGCATAGGGCTGGGGTATCCATAGATGACATCGAGGTGTGAGGGCCTGCGGCCATGGTGGACACCATGTGTGAGTCCGGGGTACCATAAAACACACTGAGGTGAGGGGTGGTGGGCCATGGCCATGGAAGACAGTGAGATATGGGGTTGGGGTCTGTGTGCGTGGAAGGCAGTGAGATATGGGTTTGGGGTCTGTGTGCATGGAAGGCAATGAGATACGGGGCTGGGGTCTGCGTGCATGGAAGGCAATGAGATACGGGGTTGGGGTCTGCGCGCATGGAAGGCAATGAGATACGGGGTTGGGGTCTGCGCGCATGGAAGGCAATGAGATACGGGGTTGGGGTCTGCGCGCATGGAAGGCAATGAGATACGGGGTTGGGGTCTGCGCGCATGGAAGGCAATGAGATACGGGGTTGGGGTCTGCGCGCATGGAAGGCAATGAGATACGGGGCTGGGGTCTGCGCGCATGGAAGGCAATGAGATACGGGGCTGGGGTCTGCGCGCATGGAAGGCAATGAGATACAGGGCTGGGGTCCCTGCCTGTGGAGGACACCATGGCCCAGGGGTCCCCCGCTGCCCGCAGGTGGAGGCGCGGACCCTGGCCATGCTGCGGGGGCTCCTGCACCAGCTCCATGCTGCCTGCACCCGCCTGGCCGCCGGCATCCGGGGCCTGCCCAGCAGCGTGCAGGAGACAGCGGGACACGTCCGGCACGGCGTGGAGGGCGTCCAAGCGTCCCTGTCCCGCGCCCGCTCCCTCCATGACCTGTCGGAGCTGGTGGTGGCGCAGGGCAGGGAGACGGTGCTGCGGGCGCAGCTGAGCATCGACGAGATGCTGGAGCACGTGGGCGAGCACGCGCCCCTGCCCTGGCTCGTGGGGCCCTTCGCCCCAGCCCTGGTCGAGTACCCAGAGGATGCCCCCCTGGAGATGGCCAAGTGGGAGGGCTGTGACACGGTGGAGGGCCACCACATCCACACCGCCCCACGGCTCACCCAGCGTTGAGCCCCCGGCACGTCAAACTGGGGCGGCACCCACAGCAGCGAGCCCCATCCCCGCTGGGGACGAGGTGGCGTGGACGCGGTGACCGGTGTGGGACCCGGGATGCCGCACATGGGGGACTCGTGAGGGGATGGCGGCGCACGGAGGAAGCGGCGTGTGCGGGTGTCCCGGAGCACGGGGAGCATCCGGATGTCTTTTAGCAGCTTCAACGCACTTTAAAGAAGTAAAACAACTTTTTAGGCCTTAAAAGTGATTCACAGCCCCTTGTGGCGACGCCAGCACCGCGCCGGGGGGCTCAGCACGGGCGGCAGAGATGGGACCGTGGGACGGGGAGCGCACGGTGGGTGCGCGGATGGGGAGAGCCGGATGGGTGCTGGTGGGTGCTGCGTGGAGAGTGCCGGTGCTGTTGGACTGTGACCCGCGGCCGTGTGGCACCGAACTTTGCCCCGTTGTCACCGCGGCGGGGCTGGGCTCTGGGTCTCCCTCACACCGGGGAGCAGCGTGGCCACAGGACCCACAGGACCCCGGGACTGCCCGTCCTGCTGCCGCCGGCAACCACCGGCACCGGTCTGAACGGGGACAGGTGGGGGGGCACTGGGATGCTCCCGATGGGAGGGGGGTTTGAAGGGTTCGGTGTCAGGGGCCGTCGGTGCAGCCGGGATGGGGAGATCCGGTCCTTGCCGAGGGGGGGGGGGCAGCGCAGCCCCGTCCCGGGGATCCGGTCCCGGAGGGATGCGGTCGGGGGGGGATCCGGTCCCTGGAGGTGGGGGTGGGCGCATCCCGGACCGCGGAACCGGATCCTGCAGCGGCCGCGGGGCCCGGTCGGGGTCGCTGCAGCCCCGGGCCCCGCCGCTGCCCCCTGGCTCGGGGCTCCCGGACCGCCCCGGGCCGGCCCCGCGGGGCGGGTCCCGGTCACATGCGCTCGGGGCAGGGCCCCGCTCTATAAAGGTCGGAGGGGAGGAAAGGGGCGAGCCTGGAGCGGAGCTTCCGGAGGTGAGCGGGGGCCCGGCCCGCGGGGGCTGCCCCGGGCGGGGATGGGGGGGGGTAACGTGGGGTTCTCCCCTTCACGGTTCCCCTTCCCCAGCCCCGCCATGGCCGCCAGCGAGCCCGGGACGGAGCAGCCCAAGGCTGAGGAGGCGCAGGTCAGTGCGGAGAGGGAAGGGTCCGGGGGGGTCCCTGCTCTGGGGCACCTGAGTCCCCCGAAGACATCCTCGGGGCGTTGGGGGTCCCTTATTCCCTACGGGATTTGGGGCGCTATCGTTACCCCCCCCCCCCCCCGTCCTTCTGGTGCCCGCAGAGCATCGGGTCGCGGGTGGCCAGCCTGCCGCTGGTGAGCTCGGCCTACGGGATGGTGTCCACGGCGTACAGCTCCACCAAGGAGAGCCACCCCTACGTGCGCTCCGTCTGCGATGCTGCCGAGAAGGGGGTGAAGACGCTGACGGCGGCGGCGGTCAGTGGGGCACAGCCCATCCTCAGCAAGCTGGAGCCGCAGCGTGAGTGGGGCTGGGGGGGGACACACGACCCCAAACCTGGCCCCTGGAGGGGCAGCAGGGCAGGGAAAAGCCGGATTCTTATCTGTAGTTTCCACCTCTAATGAATACAAAAGGCTGGAGAAGGCTGGGGGGGGGGGATACAGGGGCACCCCATGAGCTTTGGGGTGCCCCAAGGCCTGTCCCTATCAGCGCTCCGGCACCCAGCAGGGTGTTAAACCCGTCTGTGCTCCCGTCTCCAGTGTCCACCGCCAACGAATACGCCTGCAAAGGGCTGGACAAGCTGGAGGAGAAGCTGCCCATCCTGCAGCAGCCCCCGGAGAAGGTACCGTGCTGGGTGGGCTCAGTGTGTGCCCCCCCTCCCCGAACTGCTTAACAGAGGGTTGTGTGTGTGCCCCCCAGCTCATCTCGGACACCAAGCAGCTGGTGACCTCCACGGTGACAGGGGCCAAGGATGTCCTGACCAGCACCGTGGCCGGGGCCAAGGACGCGGTGACCAGCCGGGTGACGGGTGTGATGGACATGACCAAAGGGGCCGTGCAGGGCAGCGTGGAGCTCACCAAGTCCGCGGTGAGCAGCGGCGTCAG
The DNA here is from genome assembly GCF_033815535.1 of Pezoporus flaviventris. NCBI lineage: Eukaryota > Metazoa > Chordata > Aves > Psittaciformes > Psittacidae > Pezoporus > Pezoporus flaviventris. The sequence goes on from NW_026892591.1 coordinate 2,929,249, forward strand.
CACCGTCATGGGCTCCACTGTGGGCCAGATGGTGGTGAGCGGGATGGGCTCCGTGCTGGAGAAGTCGGAGGAGCTGGTGGACCATTACCTGCCCATGACGGATGAGGAGCTGGGTAAGGAGCTCAACCCCCTGAGGATGCCCCGTGGGTAGGGGTTGAGCAGGGCCATTGGCTCTACGTGGGCATGCGGCTTCTGTCCCGCAGCCAAGCTGGCCACGGCCGTGGAGGGCTTCGAGCCGGAGCAGCAGAGGCAGCAGCAGAGCTACTTCGTGCGCTTGGGCTCGCTCTCGACCAAGCTGCGGCACCGGGCGCTGCAGCACTCCCTGGGCAAGCTGCAGAGCGCCCGCCACAGCAGCCAGGAGGTGCTGGCCCAGCTCCAGGGCACCCTCGACCTGGTAGGACCCATCCCCATGCGTGCCCGTGCCCCTGCCCCGCTTTGTGCCCGCAGCAGCGCCTCCAGCCCAGGCTCTGTCTCCCCGCAGGTGGAGCACCTCAAGCAGGGCATGGACCAGAAGCTGCAGGGGGGGCAGGAGAAGCTGCAGCAGCTGTGGCTGGAGTGGAGCAAGAAGCAGCCGGGCAGTGGCAAGGAGCTGGTGCCGCCGGAGGTAGGTGGAGGATTTGGGGGGGGATCTCCCCATGGGGTCCCCGTCCCCTCACGGCGCCGTTGTCCCCTGCAGGCGGTGGAGTCGCGCGCGCTGGCCCTGCTGCAGGGCTTGACCCAGCAGCTGCAGAGCTCCTGCCAGCCCCTGGTCTCCAGCCTGCAGGGGCTCCCCGGCAGCCTGCAGGACACGGCGGCGCAGGTCCGGCACAGCGTGGAGGGGCTGCGGGCGGCGCTGGGCTCCGCCGCCTCCCTGCAGGACGTGACGGGCACGGTGCTGGCCCAGGCTCGTGCCAACGCCGCCCGAGCGCGGCAGCTGATGGACGAGCTGGTGGAGCGCGTGGCCCGCAACCCCCCGTTGACCTGGCTCGTGGGCCCCTTCGCCCCCTCGGGCCAGAGCGTGGTGGAGCTGGAGCTGAAGTAGCAGCGCCTGCCCCATCCGCGGGGTGCTTGCTCCAACCCTGCCCAGCCGCAGTAGAGCATCTGCTACCCCCTGCCCGGCCCCCATTGCCCATAACCTTAGTGCCCGCCTGTGCTGGGGCTGCACTGATGTGCCTTGGTGCTCCCAAGTGCCTTTGGGGTGACCTCTGTCCCCTGGTCAGAGCCCCCCCCTTGTCCCCTCATCCTCAGTGCCTTCAGCCCTCCCTGGTCTGTGCGCTCGGGGACGGCTCCCAAAGCAATAAACTCTGGTTTTGCATGAGCCCGAGTTGTGGTTTGGTGGGGGGGCAGCAGGGTCCCCATGGTTCCATCGACCCCAAACGGCACTGAGGAAGGTGATGATGTCATAGCCCTGTGTGACCTCACAGCGCCTGAGCCTTGGAACAGAGAGGCAGGAGGGTGCTGAGCCCCCAGGACCCCACGGCACCCGCAGGACACTGGCCTTGGCCTCCCTTCGCCATGGCTGAGGGTGAGTGAACAGGGCCCCCCTGACCTCCCCCCAGGCCCCCTTGCCTGGCCCCTGCCCTTGTGGGACCAGGGACACCCCCAGCTTAAGGACAGGACCTGCTCATTGTATTGATGATGCTCCCATCATAGGCTGGGAGCAAACAGGACCCCCCTTGCCCCCATCCCATGCAGCAGCGGCAGCACCCTGCTCTACCCCATCCGGTGGCAGCAGCCACAGGGCACGGTCTTGGGATGCAGCACTGTAGCCCCAGGGTGCCCTATGCACCCCTCAAAGGAGGTGAGCACCAAGGCCCCATCTTGTGGGCTCCTGTGCCCCTCTTGGGATGCTGCAGCTGAAGTTCCCACTTTGCTTGGGGACCCCCATCCATCCAGACCAGCACTAGCAGCCCCTTGGTTGCAGCCACCATCTGCAGGGGGGGACCCCCCACCATATGTGTGCCCCCCCATGCCCAAAGTGCCATTTCCCCCCTCCCCAGAGAACACAGAGGAGCTGCAGCAGGAGCCCGCGGTGCTGCTGGCGCAGCGGTTGCAGGACACGGTGCAGCAGGCCCTGCGCCGGGCACGGCACAGCATCGGCGAGGTCCAGAACCCCTTCAGGCAGGCACGGTCCCTGCGGGAGCTGCTGGGGACCATGGTGGCCCGAGGCTGGGAGATGGTGGCCCAAGCCTGGGCGGCTCTGGTGCCGTACCTGCTCCAGCACCCGCTGCTGCGGTAGAGGGAAGCGCGCTCCAGCCTGGACCAGCTCCAGCTCCGGGTGAGGGTTGAAACCCTCCTCGACCCAACAACAAGGCTCTGCTCAAGCTCACGTCCATATCTTGGTGCTATTCCATGCTCCCTCTGCAACGATGCGGGCTGCAACGGCCCAAGGCAAGGGGGAGGTGGGGGAACACCAATGGAATGACCCTGGATCTGCCTTTAAATCATGGAATCAGGGCATGGTTCGGGTTGGAAGAGATCTTAAAGCTCATCCAAATACCCCTGGGTGCTGGCCCAAGGGGGGGTTACACCTTGATGGGGCAGTGTGGGGCTTAACCAGCCCCTCAAGGGGCACAGGGATGCAGCCCTCTGTCCCCATCTGCCATCCCCAGCATCAGGAGCTGGGTTCCCTCAATGTCCCTCCCCATCTCCATAGCGTGAGGATGGGGCTGAGCACAGCACCCCCCCCCCGCCTGCCCCTGCCCTATTGGGCAAGAGGCAAAAGGTTTTATTTGGGTTTTGTTTATGGAGCATGAAATCAGCCCCGGAGAAGCAAAAAGGAACCAACCTCTCCCCAGGGCAGGGTTACAGCAAGAGCAGCCTCTGAGCGGGGCCGGGGCATGGCCACAAAGAGGACTCAGAGCTGGAACATCCTTGTTTTCCATGGACAAAAGCCTTGGATCGAGGCAAAAGAGCAGGCAAAGGGGCAGAGCTGCTGCTGCCCAGCAGGCAGGGGCCTGGGGTGGTGGTGGGGGGGTCCTAGTGGCAGCCCCGGGCAGCAGAGCCTCAAGAACCACACGCTTGGGCTTCATTAAAAAACCCCTTTATATTCATTTCATGTGGGTTGAAATCACGAGAAATCAGGGAGGAGGAAAAAAAACCAACCCAAAAACCAACCCAAATGAACCAAGCCCAAGGGAACAGAACAGGACCAAGCGAGGGGACGAACACAGACAAACCAGCAGAGCCCCGCCGGGGCCGGGGCATGGGACGAGACCGAAGGACATCAGCTGCTGCGCGGCGTGCAGTGACCCGAGCAGAGGAAGGCTCCCCCTCGCAACCCCTCTGCCTCCTCCTCCTCAGCTCTCCTCCACATCCTCCACAGCCTCCACCACGGCTCGCTCGGCCTTGGCGTAGTCCTGCACGCTGCTGGCGAGAGCAGAGGCCTCAGCCCCTGCAGCCCCTCTCCCGCATCCCGGGCTCATTCCCAAGCTGGGAAACCCCTGAGCCCCCCCCATCATCCCTGTGCGAGCCCAGCCTGGCCGTGCTCCACATGCAGGGGTCCCCCCCCATGCTCACTTGTTGTGGGGCTCCTCCGTGGATGCCTCCAGCTCGCTGGCTCCCAGCCCTTGGCTTTTGTCCTTCTCCTCTGTGCCCTCAGCCTTCTGGGACAGGGATTCACCATTCACAGGACCTGACAAGTCTGAAGGGAAGGGAGAGCCTCAGATGCACAGGTCCTCACCGTGAACCTCATCCATCCCAGGGACCCACGGCCACAGGTTGTCCCCATCCAGGCACAGGACACCCAGCTGAGCACGGGGGGACCCCAGGTCTGCCCTGACCCCGACACCTACGAGCAGGGCCCCAAAGCCTCCACCCCCCCGGCCCAAAGCAGGCGTCGGGGCGGATTTTCCCCAGCAGCTCCTCTGGGAATGCTGTTGCAGCATCCCCGGGACGGCCCCAGGCAGGGGCTGGAAGCTCTGGGTCACGGAGCCAGCAGCCAAGGGCGTCTCCGGTCCTGCAGCTCCCTGGTGCCTGCGAGCAGTCACCCAGAGCCAACCCCAGCCCAGAGGCACCCAAAGGCTCTGAGCTTCGCCCTCTGCTCCCAGTGCCACCAGCGCTGCCTGGTCAGTGCCGTCCCACCCCGGCAACAAGGGCCTGGAGCTAACCCCCGGGGCTGCCAACCCCTGCAGCGCCGAGAGCCAGCCCTGCCCCTGGCCCCAGCGGACGGGAGATGCCCCGGATGGCTCCGTGCCCGCACGGAGCAGGGGCCACCCCGAGCCACGCAGCAGCGGTACCGGCACTCGGCTCCTCGTCCCCCTTCTCATTGCGGGGCTCCCCTCCTGCCAGCTTCTCCTGCCCCTTCTCCGCCTCCCCCTTGTCCTTCTCAGGCCCGGCTTTGTTGGCTTTCTGGATCGCCTCCATCTTTGGTCCGAGCACACGCGACTTCAACCGGGTGTAGACCTCAGCAGCTTTCTCCATCACGTCCTTGTTCGCTTTATAGCGACGGATCTGCACCAGGAAGGAGAAGGGATGGGCTCAGGGCTGGGGCGGCCCAAGCAGGCTCCTGGCTCCCTGCAGAGAGGAGGAAGCCTCTGTCCTACCTTCTTCAGCGTAGCCACCACGTCAGTGTGCTTCTGGAGGATGTGAGAGGTGACCTGGAGTGTGCCCAGCTCTTCTAGTGCATTTAGACACCGCTTGATGTCCTGCAAGGGTGACACCGAGATCAGAAGGGGCCTGGAAGGCTCCCCATGGGCACCTGGGGCAGCACCCTCCCCTCCTGTCAGCCAGCAAGGCAAGAAGAGGCGTAGCCAGGCTGAGCCCCCGCAGGGCTGGGAGCCAGGCTGAGCACCCGCAGGGCTGGGAGCCAGGCTGAGCCCCCATGGTGGCCGAGCCTGCAGCAGGTAACGCACCGGGTTATCCACCTTCAGCGCAAACTTGATCTCACTGTGAAGCTTCTGAAGTTTCTCTTCCACTGTGGGCTCTGGAGCAAGAAAGAGACCTCAGTGGCGTGAGGCCACCAGGGCAGAGCACGGGACCTCTCCCCCAGCAAGGGCTTGGTTTCCTCCTCCATCTCCAAGGTCAAACACAACCTCAGGGGCCTCTCTGAGGAGCAGGGGTTGGGGATGTTTGTAGGAAGCTCCCTGATGCCTCTGCACGCCCTGCACTTCCCAACACGAGGCCAAGGCCCCAGCACCACCACACTGATCCCTGCGGGAAAGATCCCTCCTCTTCCCTGGGATGGGGGAAACCAGCCCTGGATCCCTTCTCTCCGCCTGTGATGGTGAGCAACGGGGCCCTCACCCTTTTTCTTCTCCATCCTCCTTTCAGGGATCAGGTCGGATTTCTTCCGGCCTCGTTCCACTTTCAAGGGTCTGTGGAGGTAAAGGAAGAGGGAAGATTGCTCATGGGAAGCCCCTGCTCGCTGCTGGGCTCACCGGGAGGGTGATGGCGCTTCGGGTGTGCACCCCAGAGCCCTGCCATGATGCCACACACACATCCCAGCTCCCAGGCAGCAGAGCCCTGAGGCAGCAGCTCCCCCATGGCCCAGCTCCCAGTGACTGCAGCAAGGCAAAGCCCCAAACATCGCCCTCTAGGAGATGGAAACCAGCAGGGAAGCTCCTCAGCCTGGTCCCCCAACACCTCCTCCAGCCCCTCCAGCTCTAGGAGGCAGCAGGGAAGGGACCTGGCCCCTCCATGGGTGCTGCTGGCACGGGGCAGCTCCACGGGAGCCCCATCCGCACCCAAGGGATGGGCTGGGCAGCAGCAGAGCGACAGCACCGTCCCCAAGGACAAAGCTGCAGGAGGAGGTGCTGACTTGTTCCGTGGCTTCTCCTCTGCTCGGCCCCTCTTCTCCTTCTGATTCGGTTTCCTTGACAACTCCGAGGGCTGCTTCTTCGCTGGCTTCTTTACCTTGGAGGAGAGAACAATGCAGGCGAGAGGCTGAGCCCTCCCTGCGGCAGGGGGAGAGATGCCACAGCCATGGCCAGCAATGACAGCGGCCACCCCACTGCTGCCAGTCTGCAGGGTGCAGGGGCAGAAAGGACCCAGCCTGCAGCACAGTGAGTGCTGCTCCAAAAGGGAATGTCCTGGTACCTGGAGCTGTCCTCCAACAGCAGGCAGCACCCGAACGGCTGACCCGTGGGTGCTCCCACACATCAGCATCTTTGTGCTGCTTCCCCAGTCCCCCTCCATGGGGACGAACTGGACTTCACCTCTGCCCATGGGCAGTGCGGCTCCCGAGAGCCCTCCACAACCCTTCCTGTGCTTCCCATCCAGCTGATGCCCCCCCAGGCCCCAGGGAGGACAGCAGAGAAAATACAATGTGGTGAGAGGGAGAGCATTGCGGAGATGCTGCACCCAGAGCTGGATGGGTATCCTGGGCCAGGGGGAGAGCTCCCATGTGCAAAGCATGGACGTCCCTATGGACACAACCCTTCCCAGGGCTGCATGGGCAACCTCAGTGTAATGCAAGGTCCCTGCCACTGCCTGTGGTCCCTGCCAGGTTGCTGATGGGCTGCCTGCTTGTGCCCAGCTCTGCACTCACCTCTTTCTCCAGCTCCAGCTCAGAGTCCGAGGAGGAAGGGGCCTTGGCCCGGCCTTTCCGGCCCTTTTTGGCCACTTCATCCTCTGCGCTGCTGTCTGAGTCCGAGTGCACCTCCTCGCTCTTCTCTGCCTTCTCCTTCCTCTTCTCTTTCTCCTCCTTCTCCTGCTCCCGGAGCCGACGGATCTCTTCCTCCTGCTCCCTCTTCCTCTTCTCCTCCAGCTCCCGCCGCCGCTCCTCATCCCTCCTCTTCCACTCGCTGATGCGGTCCACGTCGCTGTCACTGTCACTGCAGGGGATGGAGCTCGCTTGGACCCCTTGTGCAAAGGGGACGGGGTGAGGCTCCAGCCCAGCCCCGAGGGTGATGGCTCCCCGTTGGTCTCACCTCTCGCTGCTGGAGCTGGTTGGGACACGCTCAGGCTTCGGTTTCCTGCCCCGGGGCTTGGGAGGGGGTTTCTCAGCTGCAAGACAACGGGGAGATGCTCAGCAGGAGCCCTGGCTGTCCCTCTGTTAATAACAAACAGCCCCGGAGTGAGGGGGCAGAGGGCTGTTGAGATGGGCTGGAAGGGGTCTGCGGCAGAAGGAGCCCCCGAGCTTCAGGAGCCCCCAGAGCCTCGCATCTCCCCAGTCCCCCAGGGACCCCGCAGTGGCAGAAGTGGCCTCCTCAGTGTTACCTGGCTTCCTGCCCCGTGGAGCCTTCTTCACAGACACATCCGAGTCCGAATCCGAGTTGGAGTCTGACTTGGCCATGTTCACAGTCGCATTCCCCAGCTCCGAATCCGAGTCCGCTTTGGAGTCTGAGTCGGAGCCGGACTCCACTTTCTGCAGGCACAGAGTGGGGCTGGAGCACAGCACCACAGGGTGCAACCAGGCCACTGAGGCACCCACCAGGTCCCTCCCAGCACCGAGCCTCCATCCAGAGCCCTGCACCCCTGCTCCAGGCAGTGCAGACCCCAAAGACCCCCCTCACGCAGCACCACAGACTCAGGGTCTTTTACCTTCTTCTTCCTCCCCACCGCCGGCATCCTCCGTGGAGCCCTGGCCACCGGCTTCTTTTCGGGAGTGAAGTCCTGCAGGAAAACACAGGAAAAACCAGGGAAGAGTCTCACGATGCTTTCAGAAGCCAGGGAGGCTCCTTCCAGCCATGCTCCAGCCCTTTCCCCACCAGCACATCCCAATCTCCTCTCACCTGGTCACTGTTCTTTTCCGACTCGGAGGACGATTCCGAGTTCTCCTCTTCCGTCCCGGAGGGGCTGCCCTGATCCAGGTCACTGGAGGACTTCCGAGGCCGTTTTGCCACTGGCATCTGGTGTGTGAGGAATGACAACATGAGAGCAGCTCATTCCCCTCCACCCACAGCACAAAGGCAGTGAAGGGGGTGGCCCAGCTCTTCCTGACCGGCCCCGCAAGAGCAGCCATGGGCACTCAGGAGAGATCTGGCTTCTCTAGGGTGCAAACTGCACCAGGGCTCGGCCACGGCACCACCTCACAGACAACAGGAGGCAGGCACTGACCCCCACTTCCCATGGGAGGATCCAGAGGGAGCTGGTTTCACCACCACCTCCTGCCGTGCTGTGGGGTGGAGGGAAGCTCAGTGGTGGACCCAAGGACCAGGCCACCTCCTGTCCCCACCGCGTGGCACCCCCTCAGCCCGCACCCACCTTCATAGGCAGCGGTTTCCGCTTGAGCCCGCTGTGGTCGCTGCCTCCGTCCGAGTCCTCATCGCTTTCCATCTTCTCCGTGGTGACTCCGGCCATGGCAGCGTCCTCCTCATCGTCCCCAGCATCGCTTCCCCCCATGGGGTCGTTCTCGGGCACGTCGCTGTCCGAGGAGCTCGCGGGCTGCAGACACGGGGACAAGAGGTGGGTTAGGGCCTGGAGGGGCTGCACGCGGAGCAGGGAGAGGAGAAGGGGCACAGGAGGGTGGCGAGCGATGGATGGCAGCATGGAGCAGAGGGGTGTGAGCAGAGGTGTGTGGCACAGAACCCTTCAGCGTGGCTCTGGGCAGCACTAGGAGCCCTTCACGGAGACCCTCAGCAAACCCCTCACACAGCACCCTGAGACCACCAGCAGCACCTTCCCTGCTCAGCCTGCACCCACTGCCAAAGACCCTGCAGAAACCTCATCCTGACAACCCCTCCTGGGCAAGCAGACCCCAGCCCTCCACAGCCCTCACGGTGCCTCCAGCGTTCCCCTCCGGTGGCCACCAGGCCTCTTCCTCCTCGGGTGGCTTCACCCCACAGCACTTCACACACCTTCCCCACTGGAAAGGTCCCCGTGAGAAGTCCAGCATGGCGACCAGCCTTCGTCCCGGTTGGCATCTCCCGTGTCCTGCTCCCTTGATCCCATGTAGGAAAGGTCTCCTGACTTCTCCCCAGCCCATCAGGAGGTTCCTCGTGCAAGGACATCGCATCCAAGCTCCCATCTTCCAGACTGATTCACTGTCTTCGTGCACGGCAGGGTCGGTGTTCCCAAAGCCAGGATTCTTCCAGCACTGGAGCCTTCCTGCTTCCTTGTCCTTCACTGATCCCGGCACCTCGCTTCACTTGGGTCCAAAGCCAACAAAGACCTCTCCTTCAGTCTCTTCTTCTGCTTCTCCAAGCAGTGTGGCCTCAAGATGCAGTTGGTGTTGGTGAGCCCTGGGGGGGCCACTGGTGTCCCCACGGTCCTTTCATCAGAGCAGGGCCCTCACCAGAGGTTTCTTGTGGAGCCCCTGCACAATGCAAGTGCTGCCAACCAACCTCCCAACAGCCCAACTGGAGCTGTTCTCCAGCTCTTCGGGCACCTCCATGGCCTCACCTTCCCCTACATCTGCAGCCTTGGGCCCGAGCATCTCCTGCAGCTCAAACCACATCCTGTGTCCTGCCCTGGCAGCAGCACAGCCGAGGGGCTCGGCCCCAGAGCCCAGCTGCCTGCAGACCCCCTTGTCCTCGCAGCCCACCTTAACCTCCCTCTGCCTCCTCAGACCAGCTGCCTGTGAAGCCGCGTTGGACGCCTCCTCTGAAGATCGCTACGCACGAGATTGCACCACACAGCCATGGCTATGAAATGCCCACACAAGCAATTGACGGCCAAGAGCCATCTCCTGGCCTGCTCTGAAGCTCACCGAAGGAGCAGCCCAGGGGCTTTTGGCTCAGGACCTCAGAGATGGATGAAGAGCAGGGAGCGCCCAGCAGTTCGCACGCAGGAGCCTCGAGCTGAGCAAGCCTCAAGTGTTCTCTGTGGCAATGAACTCCTCCACGGCTTGGGCAAGCAGCACAAAGCACAAGCCCGGATCCACCTCAAAGCTGGGGCAAAGGCGTCTTCCTCCAGAGGAGGAGGAGGAAGGGAGAGGGCAGGGAAGGGAAGCAGCCCTGAGGAAGGCAGTCTGGGAGCTGGAAGCACATCGGCACGGCAGCAATGAGAAGCAGAGAGAGGAGGGAGGCAGGCGCCGCACTCACCGGGGGGGCACTGTAACTGGCGTGGGGGTTGTTCTGGATTTCCCACAGCCCCTCGTTGAAGCCTTTCCTCTTGTTTGGTTTCCCATATTTGTCTTTGTATTTCTCATAAGGGAAGAGATCTTTAGGGCCCAAGAAGGCGCTGGAGAGAAACAAAGCAGAGGTGAGGCCGGGGCGGCAGCGGGGGCGCAGCCCGGAGCGGGGAGCGAGGCAGCGCTTACGTCTCGTGGGTGCCGAAGAAGAAGATGGGGTACTTGTTCGGGGGGGGTTTCACGGCGCCGTCCGCGATGTCATCGATCTGAAAGGAAACCCAAAGCAGGGGGTGGTCAGAGAGAGCAGCCGGAGCGTCCCCTCGCAGGCAAGCACGGACACGCGGGATCTCTACAAGAGTAACAGAAGGGATCCTCGTGGATGAGCTCGGCGCGAGGTCGTCGCTCCACCGCCGGGCTCAGCGCCCAGGGAAGCCTTGTGCTACTCCCCAGAGATCCATCGCCCAAGGGAAGCCCCCTCCGGCTCCAGAGGGTCCTTCCTGGCTGGAGACCGGCTGCAGGAGAGGCCCCGGGGCCGCCCCGTCTTCATCCAGCGCCCGTCCGTCCGCTCCGCCTGGTCGGGAGCCTCGGGGTGCTGGGGAGGTCTTCGGAGGGGAGCCTTCCCCAAAGGAGCAAGCAGCTAAAGCAGGAGGGGCCGCAGCGTGGAGGGACCGAGTCCTCTCGGCCCCAGCTACGACAGCAGAGCACGGGCACGGCGGGGATGGCGGGGATGGCATCCCAGTCACAGCGCGGTGCAGCCAAGCAGCGTCGTCTCCAGCACCCTGAGCCTCCCCGGTACCTGCCAGCGTCTTCCCATCGGGTACCTTCAGCGCATGAACCTGCCTCACCAGGCACCACCACGGGCCCCATCCGAGCCCCCCAGCGAGCACGTCCTGCCCTGCTCCATTGCATCTCCTCCAGGCACCACAATGCTGTCACCCGGCCACACGCGCTCCATCACCCCCGAACTGCTTTAGCACCCACGTGTGTGCCCCCATCCGTGACAAGGGACAGAGCCCCAGACCCCTGCTCTGTGCCCCCCCCAGACAGAGGGTGGGTGATGTCCAGGCAGGGAGCTGGGAAGGGGCAGTGGGAGGATGAGGATGGAGGGTGAAGGGAAGGGATGTGAGGGACACCCCTATGGGGTTCGGGTGCTGGAGCACCAGGAGAGGAGGGGTCCTTTGGTCCCTCCCCAGCAGCAGGGAGGATCCCCAGGGCAGGGGTGCCGGGGGTGAACCAGGGCTGAGGTCCCGCGCCATCACCCCAAGGGGGTCAGGGTCTCCCCTGGGTGCGGCTGGAACGGGAGGGCTCGGGGCTGTCAAACAGCTCCTGGGCACAGGTCCCCCAGGTCACCCCCCCCATCACACAGGCACCGGTGTGGGACCCCCAGCCCGGCGCTGGCGCCCTCCCTGCACAGGTGCCCACGCAGGACCCCCGGCACAGGCTGGGGGCTTCTCCATGCCGGTACCCCCCATCCTGCGCGGGTGCTTCCATCGGGGTGCCCGGCCCCATCCCAGCAGCGCCAGCGCTGAGCCCCCACCCCAGCACGGGGAGCGGGGTCCCCCATTCCGCTCGGAACACCCCATTCTCACCCCGGGTCCCCGGGCCAGTGCGGTGCTGGGGGCAGCCGCCCACGGCAGCGCCCGGTCCCATCGCAGGGCAGCTCCCGGTGCGGTCCCCTCCCGCTCCGGGACATCCGGTACCGGGTCCCGCACTGCCCCTTGTGCCCCCTCCCGCTCCGGGACACCCGGTACCGGGTCCCGCACAGCCCCTTGTGCCCCCTCCCGCTCCGGGACACCCGGTACCGGGTCCATCACAGCCCGTTGTGCCCCCTCCCGCTCCGGGACACCCGGTACCGGGTCCATCACAGCCCCTTGTGCCCCCTCCCGCTCCGGGACACCCGGTACCGGGTCCCGCACAGCCCCTTGTGCCCCCTCCCGCTCCGGGACACCCGGTACCGGGTCCATCACACCCCGTTGTGCCCCCTCCCGCTCCGGGACATCCGGTACCGGGTCCATCACACCCCGTTGTGCCCCCTCCCGCTCCGGGACACCCGGTACCGGGTCCCGCACACCCCGTTGTGCCCCCTCCCGCTCCGGGACAGCCGGTACCGGGTCCCGCACACCCCGTTGTGCCCCCTCCCGCTCCGGGACACCCGGTACCGGGTCCCGCACAGCCCCTTGTGCCCCCTCCCGCTCCGGGACACCCGGTACCGGGTCCCGCACAGCCCCTTGTGCCCCCTCCCGCACCGGGACATCCGGTACCGGGTCCCGCACAGCCCCTTGTGCCCCCTCCCGCTCCGGGACACCCGGTACCGGGTCCCGCACAGCCCCTTGTGCCCCCTCCCGTGCCGGTACGGGATGCTCGGGCCCGGCACCACGCCCTCCTCCCGGCACCAGCCCCGCTATGGGATGTCCGCTCCGTCCGCCCCACGTCGGGCGCCTCCACCGAGCCCCATCCCGGGGCAGCGCGGCCCGGCCCCGGCCCCGGTCCCGTTATGGCACCTCCACTGCGGAGCGGGCCCGCGCCGCTGCCCGCCCGCCCCCGGTGCCCCCCGCGCGGCGCCGCGGGCTCACCCGTGCCGGCCAGTGCGGGTACCCCTTCATCTTGGCGAACACCAGGTCCCCGGCCTTGAAGCTGTGCGGCATGGCGGCCGCGGGCGGCGGAGGCCGCGGGCACCACCGGGCAGCGGCGCGGCGGCGGCGGCGGCGGCCCGGCCCGCAGGATGTCCCGCCCCCGCCCGCGGCGCCAGCTCCCATTGGCTCTGCGCCGCGCCGCTCAGCGCTCTCATCCAGTAGGAGCGAGGAGAAGGCACGGCGGGATAACGGGATTGGGCCGCGCCGCTAGAGGCGCCGAGGAGAGGGGGCGCTGAGGGGCGTGGCCAGAGGGGGCGGGGGGGGGCCGGGAGTGTGGGGTGGGGACAGGGCGGGGGCTATGGGGCAGGATACAGTGGGTGGGTCAGGGCTATGGGATAGGGCTATAGGCTATGGGATAGAGCTGTAGGCTATGGGGTAGGGCTATAGGGTATGGGATAGGGCTGTAGGATAGAGCTATAGGCTATGGGATAGGGCTATAGGGTATGGGATAGGGCTGTAGGATAGAGCTATAGGCTATGGGATAGAGCTATAGGCTATGGGATAGGTCTATAGGCTATGGGATAGAGCTGTAGGCTATGGGGTAGGGCTATAGGGTATGGGATAGGGCTGTAGGATAGAGCTATAGGCTATGGGGTAGGGCTATAGGCTATGGGATAGAGCTATAGGCTATGGGATAGGTCTATAGGCTATGGGATAGAGCTATAGGCTATGGGGTAGGGCTATAGGGTATGGGATAGGGCTGTAGGATAGAGCTATAGGCTATGGGGTAGGGCTATAGGCTATGGGATAGAGCTATAGGCTATGGGGTAGGGCTATAGGCTATGGGATAGAGCTATAGGCTATGGGATAGGGCTATAGGAAGGGGGTCAGGAATATGGGGTGTAGGTCAGGCTACAGGTTATGGGCCAGAGCTATAGAGAGGGGACCAGGGCTATAGGCTATGAGCTATGGCTATAGGTTAGGGGCCAGGGCTATAGGGTATGAGTCAGTGCTATAGTGTGAGTCAAGCAATAGATTATGGGCCAGGGCTATAGGCTATGAGCTAGGGCTATAGGTTATGGGCCAGGGCTATAGGGTATGGGTCAAGCTATAGATATGAGCCAGGGCCATAGGGAAGTGGCCAGGGCTACTGCGTGAGGGTCAGCACCATAAGCGATGGGTAAGGCTACCGGTTATGGGTCAGGGCTGGAGGATGAAGAGCAGGGCTATATGTTATGCACCAGGGCTACAGGGTGCGGGTCAGGCTATAGGCTATGGGTCAGGCTGTAGGTTATGGGTCAGGTTATAGGGTGCGGGTCAGGTTATAGGGTGCAGGTCAGGCTATATGGTGTGGGTCAGGCTGTAGGTTATGGGGCAGGCTATAGGGTGTGGGTCAGGCTATAGGGTGCGGGTCAGGCTATAGGGTGCAGGTCAGGCTATAGGGTGCGGGTCAGGCTATAGGGTGCGGGTCAGGTTATAGGGTGCGGGTCAGGTTATAGGGTGCGGGTCAGGTTATAGGGTGCGGGTCAGGCTATAGGGTGCGGGTCAGGCTATAGGGTGCGGGTCAGGTTATAGGGTGCGGGTCAGGCTATAGGGTGCGGGTCAGGCTATAGGCTATGGCTCAGTCTGCCCAGAAGCTCGATTCCTAAACCTGGTTTTAATGGGACCCGGTTCCTCTGCACGTGCTTTGGGGGCACTGTGGGCCCTGTCCCCAACCCCAACCCCATCCCCATCCCCAACCCCAGCCCCAACCCCAACCCACGGCCGGGACGAAGCCTCCGCAGGGGGACTGCGGCCCCCAGGGGCAGCGGGCGGTGATGGGCGGGCAGCGCCCGGAGGGGACGTCCCTTTAAGGTCCCTTCCAACCCGACCCATCCCACGGCTCCATGCCATATCCCAGGCTGTGCCATATCCCAGGCTGTGCCATATCCCTGTCCCTGTCCCTATCCCTGTCCCTATCCCTGTCCCTGTCCCTATCCCTGTCCCTGTCCCTTTCCCTGTCCCTTTCCCTGTCCCTATCCTGTCCCTGTCCCTATCCCTGTCCCTATGCCTATCCCTATCCCTGTCCCTATCCCTGTCCCTATCCCTGTCCCTATCCCTGTCCCTGTCCCTATCCCTGTCCCTATGCCTATCCCTATCACTGTCCCTATCCCTGTCCCTGTCCCTAGCCCTGTCCCTGTCCCTATCCCTATCCCTGTCCCTGTCCCTATCCCTATCCATGGGCACCCTGTGGTGGCCCGGGGGTCCCCTCCCGTTCCCTGCGCCCCGGAGGACCGCGGGGGTCACGGAGCGCCGGCAGCGCAGAGCGGTTCCGGGGACACGCCCCTTCCGCTGGCAGTGACGCGGGCGGGCGCGGCGGCCCCGGTCCCATCCCGGTTCCATCCCGGTCCCCTCCCGGTTCCATCCCGGTCCCCTCCCGGTTCCATCCCGGTTCCATCCCGGTCCCCTCCCGGTCCCATCCCGGTCCCGCCATGCGCAAGTTCTTCCAGGAGATCAAGGCCGACCTCAAGTTCAAGGCGGCGGGGCCCGGGCAGAAGCTGTCGGAGCCGTCCCGGTACGGGGTAGGGCAGCGGGGACCCTCCGGTAACGGCGGGGGGGGGGGGAGCCCGGATCCGGTGGCTCTGACCCGAGCCCTCGCTCCTGCGCAGGGCCCCGGCCCCCAGGGAGAGCCCGAAGGCGGCGGCGGCGGCCCCGAGGCCCCGTCAGGGCCCCACGGATGAGGCGCAGATGGCGGCGGCGGCGGCGCTGGCCCGCATGGAGGGGAGGCCCAAGGCCAAGGCGGCCTCGTCGCAGGAGGCCATCAGGAGCCAGGGTAGGGCCGGCTGCGGGTGCTGGGAGACGGGAACGGGGCCCCCATGCGCTGCCCGCGGCCGCTGTAACCGGGGTTGTCTCTTGCAGTGCGGAAGGAGCTGAGGGCGGAGGCGGCCGCCGCTGAGAGAGGGCCCGATGCAGAGGAAGGGGTGAGAGCCGCCGCTTCCCCAGCAGAGGCTGGGCTGGGGGCTCCGGACATCCCCCAGCTCCAAGGCTGCCGCGGGCACGGGCGCCTCCACCGGAGCGGGTTGCTCCGAGCCCCTGTGTCCGCCCTGGAGCACCGGAACCCCCGCTCCCGCAGTGCCGGGCTTGGGCATTGAAGGCCGAGCCCTCCCCGTGCTCACCCGGTGCCGGCTTTGCCTCCTTCAGGACGCGGCCTCCCCCGCGGAGGACGGCGCCGCCGCTCTCTCCGTTTCCGGGGTCTTCTTCACGTGCCCCCTGAGCGGGGAGCGTGTCCGGAGGGACAGGAAGGAGCAGCACCTCAGGGAAGCCATCCAGGCCGTAAGTGCTTCACTCGCGGCCTTCCCCTGCTCCGCTCCGTGGCACGGGTCCCCTCTCCAGCCCCGCACCTTCTCCAGGCGCCTCCCGAAGGAGCCATGCAAACTCCCGTGCCAGCCCCTCCCTCGGCATTCCTGTTTACCGGTTTGGGCTGGGATGGCGTGCGTTATCCTCATAGCAGCTCTGCTGCGCCTTGGGTTTGTGGCCGAGTCTTGATTACACACTGGAAGTGGCCAAAGGGGGGAGGAGGGAATAAATCCCTTTGCTTCATGCTTTACCTATGAGACGTCTTCAGCCCAACCCTCATTTGGGTTGGTTTTGCCCCACTTTGCCCCTGTTGCTCCTCGCTGCCATCCCAGCACGGGCAGAACCAGCCTGGTGCTGGGTTGAACCACACCAGTCCCTTTGTGTGGAGCAGCAGCAGCTCCCCCTGACCAGCTTCCCTCCTTCTCTCCCAGTATTTCTCCGTAGATCCAGTGGCAGCTTCCATCATGGAGATTCACACCTTCAATAAGGACCGGGAGAGAGTGCGCGTGGGGCTGGAGACCATGGCCAAGTACGTGGGGCTGGTGGTCAAGGGGCACCCAGGGGCCTTGGCAAGTCATTCTCTTGCTGTGCTCCAGGGCAGAGTCTGTAGGACACCAAATCCCAAGGCTTAAACCATCTTCAGTGTCAGCTGGAGTAAGGGCAGCATCTCCACGAGGGTTTAATGGTCACTGCACTCATCCAGGTTTGGGAGCTGCTGGTTGGGATCCAGCTTCTGCCTGCCTTGGGGAGGAAATGGTCCTGCTTTCCTGTGATTTTCAGTGAGGAATACTGAGGTCTCTCAGTCACTTGCTGCACGGTGGAAGAGCACATCCTGCTCTGATCCAGGCCACG
Organism: Pezoporus flaviventris; assembly: GCF_033815535.1. NCBI lineage: Eukaryota > Metazoa > Chordata > Aves > Psittaciformes > Psittacidae > Pezoporus > Pezoporus flaviventris. The sequence continues at coordinate 2,945,941 of NW_026892591.1, forward strand.
TTCCTCTCTCTGCAGGTATCTGGATAACATCTGTCTCCATCCGGAGGAGGAGAAGTACCGGAAAATCAAACTGCAGAACAAAGTGTTTCAGGTGAGGTGAAGGCTCCCCCGGGCGCTCTGCCCAGCAGAGTCCTTGCCTGGAGCGGGATACATCCAACTTGGTGCCTTTTCTTCCAGGAGAGGATAGGCTGCTTGGAAGGGATACACGGGTTTTTCCAGGCTGTCGGGTTTGAGACAAAAACACTGCCTGTTCCAGGACAAGGCAAGACATGGGAGTGTTAAACTGGAAGGGGGGTGTGTGTGGCTGGGGGGACGTCCTGGGGGAGGCTGCAATGGGAGCAGCAGTTTCCCTGTTCATGCATCCCGTTTCCTGGAGAGCGCGGAACCTCATCCATTGCTTGTGTAAAGGGCCTCAGCTCCTGGCCTTGTGTTGCAGAGGGCACAGAGGAGTACTACGTGCTGCGGGAGGAGGCGCTGGCCCGCCTGGACGAGCTCAGGCACCACAAGGAGCAGCTGCTGAGCTCGGAGCCCCTGCGGGCGCGCTTGGACCGGCAGCGCTGCGTGTTCAAACCGTCCCCTGCCGCCGCCCGCTTCGAGCTGCCCCCCGACTTCTACAGCCTCACCGCCGAGGAGCTCAGGCGCGAGCAGCGCCTCCGGTGGGTTCCTTTCGGAGGAGGCTCGGGCCGCCAGCCTCCGGCTTCCTCTCACCTCGCCTTTCCCTAAAGGACAGAAGCAGTGGAGAAGGCTTCAATGCTGAGGACAAAAGCCATGCGAGAGAAGGAAGAGCAAAGGGAAATGCGGAAGTACAACTACACCCTGCTCCGGGTCCGCTTCCCCGATGGGTATCTCCTCCAAGGTAAAAAGCCTTCTTAGCCTTTAGAAGCTTCTGAGAACACTCGTAGCCAAAGAGCTTGCCCGTTAAGCAGGCTGGAGGTGTGCTGAGCGAAACACAAGCAATAAAGAGCCCAGAGTGGGGTAAGGCTTCTCTGACTCCTCATCTCCAAGCCCTTTGCCTGGCCAGGCTTGAGTGGAGAGGGAAGAATCCCAAGGCTCTGTTAATTAAATCCTGCTCTTCCCAGGCTGCCAGGAGCAAGCTGGACTCGTTAGATGAAGTTGTTACAGCAGCCAGCATGAGGCTGCCTGTGCTATACAAGGGGATGAAATCCACTTCAAGTCTTACAGCAGAACTCTGGGAAGCATTTCAGGCTTTCCCAGCTCTTTGTTAGAGGCTGGCAGGGGCTTGGGACAAATTAAAGCAGGTTTTGGCTTTGGGGATTGTGCTTTTCTACTTCGCAGTCAAATCGGGCTGTTTCTGTGGCACTGAAGTGGTTCGGGAAGTGAGGATGAGTGCGGGAGCCCCACGGAACCTACCACAAAAGGTTAGATTGGGGAATGCCGGACTCTCTCTCAATATCTCCCCTTGTTTGCTCATGGCAGGGACGTTTTATGCACGAGAATCGGTCTCTGCGCTCTACACCTTTGTGAGAGAAGCACTCCGAGAAGACTGGCTGCCCTTTGAGCTTCTGGGACCTGGAGGTCTCAAACTCACAGATGAGAACTTGGCCTTCAATGAATGCGGGCTGGTGAGTGAAAAAGAGCTGGTACCTGCCAGGGGGTCCTCAGGTGGTCAGAGTCACCCGCTGCTCATAACGTAGAGAGAGGTTTGTGTCTGCTGCTTCCAGTGCCCCGAGTGCTGCTCTGCCTCCTTCTCTTTAAGCACTGATTGAAGGCTTCTGGCTCAAGGCAGAGGTCTGGAAGGAAGTACCCGACAGGAGGGTGTAGTGAGGTGGGGTCAGTCGCTTCTCCCAAGGAACAAAAGGAAACGGCCTCAAGCTGCACCAGGGCAGGTTTAGATGGAGCTGAGGAACAATTCCTGCCCCAGAGGGTGCTCAGGCATCGGAACAGGCTGCCCAGGGCAGGGCCGCAGTCACCGTCCCTGCGAGTGTTTACGCACCATGGAGACGAGGCCTCAGTGCCATGGGGCAGCGGTGGCTTTGGCAGTGCTGGGGAGCAGTTGGACTTGATGCTTTTCTTTTCCAGCCTGGGTGACTCTGTGAACTGCAGCGGCCTGCCTCCATGGCAAACACAGGCTGGGCCGTGGGCAGCAGCTCGAGCACAAGCCCATCAGCATCCCCTAGAAAGAGCTCCTCATAGCACCCCACACTTGCCGCTCTTCCCAAGGCGTGCACATACCCCGGGTTCTGAGGTCCCAGCATCACCCTGCTCCAGCTCAGTGCCTTTCCTGTGCAGGTACCCTCAGCCCTGCTGACCCTGGCCTGGGATGCAGGGGTCATGGCAGACATCCGGGCGGCGGGAGAGGAGCAGCCACGAAGCCCCCTGAAAGCAGAGCTTCTCGCCAGAGTCCAGACACTGTCATGAAATAAAGGGCACTGGAGGCAGGGCCGGGGCTTTCAGACTCCTGCTTCCATTTCCCGTGCGGACTGAGCTCAGCAATGGCTTGGGGTTAAGCTCTGCGCAGCAGGAGCCTCGGCTCAGCCGTGTCACACCAACCTCGTGGTCCCCTCCACGCACTGAGTCCTGCCCTCTAGGACTCTTCTGGGACTGCTCTGAAGGGCTTTAAGAGCCACGTTTAGCAGGGACTGCTCGAGGTGTTCCCAAGCCCAGGCTGAAGCATCTCTCTCCTCCCTCGTAGGGGGGTACTCAGCGCTAGTACTAGGCTGGATTCCCACTCGAGTGAGCCTGGATGTAGGGCTGGGCTTTTCCTTTTGCTTCTGTGTGCACTGGAACTCCTATTGGAGAGAACATATGTAGATGAACCATATGTAGATGAACCATTCTGTTCAGTGGAATGGTTAAAGACTCAGTTCTGTTCAAAGCTGCTGGAATTGCATTGCTCTGTAGGTTTGAAATGCAGGGGCTGGCACTGGTGTTGCTGTGGCATCACCCACCTCTTCACTCCACGCACCCACAGCCAGCCCAAGGGACTGACAACACCTGCTTACGGTGAGAGATGATGCCTCAAACTGCAGCCAGGGGTTTAGGGAACTAATCCATCACCTCACAAGCCATAGAAGGTTAGAATTCCCAGCAAGTCTGATGCTAGTTCAGTCTTTTATATGGCAGTCGTGATGGCTTTGCACTCTACAGCCTCTGCTGCAGCAGTGGGTACAGGAGACCAACAATCAACCCTGATCAACAATCAACACCAGCCGAAACGGAGGGGACACAAGGTGTGGTTTCTTCTCTTTCCCCAAGGTAAAGCCCTGCTGCTGTTCTCTGGAGCAAGGAAGACCACAAACAGGAGGCTAGAGATAGCATAAATTCACATATAATTGTACATCATTTATACCCAAGGCCATGCTATACAACATTATGAACAGTCATTCACCCAGTGGCATCACAACAAGCTTATTCCAGAAGCCCTCTGCTAGGTTTAGAGATAATTTAGATACCTTCCATTACAAAGAAGTATCAAAATGTCAATAATGCTTTATTAAGGACAGAGTAAGACGCAGGATTTTCTTCTTTTAACCTAAAAACTAGGACTAAAAACATAAGCTTCCATTGGGGCTGAAGCAGAACAAAGTGCTGTCTTCTCTTTACAAGAAATATGGAACACTTTCAAGTATCTCCTTCAAAGATACGCTGGGTTTAAGGTTCTCTAACTCATTCTACGTACATCCAGAAGTTAGTAGGTGGTTAAGGCTCAAACTGCATTAGATGGGCTGAGCATGCTGGTGTCCTGGGGAGCAGGTCCTCTACCACTTGAGTCCAAAGCTGCCACTGTAGAATCTGCAAAGGAGAAAATGGGTTGGTTTGGGGTGATTTAGGTTGGGGGGTTTTAACTATGCTCCTGAACGGAGTAGGGTTGGACTGCTCGCTGCTTGCTGTCTTCCCTTGTGAGTCTCCTTCTCAATGCTGTTTAAAACCTGGGTTTAATATTGGGTTAACACCAATGCAGAATAAAATCACTTCAACCGTAAAAAGAGATCTTCCTCATCTTTGCAGTGCTTTAGACTCAAGCAGAGGCAAACAAAGGCAGTTGCCTGTGTGTCAACAAAGCCTGAGGCAGGGAAGCTGCTGAACAGCAGCCCCATCCTCAGGACAAGGCTTTCATCTCCCTCCAGTCTTGTAATAAGCAAAAAGCAGCTTAAGATTAAATGGAAAGCTTCTTGTCAAGCAGTTCCATTGTCTGCTTGGGAAGGAGAGGAGGAATGCGGCACCAGATATGTCTAGAATGGGTCAAACATTCAGCTTTAGGATGCAGGGCTTCAGGAATATGCACAAGCTCTTCTCTATCAGCTCGAGGAGCTGCCCTCCACAAAACCCCACTTAATTCAGGTTGTGGCAGTGGCATTGTGAAAGCTCTATTGTAAGAAAGGGCTGGGAGGGTTTGAAAGTGGTTTAGAGGAGCTGAATGCACATCATGTGCTTGGCATTAAGTTATTGATGTGTATGAACAAGTATTTATAGTTAAAACCTGGCTGAGATGAAAGGAGCTGCTCCACATCCTCATCCCACTGCGGCTGAATCCGGAGCCTGAAAGGACACACTATAAGCGTTGGAGCTTTGAAAGCCACTTCCTAAGGGATAACTGGGACACAAATACGAGCAACTGCTTCGATTCTAGAGCAGAGCTTCACAGCACTGACCAGAGCCCTCACCTGTCAGCCCAGAGCTTGGCCACTGTCCTACAATGGGCTGGGGTGGAAGGGACCTTAAATCTCCTCCAGCTCCAACCCCTGCCAGGGCAGGGACCCCTTCCACTGGAGCAGCTTGCTCCAAGCCCCTGTGTGCAACCTGGCCTTGAACACTGCCAGGGATGGGGCAGCCACAGCTTCTCTGGGCACCCTGTGCCAGCGCCTCAGCACCCTCACAGGGGAGAGCTTCTGCCTAAGAGCTCATCTCAGTCTCCCCTCTGGCAGGTTAAAGCCATTCCCCTTGGCCTGTCCCTACAGGCCCTTGTCCGAAGCACCTCTTCACATTTCCTGCAGCCCCTTTAGGCACTGGAGCTGCTCTCAGGTCTCCCCTTCAGGAGCCTTCTCTTCTCCAAGCTGCCCCAGCCCAGCTCTCTCAGCCTGGCTCCAGAGCAGAGCTGCTCCAGCCCTTTCAGACAACTCAGCCTGCACCTATGGCTTCAAGAAGGCAGCAGGGGGGAGTTACAATCCAGACCCTGTCAGTCCTGGCAGGGCTCTGGCCTGTGCATACCCCAGTCAGCAACACTGACCAACAGTTCCTGGATCTGCTGAGCCTGACCCCAACATTCCCATTTCTTACCAGAAAAGAAGCAGAAACCAAAGGTAACACTGGCAGCCAAATGCTATTTGCACTGTTTAATCAACGGGAGGGAGGAGGGAAGAGGTAAGGGCACATTAAAGACTGTAAATAGCAAAGCAGCATCTAGAATAAAACATGAAAAGCACAGAAGTACCTAGAATAAAATACCCAGAGAGGAGAGCACGAGGCTTGGGGAGAAAGGGGCACAAGAGCTCGAGTGGTTCAGCCCCACACCCCATCCTCTCCCTCGTGGGAGAGCCAAGAGGTTGCTATCGTTTTCCTTCCCCACCTTTGCCTGGCTGTATATCCATAATAATGCAGTCATCATCCTCCTCATCTTCCTCAGTGTCTGCCTGAAATCCATCCATCTCTGCAGCTTCAGCCTGAAGGGAAACAGAGGAGCCTTTAACAGCAAGCTGAAGGTGCCGGGGCAGTGCTGCTGAGGCAGCAGTGGGTGCTCCCCACCACTGGGGCTCCCAGCACCCTCTGACCAGCTGCGAGGGAAGAGAAAGCAGCGAGTCCCGGCTCCAACAGGCCAGGATCAGGGATAAAAGGCCTCATGTGCAGTGGCTCAGGGAGCGGGAAGCACGCCGAGCTGCTGCTCCAGGAGGTTTCACTCTTGCACAACGCGCTCGACAGCCTCCACAGCAAAACAGAGCTCCAACCTGGGCTGAACCTCATGGGTTCTGTTGTTTTGGAAGGGGAATCTAGGATCTGGTCCCCACCACCCCCTCCAAGCTGTTCCAAGAGAAGAAACTTCACATTTGCATCTCCCATTAAAGCCACAGCTCTCAGATGAAGCTGTTCCCCTCCCACACGTGCGCAGGTACTGCCCACTTCCAGAGCCAGGCCTCCCCTCCCCACAGCTTATGTAAAAGCACCTTTACCTACATGAGAACACCACGTGCTGGGGGGCAGAACCTGGCAGCCTTGACTCCCACCCGTTCCTGCTGTCCCCACGCTCCCCCACACTCAGCAGGAAGGATGGGATCGAGGACCTCCCTTTAGAGGTCCTAAGGCATGAAAGGTTTTGGGGCCTCTGCACCCCACAGGCACGGCCTGAAGCTGCTTTGGGGAGCTGGTGATGGGATTCTACTAAAAGCCTCTCTTTGGCTCTTCCTGCTCAAGCACTCACTCCTCAGCAGCTTCCAGCGGGTGCCAAGCAGGGATTTTTATCTCTGCCTTTATTTAGTGGCTGAGGAAAAAACCCAAGCAGATGGAGTTCGGGGGCTGAACAGCTTCGTGCAAGCCTCTGATCCCCATCACTACTTGCATGGGGAGCTGCTTCAGAAGACAAGCCAGGAATAAAGTGGGAAGGAAAAGCATCAAAAGCCTTGTCTGTGGCTCCTTTCCTAACCCCCTTGTCCACAGAGGATGAGGGATAAACCCCCCAGCAGTTCACGCCCTGCCCTACTCATAGGTTTGGAAGCACATGGTTGGTAACACCAAACTTCAGGACCTATATATAAGACCTTCATGTCTTAAATACACAGTGAAGCATCACCCAACACATACTTTTGAGTCATCATTTGGGGTGATTAAGCTGTTCATAGTACCCGTGGTTACCCTGAAAAGCAGAAGCCAACAACAGGAAGACCACAACAAAGCTTAGAGCTGGAGTAGCAACTCCTTCGAATCCATCTCATTTTGTTCCTATGAATGGGGATGTTTTTAAAGCAGCTCTTGAAATTCAGCTTTATGGATGACAGGATAAGCTGGAGACTTTGCAGACTTATTATAGGTTGAGTTGCAGCACTTAGGAACCACATTGAATCAGTGCACATGCAAGTGATGTAAGTCCCCAGCTCGGGCTATGCATCTGGCAGCCATACACAGACATAAAAACCTGCATACAAATGACACACAGCTGTAAAACCAAGGCCAAGCAGAAACTATTCACAGCTTGGATGCAAATCACTGCCAAATAGCAGAGAATGGAAGAACAGCAGGAAAGCAACATTCTTCAATGGAACACACAGGCCAGGCTGGAGGGGCACAAAAGAAACCCATCTCTTCAGAGTCACATCACTTCACTCCCTTCCCCCACAAAAAAAGAGGGGGGGTGTGTAAAGAAAAGCGTCTGCAGCTTTATATTTGGCCTCTGCTCATCCGGACCAAGTTTGGGGTGTGCTGGGGGACACAGCTCCATCCCTGCTGTGCTGTCCTGGGGAAGAACTCCCCAACAGGAACTCACCTGCTCAGCATCCCGAGGTCTCTTCATGAACCTGGTGATGGACATGCTGCCCGTGGGCTTCCTCTTCACTGCCACGGGGGTGGGCTGCAGCACAGCCAGGCCGGCCCCGCTGCCAGCCTCCTCCTTCCCCGAGGAGGGCACCTGGGTGACGTAGTTCCACTGGCACGGGACGGGGAGATGCTCCTGGTCAAAGCTCCTGAGCACCTCGGAGTGGACGTACCAGCACATGCGGTACTCGGGCCTCTTCTCGTACACAGAGTTCTCCGAGATGATCCTCTTTAGCCTGGCTTTGGAAGGGACCCCACTGTCCTCCCCGACGGGCGTCTGCGGGCGGGAGGCCATGGGGCTGGCGGGGCTGGCGTCGCTGCAGTCGGCGGCCGCCGTCACGTCACTGAACATTCCCTGCCGGCAGCACTCCTGGAACTCCTGGATGATCACTTTGCTCCCGTTCACGTTGCCGTGCAGCAGCGGCAGGAGGTGGGCAAGGACTGCAGAGAAGGAAGGAGGCAAAGGTTGGGTTGGGGGGGGATAAAGAACTCTTGAAGGGCTGGGAAGAGCCACCAGGACACAGGGGCCAGGAGGACAAAGAGGCTGAGGGTAATTTTAGATCCAGGATTGTAACGGGAGCTAAATTGGACGGAGAAAAGGCACCCTCGAGTGAAAGCTCTGACCCCTGTTCCAACCTTTCTGTTCATTATCCACAGCCTTGTGTTACTCAGTACCAAAACCTGTCACACAACCTAAACCCTCTCCCCGCTTAGCAATAACCAGGTCAATGGGCCCAAGCACTTCCAGTCCTAAATCTGCATCTACTGAAGTGCTGCTGCCTTCACTTCCTACATTATCCAGAGCAGGAGTTTCTGGGGGAGTGCAATCAAGGCCATACAGCTGCAACGCTGGGAAACTCTTTTCCAAGAGCTCTCAGAGATTCCTTGGATTTCAGAAACAGGTTGTTCTGAACTTGACACTCAGTATGAAAAGCTGTGCTCTCCCAGGCAGAGTGCAGCAGTGCACAAACACAAGTATTTAGCTCTTCAGGTCTTACTTTGCTGATCTTTTGCTCTTTTCTTGCTACATTTCTGGACCTGCTGTTCTTCCTCTGCAAGGGGTGCATCCAGGACGCAGGCTGTGAACTGCTGCAGAACCTTCACGTCTGCATTTGTGCCGCTGTCGTGTTCTGCTCCTTCCCAGACGCAGCCGATTTTCACAGGCTGCAGCACATGGAACCTCTTCCCCTTGGCCATCAGCTCATCCCACTCCTTTGCTTTCAGCTTCTGACGAACCTTCTGATTCTCTGGATCACACTCCTAAAGCCACAGGGGAGAGAGAATTTGAGAGATGGACCAGGAACAACCAAAAGCTTTTTTCAAGCCAGCTTTTCCCTGTGCTCCCTGAGCTGCAGAAGTTGCTACTGGACCATAGAAACCCAGTTACATCACTGCCAACACTACAAGATTCATTGGGAACACCTGGAAATCCAGTGACCCCCCACAGTTCACTTACTTCTGTCACTCCTTCATCTTCAGATAGGTACCCATGGGGTACAAAAAACCCATCGTCATCATCTTCATCCTCTCCCTCCTCTTCATCATCCTAAAAGCAAACTCTGCTTGTTAGAAAGCACACTGGCAAGTGTTCTGGTTCAGAAAGCTGTTTTCCAGCAGGCAGAATCCTTACCCCTTCACTATGGGAGAGACTTTCTCCAGGTTCCTCCTCTTCCCATTCTTCATCACTATCTACTTCATAGTCCAGTAGCTTCTAGAACAAATGCCAACATGCCATTTGTGTAACCAACTTGAGAGCTCGAGGCCAGACCCCAGCCAGGGGCTGACTATTCAGTAGCAAAAGGGAACATGGAAGTGAATCAGGAATCCCAGAGAACAAGTGAACTTGGCTAAATACATCTTAAGTTCAAGAGCAGGAAGAAGGAAAGAATCCAACAAGCCTGCAAGGTGCTTACACTGTCCTTAGACCAAGGATTCCGGGGATGGATCATAGTGGTTTTCTTGTTCCATGTGCCCCAGTATGCAGGACGGTGATTCTCACAGAACTGCAGGAGTTTCATCCTCCCAAATTTCCCCCTTTCAGGAACAGCGTCTGTTTTGCAGTTATCCACTACCACCACATCCCTGTCAGAACAAGAGAGCAGCTTCAGCCTTTGCACAATGCTCCCCTGCTGCTCCCCAGAACAGCTTAGAGGCAGCTTTTCCTTTTGGAAACAATCAAGGATGAAGAGCAGGAAAGGCCAGCAGCGGCCAGTGCTGCAGGGCAGCTGCCTGAAGCACAAGAATTCCTGCAGGAAAGGGTTTGAGAGCACTGCATGGAATGAAGGAAATCCCCATCATAACCTACTGCTCCCTGGGGAAGCAATTCTCATCTAATACAAGTATTCAAAGCAAAGCTCCCTCTTCCCATCACCTCCAATATTAGACTAAGACAAAGTCAGAACCATTCTGCAGCTCATTACATGCGAGTGAAGCCACAAACTAACCTGTTCACTGTGTCAGGGCTGCTCTTGACAAAAGTAGGTCCAGTTTTACGTGGTTTACGACACTTTAGGTCCCTCAAGAAGGAAACTTCACTGTTCTGTGCATGCAGGAGCTTATCCAGCTGCTCCAAGAAGTCTGGATCCAGGGCGATACGACACAGGGGAGCTAAGACCATGTTCTCCTTGATTTCAAAAGGAGCAAACTTTCCACAAGAGCCAGCAAGAATCTGAAATGTCAAGTGAGGATTGGCAAGGTCTCAACACCCAAGAAACCGTGGTACCAACACGGTCACCATCTGCAACAGACCTGAGCACCAGGCCTGAAGGAAGAGTTAGGTTAAGCCCTTCACATGTGAGACGCCAAGAGATCTTCTCAAGGGACTCTAGGTCTTTAGAGGCAGTGCAGGAGAAGGCAGAGGTGAGGTTTCTCCTCAGCAACTGCAAACTGGTCACAGGCTTCTTTTAAAGCCCTTTACACTTCTGAGATTGGGAAGTGAGGAAAAGAACTAATGCTCTGCCCACCTAAGCAGCTCGAAGGGGCAGATGAGAAGGAAATCTGTACTTGTTAGAAGACAACTACTGAAGGACAGGAACAGCAATACCTCACCTTCGGGGCTTGGGGAGTCTTTGGTTTCTGGAAGAACCTCGTGATTTCTGCTTTCTGGGCATTGATACGCTGCAATCAAAGAGCACATTGTGAATGCACAGGTAGGCCAAGGTTTCTAATTGCAGCAGAGCTCATGCATGACTCAACTTCAAACCCACTGAGGTGTAAAGCAAACTTTCAGGCATTTACCAGCTCCTGTGACTCAACAAACCCCAATTGGCCTCCCTAAGAATGCTCTGGGGATGCCAATGTCATTGCTAAGGCAAAGGATTGAGTTCACCCAGGGCCACTGGAGAAACCAATGTACTTTAAGGGGTAAAAGCAAAGACACACCCCCACATAGAGAAGCCACAGACAAGGAACCTGCAGGACAGAACTGGTGGAGCAGCCCCACCACAGCAGCCTGGCCCAGCTGCACCCAGGGGAGGGTGCCAGGGAGCCCAGGAACATCATTTCCCCAGAGCAGGGTTTAGAGACAAGCTAGAGAAAGCATTTACCTTTTCCTCCTCTCTCAGCCGTTTCTCCTCTTCTTTCTTTCTCTTCTCCTCCAGTTTTGCCCTTTAATACAAAGTTCATTTGAATTGGCAGGAACCATCAGTGTTTATTTGCACCGGGGAAGAGGGGAGAAGCCCCAGACCTTGCCTAAGACCCCATCATGCAAGGCAAGAAGAAAAGCTGTTAATTCAGCCAAGGAGCAGACTTGGTTAAGCGTACAGAAGACTCTCGATTCCTTCTAGAGCAAATATTGCCCTGGTTTAGCCACAAAGTAGCTTCCTCAGTCCCAGGGAAGGGTATTTAGGATATTACCAAGTTACAAGCAACTTCCTCACCAGCCTGGGCACCCGTGCCAGCAAACTGCAAAGTACAAGCAAGACTGGTCATGAAGGGAAAACTCAGTGGAGCATAACAGCACTTTTCAGCCATTTCAAAGCAGAAGCCCAGGTCACCCTGCAAGCAGAAAGCACTGCTGAGACCAGGCTCTGGTGCACGCAGCCTTTCAGGCCTTTCAAACCTACCCTGTAACAGAGGCACGTGCTGTTCGACCAGTATAGCCCCCAGGAGGGGTGGGTGAGGTGGGGATGGTAAGGTCCTCACACCGTGACACGTTATTGCCCAGGGCATGCAGAAACCGAGGCACTTACTCTAAAGCTTCCTGCCTCTCCTTGCGTTTCTCCTCCTTCACTCTCAGCTTCTCGGCTTTTTCCTTTTCTTCCTTCTCTTTCTTTTCCCTCCTTTCTTTCTCTTTCAACTCTTTCTCCTCCTCTTTCTTCTTCTTGGCCTCCTCCTTGGCTCGCTCTTTCGCGGCTTTCGCTTCTTCCTTCAGCCTTCCCTTTTCCTCCCTTTCTGCTTGCAGCTTCTGCAGCTTGTCTGCGCGCTCCTGGTCCTGGGTCGGAAAGAAGCCGTTAAGCAAGGTGTCATTTAGCACACAGCAACGGCTGCTGGCACGAAAACTGGAGGCAAATAAGGACTCTCTTCAGCTGAGATGTTAAATCCCAACCCAGACCCCCCCCCCCCCCCCCCCCCCCCGTGTGCTGGGCTGCACCCCCATCGCATGAGCAGCAGGGCAGGGAGACCCCCCTGCAGCCCTGATCCAGCTCTGGGGCAGCAGCACAAGAGGGACGTGGAGCTGCTGGAGCGAGTGCAGAGGAGGCCATGGAGCTGCTGTGAGGGCTGGAGCAGCTCTGCTCTGGAGCCAGGCTGAGAGAGCTGGGCTGGGGCAGCCTGGAGAGGAGAAGGCTCCTGAAGGGGAGACCTGAGAGCAGCTCCAGTGCCTAAAGGGGCTGCAGGAAACCTGGAGAGGGGCTTGGGACAAGGGCCTGTAGGGACAGGCCAAGGGGAATGGCTTTAACCTGCCCGAGGGGAGACTGAGATGAGCTCTTAGGCAGAAGCTCTTCCCTGTGAGGGTGCTGAGGCGCTGGCACAGGGTGCCCAGAGAAGCTGTGGCTGCCCCATCCCTGGCAGTGCTCAAGGCCAGGCTGGACACAGGGGCTTGGAACAAGCTGCTCCAGTGGAAGGGGTCCCTGCCCATGGCAGGGGTTGGAGCTGGAGGAGCTTTAAGGTCCCTTAAACCCAAACCAGTCTATGGAATTCTTGTACCCATCCAGTGTTTCCCCTGTGGTGCCATTTCCAGCTCTCACAGGACAGGAGGTTATTAACCACAGCTACGTGCTGCTGAGCTGCCTTGTGCTGCCTCTCTGAAGGCATTAACTGTTCTTTTCCTCTAACAAATGGAGGCATTTCCATTTCCTAAGCATCAAGAAAAGCTTTGTGTTCTACTTGCTTTATATTTGAGTCATCCTCATTACCTTTGTGGCATTATGGAAACTTATCTGGGGATGTGATGTTTTCTTTGCAAACACATCCCTCATGAGCTGAGCTTTCATGCTTTGCTGTCAATGGTAGGGCTACCACAGGATTAAATTTAGACAGTTTGATGTGATTTTGCTTTATAAAGCCATCAGGATTTCCTGACAATGTGTTTCAGTCCAAACTCCAGATTGTGAACCTGCTTTAGAAGACCTGGAGCTCACCAGAACTGTCACTGGTGCTAATCCATTTTAGGTAACAGACAACACCAGGCACCCTCAGCATATTCAAGAGGCACGGGGGGGAAGATTACATTGGAAGCGTTGCCTTTCACTGTATTTCCTCCCAGAGCAACTGAAATTCTCCTTATGGGTCTATTGACACAAAGGAGAATGCACAAAGACAGCTTTAGGCACTGGGGACTTCATCAGGAATCGAGGGTGCATCTGTGCTCAGACACACAAACATCCTCCCTGTGCTTTTGCAGCTTTGCTTTATTTGTTTCCCCTCTCTTCTTGGCAAGACCAGACTGAAGTGATCAGTGCACGATGCACAAATAGCTGCAACCAACGCACAAAGCAGTGCCAGTGGTTAAACCCCAACCCAGTCCTGTCAGAACGGAGTCCCTGGTGAAGGGCTCCTGCCTGCTTTGGAAGCGGTGGGAAGTTAACAGCAGGACTGGTGGGGCTGGTTGGTTCTCAGCAGTTTCCATTCTCATCTCTCCCTCACATTACTGCTATTTTTAACATATGTATAGAATTGAAGAAGCAAACAACAGATTGGACTTCTATATGGGGCACTGTAACAGACAAAGCATCTCGAGAGCAGGCTCAGCCGCATACAGAAATCACACGAGGCCCCTACCAACTTTATAAAGTAGCTCCTAAGAAACACAGTAAATTCCTAAGCACAGGCCCCTCTCAACATCCACTTTTCCAACAGGCAAAGCCCACTCCTACAGCACTCCCTAGTCAAGAACTCCCTATGATCCAGCAGAATGGGCAGCATCACCATGCCCCTGTTTGGGTATGGAACAGTTTCCTCACAAGCTGCATTCAAGCAAACCAAGAGCAGAGCTTGAACATTTCCATGTGACATCCAAGAGCTTCTCCAGCAAACCCTCAACTCAGCAGCCCACTTGCCTCCCTTATTAATGAGGAACAGACCCTGTGTTTTGTGGCTTAAAAGGGGGAAGGGAACCAGCCCTAAATAGCTCTGGAAGCTTTCATTTGCATGTGATCACTTTGCAGGGTGCACCTACCCTCTCAGGAAGGGTTTAGGCCACTACTCCTCAAGTTCATTTTGACAAGCAGTCAGCAACATTGACAGGTTCTTAATATCTTACCAAAGTGCACAGGAATGCAGTGCAGGCCACCCACACTTCATTCCATATGCATTAAGCAGCTTTGGAACGAGCCAAGTACTTTAAGTGCATGCATGAAGCTGGCTCCATATGCATCAAGCGAGGAAAAGTGGGATAAGAGATGCTCTAAGTGGACTAAGATGAAACACAAAGGGCTTTGCTTACTATTCACTGTAAAAGCACAGCAGCTTAGCTTTATGTCAGTGAAAATGCCTTACTCTTTGCAATCTCAGCTTCTCCTTCTCTGCAGAGCTTTTGTGGCATTTCTGAGATACCTGGAATGACAAAACACAAGTTTTAGGGATCCACATCCCTCCATGAGGCACTGGAACTCTTGCAGGAGAGCAGCAAGCTCCATCTGAACTGGGTTAACCTTGTTCTTGCAGGTTTCTGTATTCAGCAACTTACCTATTCTATCAGAACACCCTGCCAGCAGCTCTGATTTACAGTGGAGCCTGAAGCCATCCAAATGCTTCAGTTTACTCAGCTTTGCATAACCAAATCCCTTCAGTCTCCTCAGTTCTAAAGTAGCATTTGCAAGGGAATATCATGTGCAGAAAACCAAACAGAGATCAGAGCTGCTCCAAATCACAGGAGCACAACAGAGGTTGTTTAATCACAGCAAAGTCACTTCCTTTGGGTTAAAACTGGTTGGTTGGGGCTTTTTCCATCCTACCACTTACTCTGGGTAGGATATTCAGCTATAACTGCCTGAATTCAAGGGCTGTTATCCATATTTTAACACTGCTTCTTCTTGCTTTTCCACCAGCACATCAACCTGAAGCTCCCAACAGGTCATGCTCCTCATGTTAGTTAATGCTGTTATTTATATAGGGGGATAAAACAGGTATTTGATGTTCAAGAGCATTATGCATGGATTGGTCAAAGGTTTTCATCTGCCAATGTTTCAGCACCCTGGGACTTGTTTCTTGTATTCCCCCATTCCCTCTTCTTCCATTCACAGCGGAAGGTGAGATGTTTGAGTTCTGTGGTTAATAGCTCAACACTGACCAAGTGCTTTATGTTCTGTGCTCACAGCCATCCCCGGTGACGCTGCACAAAGCTGCAGCAGGACACTCTATGGGTAAAATAAGAGCTCTTTCACCTGGGAGCTTTACTTTAATAGGAGCTGTTCCCACTGAGGAAAACAAACTGACCAGGACAGGTTGAGACACAGCTTCCCACTTTGGGAACAGCCTCACCTCACACCACAGGAAAGCAACAACTCGGTTGGGTTCCTGTCTTCCAGTAGTGTTTTACTTGCTCTGCTAGGCTGGAAATCCTTCAAGGAAAGACTGGGAGTTTGAACTGTATAAGAATGGATCACTTTCCTTGATAAGGAGACAGAAGAACTGGAAGCCACCTCCTGAGCTCCAAGCCCCAGCTGCCTCATCCATAGCTCCTTCAGGTTTGGAACTGGATGAGCTTTATGGTCTCTTCCAACCCAAACCAGGTGGGATTCTGGGATTCACCCCAGCCACATGCTCCACTGCCTGGCAGCACATAACCCACCCCTCAAAACCTGCCTCGTTTTCCCCTCTCAGCTGTAGCTGAGCAGCACAGACATGTGGGGCTGCCCAAGCACATTTCCTGGTTTGGAATGTGGGATTGGAATGACTCCCCTGCTGCACAGGCCCCACTGTGGGTGCCTCTGCACCCCACTGATCTCTTCCCAAAGTGACTGAGCGATGAACAGGCACTGGAGCCATGTGAAAGGCCCCATCACCACTGCAGCCACTGTTGAGCTCAGCAGCTTCCCCTTCACCACGAATCAGAGCTCCCAAACTGCAACTACAATGGTAAGAAAGCAGCTCACTCAGAGCTAATGTCGAGGGGTTCCCTCCTGTGCTCCAGCATCCTGCTCCCTGGGAGCAGCATCCATGCAGTGAGCGTTACCTGGTGTGCCTGGAACAAGAGGGATGAGAGCACAAGCTGTGTATGCTCAGTTCAGAGGCTCACCTGCCTCATCCCCCATGCTCACAGAGGGATCTGCAGTGCTACTGATATTCTCTGGCTTCAACTGAAAGCTTTTTCTATGCCACAGCCATTCAGAGCTGGAAAAGCTTCTGCACTGACCTGGACCATGTCTGCTCCTAGGAACTGCAGCAGCTTCAGCAAGAAGAGAACAGAGGTTGTAAACCATCAGCTAATGGACAAACCTGCTTTTGGACACTGTCCTTACCCCAGTGACCAAAGCACCAAGTCCCAGGGTGTGCACTTGAGGAGCACTCCAGTCAAAGAAATGAAATGAACCTGTGACAGAATTAAAAGTCACATCCCCATGATGCAAATGCACCAGCAGCTCCAAACCAGGCACGACTCAAATCCTTCTGCTACAGCTAAGATATAAAAGGGCAATAACTCCATTACATCCCTAATAACTCACCATCACCTTCCACACACATACATCCCATTGGTCCTGTTCACTCCAAGCACAGGAAGCCACCCACCAAAGAGAACAAGGGACCAACCTTCCTCGCAGGCGTGGAGGCAGCCAAGGGGCTGGAGGTTCTCTTTGTCTCTGCTGCAGGCTGCAGCCCAGGGGAGCCCCCAGAGCCAGAGCTGAGCGAGGAGTTGGTGAGCCCAGAGTCCCCTTCCCGGGATGATTCCATGGTCTCGTTTCCCGACGTGATGCTCCCATCCAGAGAAGCGACTGGGGGAGGCTTTGCACTCATAATGTCCTCCAGGAGCACCACAGGCATCTTCCCCCCAAAGATGACATCCTTCAGTTCAGGCGGGTTTACCTTTGTGCTTTCCACGTTGTTACACTCCGTTAACCTGGAATGTGACTGGATTCCACCTACTAAACCTTCATCTTGATTCCCACACAGCGCGTCAGTCTCCATGGGCTCATCCATTTGGCTTCTCTGAGTGGAATCCAGGCAACTCAAGGGGTTTCTCTCTTTTCCTAACATGCCATTAGTTACAGCTAGGGATGAAGATGCTTTTGAGTCCACATGGTCTGTGTCACCACTCAGTCTATGGCTGGAGCCCTTTGTCAGCTCAGTAACGGTTACAGGTTCATTTGGGTTATCTTTTGGGTTCTTCTGGATAAAATGGTCTAATGGTCCCTTTCCATTAACAAGTTCGGGAGCAAAAGCCAGCCCTGGCTCCAGCTGGCAGTCATTCTCCACATTGTCCAGGGATGCAGCCAACACGTCCAGGGAGGGATCCTTACTGGGAGCAAACCCCCCCGAGGAGCTCTTCACTTTCTTGACTTCTGAATCTGCACCGTCCTTCGGCACAGGGTTCAAGCGCTTGAACGGCAGCCGAGCTGGAACGAGAGCTGTGCATTAGCTCAGTCACAGGCACACAGCGGCTTGGGTGGGAAGGGATCTTAAAGCCCATCCAGCTCCAACCCCTGCCAGGGCAGGGACCCCTTCCACTGGAGCAGCTTGCTCCAAGCCCTGTGTCCAACCTGGCCTTGAGCACTGCCAGGGATGGGGCAGCCAAAGCCTCTCTGGGGTCCCCTCACTGCCTCCCCGTTGCACAGAACGAGGCCTGACACCTCCTCAGCGCGCTGCAGCCACGCTGGGGGACGCCGCTGCCCTGCAGCCTTACCTTGTACGAGCTTCCGCGGAGGCGCAGCCGCTTTGTCCCTGCACTCCATGTCTGCGGGAGAGAACCGGCACGGTCAAACCCCCTCCGCGCCTCCCGGCGACACGGAGACCCCCCCACGGCCGCGGGGACCCTCACAGGCCGCGGGGGACGAGGCCGGGCAGGACGGAGGCGGCGGGGCCTGGCTCCGAGGCGCGGCGGCGGCTCCGGGCCTTCTTTGTTACCCCGACCCGGGGAGGCCCCGCGCACCCCGGGGGCCGCCGGAAGCGCCGCTCCCCCCCGCCCCGCGGTACCTGCCCCGGCCCGGCCCGGCCCGGCCCTCCCCTCCCGTCCCGTCCGGTCCCGTCCGGTCCCGGTCCCGCCCCGGCGGCTCCCGCTCGTATTTGGCGGGAGCGGGGGCGCCCCCGCGCCTCGCTGAGCTGATAGGGGGAGCGCGCCCCACGTGACCCCCGCTTCCGCCCGCCCCGCCCCCTGTGAGGCGACCGGCGCTGATTGGAGGCAGCGGCTGTCAGTTTGAAGCGCTGCAGGCGCTGATTGGAGGGCTGGGTGAGGGGCGCCGTTGGGTCCTTACGCCTGTGCTCGAGGCTAGGCCGCAGCCGGGACAGCGGCGGTTCGGCTCCCGGGACGGCTCCGGTGAGACCGGGGCCGCCTTCACCCAGCACCTCCCTGCTGCCACACGGAGGGGCCGGAGGCAGGGCGCGAAATGGCGGCGGCGCCGGGAGCCAATGAGCGATCGGCGCTGGGGCACGCAGGCGCAGAGGTGGGGCGGCTGCCGCGAGGGATTCTGGGAGTTGTAGTTCTCCGGCGGCTCGTCCCCCCGGAAGAGGAGGAGGCAGCTGCGATAGAGCGACAGCAGCGACAGCACCGTCCTCCCCTGGCGCTGTCGCGATAGAGCCCCGCGCTCTCACCCTGCGGCCGCTCCCTCGCACCGTGAGGTGTTGGCACGGCCCCGCCCGCAGGCGGTCCCGGTTGGCGGCGCTCCGCCGGGCCGGCAGGGGGCGTGGCGGCGGAAGCGGCGGGGCTGGGCTGGGCTCGGTTGCGCCGGGCTCCGTGGTGCCGCCACAGGCCTCCCCGGCGCGGGCGGCGGCGGCAGGAGCATCATCATCATCGTCATCATCATTGTCATCATCATCATCATGTCGGTGGCGGGGCTGAAGAAGCAGTTCTACAAAGCGAGCCAGGTGAGGGCCGGGGGAGCCGGGTTGCCCCCCTCCCGGTGAGCGCTGTTCCAGCCCCCGCTCTTCCCGGTGCCATCCCGAGCTCGAGGGGAAGCCCGAGGGTCCCGGGGTTTCGATGCCGGCGGTGCCCCAAGCCCAGCGGGTGTCATGCGGAGGGGGGACCCCAGGGAGCGGGGTCCAAAGCCCCCCGATGGCGGCAGGGCCGGGATTCCCTTTGGAATGTGGAGGGAGAGCGGGGTTTCGGGCGGTGTTTGCGGCCCCGTTAACGTCGGGTGGCCGCAGGCCGGGCTCGGGGAGCTCCCGCTTCCTGCAGAGCGGCGCCGGGAATGGGAAGCAACATCGGGAAAGCGAGCTCGGATCGATGTGGAAACGGGGGCTTGGTGTCATCCGAAAGGGAGGACGGGGAAACGCGGCAGCTCGGGAATGTGCCTGCGAACGTGGTCCATGAACTCCCTTCCCCGCAGCGAGCACCGGGATTACCGGTGGGAGCTTCCTCTGCCGGTGTTTCGGGAACCATTCTGGAATCCCCTGTTCTAAACTGGGGGAAAACGCGGTTTGTTCCAGCTCCAGCCCCTCCGGGCTCAGCCCTGCGTGCGTCGCCTCCTTCGCTTGGCCCTGCTTGGGGGGACACATTTTGCTTCCCCACCGAAGCAACAGAGCGCATTCCTGAAGTCATTCCCCCTCCCCCTGCGCTCGAAGTGGGCTTTCCGACCACTTCCATAGGGAAAAGCTGTGCTGGAAGCTGGCTGTGGGAGGATGTTGCTGGCGTGGATGCGCTGCGTTGCTGGAGCAGGGGCAATTAGAGGTGAAAGCTCATGGATGAGTCAGGAGCAGCGCGATTCCAAGGGCTAAGAGCATCCGAGCACCCTGTGTAGCCTCTCCTGGGAGGGTTTGTCACAAAGGGGGACAAAGAGGTGGGCTTGGGTCAGTGGTTTCCTTTGTTACAGGTGTCCTTTTGGGTATTAAAAGGAACCTTTTTGGGTTATTGTGGAGGAAATGGAACCCAGTCCAAGGAGAAGTCACTTGAAGTCGCTTGCCCAAGTGGCCCCCTCGCCTCCACTGAGCACTCAGAGCCTGTTTGTTGCACTAAACTGGCAGAGAAGGTGTCCTTGATGTTGCATTGGGACTGCATCAGGAGTTCTTTCATGGCTCTTGTTGCCACCGGCCTTCGGGAGCTCATAGAACCCAAAGGAGCAGGGTTTGCGCTGGGGTTTTCCACCTGTACCCAGGAAGCGCCTGGCTCTGCAGGGCTGGGAGGAACAGGGCTCTCTCTTGGAGGTGCTGCCACCCCCTTTTCAGTGCCGGGCACATGGGTATCGACTCCTTAGAGATGCTTTAACGTGAAGCTAGGAGTCACTGGTTCCATTTGGGCCGGTTTTCTCCTCTCTCTTCCCTTCCCTTTCCACCCTCCTTCCCTTTTCCCTCCACCGGTCCCACTCCTCAGCCTCCCCTTGGCTCAGGGAGTCGAGGCTTAGTTAAGTTTTGGCTCTTTTAACGCTCTCAGACGCTGCCAAGACCAAACATGTGGAAGATCTTTCCTAAAACCTTGTGTTTGCTTCCACGGCTGTTGTTAATTGAAGGCAGAGAGAGCCAGGAGCGAGGTCTGCGTGGAGCAGGGTCCTGCTGGAGCAGCAGGTTTGGGATCCCCCCATCTCCCTGTGTGACAAAGGGACCGGTCCAGTCTCCTTGGGAGAAGAACGAGCAGGATTTGGCTCTGCTGCCTGGGAGAGGCACCCACACAACAGAGTCCCTCTGGCAAATGGAGCAGTGGCTGCGTGTGTCCCAACAGGTTCTGCTGGTTCACAGCAAACTGTGCTGCTGTGGAAAACAAGCTCACCCAAGGAAGGAGGAGGAACAGGAGCAGAAACAGCTCCGGTGTCCGGAGCAGGGAGGGAGATCCCTGTCTGCAGGTATTGGAGTGCCTGGTCCCAGGCTCCATCCAGCCTTGAGCCAGCAGCAGCCACTCGGACACACAGGGGTTTGGGGTAGGAATGGCTCTAGGGAGTCCCCCCTGCAGTCCTGATCCAGCTCTGGGGCAACAATGCAAGAGGGACATGGAGCTGCTGGAGCGAGGCCAGAGGAGGCCATGGAACTGCTGCGAGGGCTGGAGCAGCTCTGCTCTGGAGCCAGGCTGAGAGATCTGGGCTGGGGCAGCCTGGAGAAGAGAAGGCTCCTGAAGGGGAGACCTGAGAGCAGCTCCAGTGCCTAAAGGGGCTGCAGGAAACATGGAAAGGGGCTTTGGACAAGGGCCTGTAGGGACAGGCCAAGGGGAATGGCTTTAACCTGCAGAGGGGAGACTGAGATGAGCTCTGAGGCAGAAGCTCTCCCCTGTGAGGGTGCTGAGGCGCTGGCACAGGGTGCCCAGAGAAGCTGTGGCTGCCCCATCCCTGGCAGTGCTCAAGGCCAGGCTGGACACAGGGGCTTGGAGCAAGCTGCTCCAGTGGAAGGGGTCCCTGCCCGTGGCAGGGGCTGGATGAGCTTTAAGGTCCCTTCAACCCAAACCAGGCTGTGGTTCTATGAAACCTCTCGGTTAAGCTCTGGCCATGGTGCCTGAGCCTGCTCTGAGCTGAGTCTCAGTGGGTTTGTACCAGCCCTTCGTGTTTATCACCTCTGCCTTGAAGGGACAAGCCTTAGGGTGGAGGCCGTGCTCTTGTGATATGGGGGTGGGGAACTCGTCCCCTCCCTCTGTGCCAGCAGGACTGGGGTCGGGCACCTCTTGACAGCGCCAGGGCAGGAGAAGCAGCAGAGCCTGTTTGGTCTGACAGGAGCAGTGGTACGTGGTGCCCTTATCCATAGCCTCCAGCGGTGTGGAATCACCATGATCCCCGTGTGGCTGCTTTGGGTGCTGCCCCATGGATGTGGGGAGCCGGGACCGCCCCATCTGCTCTGAGCAGCTGAAGCTCAGCAGGAATGAGCTTGCTGAGCAGTGTCACCTCAGGGGTGCCAGGGCCCTCTGGGGGACCCAGGACGTGTTTTGGCGTGCTGAGGGAAGGCAGCATTGCTGCTTTCAGCCGGGCTGGTGCTGAGCCCTGGGTGCTGCTGCCATCCCAGGTGGGATTAACATGCTCCCAAAGCTGCGTGATCCAAGCTAAACCCTGTGCCAGGCCTGCCTGGGCGTAGGGACTGGGAGAGTGAGTGATGGCTCCTGGCCCGAGGCACAGACCAGCCTCCATGGTCCAGAAGCCGTTTGCCAAGGGGAGGAGAGGTGAGTGCTGGTAGAAACTCCAAACCCTTGACACACACACTCTGCTCCTGGCTTTGGTGGCTGCTCTCGAGGTTCTGGAGATGCTTTTGGGCATCAATAACCACCATCAATAACCCTTTGCTTTCTGCCTGTCCCAAGAGCCCGGGATGTGCTCTGCAGCCTCCGAGAGCCGCTTCAGGACCACGCAGTTCCCAAGCTCCTGTGCTTTCCAGGCAGTTGGTAATGCATCCTAAGAGCTCCCTCCCAGCAGCCTGGCTCCCAGCTGCTGCCATGCCCTGGCATCTGCTTCCAGGCTGAGGCAGTGGGATCTGCTCCCAGCCGTGCTGCACAGGGAGCAGGGATGACAGGGATGCAGGAAGCAGTGTGCCATTTGTCCTCTGGTATTTTGGCCTTTGTGGTCGTTTCCTCCTGTTTCCTTTATTTCTCTTTCCAATGAGGATTTATCTTCCCTTTCCCTGCTGATGCCTTGTGACAGCCCCTGTTTTCCCTTTTCCTGAGGTTCACTCGGTCCTCGGGCTCTCTGGGGCTTTCTTTTGTAGGCATGAGCTGCCTTTCCGCTCCCTGCCTGTGCTTTGCAGTGGGTTTGTGGACATGGCAAGGACGTACCGTGCAGCACAGGATCTCCCACTGGAAAAGAAATGGGAAGTGCAGTATGTGGGATAACCTTCCACATGGAAATCCAAACCCACGAGGCCAGAGCTTGCCTGTGGGTGCCTTGTCTTGCTGCGGATGGTTTCCGTTGTGCCCCAAGGGGGGCAAGGACATCCCTCTCTGCGGTGGCATCACAACTTGAGGCTGATCTTGTCTTGAATCCTCCAGGATTCAAGGTGGGAATGGACCTGACCTGCTCCATGTGCTTTCCCAGAGCCAAGGAGAGAAGTGTGTGAAGCCCTGGGGGAACCCTTGCTGGTGCTCTGGGGCTGAGCCGTCATCCAGCAGCCAAAGGAGGAACCAGGCGCCCGAGGGTGGGGTTTAGGTGCTATTTTGGGCTCTCTTGTTCTTTTTGAGCTGTTCTGGTGCATTCTGCACGCCCGTGCGGTGCCACCAGTAACCGAGTCAGCGGCAGGGGCTGAGGAGCAGGAGGAGGTTGTGGGAGAGGGTGCCCTGGGTTCGTGGTGGCCTTGGCAGTGCTGCGGAAGGGTTGGACTCGATGAGCTTAGAGGTGTTTTCCAGCCTGGTTGGTCCTGTGGTTCTGTGAGCCTGTGTCAGCAGAACCCTTGGTGGAGGGGCCTGGACTTGAGCACGTCCCTGCTCCGGGCCAGGCGGTGGCTGAGGACCCATGGGTGAATGGTTCAGTCACTGCTGGAGCAGTTCTCAGCACGGTTCAGCCTGGCTGGAGCTGCAGGCAGGGGATGGCTCCCGGTTCTGCATCAGTTCCTTTAACTCGGCTTTTTTCCACCTTCTCAGATTGTTTTCCCAGCCACTGGGCTCAAAGAGCAACAAGAACTCAGATTCTTGGAAGGCAAAGGCAGAAAACAGAGGTGGAAAACTCCACCTCTCCATATGCTGCTCTGCTTGCTCCCTTTCTCCTCGCTGACATCCAGCAGGGAGAGTTACCCCGCTGGCAGGATCTGGGATGCAGGAGGGATGCTTGACTCCAGGCTGGAGGGGACTGTGCAGTGCTGCTCCTGCCTCTCCCTCTGCCTTGGGGCTTGCTGTCCAACATGATCTGTTGATCCCCCTTTGCACAGGTTCTGGGTGAAGCCAAGGGGATGGTTTCTGGATGGGATGGAAGGAAATCATTGCTCCCCCTGCTCCCTGCCAATGCTTTTCTCCTGGGAAAGAGCAAACCAGGGATGAGATCAGGCTGGCTTGTAAAGCTGATTCATTTCTTTAGCACATTTTTTCCTCCTTCCTTCTCTTCCCCATCCCTACGTATGCCAGTGCCTTTGCCAGGGCTCAGAGCCTCATCCAAGCCCTAGGTGGTAAAATGGGAATGCCTGTGCTGGCAGCAGGGCAGCTCCTCCTGAGAGACTGCAGAATTCCATTGGGAAAAAGCCAAACTGCAGCTGCTTCAGTGCCCCTTGGGGAGGGGATTTGTGTGAAGTGGGTTGTGAGGGGTTACTGTTTGCAGAGGGCTCTGTTGGTCCTCCCCATCTCTTTAATCACAATGGTTTAATATCTTGAATGATTAAACCACCAGCCTGGGCTGGGAAGTCAGTGCTCAGAGCTGCTGCAGGCAGGACTTTTCCCTCATACCTAACCTGAACTTCCCCTGTGTCAGCTTGAACCCATCACCCCTTGTCCTATCACTCCAGTCACTGATGAAGGCCCCTCTCCAGCATCCTTGTAGCCCTCTGGAAGCTGCTCTGAGGTCTCCACGCAGCTTCTTCTCTCCAGGCAGAACAGCCCCAATGTCCTCAGCCTGGCTCCATACAGGAGCTGCTCCAGACCCTGTTCGTCCTCGTGGTCTCCTCTGGCCTTGCTCCAGCAGCTCCATGCCTGATGCTGGGGACACCAGCACTGCACACAGGGCTGCAGGGGGGGTCTCACCAGAGCAGAGCAGCTGGTGTGGAAGGGAAGGATCTGCACTGGTGGGGCTGGGAAAGCCCCAGAGCATCCCAAGCTTCTCTTGCCGGCTGCAGTGTACCGTGACCCAGGGCAGGATCTGCCTCCTCGTGGCCTCTCCCTGTTGGTCTAAAAGCCGTAATTAATATCTTATTTTTAACCCAGTTTCCTCTTCCTCTTCCCCTCACCCCCACGGCTGCAGCAACGAGCCCAGGGCCTGCAGGTTCCTGTTGACAGGAAAGGGCCATGGTTGGACTGAGCTGCAGGGATAAACAGGGATCCAGCAGCCACGTGGATGTAGGTTTGCTGCTTGTGCCAGGGGTGCTGGGGAGCTCTTCCATGGAGTGTCCCCATCTCCTGGGGGACACACAGGGTCCCCCGGCAGTGCTGGACCTGCCTCTTGCAGCAGATGGTGAGTCCATCAGGAGATGCTCTTGCTTCCACAAGAAGCCTCCTAGCCCGTGGCATGTGCCATGTGCTTTGTTGGCCATGTCTTATTGGTGGAATTAGTCTTTTTGTCCTTCTTTTAAAGCCACTGGGAGCTTTAGGCTCTTCCTATCTCCTCCTACCTGGCTATTAATAAAGTTAACGATACTGTGACTGATGCGATTGCTTTTCTGCTCAGCCAAAAAGAGCGAGCTAAAGGCATCTCCATAATGAAAGTCTGTCTTTCAGGCAGCAGATAAAATTTGCATGATTCAAGCTCTAAAGGCCTTTTTCTAATGAAGAAAATGCTTTCTAATTCCCTCTAGTGCTTGAAAACCAGGCTCTATCTTCACATTGGCCCAGACCTGATTCGTCAGTGAGCATTTATTAACCACTTTGTGACCAGTCTGCTCTGGCTTCAGGGGACCAGTGACATTTGAACCTAACCTTGTTAATTCAGAAGGAAACAGGCAGGAGGATGGTGAGCAGTGACCTACATCTGGAGCAGATCCCCTGTGTCAGAGGTGCTGTTCCTGCTCCGTGCTGGAGCATTTCGAGCACATCTTGTTTGCTGCTGACGTGTGTCTGTGCAGATGCTGCTGCGTGGCCTTAAGGGGCACTGGGCAGGCACAAAGCTGGAGCACCAGATGTTGCTGCGGCTATTTCCATAGGAAAGCTCCTCCTGGTTGTGTTGGGTGGGGATAACGTGATCCAAACAAATTCCTGCTCCACTTATTGCTCCAGCTGCAGGGTAGAGACAAGAGCAATGCATCAACAGCATCGCCTGCAGGGGCAAAGCAGCCTGCAAAGTGCTGGGAAGGATTCTTTCCCATTTAAACCATTCAGATGTGAGTGTTAAAAAGTGTGAATGAGGGGCAGGGAGAGAAAAATGGGCTCAGCAGCATCTTGCTTGGGCTGGAAGTGTGACAGAGTACCTGGATGTGCGGAAGGCCCCTGAACTGATGGAGGAGCAGGGGGTTGATCCGGTGCAAGGGTTGCTCCCAGCACTTAGAGGCATCTGTGCACTGATTCCCACTCTCCTTTTCCTTAGGATGCTGTGCTCTGCTCCGATAGGCACAAAGCTTTTCCTAGTATTCAAATGAACAAGGAAAATGTGTTTATAGTGTTCCCAATGATTCCTTTCCCTCTTTGATGTTTGTGTACACTGAGATAGCGCTGCCTTTGCTTGGCCAACACTGCCTGTGTTAAACGTGCTCTGCATGGGGCTCTGTCCATTCCAAGCCAAGAGGAGGGTTTTGCCTTCCCTTTGATGGAGTTGAGCTCCTGCCTGAGCTCAGCAGCTGTTTTGATGTCCCTTCTGTGTGTTGACGTGCCTGGAACTCAGCTTGACTCCTTCCTGAGCCCATTAATGCTCTCTGCCACCCAAACCCCACCGCAGCCGTGGCTGAACTGCTGAGGTGACAGCTCTGTGTCCCGTCAGCCTCGCTTGGCCTCATCGTGCTGCACAGCCAGAGCTGCTTCTGCCTCCTTCCCAGTTCCTTCGTAGGGAAGGTTGAAGGAGGTGGTTCTGCCCCTCTGCTCTCGTGAGACCCCACCTGCAGCACTGGTGCAGTTCTGGTGTCCCCAGCGTGCCTGCCCCATCCCTTGCAGTGCTCAAGGCCAGGTTGGACACAGGGGCTTGGAGCAAGCTGCTCCAGTGGAAGGGGTCCCTGCCTGTGGCAGGGGTTGGAGCTGGAGGAGCTCGAAGGTCCCTTCCAACCCAGACCATTCCCTGTTCTATGGCCTAAGGAGCAGCTCCAAATCTCCAGCCTGAGGAGCTGCTTGTCTGTTCCCCCGGGTCTGCAGAGGTCGGGTGGAGTTGCTCAGGAACGCTGGCTCAGCAGCTCTGCACCAGCCAGGCCGTGATTCACTGGGGCTCTTCCGAGATAGGACGTAGGGAGGTTGAGCAGGAAATCTGGATGCAAGGCAAATATTCCACGTTTCCCCTCGGTTTCATGGACTTCCTCTGCATTGCTGCATCACTGCGAGTGGGTGAGGAGAAGGCGCTGCTGGGGGACAGGAGCTGCTGCTTTTCCTTATGTGGTTTTGTTTTCCTTCTTATTTGACCCAATTCCTTTTATTTGTTTTTTTCCAGCTCAGTAGAAATTGTGTCTCATTTGGAGCAGAGCGAGGAGGAGCTGAGAATAGGAGAAAATAGGATGCAAATGGCTGTTGCTGCCTGTTGGATGTGCCCCCTTCCCTGTAGCAAGAACATTTCCAGTGTCTCCCTGTGGTGAGAGCTCACTGTTCATAGAATCCCAGCCCGGTTTGGGATGAAGGGACCTTAAAGCTCCTCCAGCTCCAACCCCCTGCCACGGGCAGGGACCCCTTCCACTGGAGCAGCTTGCTCCGAGCCCCTGTGTCCAACCTGGCCTTGAGCACTGCCAGGGATGGGGCAGCCACAGCTTCTCTGGGCACCCTGTGCCAGCGCATCAGCACCCTCACAGGAAGAGCTTCTTCCTTATCTCCAACCTGAACTTCCCCTGTGTCAGTTTGAACCCATCACCCCTTGTCCTGTCACTCCAGTCCCTGATGAAGGCCCCTGTCCAGCATCCTTGTAGCCCCATTCAGACACTGGAGCTGCTCTGAGGTCTCCAGGCAGGTTCCCTTCTCCAGGCTGAACAGCCCCAGTGTTCTCAGCCTGTTTTCATGCAGGAGGTGAGCACAAAGCCTCCTGAACAGGGATCACAACCAGGATTTCAGCTCCTGTCATAGAGCCAGGGACAGGAGGAGCACACCAGGAGCAGCCTCTCTGCAGTGCAGATGTGTGCCCTTCGCTGGCCCCAGCTCTGCTGCTGTCACCTGCTGCCTGCTGCTTAAGTTACTCTTTTAATTCATGCTGTCCTCATTCCTCTGAGCCCATCTGCTGGAGGGAGACGAGTCATTTGATAGCCCTGGAGATGGTGGTTTGACAAGTGGCTCCCCAGCAAGCAGCAGCTCTTTCTGTGTGGGTTCTATATGATACCATTCCAGCCTGCGGTCACTGTGAAGGCTTTCTGCCTGGTCAGGAGGGAGGGAGGGGAAGGAGCTCAGCGTTCTGTCGTGGTTGAAGAGCTCATCTCAATCTCCCCTCTGGCAGCTCAGGGAAAAGAAGAAAAGTGATGTAAGGAAATAAGGGAAATAAAGTTGAGGAGAAGGTGGGAGGTTGGACCCCAGGGTAAAAACCCTCCCATGGGCTATTTAGCAGGGAGATGAGGCAGCTCAGGTGCCTGCTGGAGCTCTCAGGTGCCCAAGGCAGGTTGGGTCGGTGGTGGGGCTGATGTTCCTCTGCTGTTCCTCTTCCTCTGGTCAGCCCACGGCCCAGTGGGGATGTGAGAAGCTGAGTCCCGTCCTCCTGCTGGTTTGAGCTCTGCTGCTCCCTGAGCAAATCACTCCTGGACTCTTTCATCTTCCAGCACTTGTTGTCTTCTCTCCTTAGGGTGGCAGCTTTGGGGGCAGAAAGCCCATTCCACGCACCAGGGTGCCCCCAGTGCCTGTTTGCAGCACAGGGATGTGCTGGGAATGTGCCTTCCTCTTCGTCCCAAGGCTGGTGGGAATCGTCCATCCCTTCTTCTGCAACATAAACAGATTTGTTTCCTTCTCCTTCAAGTAGGCCAGGAGATGCTCACAATAGCATGTGGCTGTGCTGAGCTCTCCCACAGGGGTGTCTGCTCCCTCCTCCCTGCACAGCAATGTCTCCCATTTGTCATTGGAAAAGGGAAGAAGCCTCTGAGGAGGCCACGTGCTCTGGATCCCAGCCGGTGTCTGCAGCACTTCCAGCCCTGCCAGCTTGCCAAGCAGGTGACAATTAACTTGTAATGAGACACTTGGGTACGGAGAGGGAGCACCTCAGAGCTCAGGCATGGAGACACCTCCCAGCACAAGCTGGTTCTGCAAGGAGCCTCTGTGTGCTGGGGACCTGTGGGGTGCTTGGGGTGTTCTCCATCGCTGAAGCTGGACTCAGCACTGCTGAGCTCCTGCCTCTGCCAGCCATGGAATCACGGAATCCCAGCCTGGTTTGGGTTGGAAGGGCCCTTAAAGCTCTGCCATTTTCACTGGTGGCTTCATCATCACAGTGCAAGAGGCAGCTCCACGGAGCCAACGTGGCAGTTGTCTCTGTTGCTTCATGTGTGTTTCGGCTTCAGTAGATGGGTGGTAAATGGGTTTCGTCACTCGGTGCAGAGCCCAAAGCCGCCTCCCAACGCGCTCCGTTGTGGCTGCCCCATCCCTGCTCAAGGCCAGGTTGGACACAGGGGCTTGGAGCAAGCTGCTCCAGTGGAAGGGGTCCCTGCCCGTGGCAGGGGTTGGAGCTGGAGGAGCTCGAAGGTCCCTTCAACCCAACCCATTCCTTGATTCTATGAAACTGGGCACGAGTGATCCCAGTGAGCCCTGGCTTTCCTCAGCTGCTTCGTGTACATGTCTCTACTGGACTCTCGTGTTCCCCTCTTCATCTGCGGGTTAAATGAGTTCCAGCATCTTCTTTCATTACTTTGTGGGCTGTTTTTTTCCACTGGACTTGCTCTTTCCTGCTGCAGGAGCTGGGCAGAGCTCTTCCTGGTTTTGCTCATCCATAGGGATTTGTTTTGCCAAGGGAGCTTTCCCTGGAGAACGCGAGGGTGGCGGGGAGGAAGAGGAGGGATAAAGTTTGCCTTCTCTTATGAATGCAGGGCTGTGGCATGTTTGAGGTGTTCTAAATAGAGCTGACTCTTTGCTATGGGAAAAGAAAGCAAGTTGTAAAGAACCTCGCTGGGGTTTGTGTTTGTCTCGGGGGGGGTGCGGGGTGGAGGCTGCAGGACTTCGGGATAATTCCCCATTTGGAAGGATTTAAAGGCTGAAGGGCAGAATGTAAATGTCCGGGATGTAAAGCCCTACGGGAAAGCTGCTGTTCAGCAGCAGAGGTTGTGTTGGGCAGACTGGTGCCCATCAGGTTCGTGTACGGGTCCCAGTGTGGTCTAGCAAGGGAAGGGCCCTCGGATTTCCCCATTTGCTGCAAGTTGTCCTGGAGCTGAGGGGATGAGGTGAAGGACCAGGGGGGTTGAGGAGGGATGTGTGGATCTGGGAGCAGCTCCGCAGCCCTCCCCTGTTCTCTCCCACTCCTGGCTGGAAAAGAGAAGCCCTCTGCATCGCGCCTCTCTTCCCGCTCTGTGTACACATACCAGCGCTGCCTCTCCCCACAGCCGCCCTCCTGCTGCACTGCCTGCTCTAGACAATAGGCCTTTCATTCCCAAAGAGCTTCCAGCACACGCAGCCCTCCGGTGGGCTCCGGGCAGCCAGGGGAAGTGGGGATTGTTGGGAAGGAGCAGTCGGAAGGAAGCGGGAAGCTCCCGTGAGTCCATGCTCTGGGAAGCGAAGCAGCAGAAAGTGCAAAGTGTGGTTTGGGAGCAGCCCTTTGGTGCGCGTGGCTCTCATCCCTTGGGATTAGCTCTCTTGCGGCTGGAGCGGGCTGGATGGGGTGCTCTGGGTGATGCTCTGTGATGGGAGCTGCCACATCCTGGCATAGCACCAGAGCCCATGGATTCAGTGCATCTCCCCACTCCCTGATCTCAGCTTGGAGCTATCTAGGGCACATGGGAACTGCCAGCATCTTTTTAATTAACCAGGGAAGGGAAACGAGGGATTGATTCCTGCCTCCTCCACTGGCACTCACGTGTGCCTGAGCCCTGTTCCTGCCCTGCTGTGCTCTGTTGGGGTGCCAGGTAACAGCCACCCATTGCAGAGCAGTTCGGAGCCTCGCTGGGCCGTGACGCCCAACGCTATCACCTTGGGCTAATATTTGCTCTCAGAAGCTGCTCTCAAAGGAGGGGTTTTGCTCTGCCACTGCCCTGCTTCAGGGGGCTGGGTTCAACCTCTCAGGGTGTCCCCTCCCAGCAGGGCAGCAGAGCCTTGTTCTCACCTTTCGTACCGCTTCAGCACCACAGAGGGGCTGAGTCACTGACCTGGGTTAATGATTGATTTGTGTCTTGCCTTGCGCCATCCCTTCACGCCTGGCTGGCTTACGAGAGGATAAAGATGGCCAAATCCTGCATCTTCTCTTGCTGCTCCCTGGAGGAAGCTGCACACCTCCAGCGTGTCACCAGCCACCCCACCGCTCACCCAAGGCAGGCTGGACACCCCCAGCAGCGTGTGGATGCTTCCTTCCTCCCCTCTCCTGCAAGCAAAAGGGCTTCTGAGCTTCCTGGTGAACTTAATGCTTCCCTGGGAAAGGCAGCCGCCTACTTGCCAGCCTTCCCAGGCTCCCTGCAGGCAGCAGAGCGCGATGTGGCACTTGGAAGCTTGCCTTCCAGTCACGTTGGGAAGCTCTAGGTTCAACAAGGGCTCCTCCTGGCTCGTGCCTCGACTTGCACTGGGGGGGAAGCTGCATGACTTTGTCTTCCTGCCTGCCTGAGTTGGGAGTGTGGGGATAGGGATGGAGCTGCTGCGGATGGCACCGTCCCTCCTTCTTCCCTCCTGGGATGAAACCTCCCACTTTGATGAGAGCCAGCAGGCAGAGAACCTCCATCTCATTATTCCTTCCCAGCAGGGCACCCGCAGCGGTCCTTGGGCGTCAAAAGGAGGATTAAATCAGGCTGAAAGTGGGGGGGTTCTTACCCGCTTCCCACCCCTCTGCTCCAGAGAGGAGGGTGTTTAAGCCTCCCAAGTCACTGCAGTGCTCAGTGCCTCAAGGCCAGGTTGGACACAGGGGCTTGGAGCAAGCTGATCCAGTGGAAGGGGTCCCTGCCTGTGGCAGGGTTTGGGACTGAAGGAGCTTCAAGGTCCCTTCAACCCAAACCATTCCATGATTCCCTAAAAGGTTTCCTCCCCCCACTTTCCTCAAAAGAAACCAGGAACCACGATATCCCCATGGGAGCCGGATTCCGGAGGAAAAAAGCCGTGATAAAATCAAGTATTTGATGTTGAAGTAAACAGCCCTGCATTGTTCATCCCGACTGGAGGTTTGACTTCAAACACCAGAAATCCTGGCACCAGCTGCTTGGGAGCCAGCACTTGCTTTCTGCACCTCTTCTGATGTCTCTGCGGGCAGCCTGGTGTCCACTTGGACCAGTTTGGAGCAGGATAAGCTCTCCTTTTGGCTGGTGTGTGCTGCAGGCCCGGGCACTGCCTTGGCACAGCGGTGTGGGGCTGGGAAGGACACGTTGAGGTGGGTTTAATAGAGCCCTTGTCCTCTTTGAGCTTGGGCAGGTGAATGGTGAGCTTCAGGGAGCATCGGGCTTTGCTTGGACCAAGTGGCATCTGCCCTTAACTCTGGTTTCAGAGCAGGCCTCGGAGACGCTTTGATCAGTGGATTCAAACCCTTCTGCACATCTCTGTATCCTTCCCCTCGGAGTGATGGGTCAGGGCTTTGGGAGGCCCCTGCTCTT
This sequence comes from Pezoporus flaviventris, assembly GCF_033815535.1. NCBI lineage: Eukaryota > Metazoa > Chordata > Aves > Psittaciformes > Psittacidae > Pezoporus > Pezoporus flaviventris. Next base: position 2,978,350 of record NW_026892591.1, read on the forward strand.
GCCAGGCTCTGCTCCTGTGCTGGCAGCTCTGAGCGCTGTGTTCATTCCCTGTTTACTTGCATCTTGCCATGTGTGAAACCAGAGCCTTGGCTCACAATGGAGTCGAGAGACAGTTCTGCTGCTTGGGTTTTCCAGCCAGCGCTGGAGCCGGGACTGAAGGAGCTGTGGCAGCTTCTGGTGGGTGAGGAATGCCCTGACTCAGCCGTGCTCTGGGAGGGGAGGGGATGCTCGCAGTTGGAGTGGGGCAGGGTTAGCAAAGAGCCACATCTTTCTGATGTGTTTTGAGCTGTTCCTGCCGCCTCCTTTCTCTTGCAGATGCCGTCTGGACCCTGTCTGTCCCAGAGACTTACTCCACGAGCTGCAAGGAGCTGTAAGCAGTTAGTACCGTGCCTGATCCCTTCTCCCTTGTTCTCTCTCTGCAGCTGGTCAGTGAGAAGGTTGGAGGGGCTGAAGGGACCAAGCTCGACGATGACTTCAAGGAAATGGAAAAGGTGAGTAGGGAACAAGAGAGAGCTTCTGCAGTCACCCAGATAACTCCTCTGTGACCCTGCCAAAGCCCCGAGCTGCTCTTCACTGCTGCTGGGTCTCCTTGTCTTCCCTGCAGAAAGTGGACCTGACCAGCAAGGCAGTTACAGAAGTATTGACCAGAACAATAGAGTACCTCCAGCCAAACCCAGGTGAGTGCCTGCTCCTCTCCTGTCCCCTTCCCTCTGCCACAGCATTCCAGGGAAAGAGGCAGAGAGGGAAGAGAGCCACCAGAGAGAACCTTTTCACCTTAGACCTGGAGAGGTGCTGGAGGAGACCTGTTTTACCTGGGATGTCCAGGAAAATTGGCACCTCTGGGCTGGGAAGGGCTGGCTGGCTCTGTAGGCATCACTGCTGGAGCCTGCTGCCCTGCTGCTTCCAGCCAGCTCCTTCAGAGCACTCCGGGGACTATGGCAGGGCTGGGGAAACTCCTTTGGGCCTCAGTGCTGAGCTCTGGGGAGCTATTTTTGCTCTCTTGGAAAAGAACCTCTCTTTTCCATTGTGAACAATGTCTCTGGGAGCTGCAGGCAGTGGCGCTTCTTGGCTTTGGGTGCAGCTTGAAACCAAAACCTGCTGGCAGCAGCCAGCAGCTTCTGGCAAGCCCGGGGGAGCTGCAAACACGGTCATGGCTGTTTGTGTGCCAGCTTCCAGGGCCAAGCTGACCATGCTGAACACCATGTCCAAGATCCGCGGGCAGGTGAAGAACCCCGGCTACCCGCAGTCGGAGGGGCTGCTGGGGGAGAGCATGATCCGGTACGGCAAGGAGCTGGGCGAGGACTCCAACTTCGGTGAGTGCCGAGGCGCACGGAAGGGTGCGAGCCCCGGCAGGCCCCTTGCTCTGCGCCAGGCCCAGGGGTTTGCTCCAGAGAGGAGCGGGGGCACTGGGTGGGGGGCAGAATGGCTCTGCGCGCAGCCAGCGCCCGCTGGGCTCTCTCTAACCGGCTGGGCCCTTCTCCCTTCCTCTTCCTCCTCCCTTCCTCTCCCCGCCGGCAGGCGATGCGCTGCTGGATGCTGGTGAATCCATGAAGCGCTTGGCTGAGGTGAAGGACTCGCTGGATATTGAAGTCAAACAGAATTTCATTGATCCCCTCCAGAACCTGTGTGACAAAGACCTGAAGGAGATCCAGGTAACACTGCCATGGGTCGCCGTCCTCCCCATCTCTCTTGTTTCTGACCTCTTCTGGCTGTTAGTGCTTACAACACTGTCTCTGTCATGGTGAGAACCAAGGACTCACACAAGCAGCAGGTTCCCTGCACCGTGTGCGCTTTCTCTCTCTACACTCACCAGTATTCCCTCCCTGCTCAGCACTGCTGCTGCTCCTGAGCAGCTCCGAAGGCTGGATTTGGATGGTTCTTCACTCACTGTGTTTTATGGAGGATACATCCCAACGTGTGTTCTGGCCTTGCTGAATTTGGTTCTTCGTGCTGGGAGCTCCCGGCCCTATTGCATTTGTGCTGCCTGGCATTATCCTTCACAGTGTTCTTCACAGCTCTTGGCTCTATTCTGTCAGTAGCCTGGATGCTGTAACATAACTTCCAAGCTAGGACCAGGGAAGCCCTCCTAGGTCTCTTACGCAGCATCCCAAGAAGGTGTCTCACTGGGGGGACATGGAGCTTGGTAGCTGCTGTGTGCTACTACAGAGACAAGTCTGTGCAAAGCACAGCCAGGCTTTGCAATAGGATTCATCCCAACCTGTGCATCACCAGGCAGCTCTCTCAAGTGAATTTTCACTTAGAGCTGCCCCAGATGAAAGAGCTGCCAGCTCCTGTGGCAGGATTTATCTGTGCTCCAGTTCTGCGGAATTGAAACAGCCCTGCCCTGAGCACTCAGGGGATGCAGTGCCCAGAACCTGCCTCCCAGTTCCTCACCTCCAGACATCCCCACAGCTCTGGGGAAGTGCAAGTGGCGCTCCAGCTCCTCGCCATGCAGAGGGGCTTGCACGGGGAGCACACCCTGCCCTGCTCTCCTCCAGCTCTCAGCTGGAAGGAGGTGAAATCGTTTCGATTTGTTGAGGGCTGTTCCTTAGTGCAAAGCCCCTGCAGCCACAGCAGTAAATCCCCTGCCAGGCTGGGCTGGGACCACTCCTCCCTGCCGGGAGAGAGCCTCTGCAGCCTCTGAACAAAGGTGGGAGCCGCAGGAGCTGTGCTCTGAGGTCGGGTGTCTGGAAGGCACGAACCTGGCCTGTCACTAGAGCTGCCCGCCCAGCAGCAGAGCTCGGCTGCTCCCAGCCCCTGCCGTTGCCTTCTTTGCCTTTACCGTTCATCACCACCTTCTCCCCAGCACCATCTCAAGAAGCTGGAAGGCAGACGCCTGGACTTTGACTACAAGAAGAAGCGACAGGGCAAAATCCCCGATGAGGAACTTAGGCAGGCCATGGAGAAGTTCGAGGAGTCCAAGGAAGTAGCAGAGACCAGCATGCACAACCTCCTAGAAACTGACGTGAGTGCACGGCAGGAGCTGCGTGCTCCTGTGTACACAAGGGTGGGATCTCCCCGGGGACACACAGGTTAAAGGGATGCTCATTTCCACTCTCATTCGTGCAGGTGTGGGTTTGCTCTCCGAGAAGCCAGATCTGAGTGCCCAGCACGTGGGTTTGCTGGCCTCTTGTCCCTTTGGAAGCCACTCTTCCTGATCGAGCTCTTGGCCAGGGGAGAGGCTGTGGCTTGTGTCTTCTCAGGGTGCTGGTGGCGGTGGGGTTGGGCAGGTAAAGCAGGTTACTTGGGAAGGATTTGAGCCCGGAGAGCGGCAGGAGGTGCCCAGGCTGAGGCTTGGCCATGCCTGAGCTCTGCTGTGTGGAATCTCAGCCCTCTCCTCCTGTCCCGGGGGGCTCAGTGAGGCCTCAGCCCCCATGAGCAGTGCAGGGGCTCCTGTCACCCAGAGCCGCTCACGCCCTGCTGTGGTTCCTCAGATCGAGCAGGTGAGCCAGCTCTCAGCCCTGGTGGACGCTCAGCTGGATTATCACCGCCAGGCAGTGCAGATCCTGGACGAGCTCGCCGAGAAGCTCAAGCGCAGGTGAGTTCTGGAGACACCAAAGCCCTGTCTGTGGATCCCTGACCCTCCCTCTGAATCACAGGGGTTGGAAGGGACCCTAAAGCTCCTCCAGCTCCAACCCCTGCCACGGGCAGGGACCCCTTCCACTGGAGCAGCTTGCTCCAAGCCCCTGTGTCCATCCTGGCCTTGAACACTGCCGGGGATGGGGCAGCCACAGCTTCTCTGGGCACCCTGTGCCAGCGCCTCAGCACCCTCACAGGGAAGAGCTTCTGCCTAAGAGCTCATCTCAGTCTCTCCCCTCTGGCAGGTTCAAGCCATTCCCCTTGGCCTGTCCCTACAGGCCCTTGGCCAAAGCCCCTCTCCAGGTTTTCCTGGAGCCCCTTTAGGCACTGGAGCTGCTCTAAGGGCTCTGTCCCCTGGTGTTAAAGGCACTTCTTGCAGCCACTAGAGCTTCAGTCCAGACCTCCTCCAGGCTGCACCAGCTGCTTTCACTGCCAGGAACACTGTGACATCTGACGCAACCCCTCAGTGCTTGTGCCATGGGCACTGGGCTGAGCCCTGCCTGAACCAGGGTGTGCTGCTCCCAAGGAGGCTGGAGTGGAACGTGAAGGGGTGGAGAAGGGTGAATCCCCTTCGTGCCAGTGCTCGGCTCCTTGCACTGTGGGCGTTGAGCCTTTTGGCCAAGCCCGGCTGGAGTCAGAGGTTCCATCATGCCATTGAGCAGATGGCTCAGATGTCACAAGCTGGACATACCTGTCACCTGCTGTCACCTGGAACTGGCTGGCCTACAGCCTTCGTGCCATTAGTTTCGTTGTGACTGGGGAGGGTTCCTGGGCATTGGCCATCGCTGTGGCTCAGCAAGGGCCATGCCAAGAGCTCCCAGTTGCTCTGAGGACCAGAAGCTGAATGCAGCTTAGTGGGGATGATGTGGTGGCCACAGGCTGGTGGAAGGGCACCAACGCCGCGTCCCTAAAGGCAGCCATCTGTGTGCCTGCCACCAGACCCCTCCATTGCCAGCCGGCCCCACTCTCCCTTCTGTCTAACAGAAACCAGGACTTGGAGCAGTGGTGTTCTTGCTGCTCTGCCTCCCTGAGCAAGCATCTCCCTGCACCCTGCCAGGGAAGGAGAGGTGGCTCCACTGAGGCTTCCCTGCAGAGCCTGGTGCAGGGCGGCCAGGGCCAGGGCAGCCTCTCCGCTCCCCAGGGTGCTTTGGTGCTGCACAAGAAGCTGCTGTGTGGATCCTGTGTCTGGTTTGAACGAGGAGCTGGGAGGATCCTGCCGAGTGGGAGCTTCCCAAGTGCAGCACGAGTGGCCTCTGCTGGCCTGCACTGCCTGAGCAGCTCCAGAGCAAAGCCTGCCCCATGTGGCTCTCTCTAAGGGCAAGGTCCCAAGCCCTGGGCAGGATCCACCCTGAGCACAAGAGGGCTGTGCGGATTCGTGTCCACAAAGCCGGGTAGCCCCCAGGGAGAACAGAAACCACGCTGATCTCATCACACCGTTCCCTATCTCAGGTTATCCCCATTTCTTCTTGCAGGATGAGGGAGGCCTCCTCGCGTCCCAAGCGGGAATACAAGCCCAAGCCCAGGGAGACATACGACTTTGCAGACACTGACCAATCTAACGGGGGCTTCTCTTGCAATCCTACCCCCAAAGTCTCAGGTAATGTTGTCCCAAGAGTGTGCACGCCCAAGTGCCTCTGGAGCAGCCTCCTGGGGATGGAGGGGAACCACTGTGCCTGGAAATGAGGTTTCTGGCTGTACCTGAGCAGGCTGGAGGCTCTGTCAGCAGTGCCTCTAGGCTGGGGCTGTTTTCTCCTGGGGCCCAGCAGCCTTTGTTAGGTTGGCTTTGGGGATGTCCCAGTGGCGTCTCCAGCCTCGCCTGTGGTGCCCGGTCAAGTGGCAGCCAGGGAAACTGAAGCATCTCTTGCTCCCTCCCCGTCTTCCATCGCTGCATTCATCCCCCCCTGGTCCCAGCGCGACAGGCGGGTTCCTAACACAGCATGTGGGCCGCTCTTTGTCCTAACAGCTCCTCCCTGCGGGCCCTGCCGTTCCCTCTCTCCAGTTCACATTGGTTTAAGCATGTCTCTTTTTGTTTGGAAGCAGCTTCCTCCTCTTTCCGATCCGACAAGCCGTCCCGGGCCTCCGTCAGGAGTATCCGTGAGTTTCCTCCCTGTGCACTGCATGTGTGTGACCATCTCTCCCCATCCCTCCTCGCTCCTCCTGCCATGCTGCTGCTGCTGCTGCTTGGAGCTGCTGCTACCTCCGTGCTGAGCCTGGCCAGCACAACAGCAAAGCTGAGCCCCACGTGAAACCAGCCACGTTACATTGGGATTGAGCACCCCGAAGCTGGGGGCTCTGCTCACCTGGAGGACTTAGAGCAGCTCTCATCCCCCAGGCATGTCCTGCCTGAGCCCACAGGGAGCAGATCCTCTTCCATGAGGTGTCAGAGGGTTGCTCTGTTGTGGTTGCGAGCACCCAGCCTGGATCTCTCCCATTCCTGCTCATGCTGCCCATCCATACCCCACTGCGGAAGGCTGGAGGGAGCAGGTAGAGCCTCGGCACACTGAGCACATCCTGTGCTCTGTGGTCCCAGCAAGGAGCCTTGGAGGGGTTGTGGGGTGATGTGGGGTCTGTGGGGCAGAGCCGTCGTGGTGGGGAAAGCTTGGGGTGGAGCAGCACGGGGGCAGGAGGACTTGTGGGGCCTGGTGCAGGGAAGCGCTGTGGTGGTGGGACCAGCCTGGTACTGTGAAAGTTGTCTCAAAGCCACTTGCTCGGCTGCTGCTTGTGGGGTTTTGAGTTCTCTTCAGTGCTGGGGCTGTTCCACAGAGATGTGCTGGCTGCCGTGGGGCTGTGCCCCTCGCCCTGGTGTGTGCACTGAGCCCAGGGCAATGGGGAGGGGATTGGGGGCCCTGCAGACCTGGGTGCTCTCTGTTAGCTCAGTCCCTTCTCAGTGGGACTCCAACACCCACAGAGCCCACCCCAGAAGGGCAGGGCAGGGCAGAGCAGAGCAAGCAGCAGCTTTCCCTTTGCAGGTTGCTGAAATGGGGCTGAGATGGGGAAGGAGCCTGGGGTTTGCTCCCCACTCCTTGGGGTCTCATCACTGAGCTGGATCTAAAACCCTGTGCTCGGGGGGGCAGTCACAGAGGGACCCCCAGGGTCCTGCTCCACCACGCACCGATGTCTGATAACCCCATCTTCAACTGCTGGACTGCACAGAGGGCTTGAGCCTGCCAGAGGGGAGACTGAGCTGAGCTCTTAGGCAGAAGCTCTTCCCTGTGAGGGTGCTGAGGCGCTGGCACAGGGTGCCCAGAGAAGCTGTGGCTGCCCCATCCCTGGCAGTGCTCAAGGCCAGGTTGGACACAGGGGCTTGGAGCAAGCTGCTCCAGTGGAAGGGGTCCCTGCCCTGGCAGGGGTTGGAGCTGGAGGAGCTTTAAGGTCCCTTCCAACCCAAACCGGGCTGGGATCTTCCCATCCCGGGAGCAGTCACGCGGGGTTTGACCCCCTGGTTCCCGGTGAGGAGGCGGATTTGGGTGCTGGAGGCAGGGCTCTGCGCCGGGGCAAGGTCGGGAAGGAGCTGGGGAGCTGAGGGCGAGGAGTTAACCCCGGCCCGACGGGGCTGTGCCATGGCGGGGGCAGCTCGGGGCAGGGCGGAGGTGCGGGAGCCCCGCTCCCGGTGCTGCCGGGGCCGGCGGGGGCCGTGCGGGGTTCCCAGCTCACCGCAGCCCCCATCCCTCCCGCAGCGCCCCTGGACCAGCCCTGCTGCAAGGCTCTGTACGACTTCGAGCCCGAGAACGACGGCGAGCTGGGCTTCAAGGAGGGAGACATCATCACCCTGACCAACCAGATCGACGAGAACTGGTACGAGGGCATGCTCAGCGGCCACTCCGGCTTCTTCCCCCTCAACTACGTGGAGGTGCTGGTGCCGCTACCTCAGTGAACGGCGCCGCCGCGCCCGTCCCGTTCCACGGAGCCTCCGTTCCGCCTCCATCCCGGCTGCGGCGGCACCGCGGGGGGAGATGGGCCCCAGGGAACAAGGCACAAGGGTCAGCCCCCCCCCGGATTTGGTGTTCCTCGCTCTTGGTTCTGTTCTCCTCCCGGTGCTTGAGCCTCGGTACTTTGCGCCTCCTCACGGCCCCCCCCGCCTGCAGGACCGGCGCCGGCCGCTCCCTGCCCTCTGCTTGTCCCGGCTGCCAGAGCCGGGACGCGTCCATCTCATTGAGCGGCAGCACCGAGGGGTGCGTGGCCCAGCGCTGGGGAGCGGAGCACCCCCCCCCCAGCAGGGGGCAAGACCTTCCCCCCCTCCCCATTGAACACTACCCCTCTCCCCATGGATGCCCAGCACCCCCGTAGGACCTCGGCTCTCCCTGGGGCTCAGGGGAGGGATGCTGGGGGCACAGCAACACTACGACACCCATCGAACACTAAACCAGCCCCACAGGGCTCTGTGCCGTCCCTGCCCACCCCAGAGGGACGCAGCAGGGATCCCTCTGCCCCCTCCCCGCGGTCCTTGGCTCCCGAGCGGGTGCCTGCTCCCTTCTGCCCTTGGTTTTAAGGATTTTAAGCCAAATTGCTTCTGGATCTTGGGCTTTTCCTCCTGGGATGATGTGGGGAGGGAGCTCTGGGGCAGGTCGTGGCTCCTGTCCCTTACAGGCACTTCTGCCCCCGGGAGCCATCAGCACCCATGGGTGCCGCAGGACCAGAGCTCAGCTGATCCTCACGTGCCTTTCCTGAGCCGCCCCCATCCTCTACCCCACAGAAACCCTCCTTATGGGGGGGGCAACGAGCCCCTTGGCCGCTGGGCTCGGTGGGAGCAGGGACAGTACATCCCGGTGCTGCTCCTGCCACCCCATAGCCCCGGGTTCCGTGTTGAGGGGGTCAGGATGGGGCCTGGCAGCGCTCCCCCCATCCCGACTCCTTTCCCCTGCTACCAGTGCTCTGTTCCCCCTTCCTCTCGGCCGGGCTCCGGCCCCTCTCCCTGGGTGACCCCGTCCCTGCTTGGCTGGGGACCAAGCTCCGCACCAGGCCCTGTCCCCGCTGCTCCCATCCCGTTCCCGGTGTGAGCCCTGCATGTCCGTGTCCGCGTGCTCCCGCCCCGCTGGGCTGAGCACTGAGCCCATGCCAGGGCCGGGGGGCACAGGGAGCGCAGGGACCGGTGTCCTGGGGGTCCTGCCCTCCGCCCCCCCGCTGCGGGTCCTGCTCAGGTGGATGGAGCTGCGTTTTGGGACAACTGCTTCACTTCCTCGTGGATTTTTGTAATGGTTTCTCCTGGTTTCCAGGGGAAAAAAAGACCCCCCCGAAGCTCGACTTGTATCTGAATGGAAGTATTAAATGTCCTCTTCTTTCTACTGCCTGCGCCCTCTGTGAGTGAGCATGAGCCGGGGGCCACGGTGCGATGGAGGATGAAGGCATCCCCCCGGTGAGCATCCCCCTGGCTCAGCATCCCCGTGGGTGGTGGCCGCAGCCCGTGAGGTCCCTCCCCATGGCTGAGGTGTGCCCCGACCAACGCAGCTCTCAGGAACTGCTCTTTAATCAACTACCACTTCCACACACAACGACAGCCACGGCTCCCACCACCACCACGGCACCTCCAGGGCAGCGCAGGAGCGAGCGGGGTGCTGGGACCCCCCCCGCTGAGCCCCCCAGGGTGGGCGCTGCCCCGCACCGGGTCTGGATGCGCCCCACGGGCTGGGGGCTGCTGAGCCGAGCTGCGCCCGGCGCCTGCTCCGAGTCGAGGGCGCTCCTGGTCCCTCAGCCGCTGAGCTTGAGGAGGCTGAAGATCTGCTCCAGGACGTGGCTGAAGCTCTGGTCCTTGGGGGTGCGGGAGGCCAGCGAGCCCTGACGTGGGGGACACAGCCCAGTTAAAGGGGGGGGCTGGAGGTGATGCCCTGGTTAAGGGCCCCTCCTCACCTTCAGCTTGTCCAGGTAGGTCTGATCCTGGCTCCAGAGCTCCTGGAACTTCACCAGGTCGGGGGCTCCCTTGTAAAAGTCCACGAGCAGCGTCTGGGATGTGGGGAGAGAAGGGGCTGAGGCGCAGCGAGCTCAGCACCACGGTGGGGATGGGGAAGAGGCTGTCAGCTCCTCACCATCTCCTGCAGGACATCGTTGGTGAGGAAGCCGTCCTGGATATAGGCAACCTCCACGTCCATGGGGATGCCGTAGTCATTGGGCCGTTGCTGGAGGATGGGGCAAGTTGCAGGGGTTCACCCCACAGCGCTGGGGCCACCCCCATCCCAACCTCCCCCCGTGGGGCCAGAGACCCCTTACCTCGGGGGGTGGCATCACCCAGAAGGGTGCGATTTTGGACTCCACGCCGGGGTTCCCATGGTAGTAGGGTCCTATGGGGGGAGAGATGGGGCTGGTGGGGGGTGATGGCAGCCGCAGCCCCCCGGGGCCGTGGGTCCGGGTCTCACCGCAGATGAGGGCCAGGCAGGGCTGGAAGCTGTTGCCGCTGCCCTGCAGCTTGAGCTGGTAGTCCATCTGCGCATCGATGTCGTGCAGCGAGGGCAGCGCGGGGCCGAAGGGGTGGCTGTGGTACCACCCCACCAGCGACAGCCCCCGCAGGAACAGGCTCTGACAGATCTATTGGGGGGGGAATGATGTGGGGCTGGACCCATTGACAGCCCTGGGGTGTGTGGATGGGGTCGGGGTGGTTTTACCTCCTCCTCCACAGCACCGGCGGCCTCGGCATCGCCCAGGCGGGTCCGGCAGGGGAAGGCTCGCAGCACCGTCAGCACTGGGGGGGGACACGGGGAGGGTGGTGATGGAGCGGGCGGGGTGGGGGCACCCATTCACACATGCACCTACATTGAGTGTTGGTGTCCCAGCGCCCGCCCAGGTAACCCACGACTTCGCTCCGCGTCAGGTGGCTGTGGAAATCCTATGGGAAAAGGTTAAAATAAAGAGTTTGGACCCAAAATGACACTGGGGACACGCCAGGGACATCGGGGTCAGAGCCATGGAATGGGCTGGGTTGGAAAGGACCTTAAAGCTCATCCAGTTCCAAACCCTGCCCCGGGCAGGGGCCCCTTGTCCCATCGCCCCAGTCCCTGCGGAGGACGTGTCCACCCCGTGTCCCCCGCGGAAGGGACGCACCAGGAGCAGGAGGACGTTGCTGGAAATGGCCACGTTGAAGGGTTGGAACTTGTTGATGGCGGCGAAGGACGTCACCTCCACCAGGGTCTGCGGGTTCCTGCAAGAGCCGCGGCCACCTCTGTCCCCGCACAGCCCCACGGCCCTGCGCTGACACCCGCGGGTGCCGGTGCCCCCGTACCTGGCGGAGTCGCGGGTGCCCAGGCTGCAGTACCGCACGGGCGCACGGGCTTTGCCCTCCATCCTCTTGGCCGGGGCTCCGTGCTCTGCGATGCACAACACCCGTCACCGCTGCCGGCGGCGCGGGGCCCCCTTCACCCCCCATCACCTCACCCGTCCCCGCCGGCTCCGCCACACTCTTGCTCTGCTGCTTCTTGCTCCTCTCCTCCGGCTTCTTGGCAGCCACCGGCTCCGGCACCGGCGCCCGGCCCTCGCGCGCCGCCTCCTCCTCTTCCTCCTCCGGCACCTCCTCATCCTCGCCCTCGCTGGCCAGGCTCTGCGGGCAGCACCGGGCTGGCCCCACTGCACCCCCGCACCCCGGGGAGGCACCCAAAGGGGCTCCCTCCCAACGCACCTCGTCGGCGGGCGGCGCGTTGGGCTGGTGCTGCCGCAGCCACGCGGCTTTGTACTGGTCCAGCTTCTGGCCCTTGTAGCGCACGGAGGCCCAGCCGCAGCCGGACTTCTTGGCAGGGTTCACCAGGCGCTTGCAGTGCGTGGCCCAGGCGCTGGGCGAGTTGAAGACCTGCCCGGTCTCCTGCCACGTGATGGTCCCGTCGGCACCCAGGTCCCCCACGAACTTCTTGCCCTGGGGAGTGTGGGGTGAGATGGGGAGGGACCAACCAGTGCCCTGTCCCCATCCCATGTCCTCCATCCCTGTCCGCATCCCTCTTCCCATCCCTAACCCTCATCCCTATCCCCATCCCTGTCCCCATCACTCTTCCCATCCCTAACCCTCATCCCTATCCTCATCCCTGTCCCCATCCCTAACCCTCATCCCTATCCCCATCCCTGACCCCATCCCTAACCCTCATCCCTATCCCCATCCCTGTCCCCATCCCTAACCCTCATCCCTATCCCCATCCCTAACCCTCATCCCTATCCCCATCCCTGTCCCCATCCCTCTTCCCATCCCTAACCCTCATCCCTAACCCTCATCCCTATCCCCATCTCTGTCCCAATCCCTCTTCCCATCCCTAACCCTCATCCCTGTCCCCATTCCTAACCCTCATTCCTATCTCCATCCCTGTCCCCATCCCTCTTCCCATCCCTAACCCTCATCCCTGTCCCCATTCCTAACCCTCATTCCTATCTCCATCCCTGTCCCCCTCCCTAACCCTCATCCCTGTCCCCATCCCTATCGCCACCTCATGTCCTCCATCCCTGTCCCCATCCCTGTCCCTGTGCCTCTCCCCACCTCACGTCCTCCATCCCTGTCCCCATCCCTGTCCCTGTGCCTCTCCCCACCTCACGTCCTCCATCCCTGTCCCCATCCCTGTCCCTATGCCTCTCCCCACCTCACATTGTCCATCCCTGTCCCTATGCCTCTCCCCATCCCATGTCCCCTCTCCCATCCTGTGTCACCAGGTAGTAGATGGAGAGGACGCCGCGGGCCGGCTCCAGGAGCCCGTCACGGAGCAGGACGCGCAGGGTGATGCCGCGCCGGGTGAGCACGGCCCCCCGGGACCCCCCCGCCGGCTTCGCCCCGCTCCCGGCCTCCGCTTCGGCCTCCGCCTCGTCCAGCCCCGGCTCCAGCTCATCCTCGTCCTCCTCCAGAGCCTCATCCCCGCCGGGGGACGCGGCCGCCAGCGCTGCGGGACGGGACAACAGCGCCTGGGGGTCCCTGCCGAGAGCAGCCCCGGCTGCCCCCCTCCGTCCGCCTCGGGACGGGGACGCTCGGGGCCGTGGGGACGAGGAGCAGCGGGGATGCGGGAAGAGGGGACACAAAGACACGGGGCAGGGGTGGGCACGGGCACGGCGGATGGGATGGGGGGGCTGAGCCCACGGGGCCGGGGCCGGAGCGCACGGGGGGGCACGGGGACACCGGGACGCGGCCGCGGTGCCCCCGTGCGTGTTCGTGCCCCCCCTCCCCCCACACCGGGGTGTGCGCGGGCGCGCGGGGGGGGGGGGGATGGGGGGTGTTTGTTCCCGCGCGCGCTCTCGCGCAGGTGCGTGCCCGGTGCGCGCGCCCCTACCTGCCATGCTCCGGTCCGCTCCCGGTGCGCGCGGCGCCGGCGGCACGTGACTGGGCGGCCCCGCCCCGCGAGGGGGGGGCACCGGCACCGGGACACCGGGAAGGGGGGGGAGGGGGAGGGGAGCGGGGCAGGGACGGGCCCGCACCGGGGGGGGGGATGGGGGGGGCGCACACGGGGACGCAGCCCCGGAACCGCGGCCTCGCCCCCCCCCCCCCCCCCGGACCGGCGGCACCTGCGGCTCCCGCGGGCGGAGCAGGCGCGACCGGTAACACCGCCCCCGGAGCGGCCCCGCCACCGCCTCCGTGCTACCGGGGGGGCCGGGCTCACGCTCGCCGCCTATCGGGGGGGTCCCCGGAGCGCGGGGGGGGCTCCGGGATGGGAGCGGGAGCTGCGGTCGGGCCTCATCCTGACCACGGCGGAGGGGTCCCGGTGACCGCTCACCCCCTGAGCCGTTGTCCCCTTGTGAGCCCCCCCCAGCACCACGGGGTCCCCGCAGCTCCCACCGGGAGCGTTGGGGGGGGCTCCCCCCTCCCCGCCCATGGGTGGCACCGCCGGGGGGCCGGGGCAGGGCTGGCCCCAGGGTCCCAGCAGCCGCGGCGGATCCGGAGCTGCGGGGGGGCTGCGCCACCGTGAGCCCGGAGAGGGACGGGGGCAGCCGGAGCAGGGGCCGGTGGCATCGCGGTGCTGGTCCCCGCCGTGCAGGGGGCGCTGCAGGGGTCCGGGGGGGCTGTGGGGCGGGTTTGGGGGTCAGGGGCAGGCGCAGGGTCCATGGTGCCCCCCCTGTTCCGCTCCGGCGTTGGTGGAGGTGGGTGGTGAGAGCGGGGAGGGCACACGGGGGTGTGTGGGGAGGGGGGGGCACACTGGGGTCCTCTTCCAGGCCATGACCCCCCCGTGGCGCAGGCACGGTGGAGGGGCCTGCCCGGAACCTGCCGTGCTCCATCGAGGACTGATGGGCACCAGCATGGGGGGGCCCGGCTGCCCCCCACTTTGTGCCAGGATCCAGGGGGGTGCCAAGGGGCTGGGGTGGCGGACCTCAAACGCATGGTTTTGGGGGGCATTACCCCCTGCTCTGAGCAGCCCCATCCCTGCACATCACCCCAAGAACTCCCTTTCCCCCTCATTGTGCGGAGCCCCCCAGCACCCAGGTCCGTGTCACACCATAAACATCCTGCTTTATTCTTCAGGCCAGAAGCAGCTCTCACTGGTGGGGGGGGGACGTGCCCAGCGCCGGGGGGGGGCACAGAGCTGCGGGGGGCTCAGCCGGCGGGGCCATAGGCGCTGGTGCACCCCAGCTCTGGGCGCTGGCACGGGGCAGCGATGGGGCGATGGGGGGTGTGTGGGGGGGTACATTCAGTGCTCTTGCCTGGGGGCACGGCTCTAGGGCAGGCTGGCGTTGGAGCTGCTGGCGGTGCTGCTGCGCTTCTGCAGGCACCGCACGGCGCTGGGCACCTGCAGCCCCGAGCTCACCTGGAAGCTGCCGCACCAAACCTGTGGGCACAGGAGGGGCAGGGCTGGGGGGGCTGCCCCCGCCGCCGGAGCCCTGCCGGCGCTGCCCGTCCCACCCCTTACCGTGAAGGCGGGCAGCACCGGCTGCGTGAACTTGGTCCTGAACGTGTGGAGCAGCTGCTTGGTGCGGGCGTTGTAGAAGGACAGGACCCCTGCAGGCAGGAGCGTGGGTGCAGGGGGGGCACGGGGCTCGCAGACCCCCCCGCACGGTGACCGTGGTGGTGCCCGTGTCCCATAGAACCGTGGAATGCTTTGGGTTGAAGGCACCATAAAGCTCCTCCAGCCCCAACCCCTGCCAGGGCAGGGACCCCTTCCACTGGAGCAGCTTGCTCCAAGCCCCTGTGTCCAACCCGGCCTTGAACACTGCCAGGGATGGGGCAGCCACAGCTTCTCTGGGCACCCTGTGCCAGCGCCTCAGCACCCTCACAGGGCTGAGCTTCCTCCTTGCACCCGCCCCTGCCCCGCTCCAGCTTCGCCGTCCCGGTCCCGCACCCACCTTCGGGGAAGTTGCAGTGGACGCCGATGCAGTCGGGCACGGGCACGTCCAGCACCTTGGCCTTGTTGGCGTGCTTGGCGCTGAAGCTGACCTGGAGCCAGTTGTTGAGGTGGAGGCACCAGGAGGCCGAGGTCTTGCCGAGCTGGTCGAACTTGCCCAGGCTGCGGTAGGCGACCCCCACCCCGAAGGCTTTGCTGTCCCGGTCGAACTGCACCTCCCAGTAGTGGTCGTCACCGTCGATCAGGGTGTCCCCCTATGGGCACAGCTCATGAGGGTACCCATGGGTGCCCCCTGCCCACCTCCAGCACCCCCTTGTGCCCTCAGGGTCCCCACCAGCACCCGGTGGGTGCCCGCGGCTCTCACCCAGGACCGTGTAGGACTCGGCGGTGAAGCGATCCCGGCCCCCACGTCCCAGGGACGTCCTCTTGGGTGACTGCACGGCCCTAGGACAGGCAAGGCTGTGAGCAGCGGGTCCTGTGGGATCCTGCCTTGGCTCGGCTCTGAGGGACCCCCTGCAGCCCTGTGTGCAGTGCTGGTGTCCCCAGCATCAGGACATGGAGCTGCTGGAGCAAGGCCAGAGGAGGCCAAGAGGATGAGCAGGGTCTGGAGCAGCTCCTGTATGGAGCCAGGCTGAGGACATTGGGGCTGTTCTGCCTGGAGAGAAGAAGCTGCGTGGAGACCTCAGAGCAGCTTCCAGAGGGCTACAAGGATGCTGGAGAGGGGCCTTCATCAGTGACTGGAGCGACAGGACAAGGGGTGATGGGTTCAGACTGCAACAGGGGAGATTTAGGCTAGACCTAAGGCAGAAGCTCTTCCCTGTGAGGGTGCTGAGGTGCTGGCACAGGGTGCCCAGAGAAGCTGTGGCTGCCCCATCCCTGGCAGTGCTCAAGGCCAGGTTGGACACAGGGGCTTGGAGCAAGCTGCTCCAGTGGAAGGGGTCCCTGCCCTGGCAGGGGTTGGGATGTCTGAGCTGGGGCCGGGGGGCGATGCCGGGGCCGGGGGGCCGTTACCTGGCGGGGGAGTTGGCCGGTGAGGCCGTTCTGCCTTTGCCGTCCTTGTCGCGCGCTTTCACGTCCTGCAGCTTCCCGCCCGTCGCGTCCCACTCGACACTGAGCTCCTCCACGCGCAGGTTCTGGTGGCAGGTGCTGGCGTCCAGCCGGGAACGTGAACGCTGCCGACGGCACCGTCAGCGCGCGGCACCGCGGGGCCCCGGCCCCGGGCAGCCGGGGGGGGCAGCGCCCTGTGCCCCCCCCACCCCGGACCCACCTCTTGTCTCTAAAGTGACCGGCTCCGAGAACTCGCCTGCCACAGCCTTGTTGCACGCCCGCACGCGGAAGTTCATGTACCTCATATCGAACCTCATCCCTGCGGGGACAGCAGGGCCGCACAGTGGGGCACGGGGGACCGCCCCCCCCGGCCCCTGGCGCTGCCCCCAGCCCCATGGCACTCCAGCCCCCTGCCCGCTCCCATCCTGGCACCCTTTGGGCGCTGCCCCGTGCCCTCACTGGGGAGGGTGTACTCAGTGCTCCTGATGCCCTCGACCACCATCCAGGGCTGGTCCTCCTTGGCGCGGGGCGGCCCCTCGAAGTTGGTCCTGCGGTACTCCAGCACGTAGTGGTCGATCTTGGTGTCCTCCTCGGGCATCCTCCAGCTCAGCGTCACGCAGTTATCGGCCACCAGAGACTCGGCCAGGTCGATCTCGGGGGTGCTGGGCACTGCCCGCATGAAGAGCCATGCCAGTGGGGCCCCCCTGCACCCCTGGGGCACCCCTAGGCCCCCCCTGCATCCCACGGGCTTGGTAACTCCATAGCACAGCACCCTGGGGACCCCACATGGGCACCCCCCAGGCACAGCATCCCATCCCTCCCATCCTGTGTGCATGGGCTGCCCCAGGCCTTACGCCCCCTCCAGCTCCTCACCCCGTCCCTCAGCACCCACCCCTAAACCCCGGACCCCATCCTTGCGCTGTCCCACCCGGGCTGGCACAGCCCCAAGGTGTCCCCTTGCCCCCGCGGTGCCCGCTGCCCCCCGTGTCCCTGCCTGCGGGCAGTACCTGGCAGGAAGGCGATGGCCTGGAGGACGCGGCGCTCCTGGGCGAAATCCACCATCAAGTGGCTCATGTTATCGCTGGCCTTGGCCTTGAGCGAGAGGCGGAAGGCGGGCGCCATCGTCACGCTGCACCGGGACAACGGGGAGCAGGGTGAGCAGGGCTGGGAGCCGGGCACCCGCCTGCCCTGACCGCTCCCCCCCCAGCACCCGTGGGGGCACCCTCTGCGGGTCCTGGCTGGGAGGAGGGGGGCGGTTGGTGGGGCACGGGGGGGCCGTACCTATCCTTGATCTGCTTGGCAGCCTGGCGAGCGCAGGGGGAAAGAGGAGGGAGAAACAAAGCAGATGAGAGAGCAGAGCCAGGGGCAGTGAGGGCAGCAGGCACGGACCCTGCGGCTGAGTGTGCCCGTGGTCCCACTGTGGTACCCAGCAGCACAGCACCCCTGCATCCCCACTGCACCCCTGCATCCCCACAGCACCCCTGCATCCCCACTGCACCCCTGCATCCCCACGGCATCACTGCATCCCCACGGCATCCCTGCATCCCCACAGCATTGCTGTATCCCCACAGCACCCCTTCATCCCCACAGCATCCCTGCATCCCCACAGCATCCCTGCATCCCCACGGCATCCCTGCATCAGGAGGAAGGGAGCATCAGGCAGCTCTGGGACCACCCCGGGGGGTCTCCATGCACCCCCAGCCCACAGCAGGCACAGCCACGCCAGTGTCACCCAGTGCCCAGCACAGAAAGAAAAGGAGGGCGCCTGCCCGGGGTGAGAGCAGCATCAACCAGCAGGTAAAGGAGGGTCCAGGACCCCCGCAGCGTGGAGGCCACCGGATGGGGACATCCCCCTGCGCCGGTGGGGATGTACCTGGTGGAACTCGTGGTCATTGGCCATCCCCAGGGTCTGGTTGGCGGCTTCCAGCAGCTCCTCTGAGCTCTCCAGGGCCTTGGTACACGCCGCAAGCTGGGCCTGGCACAGGGGGGAGAGGGAAGTGATGGGTGAGGGTTAGGGGTGGGGGCACGCGGGGGGTGCTCACCTGCAGCTCGTAGGTGCGCTGCGCGCGTTCCTGCTTGATCTTGGTCACCATGTCCTCCTTCAGCTCGTCCAGCAGCGCAAACAGCGACTGGAACTCCGCGTCCAGGTCCTCCTGCGCCCGCGTCGAGTTGTCCTGGGCACAGCGGGGTGGGGGGGGTCACCGGGTACCACCCTGCACTGGGGATGGGGAGGGCAGGGGGGTCTCTGGTACCTGCACATTCTGCATCATCTGCTTGAGGGAGTAGATGAAGTTCTGGATCTCCTCATTCTTCACGGCCAAGGTGGTGATGATCTTGCGGATGGACTCCTGCCCGGCCCCGCCACACGTGCTCAGGGGGCAGGGTCTCACCCCCCGGCCCCCGGACATGGCGGGACGGGGATGACTTGGCAGTGTGGGGCTGAGGCAGAGCGAGGGGCAGCCCTGCGCCCTCCGCCAGCCTCCATCGCCAGCCTGCACCCCGCGGCCTCCTCCCTCCGCGCTCCCACCCCTCCTTCCTCCAGGCCTTCATCCCCTCCGTCCCCTCTTCCTCCTTCTCCATCCCTGTTCCACCTTCCTCCATCCCCTCGTCCTCCATCCCTCCTTCTCCACCCGGTTCTTTCCCCACCCCTGTTTCTTTCTCCATCCCCTCTTCCTCCATCCCCTCTTCCTCCATCCCCCCTTCCTTCATCCCTCCATCCCCCTCCCTCTTTCCTCCATCTCTCCATCCCCCTCCCTCCCCACTTCCTCCATCTCCCCCCCCCCATGCCCCATGCCCATCCCACCCCCATCCCCATCCCCATCCCCTCCCGTCCCCGCTCCCATCCCCGTCCCCGCTCCCATCCCCACCTGCTCTCCCATCCCGGGCCGTCCCCGCCGCTCGGCCCCGCCGCCACCAACAAAGGGGGAGCGGCGCCCCCCGCCCCGCCCCGCCCCGGTCTGCCCCGGCCGCGGGGCACGACGGGAGATGTAGTCCTGGCTCGGGGCCCGCCCCGCTGCATGCTGGGAGATGTAGTCCGGGGGGGGGGGGGGGGGGGGGGGGGGCACCCCCAGCAGCGCCCCGGTGTGGGGGGCCCGGCGCTCCCCCCGACACAAGGATCGCCGTGAACGCGGTGCCCCGGCCCCCACGAAGCTGCTGCCGCCCCCAAGGAGAAGGAGAACTGCAGGTGCCAGGCAGGGCAGCACCGGGGATGGGGTCCCCCCGCTGCCCCCCGGCCCCGAGTGACTCCGTGTCCCCATGGGCTGGGTGCCCCCCCCAGCCCTGCCTTTCTGCACCCAAGACAGGAGCTCTGCAGCACCCATCGCCCCGCACTGTGTCTTGTGTGTGGTCACCCCGCAGCACCCGCTGCCCCGGTACCCAGCCGGCTCTGCCCCGTACGGACCGGTCCTGTCGGGGGGGCCATTTAACAAGGAACCCCCTCTGCGGCCCCGTGGCCTCCCCTCGTGCCTGAGGGGCGATGGTGACCACGCAGGAAGCACCCGCTCCCCCCGGCGTGGACCCAGCAGCCACCCCCACGCTTTGGCATCGATGGGGTGTCCCCAGCAGCGCCCCACAAGGGCTGTGCTGGTGATGGGGGGGCTCGTGTGGACACAGGGGTAGGAGTCCGGGAGCCGGTGACGGAGCCACCGCCTGCGGGGTCCCGAGGCACCATCGAGGTGAGCACCAAGAGGGCCCCGAGCGTCGCGGTGCCCACAGACCACAGGGCAAGGGCTGGGTGTGCGCTGGTTTTAATGGGGGGCCTATGGGGGGTCTCTGCTGCTCACAGGGGCTGCGCCGCCACCGGGTAGAGCAGGGAGAGGTGGCGGGCGCCGCGCACGGGCAGTGCCCGCGCTGTGTAGTGCCGCACGGCCGCGGGCACCGAGGGGAAGGCGGCGCCGGCGCGGCCCAGCGTGAAGTGGTGCTCCCGTGTCCGCGTCAGCTTCACGTGCACGAAGCCGTGGCTGCTCCTGCGGGACGGGATGGGGACCCAGTGAGTGACACGCAACAACACGCAACGACATGCAACGACACACGACACGCAATGACATGCAATGCAACACAGTGACACGCAATGACACACAACACACAATGACATACAACAACATACAATGACACGCAACGACACACAATGACACGCAATGACACACGGTGACATGCAATGACACACAATGACACACGACACACAACAACACACAATGACACACAATGACACACAGTGACACGCAATGACACACGACAGGCAACAACACACAGTGACATGCAATGACACACAATGACACACAACAACATACAATGACACGCAACAACACAATAACACACGACACACAATGACACACAACAACATACGACATACAATGACACACGACACACAATAACACACGACAGACACGACACACAATGACACACAATGACACACAACAACATACAATGACACACGACACACAAGGACACACAACGCCACACAATAACACACAACGACATACAATGACACACAACGACACACAATAACACACAACACACAATGACACACAACGACACACGATGACACACAACGACACACGATGACACACAATAACACACAATGACACACAATGACACACAATGACACACAATAACACACAACGACACACAACAACACACGATGACACACAATAACACACAACGACATACAATGACACACAACAACACACAACAACGACACACAATGACACCCAACAACATACAATGACACACGACACACAAGGACACACAACAACATGCAATAACACACAACGACACACAATGACACACAACAACATACAATGACACACGACACACAAGGACACACAACGACACACAATAACACACAACGACATACAATGACACACAACGACACACAACGACACACAACGCACACAACGACACACAACGACACGCAATGACACACAACGACATACAATGACACACAACGACACACGACGACACACAATGACACGACACATGACACACAACGACACACAATGACACACAATGACACACAACGCCACACAATGACACGACACGACACACGACGACACACGACGACACACAATGACACGACACATGACACACAAGGACACACAATGACACACAATGACACACAACGCCACAGAATGACACGACACATGACACACAACGACACACGACACACAATAACACACAACGACATACAATGACACGACACATGACACACAACGACACACAACGACACACAATGACACACAATAACACACAACGCCACACAATGACACGACACATGACACACAACGACACACAACGACACACGACACACAATAACACACAACGACATACAATGACATGCGACGACACACAACGACACGGGTGCAGCGCCATGCTCATGGCTCCCCCACACGGGAACCCCTCTGGGGCCATCCCCGGCGCCCCCCGGCCCCGCGCTCACCTCAGGGACAGGGAGTAGTCCTCGGGGCTGGTCTCGCAGTCCCGCACCAGGAAGCTGCCCTCCCGGCACAGCGCCAGCAGCGTCTCGGCGCCCGCCCGCCCGATGGGGCCGTGGTACCACCTGCACGGCCACGGCATCACCCCCCTGCGCCATGGGGCACCCTCCGTGCCGTGGGGAACCAGCCCCACCGCATGGAGCCATCAGCATCCACTGCCCCACAGGAGCACCTTCTGCACTGTGGAGACTGGCTATGGCGCAGCACAGCCAACCGTGCCAAAGGGAGCAAGCACGCCATGGGGCACCCTTCACACCTTGGGCGCCCATCCATTCCATGGGGCACCCATCCATCCCATGGGCACCCATCCATCCCATGGGGCACCCATCTATCCCATGGGGCACCCTTCACACCTTGGGCACCCATTCATCCCATGGGGCACCCATCCATCCCATGGGGCACCCTTCACACCTTGGGCCCCCATTCATCCCATGGGGCACCCATCCATCCCATGGGCACCCATCCATCCCATGGGGCACCCTTCACACCTTGGGCCCCCATTCATCCCATGGGGCACCCATCCATCCCATGGGCACCCATCCATCCCATGGGGCACCCATCCATCCCATGGGCACCCCTCCATCCCATGGGGCACCCAGCATCTTGGGGACCCATCCATGGGGTCCCTGCACCCCAGGGGGCTGCGGGCACGCCATGGTGCCCCATGGAGGAGGGACCCAGACTCACACTTGCTTCTCCAGCGGGAGTGAGGCGTCCACATGCCGGGGGCTGGGGGGGCAGCCGGTGTCCGGGGGGGGCCGGGGGGGCCGCTGCAGCTGCCGGGACAGGCTGGGGGAGCGCTCGGGGCTCTCAAACTGCACTGGGGGGACAAGGAGGGTGTCAGCACCTATGGGTGCTGCTGTTGTGGGGCACTGCTCGCTGTCAGACCACAAAGGAATGTTCCCGATGGCCCCACTAAGGCTTTGCCTTGCCATGGCCTCCTGTTGTCCCCAAGGGGTGGGACCCATGGGTGCTGGGGGATACCAGACTGGTACCCATGGATGCTGGGGCACCCCTGGATGGTACCCATGGGTGCAGGGGGCCACCAGTGGTGGTACACCTGGGTGCTGGGAGATGCCAATATGGTACCCGTAGGTGCTGGAGGACCCAAGGGGTGGTACCCATGGGTTCTGGGGATGCCAGGGTGGTATCCGTTGGTGCTGGGAGATGCCAGAGTGGTACCCATGGGTGCAGGGGTCCCCCAGCGGTGGTACCCGTGGGTGCAGGGGTCCCCCAGCGGTGGTACCCGTGGGTGCAGGGATGCCCCAGCGGTGGTACCCGTGGGTGCAGGGATGCCCCAGCGGTGGTACCCGTGGGTGCAAGCATCCCCCAGTGGTGGTACCCGTGGGTGCAAGCATCCCCCAGTGGTGGTACCCGTGGGTGCAGGGGTCCCCCAGTGGTGGTACCCGTGGGTGCAGGGATGCCCCAGCGGTGGTACCCGTGGGTGCAAGCATCCCCCAGTGGTGGTACCCGTGGGTGCAAGCATCCCCCAGTGGTGGTACCCGTGGGTGCAGGGATGCCCCAGCGGTGGTACCCGTGGGTGCCGCGGTGCCGTCACCTGCGAACGCCCGGGAGATGTGATCCTGCTTCCACTCCCAGGGCTGGTCGTACTCATCCGCCGGGCGCTCGTCGTCCCGGGGCAGGCGGCTCTCGCGGCTCTCGCGGCTCTCGCGGCTGCCGCCCGCGCCGGGGCCGTCCCCGGCCGCCTCCCACTCCTCACTGGGGGTGTCGTAGAGCTGCGGGCCCCGCCGCGGCCGCCCCCGCCGGCCCCCTGGGGACAGGAGGCGCTGGGACATGGGGGAAGGGACACGGGGGGGGGGTCCTGGGGAGGGTCGGGGGGGGGGGGGCACCCACCTGCGGCCTCCGCGGGCTCCTCGCAGCCGCCCTCGGGCGCCGGCTCCTGCTCCCCCTCGCACGGCTCCGAGTACTCGCTCTCGCCGGGGCCCTGCGCGGTGCCCGCGGTGGGACGGGACCCACGACCCCCTCCCCCATCCCGGCCCCGCCTCGGGGCCCTGCGGGCTCCCCCAGCCCCGATCCCGCTGTTCCCGGCCCCTTCCCCGCTGCCTCCCTCCCGCTCCCTTTGTCCCCCGGCCCCTCTCCCGCTCCCCCCCCCCCCCCCCCCGCCGCCATCCCCGGTTCCCTCTCCCCGGGTCCCCCCCGACCCCCCTGGGGGGTCTCCCTCTCCCTCTCCCCCACCCCCATCCCTCTCTGCCCCCGGTCCGTGCCCCCCCCCCCCCCGGGCTCATTCGCACCCCGCGGTGCTCCCGGTTCCTCTCCCCAGCTCCCCCCCTGCACCCCCGCTCCCCCCCCCCGCTCCTACCTGCTCCGTGCGCCGGGGGGGCCCCGCTCCCGCCACCCGCACGAGCCGGTGCCGAGGGGAGGCCGCGGGGCCGCGGAGGGCAGCGCCGGGGGGCGCGGGGCCGGGGCCGCTGTAGTCGGGGTGAGGCGGGCGCGGGGGGGAGCGCCGCGCCCCCCGCCCCAGGTACTCCCGCAGCCACTTGGCCATGGCGGGACCCCCCCCCGCCGCCGCCGCCGCCCGGAGCCGCTTTGTGTCGCCGCCGTGCGCCGCGCGGACCGGAGCCCCCCGGCCCCCCCCCCCCCAGCCCCCAACCCCGCCTCGCTGGGGGGGGGGGGAACCCACGGGGGGGATTGGGGGGAGAGACGGGGAGGGGGGAAGAGGTCATCGGGACCCCCACAGGGGAGCGGGGGTCTCCCCCGCCACCCCCCCGACAGGAGCGGGCCCCCCCCCCCCCGGCTGCTCCTGGGGGTCAGGGCACAGGGAAAAGGGGGAACACGGACACCCCCCCCCCGGGGAACCCAGCCCCCCCAGGGACTCATATGGGGGCCCTGACCCCCCCCTGCCCTTTGGGGAGCCCCATGGGCCGCACTGGGGGGGCAGAAGGGCTCCCCCCCATTGTCTCCCCAGAACAAAGGTCCTCTCCAGGATCCTGGCCTGGCACTGGCTCCACGGGGGCACCCGGGGTGCTCCAGCCCTTCGGACGGGTGGAGGAGCTGCTCCCACTGCAGTGGGGGGCCCCGCAGGCAGGAGCCCCCCCAGGAAGCACCAGGGTGAAGATGAAGAAGGAGCTGGCTCAGATGGATCCAATTTATTACCAGGCTGCTGCTGAGCAGAGGAAACCCCTCAGCCTCGGGGAAGGTCCAGCACGGAGCTGGAGGGCTCAGGGAAGGGGGGGGACAGCCCTGACCCCACACAAGGTGCCCCCCCAACAGCACAACGAGGGATGCAGGCTCACTCTGCAAGAGCAGGTCCTGAGCCCCACGGGGGGGGGGGGGGGGGGCAGGAGCCACCCTGAGGCAGGGTGAAGGGCATCCTCCTGCAGCAAAAGAGGGGTGCTGAGCACCCACCTTCCCCTGCTCCCCATAGGGATGCAGGTGAGGAGGGAAGAAAGGCCCTGAGGTCCCTTTACTGCTGTGGGCAGGTTGGTGCATCACAGACTGGGCAGTGGGTGCCACCAGAAGGGACAAAGTCCTGGGCTGGCCCTGGCGCTTCCCCGCCCGTCGTGGTGCAGGGCTGGGCATCACGGTGCTGCCAGGGCCGGCTGGAGGCTGCACCTGGGCACAACCAGGCTGGGGCACAGCAGCAAGGTCCTCCTGCGAGGAAGCCATCGTCCGGGCTCTGCTCCCTGCTGGAGGATGGACACAGACCCTGGGCCGGGCAGGGAAGGTGCTGGGGGTGCCGATGGTCCGGGAGCCCCGCTGGGCCCCCGCTGCGGTGCCAGCTCCTCCTGGGGCTCTGGTGCCTCATCAGTCCCCAGCGCTGTCCTCGCTGTCCGAGTACATCCCCAGCAAGCTGAGGGAGGACGCGGTGGGGGGAGCCGAGCCTGGGAGCAGAGCAGAGCAGAGAGCATGGGGGGCAGCCCTCCCACGGCACAGACAGCACAGACCTCCCGCGCCGGAGCCGCGGTGCCTCATCCCCCCGGCTGGGATCCAGCCAGGACAAGGTTGAGAGCCCAGGACCCTGAGCCGGAGCCTCCTGCAGGGCAGGAAGCAGCAAGGGTGCCCCAAGGTTTAACCGAACCCCCTTCTGCCTGAGCAGAGGCTGGGAAAGCCCAGGGAGGGCACCTCCAAGCACTGCCCTGCCTAGGAGCTCCCCAGAGGCACTTGGCGAGCCCAAGGCTTGGGGCCAACCAGCCCAGAACTGATCGATTTGCTGACTCTTTCCCTAAATCCATGGATCCTCTGCCCTCCCAGGACAAGCAGATGATGGCGAGGTGCTGGAAAGCCTCTTTAAAGCTTCCACGCTCCAACACTTGGTACGTTTTATAATCAGGCCCCAAAACAAAGCCATTTTCTTGCTTTTGCATCCCTATCTCACTGTTGTGACTGTGCCCAGCACCCCACGGGCACACCAGGATGCTTGTTTGAAGCTTTTGGCCCTGAGGCTCTGTCTCCAAGGCCCTGGCTGACAGCCAAGGACCGGGAAGGAGCCTCTCCTCCATCAGGACATCTGGAGACAGGGACACCCCCCCGTTCTCACACCATTGTGGGCCCATCTGTCCCCAGCTTGACCTGAGAGCACTGATGCTCTGAAGACAGAGCTGAACACCATGTGTGTGCTGCCAGGTCCCTCCCCGATGGCCCAGTTCAGGGCACCCCAACCCTGCAGGGGCAGTTACCAGTGCTGGCTGTGGTCTCCTGGCTCCCTGTGCCATTTGCCAGGGCAGGACTTGGCTTCTGCTTCCTCACTGTCACCAGCCCGGCCAGCTGGGACTTGGTGTTCAGTTTGCCCACGCTCCGCTCCCAGCTCTCAGTCTTCAGCTTCTTACTCTGGGGCTGGGGGTCCTGCAGAGTGGAACGGGGGGGGGAAGGAGCGGTAAAACCAGCAGCACAAACAGCAAGAGCCATGGGACAGCTGCTCGAGCAGCCAGGCTGGGTGTTCTGCCCCATAGGGACTGGCACAAGCTACAGACACCAAGGATATGAATCCAAATGGCTGCAGAACAGCCCTTGGAGACAAAGGTCCCACTGCCTGGGAGAGCTGAATCCAGCCTTGTGTGGCCATGGGACACTGAGACAGAGCATAGAACCATGGAACAGGCTGAGTTGGGAGGGACCTTAAAGCTCCTCCAGCTCCAACCCCTGCCCCGGGCAGGGACACCTTCCACTAGAGCAGCTTGCTCCAAGCCCCATCCAACCCCCAGGGCTGCCCCCTGCCCCCTGCAGCAGCACCATGGGCCTGCAGGTGGTCCTGCCACTGCATCAAAGTCCCCCCTGCCCAAGGATCAGTGCTGGGCCAGGGGACATGGCTCAGATTAACCCAGCCCAGCTCAGGGTCACAGCAGCTTTGATTCCCCCAACCCAAGAGAGGTCCCAGACACGGATCCACACCACAGAGCAGCACTGCAGGGCCTGTCTGCGGGGATAATCCCTCCCCTGCGAGCCAGGCACTGAAAGCTCTTTTGTTCTGCACGGCACCAGCGTGGACAAAACAGAAGCAAAGGAGGGGCTGTCCCAACGGAGGGGGGGCTGTTTCACTGCTGTGCTTTTCAGAGCACTGAAATGGAGCCTCGAGTAGGACCACGGCAAAGGCGAGCCTGCCCTTTGCAAGCTGCCTGGATGTGC
This sequence comes from Pezoporus flaviventris, assembly GCF_033815535.1. NCBI lineage: Eukaryota > Metazoa > Chordata > Aves > Psittaciformes > Psittacidae > Pezoporus > Pezoporus flaviventris. The sequence continues at coordinate 3,005,270 of NW_026892591.1, forward strand.
TGATCTGAAAGGTCTTTCCCACCTAGCTGATTCCCCGGTTCTATGATTCCTGTGTATTTTCCCCTCAAGAAATGAATGGGCTTCAGTATTTTCACCAATTAAGCTAACGAAAACTTTGCTGCTGATTGAATTCCCTGTGGGGAATGTTATAAATTGCTGGAGCTGAAAGGGAGCCACGTCCTGAGCGAGGTGGGGGCAGCTCCATCCCAGCCTTTGTCAGCAGACGTGGTCTAAAATCACCAACTGATCCCTGTTCCCTTCCAGCCCAGTGCACGGGGACACAGCCTTTTGGAGCTGCTCAAGCGTGACACCAAGCTCCAGCACTGCACAGAGCAGGGACAAAACAGGCAACACAGAGCCTGGGACAGCGGGCTTGGACTGGGGGGAAGAGCCTCTGCCCCCACTCACCTCCTGCAGGATGTCCGTGGGGTTCATTCTGGCCTCAGGCTTCACGTGGGGCTTCACAGGCTCCTCGTCAGAGTCAGAGTCCACCAGGAGCCGGCGGTTCTGTGCCTGCTCCAGCATCTCTCTGCAGGGACAGAGCCAGCCAGGCCTGAGAGCTGGGCCTGAGCTCCCTGCTCCCTGTGGTGAGGGCAGCTGGCAGCCCGCAGTGCTGCAACGGGATCCACCTAAGAAGTCACCCTCGAGCAGTGCCTGAGGTGGGAGCACCGAGATGTGCAGCCTCAGCCGGAGCAGGAACTCACTCTCCATGTGAGGACACTTCTCAGGGAGAGTCAGCCCCCCATAACACTGCCCTGACAAAGTGCCCCCATTCTCCTCCCAGCCCGCTCAGGGTCACAGGCAGCTCCTGTGACCTCCAGCCCCTCAGGCAGGGCCCTCTCTGAGCTGCTCTCGGGGTGCACTCCCAGCCCACTCACCTGATCTCTTGCTCATCCTCCTCTTGCTCCCTGCGCTTCTGTTCCGCCTCGAGCTCCTTGTACTGCTTCAGCATGGCCTCGAAGTCCACGTTTGCCTGGCGCTGGTTGAGCTCCTTCAGCTCCTGCAGGTTCTCCAAAACCTCCATCTCCAGCTTCGAGTCCTTGGTTCGGTTCTCCAGGACCTGGATGACCAGAGATAAATGGGATTATCTGAGCTAGAAGAACCTGCCAGCACCACCTCCCCACCCAGTACAGGGCAGGAAGCCCTAAGGGCATCATCACCATCGTCCTCATCCTCATTTTGGGGTCTTAACAGGACAGGGAAAACTGGGGCAAGATGCAGCCTGTTAAAAGTGCTAGCACAGGAGGAAACCTCCTGAGAGCAGAGTTGTGTCCTGCCTGCCCAGAGCACACCAATACCTCGGGAGCCTGAAGAACGAAGGCAATGGCTACAAAGCCACCTGCTTTGCTCAGGTGCCCTCAGCCGGGGCAGAGGTTTGTCTCCTACCTTCATGGGATTGTTGAGCTCTTCCTCTTCCCTCTCCTTCTGCATTCTTTTCTCCTCTTCCTCCAAGAGCTTCTCAGCTTGGAAGTTGCGCGTGGCCCCATGCTCCATGGTGTAGTCCGTGTTCTCGGGATCTGTCTAAGGCACAAGCCGGGAAAATCACTGGGGCCATCCTGTGGCCACTTGCGGAGCCACACGCACACAGCTCCCAGTGCCAGCCTCAGCACAGGGGCGGACAATCCCCCACAGCCCTCCTGTTTCTCCAACTGGCGCTGCTGCAGCCCAGCCTCCGATGGGAGAGACACTTCAGAGCCACAAACAGCCACGATAAGGGGAGATAAACTAAAGAGCACATGCTCGGACCCAGTCTTTGCTGGAACAGGGTTAATTTCCTTGCCAGCAGTGCAGCGCTGTGCTTTGCCTTTAGTCTAGCCCTGACAGCACACCCCTATTGCAGGTAAACCCCAGCAAGCACCCCTTCCCCACAGGGACAGCACCCATCAGTGGCCACAGCCTGCACAACCTCCCCAGGGAGGGAGAGCACAGAAAACCCAGGGCATATCTCACCTTGAAAGTGATCTCTGCCAGGCACCGCGTGCACTTGATGTAGAAGCGGAAGATGGGCAGCCCCAGGTACGCCTCATTCTGAACGGTCTCCTTACGGGCATTAAACTTTTTCCCCTTATAGATGTATTCCCCACAGGTCTTGCAGCTGGGGAAGGGAAAAGAAAGGTTCATAACACACAACAGAACGGGGAACAGACCAAGAGAATTCCAATTTATTTCGGGGCTTTCATCCTTTGGGAATGGAGCACACTCCAAACAACCCCCCCATCCCCCAGCACCTCCTCCCTCTCTTCCATCCCCTTTTCCCTGCTCTGTCACCCCTGCAGCTCCTCTGCACTGTACGAAGGGGAACCCATCCCTAAGCCAGCTTCTCTCCCACAGCCGCTTCCTGCTGCCTGGTGCAGCCGCTCGTACCGCATGTTGAAGGGGGCCATGAGCCGCACCACATACTGCCGGTCCTTCGGGAGTCGGAGCTTCGGGATCTTGGCAGGATCGAAGTCCGGGGGGTAGTATTTCTAGAGAGGCAGAGCAGAGACGTGTGCGTGCGGGGCGCAGCCACCCGGAGGAGCGGGAGCTGCAGCGGCCGCGCTCCCGGTTGCTGAATGCACCCGGAGGAGCCAGCGCTGTGCGGGGTGCGGGGTGCTGGGCGCTGGGTGCACGTCCTCCGCCCCCCGACCCGTCCATGATTCTAGGACCCGACCCTCTTGCCCCAGCGGAGGGGCCCTCACCCCAAACACCCCCTCCCGGCCTCAGGGCCCCCCCAACCCAACCGGGGCCGCCGGGCACCCCTGCTCTGAGCGCCAGCCTCACCCACAGACACCCCCCGGCCCCACAGCGCCCCCCGGCCGGGGCACCCCCCCCAACTCACGTTCAACACCTTCCGCTCGGACATGGCTGCGGGTCCCGGTGCTGCCGCCGCTACCGCCGCTGCCACCCGCCGCGATCGCCGCTTCCGCGGAGAAACTCCGCCCCCCTCCGCCTCTCATTGGTGCGGAGAGCCGCGGGGTCGCTAATCCTCGTCTGTTATTGGCCGGCGCCGAGGCCTGGCGTGGTGCCGCACACAGCGGAGTCCGCCGCGGCGCCGCGGCCCTCTCGGAGGTTCCGCCGGGGCTGCCCCCGTTCCTCTGGGGTTCAGCCCCTTCTGCCCCAGAGCTCAGCTCAGTCTCCCCTGGGGCAGGTTAAAGCCATTCCCCTTGGCCTGTCCCCATATCCCTTATATCCCAAAGCCCCTCTCCAGGTTTCCTGCAGCCCCTTCAGGCACTGGAGCTGCTCTCAGGTCTCCCCTCCAGGAGCCTTCTCTTCTCCAGGCTGACCCAGCCCAGCTCTCTCAGCCTGGCTCCAGAGCAGAGCTGCTCCAGGCCTCGCAGCAGCTCCGTGGCCTCCCTTGGCCCCGCTCCCGCAGCTCCACGTCCCCCGGGGCCGCTGCCCGGAGCTGGGTCAGGGCTGCGGGGGGGCAGAACCACCGGCCGCCAGGGGTCGCCCTCCCTTCGCGCCTCTATGGACATGGAGCGTCCCTCCTCCGGAGGGGCTGTCCCAGCGTTCCCCGCGCGCTCCGTCCTTCCGGTGCGGCGCCATCTGCGGAGCGGGCGGGGAGCGCCGGGGCCGGGGTCGGATCCGCGTCCATCGTTGGCTGCGCTGAGCGCTCCGTCCCGCAGCCATGGCGATCCGGTACCCCATGGCCGTGGGCCTCAACAAGGGCTACAAGGTGACCAAGAACGTGTCCAAGCCCCGGCAGTGCCGCCGCCGCGGGGTGAGTATGAGCCGGGCCCGGGCCTGGGCTGCCCCCGTGCCCCGGGGCTGGCGGGAGGGCCGAGCCCAGGTGCGCGGTACCGGACACCCGTGGTACCGGAGCGAGGCTGCCGGGAAGGGGGAGGCGCTCGCGGGCTGCTGACCCGGGACCGCGCGGCCCCGAACGAGCGAGGTGCGGCTGCAGAACGCGAGGTGGCTCCGGGGGGCCGGGTGTGGAGCCCCCGAGCTGCCGGGACCGGGGCAGCGGCAGCCGCAGGAGTGGGGTGGGGGAGCGTTAAACACGGGTTAAGTCGCAGGAGGCGTTAAACCCGTGAGGGTGGGTGCGAAGCAGCCGTTACCGGTACCGGCGGAGGAGGAAGGCAGATGCATGGGAAGCAGTCGGAGTGCAGTCAGCACACAAGCTGTTCCTGTCAGTAAGAGCAGGCGCCCCCAGACCAGCGCGGTAATGACCAGTATCGGTTATCCAGGTTCAGGGAATGCTCACAAAGAGGAAACGGCACCTGGCAGCTTTTACCTGCTTTGATGAAACTGTTTCGATGTGGTGTTTGACTCACACAATCCCAGCCTGGTTTGGGGTGGAAAGGACCTTAAAGCTCCTCCAGCCCCAACCCCTGCAGGGACCCCTTCCACTGGAGCAGCTTGTTCCAAGCCCCTGTGTCCAACCTGGCCTTGAGCACACTGGGGCCTCAGCCCAGTGTTCACGGGATGCTTGGCTCTCCAGTGTGAGTCAGTCACTGCTGATGTTCTTGGATTCATGGATTTCTCCTGCAGCGTCTGACCAAACACACCAAGTTTGTGCGAGACATGATCAGGGAAGTCTGCGGCTTTGCGCCCTATGAGAGACGTGCCATGGAATTGCTGAAGGTTTCCAAGGATAAACGTGCTCTGAAGTTCATCAAGAAACGGGTAGGTCCAGCTGCCATCATCGATCCCAGCCTGGTTGGGTTGGAAGGGATCTTAAGGCTTCTCCAGTTCCAACCCCTGCCACGAGCAGGGACCCCTTCCACTGGAGCAGCTTGCTCCAAGCCCCTGTGTCCAACCTGGCCTTGAGCACTGCCAGGAATGGGGCAGCCACAGCTTCTCTGGGCTGAGAAGAGTGGTGGGAATGCTCCTTGGGTTGGGTGGGAGACAGACACAAGGGCCCCAAGGCCCAGGAGCCCTCACTTTGCCTTTGGTCTTTCTGCATCATTTGTAAATCTGGTGTTGGGAAGAGGAGGAAAAATCCTGGGATAGAGGCTGGGAACCATTCACCAGGTTGGGGGTTCACTGAGGGCAGCTTTTACCTTGTCTCAAATAGTTGAGTACAATGAGATGCAGTGGTGAGAAGTTCCTGACTGGCTAGCCAGGGCAAATGGGCCCTGAGCTTACCAGGACTTTACCATTTGGAGTGAAGGAATGAAGGGCATTCATCCCCAGTGGCTGTCCTGGGTAGCCAAGAAGCTGTGTTTGTTTCCTGCTGGAATGATGCTGACTGCTCTGCTCTGCCCTCAGGTCGGCACTCACATCCGGGCTAAGCGGAAGAGGGAAGAGCTCAGCAATGTCCTGGCAGCCATGAGGAAAGCTGCTGCAAAGAAGGACTGAGTTCCACAATCTCTAATTCAATAAAGTCCTTTCTTACCAGATGAGTGCAGTGACTGACAGTGGTGCCTCTGCTTCAGCCTGCCCAGGCTTTAAGCCTGGAGTTGTTTCTGGTGGTACTGACACATGATATAGTGGGGAGAAACGTGTCCCTCAGCAGCTCAGTCACAGACTCGGCTAGGCTGGAAATGAGATCAAGCCCAGCTGTCTCCCAGCACTGCCAAGGCCACCACTACCCCATGGCACCGAGGGCCTCGTCTACATGGGGTGTGAACACTTGCAGGGATAGTGACTGCAGCACTGCCTTGGTCAGGCAGTTGTAGGGAGCAGTAAGGTCCCCCCTGAGCCTTCTCTTCTCCAGACTGAACCCCCCAGGTCCCTCAGCCATTCCCCATTACCCCTGTGCTCCAGGCCCTGCACTAGCTCCGCTGCCCTTCCCTGGCCCAACTCCAGCACCTCAATGTCTCCCTTGTAGTGAGGGGCCCAGAACTGAACACAGGATTTGAGGTACAGCCTCACCAGTGCCCAGTGCAGGGGCACAGTTACTGCCCTGGCCCTGCTGCCACACTGGTGCTCATACAGGCCAGGATGCTGGTGACTTCTTGGCTGCCTGAGCACACTGAATGTATGAGCTCTGCTGAACTGGCTCTTGAATTTCAGTTTCCCCTTATAAGTCAACACAGGGAGAGGTTTCTGCAAGGCACTTCCACTACCAGCACTTCAGGAATGTGATCTCTCTGAATCACACCCCCAAGCTCTGCTTGCAGTTAAATGTTTTTTCCCCATCAGCAGAGCAATGACTGAAAAATCTGTAATTAAAAAGAGACCAGAGCAGTGGTGGGAAAAAGGCTCCAGGGCTGGTGGCTGAAAACATGGACATTCTTTACGTAAAATGTCACAGTTTATTGGAAACACGTAACTGGATCATCATTCCATAGTGAAGAGTGAGAAATATTTTACTCTAGTAAAGCCATAATTCATTTCAGCAGCTGCTCAGCAGCAATAGCTCCATGTCCCACTTCAGGTCACCCCAGTTCTCTCTGGGGGCTGAGCATTTGAGGACAAACCACCTTCCAGCCATGGGATTCTTGAACATCATCCTCCACCAGAATCCAGCTTAGAAAATGCTATATCAAATACCTCGTTGTAGTGCTCAACAAAATGCACTTCCAGTCCTTCTGTAATGAATCCAGCAAGGTCGTAATAATCCTTCTTATTCTCTGATGGCAGAATGATGCAGGTGACGCCTGCCCTCTTTGCCTGCGGGAGAACAACGGGATGGAGGCTGTTGAGTCCTAGGAATCCATCCACCTCCTAGAAATACCCATTTTAGGCAGCAAGAACACAAAGAGTTGTTCAGGAGCATGATCCGCCCTTATTCTGCAAGGCGATTCCTTACAGATGGCACTAAGGATGGATGATGTTCTACATCTCCCTTAGTTCCACCAGTCCAGTAACTGGATCACCACAGATGCTCTTGCAAGGCTGGGGTCCTGTCTCCTTCCTCACAGCCAGAGACACCCCCAAGATCCCCACGTCCCCCCAGCAGGTTTCTCCCAGTACAGCAGTGACCACTGTGGTTGTGACAGTCACTGCAGAGCCCAGGGCACAGAGACAAGAGGAGAGCTCTCACCGCAATTGTTTTCTCCTTGATTCCACCAACGGGAAGAATTTTTCCAGTTAATGACACCTCTCCAGTCATGGCCACATTCTGCCTCACTGGACAATTCATGGCCAGTGATAGCAAAGCTGTTACTATGGTACACCCTGCACTTGGTCCATCCTTTGGTGTTGCTCCCTGGGTAAAAGAGAGCAAATCATCACAACCTCCTACCTTTAGCTCATTTGTGTTTAGCAACACCAGCAAAAACCAGAGCATGAATCCTTTGAGGCTTTTTGTAGGCCTAAGCCAACCATGAAAACAAAGTACCAGAGGTGAGCAGCACAAAAGGGAGAGAGCATCAAGAGATGCAAACCAGTGAAGGACAAACCTGAAAATCACTCAAGGCAGAAGAGAACATTCACTTTAGAAAGCCCAATAAAATCTAGGCCTGAACTAGTGCCAGACTGGATTTATCTGAGATCAAACTCAGGCTGACAGGAATGCTTTCATGGGATCCAGAAGAAGATGCCTTTATCCCCCTCCCCGGTTTTACCGCTAAAAGGGTACCCTGCACACAAATGAAGTGCTTCCCAGCTTCATGTCTAGGGGAGCAAGCTGCCTGGCTGCTATGCATGCTCTTTGTGCTCTGCATCAGTTTACCTCTGGCACATGCAAGTGGATATGGGAAGACATGAGGAAGTCATTGTTGGGGTCCTTCTGCATCAGAAAGGCTCTTGCAAATGTGTAAGCTATCTTGGCACTCTCTTTCATTACGTCTCCCAGTTGCCCCGTTACTTCAAGGGACCCATCCTTGTTTTCCTTGTCTTTGGGTCGCCTCAGGGATGTTTCAACAAACAGAGTGGAACCTCCTAAAGAAAGAAAAGACAAAGCCAACACCCTGAGAAAAAGTTGAAAGGAAAAATGAGAAGGTTTTAGTGATGCAGAAGCAATGGCAGGAGTTTGGAACTGGGGCTCTCTGCTGAGACATCATTTCCCTCTTCAATTCCACCCAGTGTCAATTAGAGGACGCAGGAGTCATATCCTCTGCTGTATTTCCCCAAGTTCCTAGGGAAGTAATGCAGGGAAGCCTCAGCCCTGCCTTAAGTCAGAATGGCACCTCCTGCTTTTAAGGGAGTAGACAAGGTCTTGTCCTCTCTGAACAGGCTTATGCCTTTAGTCACTGCTGTTCCCAATGTATATGCTTCATATGGGATATGGAGCATAAAGTGAAAATGTGCTGGCCTGAGGCTAAAATGAACCTGGGGAAAGGGAATAAGAAAGGGCCTCTTGTTCAGGGAAGAAGGAGTCAGGATCTAAAAAGGCCACATGAGTTAATGGTGCTGGTAGAAGTTCACTGGCTTCAGTTTGACTATCATATTCCATCTGGAAGATCATAAATGTAGGCATTAACCCAAGTCATTCTGTCTCACCCATCGCTGTCCAGGCCAGACCCATCACCACTCCTGGAGGAGTGGTTTCATACATGCGATCCACAGTGAAGATGGGCTTTCCTACAAAGTCCTGCAGGTTCTCAGGTGTCACTTGCACCGTCTCTGCTTCTCCACTCACAATCTTATAGGCGGATTTCCTCAATACCTGGGTGAGACAGTGATTTCTTTCTGTAGGAGGAGCTGAGGCTGAAGCACAATGGTCACGGTGACACACAACTTTCCCCTCACCTTTTCCACTTGTTTCTGCAGATTCCTCACCCCGCTCTCTCTGCAGTACTGCTTGATGAGCAGAGTCAGGACATCGGATGTGATTTTGGCTTTGTTTTCATCCAAGCCACACAGAACTCGTGCTTGAGGGACCAAGTACCTCTGAAAGAAACAATGCCCCGCATCCTTCCCTTAGTTGTCTGACAAAAGCCTGATGGTTCCAATTCACCACTTCATTATGCCCAATGCCATTTGCTGGAATCCACAGCCCATGGAACACTGGAGTTCCTTTAACTGGGTGTTCAAATCAGAGGAACTCTGTCCAAAATGCCACATGTCTGGGTTTTTCTGGACACAGCTGCATGTAACTATTTAAGCCTGAATGTGAATTATCAGATGTGATTAAACAGTGCATCAGTGGCTTCTCTTACCTCTGCAATTGCAAGTTTCTCTTCTGCTACGTATCCTGATACGTTGATCACTTCCATTCTATCCCGCAGCGGTTCTGGAATGGTTTCTGTTACATTGGCAGTACAAATGAAAAGAACCTGGAAGCATTACAAGATCCTATTAAGGATTTTCATTAACCTGCTGCTTTACTCAAAGCAACAGTCCTTCAGATGTGTGTTTTTCTGTCTGAAAGGCGGGAGCACTCGTTCTCAATCCCGTCTAACTAAACATCAGCATCTTTTCATGGACAGGAGATCTCTGCAGTGATTCACATTCATACGTTCCAGCTCCATGGCCTTTGCACAAGAGAGAAATACCTTTGATAGATCCACAGGAACATCAAGATAATGATCCAGGAAGTTCGAGTTCTGTTCTGGGTCCAAGAGCTCTAGAAGAGCTGAGGATGGATCCCCCTGATATCCTCTTCCTATTTTATCCACCTATGGGAGAAAAACCTTAAAAGCTCCAGGAAGTTTTAGACCACAATAAATTCTCATGCGAAGATTCTTCCATGGCTCCATCTGAAAACCTTCATGTGTCTGTTCAGAAACAGCCACTACCAGCCTGGCAGTTTTGGGGCATTCACCCAAGTCCCCACTAGGCCACTACATGAGCATAACACACCTGAGGAGACACAGATTTTAACGGTATTGTAGAGGAGCACTACAAGGACTACAAGGTGCTGCCTTGTATCGGTTCCCTAATATGTGAGCCCAGAAATCCTTTTTACTCTGCCCAAGGTGCAAAGTGCCCATGCACAGGTGCTTGTCTCAGCTCTGGTAGCGACTCTGCTGCTTTCACAGAACCACAGGCTCCCTGAGGCTGGCAGGGACTTCTCAAAGGCATCTGCGCAGAGAAGCTGTGAGGGTACTCGGAGAAGCTGTGGCTGCCCCATCCCTGGCTGTGTTCAAGGCCAGGCTGGATCTGGAGGAGCTTTAAGGTCCCTTCCAACCCAAACCTCTCTGTGGTTCCATGATCTTGTCCAGCCCCACTGCTCTGGATGCGAGCACCTAGAGCCAGCTGCCCAGGACCATGTCCAAGGTTGTTGCCTCTTTCAGGGTTCTTCATGTCCTCAGGAGAGGCCAAACCAGGGCTGCTCTCCATTGCTTTTTCTCCTGAGGTATTAACTAGATGGACGTAACAGTTTGCTACTGCAGCCAAAACAAGGCTCTTCACCACCACCACTTTAGAAGTGCCATGACCTAAGGGTTTCATTACCTGTCAAATCAAGATATTAATTGGTTCCATTACACTGCAACTCTTCACCCAATGTCTTGGTCCCTCTATATTATTCCCATCTTCTGTTGGTCTTTCCCAACCATGGCACACAAGGAAGCTAGAGATAACTTCAGTCTATCCCAAACACCTGCTATTATGTCCTGTCCTTATTTGATTTTCCACAGGCTGGTAGCCCTGACTCATTTATTCTCAAATCAGACCACAAACTGTCTGTAAGCATCTTATTCCTTAGAGTCTTGCTTTAGATCTGCTGAGAGAGTGACTCTCTCTGATAATCTTTAGTTTCGTGCACATTGATGCACCCACACCGAGACAGGGAAGAGAAAACAAACAGGTCTTTGTGTCACTGTCACCCAAAGAGCTTGAGACCCCAGCAACACGTAATTAACAGCCCCAGAGCTGGGATTCTGGGGAGAGCTGCTGCTTCACTTTTCCTATTTGGGTCAAGAGTTGATCCATGAGAGAAAACTAGCAGAAAGATCAGATACATTACCTCATCGATCAGGATAAGTGGATTCTCTGTCTTGGTCTTCTTCAGGCACTGGATGATTTTTCCTGGCATAGCTCCCACGTATGTTCTCCTGTTTTATCAGAGACTGTATTTAGGGAACCATTGTAGAGTACACATCACACAACACAATGCAGCTGATGGAACAGGTATATCCTGCTGGGAAACAAGTCTACCCATCACCATACTAAGCACCAAGACCCATTGAGTCTGTTCCTAGTAGAGATCAGACATGAATTTTGGCAGTTTTTATCTTTAGTTTTAACCACGTTTAAATTAGAGGGAAGAAAAGAGGCAATGCTGAGAACAGAGCTGTTTGAACAGTGACATCTGAACATGTGAATGAGCCTGTTCAATCTGCCACTATTATCCAGTGCTGGCATCTATAGACAGACATGAATTAGCAATTGACATTAGTCCAACGCTTTTGGGTAGCTCACACAGCTTTTCAAAGATCTTCCATAAGCATACACAAGAAACAGAGAGCAACTGTACTTAAGAGACACAAACAGGATTTATATTCCAAACTCCACCCTTTGCTCTCCTTTTTCTCCTATATCTCAACTCCTGCCAGCAAGGGTTGGCAGAACAGAGATGTAAATTACATCAAGTTCAGCTGGGTTCCCATGCTGACCACATTAGTAACAAGTGCTGGATAGAGAAACTGCTCAGGTTACACTGACCTGTGTCCTTTTATTTCTGCTACATCCGTCATCCCTCCCACACTGAAGCGGAAGTACTCTCTGTTCAGGGCTCTGGCAATGGAACGGGCAATGCTGGTTTTGCCAACGCCAGGGGGGCCATAGAAACACAGGATCTTCCCCTGGGTGGACCCTCGCAGCTGGCTGACTGCTATGAACTCCTGCGGAGCAGATGAAGAGCCAGAGTGAACAGAGGGCAACTGCCCCAACACCAAAACACACTTACCAGGTCAAGCACCGATTACAGAATGAGCATCACACAAAACAGGTCCTCAAAGGAGTTGGGGAAGGCAAGGGGAGGAGCTAAGTAAGGATGCTGGTGCACCTCTTTTCCCTCTGGTTATTTACACAGTTTAGATGTCTCAGCTTCCCTAACCACAGCAAGCACAGGTGGGATGGGGCATCCTCAGGCAAAAGTGACAGAAGTCAGGGAACAAGGCAAGCCTGAAACCCACCCTATCTGCTTCTTGTGAGGGCTGTATTTCAGACTACAAACCCTTCAGCATCCAACACAGCTCTAGGGATAGGTAAAGGCTGGGAGGCAAACATGCCCTTTGCTAACTTCTGCCCTCTTCATCTTGCAGTTCTGTGTGTTTCGAAAGGCAGCATCTTTGCCAGGCAAGCAGAACCATTGCAATACTCATTGAACAAATGGATTAAAATAGAGACTGCTTCTCTTGGACATTCACCCACTTGCTCAGCACTCGGGAGCAAAGCAAATAAACTAGGAGTATATTGCAGTTTGAAATCAGAATATGACCGTTATTGCTATGAACAATTAAACACATGAACTGCTTACAGAACATTGTGTTCTTGCACACAGCTTTGTTTGATCCATGAATTAATGCAAATTCAATGGAAAGCTATAACCTGAAATACATCCAAACTGCCTGGTGCTAAGCAGAGTGTCAAATAGGCCACACTGCCTTACCAGGATTCGCTTCTTGACATCATCCATTCCATAATGATCCTCCTCCAGAACTGCTCGGGCTCTGGTCAGCTCCAGGTTCTCCTCACTACACTTTCCCCATGGGATGGATGTCAGCCAATCCAAGTAGTTCCGTGTGACACTGATGGAAACACACAAATGAGGGTGATTTGACAACAATCAGCTCATGCTTTCCTCCTCTGCCTTCCAAAACAACCTCAGCCAGAACAAGTGGGATATAAGCTACTCATGGAACGGAGCCTATGAAAAGAACATTAATATCTGGGCAGTCATGGCTAACCTTTCATTCTGACCTTCACTCCCTTCCCCAAAATCAAAGCTTTTTTTTTTTCAGGAAGCTTTTGCTTTCCTGAGACAAAGAACCTCCAACACAAATCCAAAGACAAGACTCTTCCACACACGTTCCCTGCAGGATTTTGTGGTGTGGGGCTGATTCCTGTCTGAGGTTTCTCTTCTCTCACATCTCATGAAAACACCTAACTACAAGAGAGTGGAGCCAAAATGAAGGGCTGAAGGAATTGTAACATGTTTCAGGAGGGGGAACGAACACCACAGTTCTTATCCACAGCATTAAGCTGCAGGAGAAGACCTAAAATGATCAACAGGTAAACTACAGTGAAACAGAGGGGATTTGGGGAACAATCCCATAGCTCGGATGGGATCATGTGCTAAATTCAGGGATAACGACTATGACAAAAACCCAACAGGAACTCCTAAGGTATGAGCTTCCCAAATTGGTATTGATTTCTCTCATTCTCCCAAACACCCCTGACAGGAGAGGACACAGCCATGCACTCACTTGAATTCTGAAGAGTGATTATCCAGCAAACCCAACTTGTTCAGCTCTTCATCAATCACATCCATGACGTGTTTTGGCACCACCAAATCCTTTAGTCGCTCCCGGAATTTCTCTTCTATAGCATCCTTGTCCTCCTTTTCCAGACCCAGCTCTTTCTTAATGATCTTCAGTTGCTCTTGGAGAAGGTATTTGCGGTGGGTTTGCTTGATCTTCTCCTCCACCTGGACAAAGCAACAACCACAGTAACTGTTCTGTTCCTGGTACAACCCATCAAACGTCAACCAAATGCTTCCAAATACTTCTGTTATAACCTTTGCAGCAACTGAAAATGCTACTTGGAGACCATTTGCAGCACATTTTAATACAAAAAGTGACTCTATGACATACTCCAGCTCCCTCCACTGGCTGTGATTCAGTACTGTGAGGTTTTGTTTATGCTGGGGAGGCAAAAACCTGGGCAGAGTAAGCCAGATGTGATCTCCTTAGTGCCAGATAATGGGGAATAACCACTTCTCTCAACCTGTTGTCTACACAACTGCAAACAGAGACCAGTATGCACTCAGACTTCCTTGCCACAGGAGCTAATAAGAAGCTTCCTGTACATCAGGGCCTCAAAGTTCTTTCCAGCAAGGCTATTTCCTATCCAGTGGTACCCAGCCTGTCCTCTGGCATGGGATTATTCCAAGCCAGCTGTGGGACTATCAGTTGCTTTCTGCAGAACTTGAGGAGGTTCTTACTGACTCCCTAAGGGACACCACTGGCAGCTACATGCAATTAGGCTTTATAGTGTTGAGCACAACCTTTTCTGCCCAGTAAACTAGCTAACGTTTTTTCACGCACCTTGTACTGCATCCTTCCAGTCTGTAACATCCCAATTTGGTCACAAGAATACTATGGCTGCCCAGAACAAAGACCTTGCTAAAGTCAGCAGAAAATGGTCATTGCTATTTCGAATGGACCGTTGCTTTACTTTAAAATTCTCTGCTGGCTGCACTAAGCATCAGTGGTGGATATGATAGAAATACATACAAGGTGTATGTTACTTGAAAACCTTACCTCCCTTCCAAGACGCTGCTGAAGTTTGCTCAGCTCATATTCCTTCTTCAGGAGGGAAAGGGCTTTGTAAAGCCTTTTGGGAATCTGGAAAAGCAAAACACAAAATGAGTGTTCAGACACAAAACTGCTGTCAACTCCCAGGGAGAAATGGAGAATAAAAAGCTCCAACAGGCTGCCTGGGAGAAATCTCCAGCACCTGCAGATGAGGAAAGATGAAGCATGCAGCAGTTACACATCATGCAAGCAATGCCACCAATGATGCAGAACTACCTTTCCCTAAGGGCAACTTATTAATGACTTACTATAGCCTTCAACAGAAACCTAGTCACTGATACTACAGTATCATCAAACAGAGCACTGAAGTCTCCTCTGTACTGAGGCCTGGTAAAGAAACCATAACATGTAACAGCCACACTTCTGATTCAGCTACAACAGCTTTAGTTAAAAGCTTCATCTTACACTCGTTTCTTCCAGGATGTCTTGAAGTTCATGTGACTCTGCTCCTGTCAGTGCTGCACCCATGTCACTCAGATAGATAGGGTTATCTACCACACGCTGTCCAGCCTGCATCATCTGAAGTACAGACTCTCTGAAAAAAATGGTAATAAAACCCAAAGTGCTCTGTTAAAACTCATAAGGGAATATCTTTAGAGTTATTTACTTCTTATGACAGAGTAAAGAAATGAAACACAGCTCAGTTTCATAGCAAAGAACCGTTTCCTTAAAAACTTGGCTAAGCCAGCACTCAGTAACAAACTCAGTAACACATGCATAAATCACTTGATAAAAGGAATGATCCCGGATACATAAACCCAAACATATGGAATGCTATTATAAGACTTATGTAAAATTTTTGGGTGTCAGTATGCCAGGACTCTTCCTATGCTCATATTACATGGATCAGGCCATGATACTTGTTGCAATGAGCTTCACTTAGATCCCAGTCACCTGCCATAGGACCTATCCTGTGCCGTACCCAAAGCAGGCGGCAGAGGAAACACGTACCTGTACAGGGGGTTCAGGGCAATGATGTCCCGGATGGTTTTGACGATTTCTGCAGTAAGAGCCTATAAACACAACACAAATTTCATCAGCAAAAACACTGGCAAAGGACAAAGAACGCCTCAGTGCAAACACGACTGACATTCCCCAAACTCGCCAGGGCGGGAGCACAGAAACGCAGCCGCTGAGATGGTGTGCTGTGATGGTACCTGCTGTGGGGGCAGTTACTCCTCCCGGGAGGCAAGGAAAGGCAAGAAGGGCTATATAAGGCTTTAGTGCTGGTGTTGGCAGGTCTGGGGTAGTGGTTGGCCTTGGTGATCGCAAAGGTCTTTTCCAACCCACTTGATTCTAGAAGGTGGTTTTCTGCACACACAAAACTCAGCTGGTTCCTGGCCAGAAGATATGTTCAGGCTGACCACTCAGGCCGCCCTGCAGCAAAGACTCAGTCTGACAAAGGAGATGACACAGACTAAAGCCCAGCCCAGCCTCTTCATTCAGCAACTTTTGGAAGTGATCAGTTCTAAGGAACTGGGTTGTTGTCATGAAAAAAATCATTATTTTCATGTTAGCCCCTCATGCAGTGACTCTAGGAGAAAGGAAAGGTTTCTGAAGTGTGAAAGTAGAGCCTGATTTTAGAACTTTTCCTTTTAAGCAAGAAATGCAGGTGCAGCTCTACAGGCCAAGCTCAGGCTTGTAGGATTAATTCACTCACTTTAACCTCTTCTGTGATCTGAAAATCTTCATGAACCACATTCTCTACTTCTACCATGAGAACTTCCTGCGAGGGAGCAGCTACAGGATCTAGTACCAATTCCACTGCTTGGTCCTTTGCTCCAGGCTCCTCTTCAGCCTCCTTCTTGGAGCGCTTCTGTTTCCTTCGTTTCTGTTTGTTCTCAGGCTCCTCAGGCTCAACCTCTAGCTGCTTGTTTATACGAATCCTGAAACCCAAAAGACACCAGGTCCAATGAATTCCCCTCTGCTATGTGCAATTTTAGCATGAAAAGAGCCTAAGTTGTATCTGAAGTCAAACTGCAACCTTTGACAAAGGTGATGTTGTCCAGTTTTTGACAAGATGGAGCTGTTGGTCTTTTATTCAAAATAAGGCTTGATTTAGTATACAAGTGGTAATCAAGTGGTAGGTCCTGATTGGATTTACAAAGAGAATTTACAGGGAGCAAGTTGCCATGCAAGAAAAGTTAAGTGAGCACTGATTTAGCCTGTTGGGGGGTGAATGAGAGGCCAAGGGCAGCTGACTGCACCTTTATCATAAGTTGCTGGCTCAAACCAGGTGGAGAACCACAAAACCAGATTTCTGATGATAAAAAGAATACCCCTTTCGGCACTGGGAGGCTGGTGAGATGCGGCGGTAACACAAGCACTTACCTTCGGTGCCCCATGACTATCATACGCAGCTTGTCGCCAAGGTCCTGCATTTCATGAATCTGCACAAACGTTCCCATCTGGTAGATTTCGTTCAGATCCTCAACCACGTCAGATTCATTGCTGTTGAGGAAAAGAAATGGAGGAGATATTCAGAATCCTGAGTAAGCAGGTATGAAACATTCACTGGTTGGAGGAATCTAAGCTGGCCTCAGGAGCAAGAACACTGCACTTTACCCTGTCACCGCCATGCAGCCCCTTTCCAAACCACCCACCAGCCTGGACAGCCACAGAATCACAACTGCGTTGGGTTGGAAGGAATCTTAGAGATCACCAAGTTCCAACCCCCCCGCTACAGGTTCAGTTCCCCTCAGAAAACAGCCTTTTCTAAAGCAAGACTCAAGCTCCTGCAGTGCTGGTGGTGGCTAGGAAAGCTGTCATAGGAAGAGATGGGCTGGTCCAAGCCTATCACAATTCCTGTAACGCTACCCAAGGCAGGGAAATTCAGATCATGGCTTTTTGTGTAAGTGCAGCCTAGCCATGGAAACAGCTTCTTAAAAGGATCAAGAGAAACTACTTACTTGTCATCCTTTTTAAGAAAAACACCAGCATACGGCTGGGCGAGACGAACTTTCCTCCTCAGCAGCTCAACCAGCTTCTTATTTTTCACCTGGGACAACAACAGGTATGAAATCAGGGATCCATTTTCCGTAAGCTTTGCACCCTCCCTGTGTAAGGCCAGGCATGGGGAAGCCCTGACTGATTCTCAGGGAAGAGCTTGTGCCTAAGAGCTCATCTCAGTCTCCCCTCGGGCAGGTTCAAGCCATTCCCCTTGGCCTGTCCCTACATCCCTTGTCCCAAGCCCCTCTCCAGGTTTCCTGCAGCCCCTTCAGGCACTGGAGCTGCTCTCAGGTCTCCCCTTCAGGAGCCTTCTCTTCTCCAGGCTGCCCCAGCCCAGCTCTCTCAGCCTGGCTCCAGAGCAGAGCTGCTCCAGGCCTCGCAGCAGCTTTTGACAATGAACAGGATGATCGTGACGGAGCAGCAGGAGCAGTACCACTGCTGCTGGCCTGTCCTCGTCTTGGCACACCTGCTTTAATTCTGCATAATGCCTAAAAGCACTGTGCTTGCGCGTGTCAGAGGCATTAAGTGAAAGGAGAAAAGCATTCCACGTTCACTGGAGAGACTTTATATTACCAGGAAATAAAGTATCAAATGGCAGCACAGTGAACTCGCAGGGTAAGAGAAAGCATTTAACAATTATCTCAATGTAAGACACATTTACAATGACTTGTACATGAAAGTGTCACGAGGGCGTGCCTGAAGAGCATCATAATATTTAGTATTTTCCTCACCCGACAGGTCTATAAGGGCACTAAAAGTTGCACAAATTAGATCTGGACATGCAGAAAAATACCGTCAGAAGTACCATCACGATAAATAACAGTGCAGGACCGGGAAGATCCTGATTCAGCTCCTGCTCCATTGACTCCAAATCAGCTCGGTGGAATGCGACTGAGGTGTAAAACTAGGAGTACCTGTTGCTAAACAGCTCCATTTCAGGGGGAGAAGGGATGTGGGGGCTGGGAGTCCGAGTCACGTACAAACATAACTGACAGAACATAAATGTAGGGCTCCTAAAAGCCACAGCGGGGTGCGATCACGCTCCCAGACCTCCATCCCTCTGGCAGTGCTGCTCCACAGCAGCGGCAGGCTCCCTCCGCTCACAAGTGCCGTTGCTGGAGCCGTGACCCGAGCCCTCGAGGCTAAGCCAAGGACACATCTGCTCAGCCTTGAGCACGAGAAGGACCGTGCGTGCCAGCGAACCGCTGCTGACCTTCCCCGCCACAACCGGCTCTGATGCAACACCCGCGAAACCCGCAGCACAAAGCAGCCGCTACCCCCGCGGGCTCGGGCTGCGACGCCGAGACGCCTGCAAAGGGCAGGGCGCTGGGGAGCAGCGCACCCCGCAAAGGCCAGGGCCGGACTCGGCTCCTGCGCTGCGTTCATCCTCCAGGACGGGGCCACCGCTCCGCTCCCCGGGGCCCTCACCTCGATGATCTTGATGAAGCGCGGGAACACGGGGTTGCGCGTCACGGCGATGAGCGGCACGTTGGGGAAGTGCTCCGGGACCATCAAGGGCGTCAGCGCCGTCATGACCGGCCCGGCGCCGCCAGCCTCCCCCCCGCCGCCGCCGCCGCCCTCCTCCCCGCCGCCTCCTTCCATCGCGTCCCCCCCCGCCAGCCCGCCGGGGCTGCGCTGCTGCCATGGCGGAGCGGTGCTGAAGGCGGCGCGGGCCGGCGGTGCGGGGCCCAGCGGGGCCGGAGCGGGCGCGGCGGAGGCAGCGGCGGCCAAGAGGCGGCGCCGAGCGGGGCCGAGCAGCGCCGGCCGCCAGCGCCCGCACAGCCGCAAGCAGCGGGCGGCCGCCATGCTGCCGTCCCGCGCACCGCCGCCACTTCCGTCCCCCCGCAGCGCGCAGGCGCGGGGCGCGGGCGGTGCGTGGCTGCGCGCACGTCCCGGCCCCCGCAGCGCGGCCCTGGGTGCAGCTGCGCGGAGCGGCCGCTGAGGGGCGCTGTGGGCGGGGCCCGGCCCGGCCCGGCCCCTCAGCGCGGAGCCGGCCCCGGCTGGGAGCGGAGAGCGCTCGGCCCCGCGGTGCCGGCCTTGGCGCTGCCGCAGCGCAGCGAGGCCCCGGCGGTCGCCTGGGGGTGGCTGCGGCCCGGCCGCTCCGGGTCATCTCCGTGAAGGGAGGCTCCACTCCTCCCTTGGCAGCCGGCGCGGGCACCCTCCCCAGGAGCGTTTCCTTGTGGCCGGGGGGAGCCTCCTGGGTGCGGGCGGTGCCGTGGCCTCCGGTTATTGCCCACGCAGAAGACGGCAGCAGGCAAAAGCTTTAGGGAAAGGCCTTGTGAGAATCAGAATTCAGTGTGTGAGCCGCGGCCCCGCCCGTGGAGATAAGGAACGCCGAACATCATGCTGCGAGTGCAGGTCATGGTCCCCAGGGAAAGCAGTGGGAAAGAACCGTCATGGAAAAGCACTGTGGAAAAGAATTCCCTTTATTGTTGAAATACGCGAATGCTCTTTATGAACACCAGCACTCGGAGCGGACAGGAAGAGCCCTCGGGAATTACACAGCCAAGCGCCCGGGAGCAGGGAGCCCGGCGGCGCCCATCTCCATCCCCAGCTCCTTCCCTGGGCAGGGCAGGAGGGGACATCCCGTTTCAGGGCAGTGTTCAGGGGCAGATGCACTGCCACACCAAGCACTGTGCACACCCCCAGCTGTAACGGGACACGCGGCCCATCACGGCGACACCCATCTTCTCCATGGGTTGTCTTTCTCAAAGCCGATTTGGAAGAGACGGGTCCTAATCCAAGAGCTCCTCATGTATGTATGCACTGAGTCAGCTGCTTCCTCCCAAGGGTTGCCCGTCTAATCATTAGGGATAAATCCATTTGCAAACTCAAAAGGTTTCTGCAAGTGGAAGCAGCAGGAAAGACGCACAGACTCTCACCTATCTGACCATTTAAAAGGCTGATCAAATGATCTAATGCTTTCAGTTATCTGGTTTTGAAGGCTGAGTTAGAACAAGGCCAGCACTGGGTGTGGAAGGAGCACAAGCGTACTCGCATTGAGCTCTGCAAGCCTGCCTCCGTGCCAGGTCTGATGCAGGGAGCATGGAGGTCCTTGGAACGCGTCAAAGTGGAGACGTTTCCCTACACATGGAGAAGTCCCTGGGTCAGCAGCAAATACACCTGGAAACCAGCATGCGCTGAGCTCCTTCCTGGGGAGCTTTGGAAGACTCATTACTGGGATGAGGTAAAATTGCCTCTGTTGCTTTAGGGAGGGGATTAATTGGGTGAACCAAGGTGGCCTTTGCAGTGAGATATGCAGCCTTACAGCCTGAGAGTTCACTAGTGCCTTTCCTTCTTGGATTAGCTACAAAACAGTTAACTCTGTGTGTACATATGTCTGTGCACGTGTCCCTTTCATATATATATATATATATATATAAAGAGAAGTGTGTATATGTATGTATATATATATATATGCAAATTCCTGACAACACTTTACTGCTGGGGTACTGTAAACAGGTAGACAATCCCAATCAGAAATGGGTTAACAACACAGGTAAGCACCACAGCTAAAAACTAGCAGCTGAGTTCTGAAATTCCCCATGGGACAGTGGTTTGCAGTACTTGAAAATGAGGCCCCTGCTTGGTTGTGCTCTCCTAATCTTGTGCTGAAAGCAGGAAATCACCAATGGCAAGGCTGGGAGGGTGCTACTTTGTGGGAACATGGTGATGCAGCATGGGATGGAGAGCCCCTTTTGTCATATGCTTACATGTCTGCTAACAGCAACTGAACACAGCTTAGACTCCTGCTGAGTTTTCTTAAAGTATCATTAGGATCCTTCAAGGTAGCTCCTAAACATGATCGGGGGGGAAGGACCCTTTGCAATATCTCTAAACCAGAAAGCACGTGCATATATTATAAAGCCAGAAGGGACCCTTAGGATCATCTAGTTCAGCTGTCTGTGTAACCCAAGCCATAGGACTTCCCAGAATCCATTCCATTTGAGCTAGAATCCAATCCAACAATCTTGTCTTCCGATTCATCGGGTTGCCCTTTGCACACAGGAAGTCTCTTCGGGATCAGAATTCAATGCTTCCTTGAAAAGTTGGACAAATAGTCTGGAAAGAAAGAAAAGAAAACCAAGATGCGGTTCAATGTGGATCAGTCTGGATTCCTGACAGTAACCGACTGCACAAGCACAGGCTGGGAAGTGGCTGCCTAGGCAGCAGTTCTGCTTAAAATGATGTAGGGATTGTCAGGTATTACCACTGGAGTGCAGTCAATGTTATCATGCTGTTGTGGAAAAGGAAAGCACTTTGTTGGGTTTCATAAGCAAGTCTGTTCGTTATGAAGGTTCAGACTCACGTCAGCTGAGCTGTGTTAATGATAAGCTAGTGCTGTCTGAGCCCACTGTAGATACAAGCTAGTGCAATGTATCTTCAATCTCTTTGATTAAGATCCAGTCTTTAGATACGGCCATCTCATCAAAGTAAGAGTCTAACCTCACTAAGGTTTAAGGCAAGATGAACAGACTTGGATTTGCTGTAAGTATGCATCACGGACAGTTATCCTGAGCAGCTGATGCATAGCATGCTGTTGAACTATGGGAACTTGAGTCTACGAGCTAAATCTACAGGTACACGAAATATTCTCAGCACTAAGAAATCTTTAGTTGGATTCTTGTGTCAAAGTTTGGTTACTCCACTTTAAAAAAGATGTGGAACAGCAAGGAAAAAGTCCAAAGGAGAGGAATGTTGTTACCTGTGAGGGTATATGGGCTCTGTTTAGTCTAGAAAGGAGAAGAGCAGACATTATAATAGTATTCACACACGATAAAACATGCTGCACAGAGGAGGACAGTGATTCGTTATCCTGCACACTTCCCCCTGCTAGAGCAGAGCTCCTGTCAGAATAAGCAACCTACCTCCCGCAGTCAGGAAGCAGCCTCCTGCCTTAGGCCAACTCCTGCTACATGGAGCTGGACATTCATGTGAAAGGGATGCACTTGTGCATTTATCTCACAGCAGTCATCCTGCCCATCAGAATAGATGGGGAATGTGGCAGCACCAGTACAGAATCCTGAAGGACCAGAAAGAGCCTCAGGATCTGGCTTTGGACATCTCAAGAAATGTGTCTTAGGAAGTTTTGTTGGTGCCGTTGTGTGGTTGTGGTTGGCAAAGTTGACTCCAGTTCTTAACTATGAGGTCTTCCTTCCCAAGTGAGACCCACTTAGGTGCACCTCTGAGGGTATGGATAGGTCTTCTGGATGAAAAGTTTCAGTGTGGAAAGTCCAGTTAGAGGGGTTTAAGTGAGATGCTGGCTTTGGAATAATGAGCAGACCTCAAGTAAAAGCTGCCCAGTTCAGATAGTTCAGCTGTGCAGCAGGAGGCTGCTTGCTGCTGTTTCTGAGCTCAGAAAGCTGTCCTAAAGCAGGACAGCTACACTGTAGTAACCCCAAAACTGGCTCTTTTACATCTTCCTGGCTGTGCCTAGACATGCATCTTCTGGATGTTCCTGGAGCAAGCCTCGCTGGTCCCATTCACTGGAGTGAGAGATCCAGGCTGTGATCCTGGCCATACCAGGCAAGAGGGACAGAGCATGGATGAAGCAGGTCCCTGCTTCTTGCTTGAGGCTCTAAGATGTTTCAGTCATCATGTGGGCTTATTTCCAAGTGGGTTAAACTGAAGCTGAGCTCCATTTGGTATGAACTGAGGAATTTATCCTGAATTTATATGTTTTGGGTCTGGCAAACTTGTACAGGTGCTGAGAAGTGGCTGGGTCCTGCCTATTAAAGATGAGGAGCTGTAGAAAGACAGAGGGATTTGGAAGCACATTCTGGAGCAATGCGACTGAAGGGAATTCACTTCTGGCAATAGCCAAAGATGAACAAAGGAACAGTTTCCTCAAGAGTCTTATGATGAGGAGTGAAACTGCTGAGCAGATCTGGAGCTGGCAGGCATGGGGGTACCACCCAGCCGCTCAGGTGGGCAAACTCTTCCTCAACTTTGCATTTCTCCTTCTGGTTTCACCAAGAGGAGAGCAGCTTCCTAAAGAGAAATGAAGTTAACTGGTGTCCGGGAGAAGCGAGAGCTGTTCCAGAGGCTGAATAATGGGATATAATGAATTCTTTAATAGTTTGCTGCTTTCACAGTCCTTCAGCAGCTTCCACTACTGAAAAGCCTATTGACCCCTATTTTTGCTACCAGCCAACACAGGAAGCCCTGTCCCTGCTGTATGCTCCTTCAGGAGCTGAGTGATTAGGATCTGCAGCCAGAAGGGTTTCCAGAGGAGTGAGAAGCTCTCAGGAAGCATAATCTGTGCAAACAACAGGCCTGTGAGCAAGGAGAACACTGTTTCCCATAACCACTCTTGCCAGCGAAGGGCTGAACAGGAGTGCTGGGGCTCTCCAGACATCTCCAGATGGCCAGTGCTAAATGCTCTAATGTGCTTGGGAGAAGGCACTGACCAAGTGAAGGCTTTGCAGCTCTATCCTGAAAGATGGAGTCATCATGGCAACGTTTTGGTGCCAGTCTACATGTGGTGGTGTCCCCAGCCCACCTTGCCAGTTTGCTGTGCTCAGATTTTAGCTCAGAAATGAAGGAGCTCCTAATCCAACTCATTTACTGGGTCTTCTTGACTCAGGGCTAGCTCTTGGACCCCGTAAGAATGACTAAATCAGGCTTTTGTGGAATAAAACTTTCTTTGAAGTTTAATTTTCTCCTCTTTAATGCCAGTCAGAAAGAGATGGGGGAGAAAGAGGGTCAGGGAAGACTGCGTGTGGCAGAAGAGTCTGCATCTTGGGTCTTTCTCTGTCCTCCACTATGGGCCCCCCTTTCAAGTCTTGGCTTTCTAGAGCACTGATGTGCACCCTGCTGCCCAGCCTCACAGCACTGTCTCCCTCCTGGGGTGCCTGTGGGTGTTGGGCTGTGGGCAGACCAGGGGGGAGAGCTGCTCTTTCCCTGGCTCGCAATTACCGAGTTCGCAGTCCTGCGCGTCCAGCTCCTGCCGGGAGAGGTGCTCCACGATGCCGGCCCCCAGGGAGTCCCCCAGGACGTTGGTGGTGGTTCTGAGGCGGTCCCTGGGACATCAGGGAGAAAAATACAACAGAGCTGCTGAGGAAGAGCCACGGGGATGAGGCCTGGTCCCAGAACCACCTTCAGTGGGACTTTGGAGTCACTCTAATACCTGACACTTCAACACTGACAGGAAACTGACTCCCAAACAGCCTTCCCTGGTTGACGGCCCTGAGCACAGGCTGCACATTCCTTCCTGCTCCATTGCATTCCCAGTGCAATATTCCTTCCTGCTCTATTGGCTACAAACCAGCAATACAAGGTAGAGAAAAGAGGAAACACTGACAGGGTACCCCAGAGTCAGGATTTGGTTGTGTTTGGGAGAGTGAGGACTGCACAAATGGCTTCAATCTCGATCTAAGAGCAGTCCTGTGAAAGCATCGTCCCAAGGTTTAAATGGCCAAGAAAGCTGGGATGGGGCAGAGTAGCTGAGGAGCTGCATCCATCTAAGCACTCCTCAGCTTTGTCTCATCACACTTCCCGTGTTTGGTGGCACAGAACCACCACTGTGCACTGTGAATTTGCTTATTATTGGCACAACCTGTCCCTGCTGTCTGGACAGTTTCTGGGTGCCTTTGAAGGCTAAAGCAAACTAAGGACATCGTGCTGGGTGAGCAGGCTGATGCCTTGGGTCACTGAAATACATGGTGGAGACTCCAGCAAGGGTCCCATGGACACAAGTGTGGTTTAAGCTTAATGATGCCAGTTATTGAACCTGCTTTTAGCAGGGATCCTGGGAGTACAGAGGAACTCCATAAGCACTTGGTAGGGGCACACAGCAGCGTGTGCTGCTGAGCAGAGAACTTACAGAAACCAGTCCACAGCGATGATCAGTGTAATGTCTTCAGTAGGCAGCCCCACTGATGTCAACACTATCACCATTGTCACCAGTCCTGCCTGGGGAATACCTGCGGCTCCAATGCTGGCTGCTGTGGCAGTGATGCTGGAGGGAACAGGAGAGCACAGCTATCAGCAAAGGGAAGAGGTGGTCACAGTCGCAAAAGCGTCAAGAAGTAGCTCAAAGTCATCATCTACAGAACGCTCTGGCAGCCTTTCTGTGTCACCGAGCAGGATGGTGACACGTGGGACATGAACACAGCAGCCAAGCTCCTCCTGCCAGGCACCCATCCATAACAGACTGCTCACTGCAGCTCTAGCTAAGGGATGGCCCAGACCTGGGAATACAATAAGGGCTCAAAAGGAGGTGTAGCGCCACAACAGGAACCCGACCATACCTCAGATAAGGCAACAAACTGAAGCACTTCCAAAACTCTTTTTAAAGTCACCTTATTGTGATGATCTGCCCGAAGTCAAGTTCATAGTTGTTGACTTGTGCAATGAAGATGGCTGCAAGGGCCTCGTACAGAGCAGTGCCATCCATGTTAATTGTAGCTCCCACGGGCAGCACAAACCTCGTGATGCGCCTGTCCACACCGTTGTTTTCTTCCAGGCACCTGAAGGTGATGGGCAGAGTCGCTGAGCTGAAAGGAATGTACACAGCATGAATGGGGTATATGCGGACTTCAGAGGAGGGGCTGAGCCTCTGCCTGGTTTAAGACCTTACCCACCTGTGTTTTCACCCTGCCATGTGAGCCAGAGGCCAGAAGCTGCTAGGAGAAAGAACAGTCTAAGCAAGGCTTCCTCAGATAGGGAGCACGCTGCAGTTGCACGTTCAGACATGGCTTTCCTCAGGGGGCTGGGACAGGGCCTGTGTGACCCTGAGGCTGGGGATGTTGGGATCACACCAAAGGAAGGTGATGCTCGAGGATTCAGGGTACATAGGACAGAGCCTCAAGACCAAAACTCCTCTGAGCCCTTGCTCACCCCCCTCAGTGCATAAGACAAGAATGACTCGTGTGTGAGTGTACATCTTGTGGAGAAAGCAGGTAATTGTCTCTGAAAGAGAACATGAGCAGCAAAAATGCTGCATGTGTCAGTGGGAGAAGACGTGGGAGAGACTGTTACTTGCCAGGAAGTGAATATAGCAAGAAACACAGACTTAGTGACACAGCAGCTACCTGCAGTCCCTTCTCTTGTACTCCATGGCACTGTGTCACTGAATGTATTGGTGTTTGTGCCTTTGCCAGGGCGTCCAGTGAGTTTAATGCAGCTGCATACAGTATGTGAGCCTGGGAGAGAGAAATGTGCTCATGTGTATGAGGGCATGTGTGCGATATGTGTATGTGTGTGTGGAATAATGCAGCACGTCAGCAGGAGTGAGACTTGAAACGCTGAGCTCAGCATTTCAGTGTCACAAAGTCACCACCATGTTTGGGAAGGGGGAATATGGGCCATGCACTGATGGCTAGAGGTGGCTAACCATAACCAACCCCTGAGCTGGGAAGTGGGAGTCTTTCTGCTCTCACAGTAGCTTGCCTGGAGCAGTGCAAAAAGCTGCTGGTGCTAGAAACTGTGAGAGCACAAGTGTGCTGCGCTGAGGGCAATGGAGCACTGAGAGGCAGCCCCAGAGTATCCCCACCAGCCCCAACCCTCCTCCTCTGCAGCCGTCATACCTGGAGGAGGTGCCCAGGGCTGTGATGAGGGCCTGCAGCAGCCCTGCAATGAATACCCAGGGGTTCCTGTGAGTGACGATGAAGTAGAGCAGCGGCAGGATGCAGAGGGCGTGAATGAGAAGTCCAACGATGACGGTGAGCGTGTACATCCCCAGCTGGCCGCCCATCACTGCCAGGTCATCCATCTCCAGGATCTTGCCAGCGATTAAGAACATGATCCCCACTGGAGCATACCTGTGGCGCAGAAACAAGGCCGATGCTCAGAACTGGCACCCAGCCTTCCCCACCAGCTTTCATACCCCAGTAAGCCAGCACACCCCAAGTGCTCCCTGAGCCCTGCCACTGGATGATACTGCTGCTTTCTGGAAACCTGGAGAGAGCTGGGACTTGGTCACCACACGGTCAAACCCAGCCCCAGCTCTTGTTGCACTGGCAGGGACCCCGTACTCTGTTGTGCACACAACTTGGGCACCAGGGGAGGTTTCCTCGTCCTTCTTCCACAACGCTCCTTGTGGAACTGATAGGGGAGGTTATGTAGAGGAGTGTTCAGTCCCTTCCTTTCCTAACAGAGCTTGGGATGAGAATGTTGAAACAGAGCACAGGGAAGTACAGGAGAAACAGGGAACTGGGTGGTAAATGAGATAGTGTCCTATAGGCTCTGGGTAATCACATTTAGGGAATAGGAACTTATAGAGAATCCATAGCTGGGGTAGCAAGGACTGGGCACACCAACCCCTGTGAAAGCAGCCATACTTTCCATTCCTTACAGCTTTTTTTCCCCCTTCCATAACAATGCATCTCATGAGCAGCAGTGAGGCTCCACCGAAGGGCAGCCATAACACAGGCATGGAGAATATCATGGGCACTACACTAAACATGGGCAAATCACTGGGCCAAAGAAAACCCCAGCTCCACGGCCTCACCTCTCAGGGCTGGGCCTCTACAGCTCAGGAGCTCACATGCAGTTCATGCACAAGGCTCAGAGGCCCACATGCCAAACTCCAACTTAGCCTCTGGAAAAGTCTCAGGACAGGATTTCACAAAGATTTCATTTCCTCTGACCTTCGTCCTCCTCGGCTGCAGCTGAAGACCAGCTCTGCCCAGGAAAACCAGCTCCTGGGAGCCAGTCTGCAGGCTGGGGCTTCAGGAAGGAGCCTGCCTTCTGTACCAGCAGGAATCTCTGCAGACACTACCTGCCGTGTGGCACAGGCAGCTTGCAGAGTGTAACCAAGGTTCTAGACATCCACAACCTGCCTTTCCTCACTGTAAGAGAGTGCTAAAGGAGGGGCCACCACTGTGAGAGGGTGCTAAAGGAGGGGTGTTGAAGGCACCTTGAAATCATCTCTGGGAGCAGTGTGCAGGTTTCACCGCGCTCGCGTTCTCCCTTCTGTGCCCTCTTGTCTCTTCTTTGGAAAGTCAGACCCCAAGTTCTGGCTCATCCATGGAGGAAAAGGTCCCCAGTGCTCTGCTATAAGCTCAGCGTTGTTCTTCCCCCTTGTGCCTTTCTGTGTAAGGCCTGGCCCCACATGCTCAGGGTGTTGCTCTGGGATACAGGACTGTGTCTAGAAGACTACGGAAAGGAAGCTGGAGTGATCTGCAGTGGGAGAGGGTGCGGGGGGACAGATCCCTCCCCTGTCAGACATTTGCATGTATTCTGCCAGCTCCACGTCTCTCCTGTCTCACAGTACCTACCACAAACTCCTATCTAGACCTTGAGCCCCAGGTAGGTAAAGGACTTATAATAACAAGATTTGGTAAAATGCTGCCTTCCAGAGAAGACTCAGCTCAGCACCACATAGCATGTGCAGCCTGGCACAGCTGAGGGTCAGAATCTGGGAGACCTCAGATTGAAGGGCAGGAACTTGGAGCTGACTCTGTCAACACAGCTCAGCTCTCAGAGCTGATGCAGGCAGCCAGCACCCTGAGTAGCAGGAAAGTGGCAAGAGGTTCCTGTGATTCATAGCTAAGGCTCCTGGAACACAGCTGGAATGAAAGCTTTTGGTGGGAAAGCCTCACACCCTACCCATGTTGGTAAGGCTAAGAGATCTTCCATTCCAGCTCTGCTCTTCCAAGGATGTTTCCAGCAGCCTCAAGGAAAGCAAGTCCTGGGAAACCTGCTATTTCTAAGGTAAAACCAAAACAAAACAGGAAATGAAATGTGAACAAATATCCCATCCAGACTTTTCCCTCCAGCCTGATGGAGCCAAAGGAGAGCTGTGCCCATCTGCTTTCCCTGTGCATGGCATCCTTAAAGCACCCCCACTTCTCATCAGGTCAGTGGAAACTGCACCTGCAGACCTCCTGCTCCAACCGGCCGTGCTCCTCACCAGATGATAATGGCCACCAGCCTCATGATGGCTTCGTTGAGGCAGTTAAAGAACTCCCGCAGGGCCCGTCCCTTCTGCTTCATGCTGCCGATCACCAAACCGAAGCACATGGAGAACACTACCAGCCCCAGCGCGTTCACCCCATTGGCTGAGCCCGGGATGGGAATGACTTCTTCAAAGGTCAGCACCTCGGAGATGGTCCCCAGGGCATGAGTGACGTTCTCCAGGATGCCGGTGACGTTCTCGGGCGCAGGGATCGGAGTGCTCGTCACCTCTGCGGTGACATTGCTGCTGTGGAGGACGGTTCTGGTGAACACCCTGGTGCTGTACTGCGTCTTGTACTGCAAAGACACAGGTTATCAGCTGGGCTCACGGGTCCTGCTTCAGGAGCTCAGGACAACAGGCTCTTGCATCTCTTCCTAAAGAGAGCACTGCAAGTTCCTGCTGACCTGCGTGGGGACCTTCCCTGCTCTGTTCTCAAGCTCCCCATATGGCTTTCATCAAGTTCACAGACGTGAAGGCCAAAAGAGACCATTGGAGCATCTCAAGTCGCTAGGACTGACTTCTATTCTGGCTTCTCTGATAACCCTTTGGGCTGCTTCCAAGGGCACTAGCACTACAGAAGAGACAAATCCATGGAGAATCTGCTCCCATTTCACTGCCAGTCCAAGACTGCACCATGAGATCACAGAAGCTTGAAAAGCTTGTGTGGGGATGCTGTAATACAGCCTAATGACTGCTCCTGGAGCAGCCACACTGTGGGAGGTGTGAAGGTAGTATGAGGGAATTGCTACTCCATCCCTCAGAGAACAAAGTTGGAGCGTGGTCTAGGGCGCAGGGCGCAAAGGGAAGTGACAGGCCAGGTGGGATTTCATACCTGTTTGAAGCAGGCTTCTACCAGGTTGGGCGGGAACATGTTCCTGCAGGAGGTAAGACAAGGGAAGAGTTATTGTCCTGTTTGATTAGCAAGAAAACAGGGGCTTCCTGGGCAATGCCTCTGTCCTGGAGCAGTCTCAGGTCACAGCTCCCCCGATGCCAGCTCAGAGGGGTCCTTTCTGTCTGACAGAAGATGGGAATATGCCAGCCTGGAGCCAGGCACCCTCCTGCATCTTTGCAGACTGCAGAATCCTGCGAGAATTCCAAAGAATTCTGTCCTGGGAATCATCACGTCCTCAATTTCCTTGGGTCAGTGAAGATGGATATTCAGAGTAGCCTTTGCTGGGTGAATTTCTGAAGGCATACAGTCATTGATAGCTTTCATCACTTCTTTTGCTGAGCATGCCTTGGCCTCTTGCATTAATACCTCTAAGAGATGGGCTCTAGGCCAAGCATTCAACCTCAGAGTGGCAAAGCCAGTTAGCTAGACTGAGCTAGAAGTAGCAGGCTGGGCAAGACCCAGCCATAAACCTCTTTCCCTAAGAGGGAATGCCTAAAGCTGTGACGCTTCAAAAGGATTTTCCATGCAGCAATGTAATCTCAGTGGTATGATCTCAACACGAGACCATCTTGTTCACCTACCTCACCAAGTCCATGAAGGCATCTGTGGTCTGCACCTGCTCAATCCTGCCTTCTCGGTGAAGCTTGTCCTTGGATCCTTTCCCTGGGTGGATGATGATCACCATGAGGATGCCAATGAAGACTGCTATGATCGTGGTCACCATGTAGTAAACCACAGCCCGCATCCCCATCTTCCCTGAGGCTCTGCCATCCAGTGAGGCCATTCCTGGGGAGTCACACAGAGAGACAAGGTGAGGTCTGTGATCTTAGAGGGAAGCCCGAGGAAGATTCAAAGTGTGCAGGGCACACGCATGAGCAGGACGGGCAGCTGGGGTCTCCAGCCAGTGATCAGCTCCAGCTCTTTTGGACTGACACAAATGAACCTTTCCTAGGCTGGAGGAAACCTGCGGCTGACTTTGGGCAACAAACTTGTTGACTTTTGAGGTTACATAGGATGAAATCCTTGTTAATGCTCAAGTGTTGGGTGTTGGAAGCACGGCATTGTGTCCTCCCCAGTCTTCTGAGAAAGCACAAAGCCTTCTGCTTCTCCTCCCCGCTACTGAGCCAGCAGGGTGTGAGTGTGAATGATGTTCACTACAGCTGTGGGTTGAGGCTTGGCCAGCCAAGCCAATCCAGGCACCTCCAGCTGGGGTACTCCACCACCAGCAAGCACCCCTCTTTGCTGCTCACTGCCTTGGCTGAAAGAAGAAGCCACTTCTCACCTGTGATCAAGCTGGAGACAATGAGAGGAAGAACGAGCATCTGGAGCATGCGCATCAGCAGCTCACCGGGGAAGGAGAAGTACTTGATCTGGCGATAGGTCAGCTGGTAGGGCCGGAGGGAAAATGCCAGGATGATCCCTGTGGATCAACACAGGATGAGAATGGAAATGGGACAGTGTGACCCAGTGGTCTGTCCCTCAGTCCTACAGCATGGCTCTGCTCTTTCTTGTCTCCTTTCAGCTCCTCCCCTTCCCAAAGGAGTAAATGCTCTTTCTTTCTCTAAAAGGCTGTGATCCAGTTTTTACTCTATGCTCACTGTCTCCCTGTGCCATGCTTATATGTACAGGAGCCTCATGCAGAAGGTCTCTTTGTTGCTCTGTCTGCTTTCCTCTGGGTTCTCTTCCCAGGAAGCTCATGAACACAAAGATGCTGTGACCAGAGGTATGATCTCCCAACCTAACCCAAGTGTCACTGCACAGTTTTGAGGCTTTGTCCACCACCCACCTCTTAAAGCTGAGTTCAGACAGTGAGTTGGAGACACACAGCCAGGATCAAAAGCTAGGGACAAGGCACTATCTGCTGGGCAGATTTAGCCTGCATTGTATCACAGCCCTTTGCATCAGTTCCCCCTTCTGGTCCTGTCAGGCTGAAGCTGTCAGGATGAACCTGCAGAGCCCTTGTGCCTGTAGCCGTGCTCACAAGAACTCCTTCCACTGGAGCAGCTTGCTCCAAGCCCCTGTGTCCAACCTGTCCTTGAGCACTGCCAGGGACGGGGCAGCCACAGCTTCTCTGGGCACCCTGTGCCAGTGCCTCAGCACTCCAACAGTGACCATTCCTTCCTGCCCCACCAGCTCCATACCCAGCAGGACTGCAGTGATGGTGAAGAGGACGAAGGTGTTTCTCCTGAGGAAGCTCTTGGCACTGTCTGCCGTGATGCTGTGCATCCGCTTCTTGGCCCGCGCCGCGCGCTTCTGCACGGCCTGGCGCAGGCGCTGCACGCGGCCCTCGGCACTGAGCCGCTTGGCTGCGTCCTCGTTGAGGAAGAGGCTGTTGACGTGACTCTGCTCGCCCATGGTCCGTGTGTCTGCTCCGTCCCGCGGCGCGGCTCTGCCTGTGCTGGGCAGGAGAACAGCGTTGGGAAAGCGCAGGGTGCAGCACCCAGCTGCCTGCTCTGGGGGTCATCCCCCGGCACCCTGAGCAGGTTTACTTAGGTGTCTCTGCCCCTCTGCAAGGAGCACACCCCGGGCAAGGCATCTGAAGGGCTGCCAGGGTCTCGTCATGGCTGCTCTGGTGTCTCTGGAGAAGCTCTGGCCTCTGTAGCACCCAGCCTGTACCGAGAAGGGGTTTGTGGTGGCCCGGGCAGCCAGCAAAGGCACAAATCCCTTCACAGGGCAGGTGGGGGCAGAACCCGCACAAAGGGACTCACCTGCTCTTTATTCCAGATGTTTCTCCATCCACGTGCACTGGAAAATGGATTTTTGTGCAAACAAGAGGAAATTTCTCTTTGGAGATGGAAAAGCTCAGGGTGAGGCATTGGATCCCATGTTCCACCAAATGCTCGGCAGCCTTCCCGGAGCAAAACTTAGCCCACAGAAGGAGCTCAGCAGCAGAACTTGCTCCTGTGCTCTCCCCACCCTCTTGCTGACTTACTCCCTTTCTCATCTGCATATTTTGCAATGCAGTGGCCCCCTCCAAAGCACATTCCCTCTGCATCTCTGGCCTGAAATTGTGTAAGTGTTCCCTGTTGCATCAGCTGGAAGTTCCCAGTCTGCTGCAGCGTTATCAAAAGTACTCCTGCAGGTGAATGCTCTGCCAATGGCTTGGATTTCCCTTTTTGAGAGGAAGAAAGTGGCTTTTTCTCTTATTCATGGCCACTTCTCCAGGCTCCAGCCTGCCAGAAGCACTGCGATACTTGAGAGGGCACTTGTGGAGGTAACAGCAAGGCTGGACCAGGAAACACAGGATGTTTTGCAAGAAAGTTGAGTGTTGCAAAACTAATGCCTAGTTCCTGGCAATGAGGTTTCACAGGAACAGTGGAATTTGGGCTATTTTAGGGACATTAGTCAAAAGATGGTGAATGTCAAAGATGGGGAAGGAAGGCTCCTGCACCACAATTTCTTGTTGCCCGGCTCTTTGCAGATTTCTGTGCGGTTATCTTCTCATCTACCCAGGGAGAAGATGTCCTGGCCATGGCAGGAAAAGGCACTGCAGGGTGTGTGGAGCAGCAGAAACAAAATGCAATGTTCAGGTGAAGCCTTGATCTGCTCCTTGCCCTGCACTTCACTCTCTGATGGACAGAGCATCAGCAGCCAGCCCGTGCCCTGCTCCCTCTGCACTGACGCGGCTTTGTGGTCATTACCATGTCCAAGGGACATCAGCCGACGGGCACATCACCAGCCCCAAGGAAGCCAAGAGGCTGTGTGGCCAACCCAGCAGAGGAGAGCTCCGGTCTCCAGAGGGTTCAGGCTCCCCATTGGGACAAACCCAGTTGTCACTGCTCAGAGCAAATGGATGAGAGGCAACGATTGAAATGCTGGTGCCTTCCATGCTTGTCCCGCTATCGCTGGTGTCTGTGCAGGACAGCACAGGGGGGTTAATCTAATTAGTCAGGTTTCCTCCTGGGACTGACAGGATTCAGCCAAATTAGAAATGTCCATTGCAAAGTCTCTCCCTGGTTCACCAGCCTCCAGGGACCGAGGGAAGAATGGCAATGCTATCAGTACAGCCTGTCCTGGCCCATTGCTGCTAAAGGGATGACACTGGATAAGCACAGGAGAGTCAGATCCTTCCCCATAACAGCAGCTGCCCCAGGCCCCTGCAACACAATTCTCTCTGGTTTTTATTTATTCCTTGCTGAAAGCCAGCCAGAGACTGTGAAATAATCAGCAGTTGGAGCCCACTGCCTCTCTTGTCTCCAAGGAAACTCTGCTGTTGTGTTCAGCATCAAAGCCAGGAGGCTTTTCAAGGAGGGAATTCTCCACAGGTAGCAGCAGGGAAGCACCCTAAGGGGGAGGAGAGGGAGGAATCTCTGCAGGGGAGAAGCTTTGCACAAGTGAGGTGGAGGCAAGGGGTCACTGAGAAAGCTGCATTACTCCTTCCAAAGCAGCTTCTGGACAGCTCTCAAGTCCTGCTTGCTTTTGGGAGGACCATTGCCACAGCACAGTAGGAAGCTACAGTCCCTCCACTACCAGCTGAACAGAATAGGTGCTTTCCAGGGACTGTCTCTGCAAGGATGGCAAGGGAGCAGTGGATGCCTCTGCTCTCGCCTCCCTTTCCCCCATCAGTGCCTGTCAGGAGCAATGAATCCATAACTGTGCTATCAGCTGGGTTTGTTCAGTCCTGAGGACCAGGATAGAGAGGGCCCACAGACCCCCTGGCTGGAGGCATCCTCATCTCTCATGCTGTTGGATCCTTTGCAGCCCGGCCCATTGCTTGCTCTTGGGAAGGGGAATACAAGCAGAAAGCAACGAAGCCAATGTGCCTATGCTGAACATTTCCATTCACAAGCCCAAATGGGGTGAACTCAGCCATCTTTGTGTTGCTATAGCAGCCCCTGGCAGGGCTTCCTGCTCAGTCGAGTGCGAGGGCATCTCCATTTCCCACTCGGTACCTGGCACCCAGCTCCCTCCCAGCCAACTCCCACCACGACAACGGCCCCAGGAGGAGAACGGATCTGCCCCGGGTCCCGGCACTGACCCACCTCTGTGACAGACAAGCTCAGGGGAGAGGAACCTGCAATGGGCAGGAATTCCAGCCCAGCTGAGCTCTACAGTGACAAAGTGGTCATCAGCAGAGCCGCTACTTTGGGGCCTAAGTGTGATGCTGGGAGGGCAAGCACTGCTCTCCCCATCGCTCCCCACTCATGCTCAGGTCCTGTGCTAAGGTTGTCTCCCTCTAACTGCCCACCAGGCACTTCTGTTCTGGGCCCCCAGCCCAAAACACAGTCCCACTTTGCAGCCACTCACCTCTGGGCAGTTCCCTGTCCTAAGCAGGGTGAGAGCTATCCCTGCTGCTCTCTCAAGCACATCCCCACAGCAATCTCCTGCCATCCTTCTGTCCTGCTTCATCCCCTGGTCCTGACCCCGGGCCCGCTCTCATTCATGCATTCAGGCTTCCTGAGAGAACCACTCACCTGGAGGAAGTGCTGGCTGTTGAGCACGAGGGTCTCTTTCGTCTTGAGGGGTTACTCTGAGTGTTTTCGCTCTTGGATTCTTTAAGCTGGAAGGCAGGATGCAGGATTTTCTCCTCGGAAAGGTGCGGTGTTAGCAGGGAGCTCGGAGCTGTACCTCCTGAGAGAGGAAAGGAAGACTGTAATATGCTCAGGATGCATGGCAGCAGGGGGTGGGGGAGTGGCATGGAGGAGGAGACTGTAAAAACCTGCGATGATTGCAGGAGCCCAGAGGACAGAAGGTACCTGTCACCGTGATGTGACACGCAGCCCGCGCCGGCTTCACCACCACCAGTGGTCCTGCGCTCACCTCTGCCTCCTCACACCAGCTGCAAAGAGGGTTAGCAGCAACAGAGAGCAGGACGAGCCGCTAAATCAGACCCTGATCCCATCCCATCCCACTCCTGCCCCCCTGCTGCTGCCATGAGGGTGGCTGTGTGCAGAAACCCATCCACCCGCAGCAGCCGGATACCCTGGGCAGGCAGGTCCTCGCCGGTCCACTCTGTTGTACGCAGGACCTCCGAGATCCAGGCACACTGAGGGCGTGGACGTGTGTCAAGGAGGAGTCCGTTCACCGGGTGTGCGAAGTCAGGCAGCCGGACTCGGCTGCCAAGGAAGCCCAGGGAACTTCCACTGTCTTTACTCACTGATGTCTTTACTCACACATTGACTCCTGCTGTGCTGCGCTGGGTCTGCAGCTAGAGCTTGCCCCAGAGTTTGAACTTGTCCAGCAAGGGGCAGGTCAAAGCCACGGTGTGAGGCTCGTCTGACAGAGTCCTGGGACTGAAATCCCCGCTGAGAACTCTGTCCCCAGCAGACTCTCTGGGCAGACAAGAGCTCAGCCTCTTCTGCCCGCGGATCCGGAAGCCCCCGGGCCTCAGCACCAGCTCTCCCTACACAAGGCACCCGACTTCACTGCTGGAGGCTGCTGACCTGCTCCTGCTCCCCGACTGGACAAGTGCATTTCTGACGCTCCCCAGAGAGGGGCAGAGCTGCCACGCACGTGTTCATCCCTGGATCTACCGCAGGGAGAACGGCTGGATAAGGATTGTCCTTTCCCACTTCCTATGCTTCGAGTTCAGTTTGGCTCCTTTCGTCTTTGGCTCCTGTGCTAGTTCTTAGCCATTGGTTTAATCCCCACGTTAATACCTGGGCCTTTTTTTAGCCATAAACTCACAGTGACAAATGCCTTCAACCAACAGAGGTTTGCAGGTTCAGCGGAAAAGCTACTTCTTCATCATCTTTTTATTTTTAAAGAAATATATTGACTATCTATCGGCTCTTTAAAAAGCAGAACCCCTCTAGATGGGCTGAGTATTGGTTCCTAATTGAGTGACAAGGAAAAACCAGGCATGTGAATCTGTTAGCAGGCAGTTATGGCAAATCCAGGTTGCTATGCACACGCTGGATGAGACGCTGATGCGGCAGGGCTGGGGGGAAGAGCCCAAGTGGAAGGCTGTGTCCATTGTCCCAGTAAGCACCTACTGCATCAGCCTTTCAAAAGGGCTCAATTGGTCTGACCTGGTAAAACCAAATCCCATTGTGGAGGATGCTGCAATGAAGTGAAGGTGTGAGTGTGCACAGCCCCATCACTTGAACATGACCGAAAGGCACATGAACCATGCTCATCTTGACGTGCCACAGGGACATGGATGCTTTCTACTGGCGTGCAGAAAGCCACTGGGATATTCCCAGTTGCTAATTGTCATGGTGAAAGATGTGGTTTTCTGGTGTGAAGCAATCCTTCAGCCCTTCCTTCCCTGGATTTTGCAATTCCGAGCCTTGTTCTCCTTGTTATAGTAACCTTAATTTGGGGGTTGGGATTAATTTTGTATCCTGCACTGCTCACATGGCTCAGGGAGCTAAGTCCCATTATGCAGCTGTGACCTTCATTCCAAGTTAGCAGAGTTTCTGCAAATGAATCTCCTTTGTATTTCACAGAGCTGCTCAAATAATGGAATTTCCTTCCTATGGGAAATGCCAATATTTCAACATTTATTTTTGCCCTATTTTGGAACAAAAAGTCAAAATTTCAACTCTTGCAACACACGAAATTCAGGAAAAATCAGAAATATAAAGAAATGGTTTGGTTTAGAATCGGGTTTGTGTTGAAGGGACCTTAAAGCTCATCCAGTTCCAACCCCTGCCAATCTCCCCTCTGGCAGGTTAAAGCCATTCCCCTTGGCCTGTCCCTACAGGCCCTTGTCCCAAGCCCCTCTCCAGGTTTCCTGCAGCCCCTTTATGCACTGGAGCTGCTCTAAATTCTCCCCTTCAAGAGCCTTCTCTTCTCCAGGCTGCCTCAGCCCAGCTCTCAGCCTGTACAGCCCATGTAGCCCAGCATATACATCCCATGACAAATCATGTTACCTCAAGGTTTTGACTGGGCAGTTTCAATTGATGGGTGAGACAAACTTCAAGCTCCTGAAGGTTCCGTCATTCGAAAGTGCCCTGGTTTTCTCCTTGGCTCTGCTGAGAGTGTGTGTGATTGAGGCGTTTCAGCTATTTTGAATCCCAGCTCATGCTCCCTGCTTCTCCCAGGTGCACAGGGACCTTGTGCTGCACGTATCCACGGGGACTTCTGCTGCAGGAGCTTGTGTGATTTGTTTTGTGCTATTTTTCAAATCGAAATCTCTGTACACCACTCTCCAGGCCCAGCCTGTGTGAGCTGAAGATGCCCCAAGTGTTTGCTCTGCTGGTGCTCAAGTCTCATTCTGTCAAACTCTACTGGAGAATGAATCCCCTGCACCCTCCTGAAATGTTCTCTGGTGGAACCCCCCCCCCCACGTCCCCCCAGCATGCCAAGAGGTGCAAGGAGTAATTTAGCTTTTCTTTCCTGGACCTCTGACTCTCCCTTCCAGCCCCGTGCTTTCCTACTGGCAATTCTTCTGCCCCATGTATTTGAAAGAAGCTTAATTTAGGTTTTATGTCATAACCAAGTTCTTTCTAAAGACCCTTTTTTTTGCTTGCCTTATTGTATTTGGGCATTTGGACACTTAGACAAGGGGGAATGGCTTTAACCTGCCAGAGGAGACTGAGATGAGCTCTTAGGCCGAAGCAATTCTGCCTTCTTTAAGGTCTCCTCAACACAAACCAGTCTGGGTTCTCTGTGTGGAGAATAAATGATTACTTGTTCTGAGTGTGGTTTGTTTCTGTGGTAGAGGACCTGCAGGTACACCCCAACGGTACCTGAAGGTACCCTATTCATAACCTGAAATGTATGAGCTAGTTACCCAGGGGAATGGCTTGCACAGCTTCCCAGCAACAGCGTGTGGCTTCCCTTTGGGCACCCTGGACTAGCGTGTGGTCCAAACTGGACACAGCCAAAAGCCTGATTGTGTCAAGTAGCTCACTCTGATACTCCCGTGGGCTAAGTCTGCCTTCTCTGAGCTGGGAAAACACGATGGGAATGCTTTACTTCTGCTGCTCTCATGATATATTTTTCCAAATTTAACTCGGCCCATTTCCTTTGGCATTCTCCCCATGGTGTTACCATCAGATTGTGCTCTTCTCCAGCAGGTCCCAACAATGTATATGTGTATATGTATTACAAGGACAAAAGGGACCAATTGTGATCATCTAGATTGACCTCCTTTTCCAGGACAGGAATAGTCCTGTGTTAATTAATTTTCTTTAAAGTAGAATATACTATTTAGAAAACTCTCTGGCCCTGCATCACTCCCTTCTGATGGCGATGAGTTCACCACCGTTTCAGGCAAATTATACAAGCCTGGGTCTACCTGACCCTGGCAATTCTGCATGGTGATTAGGAAGCAGCAGTCAGCTGCCACTCTGGAGGAGCTGGACTGAACTGACTGATGTTAATGGCAATAACTGACACACCAGTCGATGTGGATATGCAAACGCTTATGCATGCAGCACCTGCAGACACTGCCTTAGAGGCTAAAAATGCCAATGAGATCCTGCAGCAGTCACTGGGACAGCAGCACCTCCAAGTTTCTTCCAGATGCCCTCTCAAATCACTGACAGAGGGGAGACTGAGATGAGCTCTTAGGCAGAAGCTCTTCCCTGTGAGGGTGCTGAGGCGCTGGCACAGGGTGCCCAGAGAAGCTGTGGCTGCCCCATCCCTGGCAGTGCTCAAGGCCAGGCTGGACACAGGGGCTTGGAGCAAGCTGCTCCAGTGGAAGGGGTCTCTGCCCTGGCAGGGGTTGGAGCTGGAGGAGCTTTAGGGTCCCTTCAACCCAAACCAGGCTGGGATTTGATGTGTGGAGGGTGCTCTGAGCTGACTGTCACCTGCCAGCATGGCCAGGGAAGGGCATTACACTGTGCAGGATCCCTTCTGCCCCTTGCTGTGGTCCTGGCCAGGGAGATTTCTCCCCATTCACTTCCATGGATCATAAAGCAGGCAACTGAAGCTGTGGCCCCAGATGCCTGTGGGTGTTGGGCTGAGCTCAGGCAGGCACATGGGGCCCAAGTCCTTGCACAGAGCAGCTTGGAGTGGTGCTGGCTGCGTGCTGTCAACAGAGGCAAGGCAAGCTGTCTCACAGCTCATTACAGAAACTGAGCCGAAGGGAAGGCACGTTCCCAGCTTATGAGGCCACCTCCTCTGTGAGCTCTGATCTACTTTTGCAGTGATTGTTCCTGACCTAGGAGAAGCCCCTGAGAGATCTCACACAGCTCATAGCCTGCAGCTACGCGGGCATCCACAAGCAGCGGGTGGGCAGGCGGGAGCGCGGCTCCCGCACTCTGACTTCAGCAGCTGGAAAATTCCACTCCTCCTCCTCGCCGCGGACTCTGCCGAAGCACTTGGGCAGTGAACCTTGCCAGAGGGGAGCTCATCTGCTCGCCAGGCTCCTGCTCCTGTGAATTGTGGCGCCTCTGCCAGGAAAGCTGCACTATCTGCTCAGCCCCCTTTTAGCACTGCGATAGGAGCAGCGCTGGAACAGCATCCTGCCGCCTCTGCTCTGCTCCATGGTTATTTTAGCGCTGCTGACAGTCAGCAGTGACACGAAGGGTGAGGGTCCACAATGGGGACCAGCAGAATTGGTCTCTCCCCCAGCTCTGGCCAAGATGACACAAGAAACCTGTTCCACTGGTAAGTGATCAGCTCTGCAGATCCTCTCCTTATCCCAGATTAACTGCAAACGTCCTCCCTTGTGTGAAATTGGTCCAACAACTTAGAACTCACAGTCTCTCACTTCAAGACTATCAAAGCAAGAATGATAAGGTAACTTTTGGTACTGATGGAATTCGACTGGCTGAGGAGCTGAAAGCTTTGATGCCAGCCCCCAGCTCTCCCTCTGCTTTATCTTTGCACATTTGTCCCTCATTCCCACCCATGCACACGCTCTTTGCTTCTGACTTTGCAGCAGCGCTCACTGGGGGTTTGCTTAATCCCCTGTTAGGGGTGAGGAAAGCTGCTGAGTGTAGGCATGGGCAGAAAGGCGCATGCTGCAATGTCACTCGGGTCACCAGCAGACAACTGTGTGTGTAAATCCCATGGGAATTACACAGCTGTAAACCCTGGAAACTCAGCTTCACACTTGGAATGTTCTATTGCTGGTTTCCTTGCAATGAAATAATGCAGAAAACTGGATTTAAGCAGCAAAAAAATCATCATTCTGACTTTTGCCCCTAACACTCCTAAAACGTGGAGTGTCTCACTGATGGCCACAAGGCATCCTGCTTCTCCTTAGCATGGGAGGCACATGGAAAGTGAGCAGCTCCACAATCAGCCAAGGGACCAAATATTCACCTTGCAGCAGTAACATGCTCTTGGTGCTGACAACAGGCACTCTCTGAAGAGTTTTCCTTAGGAATTCAGTAACAAGGCTATTTAATAAGGCTTTGATTCCATGATGTGCTTCCCCTTAGACAGGCCTTTAGATGCATCCACATGTTTAAACCTCAGAAAAGAGCTGATAGGGGAGGTGTGTTTGCACTTTCCAAGTCAGATCATCAGAACCACAGAAGAGACACTGATACTTCAAGAAATGACTCTTGCTCAGTCTGACCAACATTTCCAGGCATCCAGCACAAAAATGAACTCCTGAGTTCTGGTTAAACTATGTATCTTAAGAGCTGTGGTACGAAATGTGAGGGACTACATGGAGTGATGGGACACAGTCCAGATCCTGCCTTCATTTAGGTGACACCCAAAGGCAAAGCTGCTTCTTGAAGGTCAGGACTGTGGGAGCTTCTGCTCACAAACCCTGTATTTGTACCAACTTTGTAAGAACAAATTACATTAGATCTACCCCATGCCCTCATCACCTATTCCAACATCACCAGTGGGAAATGGCACAAAATCTCTGAAAACCAAAATAAGAAAGAGCATTTCCTGGTCTTTGCAAGTCCCTCAGCAGCTTTCATGCTCCTCCGGATCAGGAGTTCTGCCTGCATTTGGGATCTCCTGTGAGAATAATCAAGTCTTCACACAAAACTGAGCAGCAATCTCAGTATTACCTTTACAGGGTTCTCCCCGTACCTTCACACTGTAGACATGGAGCAAAGCCTGTGGAGGGTTCTGGAGGCCGTGGGGGCCCAGGCTGGTTCAGGAGCCCACTTCTGCCTTCTCAGGTGGAACACCAGCATCTGCAGAGCCCCGCAGCTGCAGAGGAAAGCCGAGCACCAAGCTTAGGAAGATGGAAAACAAATCCTTGGGAGAGGAGCAGGCAGCCACAGGCCAGGGCCAGGCTGAGCTGTGGTGCTGCACGGGTATCTCTGCTGCACAGATAGCAGCAGAGCAGGAGCAAGGGGCTGGCAGGGCTCAGCCCCGCTCACTGCCTGCTGGGAGATGTTGGGCAATGGCAGGGGGGTGGAACTGGATGATCTTTAAGATCCCTTCCAAGCCAACCCAGTCTGTGGCTCTATGAATGGCAGGCTGATGGAGGGGAGAAGCCGGATGGAGCCAGGTCTTGCAAGGGCCAGAGCTGAGGGAAACAGCTTGTCCTGGGGATAAAAGTGACCCTAACTGAGAGTAATAGTGTCTGCTATTAATAATGAACCAGCTGCAAAGTCAAAATACAGGAGGGACCCTCTCAGAGCACACAGTCATGCACCGGGGCTCCTGGGAAAGGCTCCGTAGCTGAGCACTGAACACTGCAGTTGTGACCTGCAGCACAGGGATGGTGAGGACATGTGCTTGCTGCCGTGTCTGCTGGCCCAAGCTGATCCAACTGCAGAGCTGCTCAGCATGGGCTTGTTCTTGCAGGGTGCTGGGTGGCACCCTGCAGATGCACTCCCAGACCACTCGGGTGATGCTACATTGTGTGGTGCTTGTAGACCATAGAATCACAGCGCATTCACAGCAACCAGTTTCCACAGACCAGTGAGGCGAAAGGAAAGCCCACTCACTTCTCATCAGCAGGATGGCAACAATGACCCAAACGCCCTTTGTGAAAGAGGCTCACTTTATTAAAACAGGAAATGTGCGACTGCTGGATTTGTAGAGAGTATTGCTGTGAAACCCAGTGACTTGCAAAGCTTTGGCCAGCTTTATATTGAACTTTAAAAGCTCTTAAACTTGTTTGATTTTGGTTTTAGTTTTGGGTTTGGGTCTGTTTAAAAAAGAACAGCAGAAGTGTGTTCCCTTTGGGTCTGTTTCCATCAAAGTCCATGCTTCCATCTTTCAGGAAACTCCTTTTGTTGTACAGAGACTGTTGCCTTCCCCACATG
This sequence comes from Pezoporus flaviventris, assembly GCF_033815535.1. Lineage (NCBI taxonomy): Eukaryota > Metazoa > Chordata > Aves > Psittaciformes > Psittacidae > Pezoporus > Pezoporus flaviventris. The sequence goes on from NW_026892591.1 coordinate 3,048,392, forward strand.
AACTGAAAACTCGTGTCATCCACCCTGGCACTAGTGTGAGTGCATGGTAGTCACTGACCTTGCTTTAATCCAAGGTGGCGCCCAACAGAAGAAAACACTGCGTAAGAGCTCATCTCCATCTCCCCTCTGGCAGGTCACAAGAAAAGCAGCTTCAGCGGTCCCCACCCCAGCACGTTTAGGACTGTGCCCACAGCTCCTGTGTTTTAGCACATGACTTCAGCCCACCATGGAAAGCAACACCCGGGCCTCGGAAGCCTCCCTCTTGTGCTCCTTCTTGTGATCCTAGACCCCCATCTAGTGGGAGGTGGTGACCACACCGCAGCCGCCACAGACGGCTATGCGAGAGCTGCTCTTCTGAGCTGACCCGTAAGCACTCCCTGGACAAGCAGGGCCGTGTGCCAGCAGGAAGTCATTCGAATTCCAGTTTCTCAGCTGGGCGGTTTGTTACATCAGTGTTGGAAATGAGATCCATTACCTGTGCTGCTGTGCTCACTCTAGAGCCTCTGTTTCTTAGCCTGCTGATGAACGCTCACAGCTAGGGGTCAAAATGCCAGGTGATGTTATCACTGCCACATCCTGGACCACAACACTGAGTAAACCCACCACGGTCCGAGCTCATCCCAACTGCAAGGTCTCCGGAGCAGGAAGCCTTCCAAAGGGTGGGGGTTTTGTGTGGTTTTGGGAGCTCAGCCATGGAATTTGTCAAAGTCACGGAGACTTTTAGGCCACGTCCCTTTAGAAATGCTGACCTAACAATAGTACTAATCAGAAAGTATGGCATTTATAGTATCTTAATGGCACACGCCCAAAATAGATTCTCGTTATATCAGCAAGTTGACAAGCTCACAGGGTACTGAAAACTCTTGTTAATTAATTGCTAAAAGTCACAGGAACTGTAAAGTTGGGGGGGGGTGGAGTTTACTTTTTCTTGTAATAATCAAGTGAAGAATCACATTTACCCTGGCATCCTTACAGACTTACTTGAAGGTAAATGAAACCAGAATGTGGCCTCCAAAGCTGTTAATTTTTCTCTCTTATGTTAATGATCCTGGAGAAGAATGGGCTCTAATTAGATCATGAATAGAGAACACACTGTGACCTGCTGGCTCTGCAGGTCTAATGAGTGCAACTTTCTGAGGTACGCTCTTGTTAAATCCCTTCCCTTGGTCACTCTGCCACCACACCAGGACCACGTATTCATTGGAGAAGCACAGCACAGGAATTCCTATAATTATGTTGCCTGCCATTCCCATGGCAAAAGCATGTTCACAGTTTCTCAGAGGTTTAACAGGCTTTAATGCTCAGAAGGGAAATTTTCCATAGTGGGTATCTGTAGCAGAACAAGGGCTTCAATTAAAAATGTAATTATTGTTTTTTAGGTACTCACGTAATGGGTAATTACTCTCACACCTTTTCACCAGCAGTGTTTGGCTCGGTTTGTAGGACATGGCTACTTCAGGACAGGAACTTAATTCCATCAGAACTGGAGCTAAGTCAGCCACGATGTCTATGCCCGCAAATGATGGTTCTCCTGTGATTAAGGACAATGTTTGCCGTGCAATTCTCTGCACCAAATGTGATCCAGGTGTCCAGGAAAGAGGCACTGACAAGGTCCAAAGCCACACATGGACTCAGGCTGCCAACTGGACAGCACCCAGCTGCCAGCACTGGTGCCCAGCTCTGTGAGCACCAGTGGCCATGCTCAAAGTGACAACATCCGACAGAGCTGCTGGAAGTGGAAGGCCATGACTGGAGGAGATGATAAAATCAGCTGGAAGTCAGCTGGGATAAAAGCAGAGATGCTGCAGCCCGTTGAGCCCAGCTCCAGCAGTGCTGCCTGGGGCTGCTTCTGACAGAGCAGTGCTGGTGCCCTCCATCAGCTCCTTCCTGCTCACCTTCTGCCCTGCCTGCCCTCAGCCTCCAGTACCTGCGCTGAGACCCCAGGCCTCCTCCTCTCTTAGGTGCTCGCCAGGCGTGCTCTTGGCTGCTGTTGTCAGAAGTTGCATTTAGTGTCTGCAAAGCTGTATTCGGTCTCTGGGCGTAGCTCTGGCTTTCCCACCACGATACCCCCTGTTCCTGCAGAGCAGACCACCGCTCACCCCTGTTCCTGCAGAGCAGACCGCCACTCACCCCTGTTCCTGCAGAGCAGACCGCCGCTCACCCCTGTTCCTGCAGAGCAGACCACCGCTCACCCCTGTTCCTGCAGAGCAGACCGCCACTCACCCCTGTTCCTGCAGAGCAGACCGCCGCTCACCCCTGTTCCTGCAGAGCAGACCACCGCTCACCCCTGTTCCTGCAGAGCAGACCGCTGCTCCCCACGGCTGGGCAAGGGCTGCCGTATGAGTGGGTGTTTGGCAGACAGAAACCAGCGACCAGAATCCTCTTCAGGGTACAGTTGCAGTGGTGCTCAGCAGAGTTCATGGCCAGGCTCCTCACAGGTGATGTATCTGCCTTTGCGTGCAGGCACTCTGTATTCAGACCAAACACCAATTAACATTAATCATTACTAACTGCCTTGCATGTTCTTCTCTGCCGTGTCCCTCTGAATCTTGAATCCACTCCAAACTGTAGATGCTGAATGCCCATGGAAGTCAATGGGCTCAGCAGCCTGCGGGAGCTGCGGCTTGTTTGAGGCAAACAACAACTTTCCAACCCCCTTTCCCATTCTTAGCTTCAGACAAGCCGGGTTCCTGCTCACACCCAAGGCCTGCTATGGTCTTGTTTGGGGGGGGGGGGGGCGTACGGTACGGTTCGGTACGGTTCGGTTCGGTACGGTACGGTTCAGTACGCCACGCCAGGGATCTGGGCACGACTTGCGCAGGGCCCCGTCCCGTGTGTAATAGCGGCGTTTGTTTACGGCAGGAAGGGGCCGCAGGAGCCATAGGAGGCAACGGCACCGCTGCTCCAGGAGCCTCCGCCCCGCCGGGACCGAGCAGCCCCGCTCGCACCGGGGCCGGGCCGCACCGGGGCCGGGCCGGGCCGGGCCGGGCCGACCCCACACGCATGCGCGAAGTCCCCTCGAGCAGCCACAAATCGACGCCTGCGCAGCGCGGCCCGGCCCGGCCCGGCCCGCGGTGAGTGGAAGCGTCCGGCCGCGCGGTGCATTGTGGGCGGGATTGAGGAAGTAAAATGGCGGACCTGGCGAACGAAGGTAGGCGGGCACCGGCGCTGCGCAGCGGGGACGCTCCGGCCCGGTTCTGCCGCCGCTCCCGGCCGCAGCCCGACCCCCGCCCGACCCCGCCACCCGCTCTCTGAGGCGCTGCCGGGCGTGCGCCCGCCCTCGGCAGCGTTCCCTCCCTGCGGCCTCTGTCGTGCCCCGGCCCCGGTGGGGCGAGCGGCCGGACAAAGGGAGCTGCCGGCCGGGCCGCCGCGCTCCCCGCCGCGCCGGGTGCCCGCGGGGGTCCGGGGTGGTGGCGGCCCGGGGCCGCGCTGCGGGTGCATCCTGCTGGGGGGGGGGGGGCGGTTGGCGGCGGGTCCCCGAGCGTGTCCGTGCCCCGGGCGCTGCGGAGCGGGGCAGCGAGCGCCGCGCGTGTGGCCCTGGGGCGGTCCTGAGCCGCTTGGTGTCCCGGTTCGTCCGCTTGCATTTGGGGTCGTTGCCCACGGTTTTAGGCCTGTTGTAACTATTTCCTTAACTTCCACTCGTGTTAATCCTCCTGGCTAAGGGCATAATAGGGGTGGTTACGTAAAACTAAGGGAGGTACATTTATATGTGTGTTTTAGCTGAAAACCCCGAAGTAAAGAAATACTGGTTTAACCTCTCTCTGAAGAGGGTTAGGAATGCATGGGCTGTGCTATTGTAAGATTTGGGTGTGCTTCTAGGCATATAGAATGATGTGTAGGTGACAGTAGGCATCAACAGTTTGCATTTGAGAATGATGAACTTTCTTCAAAGTCTCTGCAAACCCAAGTTTGCCCCAGCTGTCTGTTTCTCATCCCTTTTCTCAGCTACTGAAAGAGAGGAAATGCTGGAAGGAGGTGAATGAAAGTGTGTGAGGCCCCTTCTTTAAGACTGCTCCTTCCATTTGAGCTCTGCAACAGTGGCAATTACAGTTCTGATATTAACATTAAACAACAGGAAGCAAGTGTCTGTTACAGGTGTAGCGTTTGAAGATGATGTCTGCGAGCACCTGGCACGTAATTACACTGAAGTTACTTCACAAATCCTGTGTTGCAGCGTGTCTTAGGCTCCCAAGCTCAAGATGAGCTGACAGTGCCCGAAGAGGCATGATGAGTGGTGTCAGGAATGGTAGTAAACAGTCAAATGTGTAATGACTGCTTGTGAGAAACTTAAGGGCAGTATTTCCCTGCTGTTGTTACAATAACCTTACAGTAAGCTTTCAGGGTTTACTGTGTTCGTTCAGATCCACGAGTTTGGGAATAGCTGTCTTAAGTTGTGCAAGCCTCTTGCTTAACCTCCTGGTTCTAGTGGGAAACATTAAGCTCAACAGTGAATTCCAAGTTAGCAATGTTTATTGCATCTTTTGCTACTGACTTGTGTGTTCCTACCCCTGTCTCTGTACTGCTGCAGCATTGCGTAGGCTGCAGGGGGGAGCTCTACTCTTTCATCTAATCTTCCTTTTTCTCTTTCTTTTTTTCTCTTCAGATCCTTTCCTGACCCCAGTGACTTCCCTCACTTGCTAATCTCTTTAGTTTGTGCTCACATCTCCTTCCACTTGTCATCTTCATCCCTTCCTTCTTCCAGTAAAGTGATACAAGCTTTCACAGGATCGAGCACGATCAGCTTGCTTCTGAGCTATGGCCTCTTCTGCCCATCCTGATAGTACTGGCTGCCATGTCTCGTGTTGAGTTTCTGTCCTCCAGTTCAATTTTGGAGGTGTCTGTTCTTTGAATACTGGTGCAGGTACATGTATTTCCTGGCATCGTTCCGCTAAAAGTCAGTGGACTCCATAGTTTTTCTCCTCACCTCTCTGAAGCAGTGATATTCTCAGGTGGCTTGGATTGTTTTCTTCTCATTCTTAAACACATCAACCTATTTTTCCAGTACTGAGGTGAATGTTTTATTTCCTTGTGTCCAGATATTTTCATTCACATCTGTGAAGTGACCCTTCTGGTACTGGTGATTCTTTGATGTTCTGCTTCATATTGATCTTTTGTTTGAAGTGTTAGATAGCTAAATGGGCATTTTCGCAAACCAAGGCTGGTTGAAAGGAAGCTCTTGGTATTCCTTAATCTTGATTGCTTTGTACACCAGTGCTGCCTCAGTCCTACTTTGTTGTGAGGTGTGAAGCTCATTGTTCTTTGGCACAGGTACCTAGAAAGAGGTTTCAGTAGTTCGTGCAGGTTGGTTTTGCTGAGCACATTTCAACATTGGCTTTTCTTGTCTGCTCATGCAAGTGAGACTTGCTTAGACTCTTACCTGTTTGATTACTGCAGCAAACCTTCTGGCCTTGGAATCTGGGTTTGTTCGGCCTGTGTCCTTTCACCCTACTAATGCAAAGCTCTTGGAACCTGTCATTTTTACCATGGCACCCACTTGTTTCAATTCTTTCATTCTTCTTTCCTTTTTCTGGTGGCTTTTCAAGTTCTGAAAGCTTTTAAAATGTTAATTTTCTGAAATTCCCGGTTTGTAAGACTGAATTACAGAAAAGGTGGAACTTCTGCAAAGAAACTAGCCTTGTTCTGAGGTCCTTAAGAGCAACAGAAAACAAAAACCCATTCTTTGTAGTGATGTGGGGTTGGTCTCTTCCAAGAAGCAAGTAGTAGGACAAGAGGAAACGGCCTCAAGCTGCACCAGGGGAAGTTTAGATGGAGAGGAGGAACAGTTCCTTCCCCAAGGGTGCTCAGGCATTGGAACAGGCTGCCCAGGGCAGGGCTGCAGTCACCATCCCTGCAAGTGTTCACACACCGTGGAGACGAGGCCTCAGTGCCATGGGGCAGTGGTGGCCTTGGCAGTGCTGGGGATGATTTTGAAGCTCTTCTCCACATGATTGATTCTCTGATTCTAGAAATTCTTTCTGTTCTTGAAGACTAAATGTTGATGTGTTTACTTAGTGTCCTGCTACCAGTTGAGTTGATACTTCAAGGGGGAAGCAGACATGAACTTAAATGATGTAGAAAAGACTGGTTCTTCTGTAATAATATGCATGGGATATTTGGTTTAAATTTTAGATGTGCAAAGGTTGACAATTTAGGACCTTTCTAAAGGCTTCAATGGTAATAAAATGCAAATGGAATCAAGTGTCAGGTGACCTTTAAGAAAGGGCTATATGGGTGTGTACAGCAAAACTCCCTTTGCATTAATGCTTTGTGGCGGGGAAGGAGAAAACCTTTGCCTGCAAAGTTGACATGTGTTCAGTAACTACTGCTGCAAAGGGCTTTTCCTCCCAATGTGCTCTTGTTTGGTCAAAGTACTGGTTTGAAACAGATCTGGAGGCAAAAGGCAAAGAGCTTTTGGGTATCACTTGTATTGATCTTCAGAAGGAAAAAGGAGCGTTTGAAGAACAAGTCCTTTAATTATGTGTTACCAGGAACCGGTGGAAACAATTTGGGTAACTGAGATGTAACTGCTTGAGGGATTCGTTGCTGGTAAAACCATCTTGGAACAGAATGTTTTCATATTGGTCAGTAGTTAATGTGGTTGGAAAAAAAAACATTGATTTCTCATTTTTACAGAAAAACCTGCCATTGCTCCACCTGTCTTTGTATTTCAGAAGGATAAAGCACAGAAGGTAAGGAGCTGTTGATACGGATTTCTCTTTGATTTGTTCTGTCACCTTGGGTCTGCTGTTGAGGTAGCTGCCATGCCAGTTAGTAGAAATGCAGTTTGTTTGTGACTCCCCAAGGGCTGTCATCGCAGGAGACACGGCAAGTGTTAATTCTAAACTTTAGGTGTAAGTGGCGTGTTTGCTGAGGTTAAGAGCTGCTCTGAGTCAAAAGTGGGTGTATAGCAGGATGCTGGAGTGGGGCTTCGGACAGGGGCCTGTAGGGACAGGCCAAGGGGAATGGCTTTAACCTGCCAGAGGGGAGACTGAGATGAGCTCTGAGGGAGAAGCTCTTCCCTGTGAGGGTGGCATTCCCTGTTCCAGAGCTGTTTGTTCCCCGTGCCAAGTTTCAAAGGGAGGATGCTGGTGAGTTCTCTGTACTCCTCTGTTCATGTAGCAGTGTTGGGGTAATGGGGTAGTGTTGGACTAGGGACAGGATCCAGTTGTGTCAGGAGGTTTCACAACCAGATGAAGGTGCTGATGGTGCCCTGGTCACATCCCATCGTGAAAGGAATCCATCATGGGATTATATGTTGCAGGAGCAAGGGAAATTGTATCAGGGGAGGAAGAAAAGATCAGGACCATTAGAAAAGATGTGAAACCTGTACTTGAAGACTTGTTGAATGTTGTGATAGTTGGTGATGCTTCTTGGTTTGTTTCTGGCACTGTAGAACATGCTGGGAGACTCCTTCCTGTAAAACTACCATAGTGTTGGTTTATAGAGTGCACTGGGAAAGGGCTTCCTCCTTTGCTTGAAGGAGCTCAAGCCAGTTACATTGATCAGAGAGTGCTTTGGAATGAACTTCCAACTAAAAGGCACATTCATGAGGAGCTTGGAACGTCTGTGGTGGTTTTAAACTTGACCTGAATTTGAGCATTGTCACTTCGAGGTTTTCAATATCTAGATGCTGTGACTGTGATAATGGTTGCAGTAGTCTCTGGAGATGTTAGTGTTTGGGTATAGATTTTCAGATATCTTATTTGTAAATCTTACTTAATAGTATTTTGAGTGAAACTCGAGATGCTTCTGTGTAATCTGGGAGCAATGCATTGCCAGGAATGAAAACCCCTTCAAAGTGATGATTAAAACATTCAGATGGATCCAGAGAGATTGAGATGTTCAGTGTGTGACTTTGTTTTATCACTGTCATCTGATTTCAGAGATCAGCAGATGGATCAAGCCCAGAAGATGGGGATGGTAAGAGACTTGTTTGTAAGGTTAAATCCCACAAAATGACTCTCCAGGATTTTGTGCGTTTTCCTCTAATTGCCTTTATCCTGCAGAATCTGATCGAGAGGATGGGAGCTACTGTCCACCTGTAAAGCGGGAGAGAACGTCGTCCTTAACTCAGTTCCCTCCTTCTCAGTCAGGTAAATGTTGCTACAATATTATATATGCTATATATGGGTTTCCTTCCCATATATGTCATTGGGAGGTTTTGTCTCCAGCAGATCATCTTGCATGAAGTCAAGTATGACAGGATTTATCAGCTTGTTTGTTTTTTTTGAGGCTCTGGAAGAAGGTTAAGCATGATGAAATGAGAAAGGAAAGTCATCTCAGAACGCTGTTATACCAGAAGATGCAGCACTTGCCTTTTGTATTTAAGTTCTAGATTATTTTTTCTCACCTGCTTCTTCCCTTTAATTCCATCTTCCCTCTTTTCATGATGGTCTGCCTTAAAACATGATGCAGGTTCCTGTAAGAAAAATTTCCCCACCCTTATGAGAACTATAACCCCCACCAAAAATTGGAGAGGTTTGGACAGTGAAAGATTTTCTGCAAACAAAGGCCATTGAATGCTGACAGCAATATTCAAATAAATGTTTATGGAAGTTGTGGGGGAAGATGTCCCTGCCTGTGGCAAGGAGTTGGAACTGGATGAGCCTTAAAGTCCTTTCCAACCCATGATTTCAGCTAAGATGATGGAAACAAAGTAGGGGATTCTCCAAGCACTGACATCTCTTAACTAAAACAGTTCTTGCCACTTGAAAGTGTCTGTGAAGAGAAGCATAAATTCTGCAGAACATTCCTGTGAGGGAATACAAATATCAAGCATTACCATTCCCAGTGTGTGAACTGCAAGAATTCACCCCTGGCCTTCCCAGCAATTGTGCTGCTGCCTGTAAACACCACAGGCAGTGATCATTCTCTCTTGCATCAGCCAGGTAGGAAATGTCTTGAATCCTCTCTCCTTTAAAAGGAATGGGAGAAAAGGAAAAGACTAAAACAACTTACGCATGACCTGAGACTGCCCTGGCAGCAGAGTAACTAAGAAAAAGGTAGCTTTTTTCACATGAAGTTGTTGGAGAGTGACCTGATCACAGCAAATCTAAGAGATTTCTGCTGATTTCTTCAATTTAACAGCAAAAGGTTAAAAGCTGAAACTACAAATATATGAAAACTTACAGATAGGAATTATTTTATGAAACATATCTGTCAACTCCTTTGGGCTTTACTGGATTTGGTAACACAGACCACAGAAGTCAGTGCACATGGATGCCTGCTGGGGGCTTAAGCCGCAGCAGACAGTGATAAGACTGCTGAATGAGTGGGGAAGAATAACGTTCCTGTAATACTGGTTTAGTTCAGAAGAAAGAAAAAAACAAAGTGAAAAAAACAAATGACTAGAAAAACTGTTCTCAGGTTCCAGCTTTGATGTGTCTGGGAACAGAGTTAAAATTCAGATAAAGTACACAGCTCCTCTTTCTTTTTCCTTGACTGCAGTAGCAAAGAACAACGTTTTTATGCCATCAAGCTTCTGTGAACCCTCTACAGGCAACTCTGACTCGGAACCAGGTGAGCTTCC